>NC_090923.1:469444922-470069922 GCF_040938575.1 Ambystoma mexicanum | reverse complement strand
GATATCTGGTGTTTTTCTCTGTTACCTTAATGTTCTTAATATTCGCTTTATATCGATTTTTGATATTTCTTAATTTTTCACGGTATAAAGCTCCCGATATATTCATATGTTTCAGGCCTCTGATTAGCTTTCTTAATTCTCTCTTGGCATCCCTGATTTCCCTATTAAAGGGGAGTATTATACCCCCAGTTTTTAGCATATGTTTTTTATTGGCCGTGGCATGCTGACCTGAGAATCCCGATATCCACTCTTCAATTTAATTTGCCGTCATAAGTTCAAAGTCACAGGAGCCCCCCCTCTAAAATGGATTCCAGAGCTTCTGTGGCCAATCTTATGTTCCGCTCGGACCACACTATTCTAGATCCTGCCAGGTCAGTTTGGATGGTACCGATGTTAGCAGGGGAGGGAGATGATATAGGTATATTAAATATACACTGTAGCGACGCATGATCGCTCCATTTATTAGGCTTGACTATCATGTCGCTTACTCTGCTCTGCATCACAGGGCACATGAATATATAATCTAATGTGCTCGTGGATATCCCACTCGCCCACGTGTGTCTCCCCGGCCGATCTCCTGACGTACGGCCATATCATAGCCATATCCCAGGCTTCAAACAATTGCAGCCAGCCTAATCCCTCAGCCTCTCTCTTTCTATGGGACATCCAGCATCTTTCATTGAGATCAGAGTTAGAAGATATTAGAGTCTCGTCGGTCATATGGCAATTGAAGTCACCCATGACCACCACCGAAACATTGCCCGTTCTTAACAGCCATATAAACAATAGGTCTTGTATTGCCTCTTGTAGTGAGTCCCGAAACAATTCTCCTGCGGGGTTATACAGATTAATTAAAAGGAACCTTCCTGAGCCATTTTCCTCATAATGTTCGACCTCAACTGCCAATAGCAGCTCCTCAGATTTGCACTGAATCGTTCGGGACTTAAACGTATTCGATACCCCCGTAAGTAGACCACCATATGGACGCCCCTTGCTGCCCCGTTTAGCAAACGTTTGATGTATAGCAAAACCATCGAGCAGCAAAGGGTCGAGAGACCATGTCTCCTGTAGGCATATACAACTATGTTGGGACAGTAAGTCTACTGAGCCCTACGGCCTCAGGAGATGGGGAAAAGCCTCTGCAGTTCCAAGAAAGTAAGGACAGACATCAGTGGTTCTGTAGCAGTTGCGGGATAGATTCTAGAAGTGACTTCAGGACTTGCTGTATTTCCTTTAACACAGGAGTGTCCCCTAGTCCCGATTTGTGCACATTAGCCACAGGAGCTGTTATCATAGTGTCCTCTTGTTGATTTGAGGGTACCTTCTCCATCGGGTCCACATCAATGTCAATGTCCACTGCATTCAGATCTTCTTTGTGTTTTCTGATGAGTTGCGTCGAAGTCGGAAAAATGCAATGTAAGGCAGAGACATTAGGGTTGGGACCCGATAGGGGTTCTACAAACAGGAAATCCTCAGATTTTAGCACACGAAGTTGAGGAATATGATATAATCTTGTTAATAGTTCCGAGCGTGACAACCAAGGATTTTTGCCGCATGGGTACAGATTCTTAATGTAACAAATACGAGTCGTATTTATGTCCTTCCCTTTCTTATTCTGGTCCAATGGTAAGGGTTCGGCAGGTTCTTCCACCGCCCGTTTTTCTGGGAGGGGCTCCGGCTGCATATGTATACTGGTTTCCAACTCGGGCTCAAAAGTCAGATCTAAAACATCATCTGGGTCCATTCCCATTGTCTTCTCTTCCGGTATCAACCAGTTTATTAATGGTCCCTTAGCCTTTGCCGCCCTTTGAGCTGCTCTCGCCAGTCTTTTCCTAGCCTTTTTTGAGTGGGTCTCAGGTGCCGATTTTGGCGCTGTTATAGAGGGTTGGGCCCCTTTTGCAGCTGTCTTGTTTTTAAGTGCCTTTTTTACCAGTCTTCGTTGTTTCCGTGAGGGAGGACACCGGGGGCTTAGCTCATGATCTAGATCGTCCGCCTCCACAAGGATTTCCTCAATTATGCTCTCACTATTGGGCACATATTGTGCTTCACCCCCCTCTACCACGTCTTCCTGTTCTTCAATCTCCTCGATTGTCTGTAAAGCATCAGATAGATTCATTTCTGCCTCTTCTCGGAGGAGATCTTTTTGCTCTAAAGCCATTGTGATGGTATTAGTATTGGCCAAAATTCGCCCTGACATTTGTAGAAGTATTTTGAGGGCAAATTGAAGAGCAGCCACTGATGATTGTAGCTCTGTTATCTGTAATGAGCTAGGCTGTGATTCGATGTTCTCTTCCATCACATTATCTGGTTCGTCCTCCATTGACGCCATTACCAGATTTGGAGAAGCAGACAGACGTCCACCAATTCCCCCGCTGATATGCACCCCCGAGACACTATTCATGCTGTTTTCTTTTAATGGCGTTATGCCACTGGGTGACCTCAGGGGTGTTTGTGATCGCATCCCTCTCTGTATTGTTAGACAGAGGTCTAGGAGGGAATTATTGTTGATGTCTTCGAAATTGGAGGTATTTAAAGAAGCACCGCCACTCGCTATCGGTGCCGGTGTTTCCCCAATAATAATAGAATTCGTGGCCGGGGGAGGGTTCACAGGAAATAACTCAGTTATGGCTCCTTGCACCACCGGGATAGCATATTTGGTATTCATTTTGGATTTGCCCCCTTTCTTACGGGGTTCCTTGGGTTCCTTTATGGGTTGAGATTTATTTTTACGTAGATTATAAATCGAGTGGGGCGCTCTTCTTCCCCGCTGCATGTCTACGTTAAGGCTCGCTACACCTCGAGAGTTTGTTTCCCGAAAGTGCTAGTTAGTCTTAAGCAGGTAAGGTAGTAAGGGCAGCTACTAAAGGCCAGGGAAGGTTTACCTCTAGAACTGCCTTGGTGAGGTGCCTATATAGCGTTCTCCACTTTTTACTGGTACCAGCCCCACCAGTACAATGACCCAGGAGGCTTGTAGAACCGGATCAAAGGCTACAGCCCGCAGTCTCCGGTATAAATTGCAAGCCCGGATCAAAGGCTACAGCCCACGGTCTCCGAATCCACTCCAAATCTACTTCAAAAGGTGTCACAGGAGGCCACAGGGAGCCATTTCGCCGTGCCGCGCCGTATTACAGAAGGCAAGGAAATTCCACAGCTGTACACGGCGAGGCAAGCTTCCGCGTGGTTTAGTTCTTCTGGCTCTAAACCTGCTTCTCACTTTAGGGCTGCCAAGTCAGTCCAGTATGCCTCAATCACCTCAATCTCCCCACGTGAGGGCTCCTGTTCACTTGCTCATCCGGGAGGGGATAGGCGTTGCGGGAGGGGATAGATGTTGTAAGGCGGGGGGGGGGTCACTATCACTATCTCCCAGCTCGCCACTCGTAATTTCTCCCCCTTTATAGGACTTGCCTCACACCTCGCTTTACATCTCACCCCCCGGGTCTTTACCTTCTCATATTTCGCCCAGAGCCTCTCCTCGGCTCCTCGATGGTCCGTGAAATCTCGTCCAACAGTCCTGCGATCCGCGTCTCGCCACACACCAGTGATCGCCGCTTCCTGCTATGCGGCGTTAGAGAAGGGGACCCAGCACTCCCAGTCGCTCCTCCGCTCACACGCTACGCGCGTCAAGCCGCACCAACAGTTACTCGCTCACGCTCAGAGTAACGAGGCCGCTTCCGACACGCAGAGCAAAAACTTTTCAATATAACCATGTGTTATATGTGTATATTTATGAAACCTTGCAATCTGGGGCAGCCCGCGAGTCCGTAATCACTTCGGGACTTTCGGTCAAATCTGTTACTTGAATCAAAAGTTATTAACAATAGAATTTTAAGGGGTTCCCATGGGAGTCCAACTATATATTCACTGAAATATTTTATGTGCATTTAAGTTGAGCAGATTTAATGCAACAAAACCCCTGCAATTCAGCAGATGGTGGAAGTCGTGATCAGCTTAACTCAGCGCATTCCTGTTGATGTTCCCCATAATGCCATTTTGTATATTATTGTGACTCCCTTCTTTTATAATACGTATGTGCTCATGGGCTTTGCAACAGGAAATACTTGTGTACGAGCGCGATAGAAATAAAATATCAATGCGCCAAGTAAAGTGTCCAGCGTACATTTCCCCCCTCCCCCCATTGTTTCTTTTAGATCCACTAGGTGGCCTTGGCTTTCGGCATTTCATTTGCACCCACTAGCCAGGGACGTTGGCCCTTGCCAGTGAACACATCCTTTGGTAATGCCCACTGTATATTTTAAAACACTACTAGCCTAGTAGCAGTGGTCATGGCGTTGGCCATATCCGCTGTACATGTTCCCCCAATATATTTCTTTTGGGCCCCAATAGGTGGTGTGAGAAAACAGATTGTTTCGCCTACTAGTCCCGGGGATCTCTCGGGTGGCCAGGGCATGGCCAAAGCCTTTGGATGGAGACCTTGGGGGTGGACCAGTGCGGGAGGATCACCTCAGTGAGATCTTATGGGAGTGTGGTGAGGCGACCAATGGTGAGACGCCGTATTCCCCCCCTTTCCCGTACACCTAACCCATCCTATTTCATAGGATTCTCTGATGGCTCAACTTCAAACACCCTACGCCCCCTTTTCTACACAAACCCTGGGCAGAGGAAGAGGTCGAGTGAGAGTAAAGAGGCTAACCCTTACATATCACATTGGACGTGTCCCGCTAATCGGTTCAGGTAAATTCAGGCACGTGACTTTAAGTGCATACATCTGATACCAATTACCTCTCCTCACACAGATAAAATGCGGAACATAGAGACACACTCTGAGCAAGGTGTAACACGAGTGAAAGCAGACATTTTGGTGCGATCCTACTGGAGCAGAGCAACGGACTGAGGGATGAGAGCGAAGGGTAAAGAACCCCAGGAGTTCCCTGCAGGAAGCTGTTGCCTCAAAGGCTGCGAAAGACACGTGGAGAAGGCCAAATCCCAAACACGAAGGCTGCATTGTGTTTCAAGGACGCCAGCGACCCTCCTGGGTGAACGGAAGAGTTGGGTAGGTGAGGCCAAGCCTGTGGTTCTAACCTTGACTAGTGAATTGAAAAACTACTATAAACGCAAGAAAGAAACGCACACAGCCGGTGAATTGGCAAGCAACATGAAAGACCGGTGTGTGAGTGTTAAGGAAAGATTGAAGTTGCAACATTATGTCACACAAATGAAGGCTGCATGTGTGTGAATGAGACGCAAAGAAAGGCAGACCTGATGAACTTTGAAGTGATGATAGCTGTAAAACCAGCGATCCTAAATAACGGAGTGGTCCGGTGAAAGGAAGTACCCCACTGGAAAGTCTCAATGAAAGGTGAAATGTTTGTAGCGATAAAGTGAATGAATTGTAAAAGTGAAGTGATCAAAATTAACCCAGAGAGAAGGCGAGAGTAAAAGGTGAACGTTGAACTTTTGTGCTTATTTATTTGTCTGGTTTACTATATATGCCCAGCTGAACGGCTTTGTATATACAGTACACAATTACAGATAACAATACACATAGATTCCAATATAATAAAAATGTCCTTGTTACTTCCAGATAAAAGCACATTAAAATGACCAAGATTAAAACAGTATACAAACATTAGGTAATTACATTATCATAACGAATCTAAAAAGAAAATCAGATAATGTATCTAAAATATCAATACACTTCATGTAAAATTTCACCATAAACATATAAAATTGGTTTCATCACCATCCATACATTTAAGCCAAATAAATGACATGTCTAGACAATCAATTCCGACACATTCTCACCACAAAGGTGACACTGCCGATCGACTCTGGTCAGACCTACGTTCGGACCTTTAATTTCAAGGTTTTCACAAACATTACATTTTAAGAGTAGATATTGTCTGATAACATTGCTATTAGGGTAAGCCAAGATGTATTCAGGCTTGTTCTCGCACGTTATTCTATATTGAATAAATGGACCGCTATTGATGTGAGTAGATAGATGCACATAGTTGTTCTCATAGCTATATCCATTCAGTTTCTGCTTTAACATAATTTGGATACACTAACTTAGGTATTATCTACTGTACGATCATAGCCCTCAAACCATTTAGTGTGCAGGCACAGGATTGTGCCCATAGTGCCCATGCTCTTGCAGCTGTCAATGCTCAAAACGGCCTGCAAGTAGCTTACCATTATAGTGTCATTATCTAACAGTAGCGGTTTTTCATAGCACATGGCCACTCTAATCGTAAAGTCTGACAAGGTACCATTCAAGTCAAATTCCAACCATTAACATTCAACAGATAGCGATTGAGGCATTCTAAACAATTTGCATAACATCTGTGACTCAAATATCTTTACTTCATCAATTAAATTGTGTCCCCAGACTTCAATACCATAGTTCATCACAGGCAGAACTTTGGCAGTGTATAGCAATAATATCATCTGTATAGAGCACCCTCCATTTCTCCCTATGAATTAGCTGACAATGTTTACTATTTTAGTGTATTTATCCTTAGTTTCATTGCAGTGTATGCACCATCTCAAAATCTCATCTATATTGACCCCTAAATATTTGTAACACTTTACATTTTCAAAAGGAAGACCATCAAGCGTCCATGCAATATTATGCAGAACCTTGTTTTTTTGCCTATAACTGCCATGGTTTTACTCTTGCAAAAAGTCTAAGACCATTAGCTTTTGCATAAACACCCAAGGCGTTGATCATAATTTGCAACCCCTTGGGGGTGTGATAGAGCAGGACCAAATCATCGGCATATCCCAGCCAACTAATTTTTTGTTTGCCGACTTTGACAGTGTAGTTATTAAAACCGTCAAAGACAACTTTTAGATCAGCCAGGTAAAGATTGAAGAGGGTTGCCGCAACTATGCAGCATTGTTTCACCCGTCTTGTTGTATTCATAAATTCAGATAGTTTGTCTTGACAGTCTAATCGAATCCTAATGCATGTGTGTGCAGCAACATGAGCATCTTTAACAGTCAACACAGAATATTCCATCACACTCCTTTTCTCCACATGTTATTGTGCATCACAGTGTGAAATGTGGCACTAAAATCTATGTAGGCACAGTAGACGGCAGATTCACGTCTCATCCTTGCATATTCAACTGCTGAAACCAAGATGAATAAGTTATGAACTGTGTTGGATTTTGTTGTAAAGCCAATTTGATTGCGGGGGCGGGGGGGGGGGGAGAGAATAGAGTTGTCTTTTATCCACAAATTCAATTCATTAGACAATCCCTTTGCAAAGATTTTCGCTGTTATGTCCAGCATGACTAACATGCGATATTTAGATGGCTCATTCCAGGGTCCCTTCTTGTACACTGGAAGGATGTGGCTTTCAGTCCAAGTGGCAGGAAGGATGCCACATTTCCCGATTTGAAGAAAAAGGAGATGTAATGCTTGGGCCCACATCCGAAGAGACAGTTTAAGGAGGCTATTGCAAGTCCCATCCTGTCCAGCTGCTCGGAGTTCCGTAATCTTTCAATTATTAGAGTAATGTCTAAAACGGATGCCTTACATTCCCATTTAACAGACGGAGAGGGTAACTCTACATCAACGGGGAAATTTGCACCAAGTGTGGATGCAATGTGGCTAGTCCACCTAGATTCCGGAACACTATAATAGGTTAGTCTCTTTTCGTAGTCCCCCTTATCGCCCTCCAGATGTCAGTAGTATTTCCAGTGGTGGCGAGATTGGCAATCCAATGCCATGTCTCCCTCTCACATTTGAGCCAATATTCCCTTAGCCAGCTACGGTAATTTCTTTTGCTATTTTAATAAGATTGTTAATTTCAGTGGCATTGTACACATCTAGTGTAGGGTAAAGGACTTATGTAATGGTTGGACAAAGTGATTTCTTTGCCGCAACAATCCTAGGATCATATTTTGAACCATCTTTATAGATCCTATTCCAGCATTCCTGGGTACCTATATATTGGCGTTTTTGTTGGATTGTCTCTTTCACACTTGCAATCAATATAGAAAAGCATGTCAGAATATTGGAGGGATATGGGTCACGAATAGCAGCATATTGCTGAATAAAGACTGGAATTAACCTATCTGATAAAGTTTTGGCTTTGTCCAAATTGGGTGCATTCCAAAGAATGTGATTTTGTCCATTATTGATAAATATGTCCCCATTTAGATGATAGCGGTAGGTTGCCCTAGTCTCTGCTAAAGGTTTAAGGAGTACACAAAGTGGAATATGGTCGCTTACGTCACGCTTCACAATGGCCATATCTGTAACGATTGCCAAACCTGCTGCATTTGCAAAGACATAGTCAATGGTTGAGGCGCTTTTGCCACTCACGTGCGTGAAGGCTTTATTAGCGGCTCCAGTACAGTGTCTATTGAGCCTAGTAAAACCCAGTGCATATAGCATTTTAGCCCAAACCCTGCCTTGTCTATTCGAGGCAGAAGACGCTATAGGAGCATATTTACTTACAAAAGATGGATCTATGGTGTTATTGCCAATTTGGGCATTAAAGTCGCCTGCTATCAATACTGGATGAGTAGACACCATATTTGTTAATATTTTACTGACAGTAGCCACTTTACATTTAGTGGCAGCAAAGTTAGGGGTGTCATACATGTTAATTAAAACTATATTAGTTGGAAGGTAAACTAGTTTAACTACTTGCACCATAGAGGATGATCCCAGCAGTTCACTTGGATGCCAAGGTTGGTGCACTCAAATCGAAAGTCCTCCCTTAGGTTGTCCAATAGGACCTTTTTGTGGCCGAAATCTGCAAGGTTTGCCTACCATCAAGTAGACCCTGTTCGGTCAACCAAGTTTCTTGCAGTGCTATTATCGAAAAAAGGCTCATGTGCACGTAAACCAACCTCGCTGGCAAAGTGGAAGGGCGCTTGAGTATTCCATGAGCAAAGTATATTAATCTCATAGTGACATTGATGAAAATTGGGATTTGAAAGCTGCCGGGATCTATTGCCTATAACCTTCTTCGGTCCTACACTTCTCGCTACTCCTATCTTGGGTGGGGATTTCAAAATTGCAAATGTCTCTTGTGGTTGTTTTTTCCCTTACTTCGCATTTACATTTATTAGTATTAATATTACCTTCACCATCAGATATCAAAGGGTTATTTCTTAATGCTGCATCTATATTTTGGGTGGCAATAGATGCCCCCTTGTTATCAAAGTTCTTACAATCTTGTGTTGAAGTAACAGGTAGAATGTTCTTAGTTTTAGATGGAGTCATTTTCACAATCTTTCATGTATATCCCAGTCTATATAGCTAATTACCGTATTTGAGTATGTATTCCAGAGTCGCCTCAGATGTAAACCAGATGTTAGATATCAAAGTTGCTATATGCTCAATTTGATCTATAATCTTAATGTTATCAAAGGTAATGACTCTTATAGCTGCTACAGAGTGTAGAATATTTAAGATTGCTGCTCTCTTCAGTGGTGGTGAGTGGTCCACTAAAGATACAGGTTGGGATTGCAGTGCACTAACCTCAACTTGGTTATTAGCAAGTAGCTTACTAGCTTCAGTTCTATTATAGGTCGATGTTTGTGCGGCCCAAATCTCAGGTAATTTAGATTGTTACCTCCTGTTTGTGTTGCAGTACTCGTAGCAGGTTTTTAATTCACCAGCTTTTTGTTGGTATCCAAAGGGGTTGTAGCGGATGCTCCAAAGGGTATACCGCAATCCCTGCCCACATAGCATACAACATCAACCATGTTACTCTCGGGTGGATCATTGGCAACACATTTATCATTCATCTCATGTGATACCGGGACATCAAAGGAACATTGACATTAGGTAAATCAAAGCAGACAAGATTTCCATTCATGGTTTTCTCACTTACAACACATGCATTCTTTTGCACTTCAAATCTTTTGACGTACATGAATGCTTGTGATACCTTTTTATTTGTATCTCTATTGGGCTCCCCTGTGAGAGTATCGACCACCTTCGCTGGACAGGGTGCTAAAGAAATATTGCCTGCTGTGTTAGAACCTTGGTCTCTCAATATCTTACAACCTTTGTTAATACTCCTGAGCAATAGCACAGATTGAATGTCCAGCTTGTTTTCCAACCTCTCACATTTCTCTACCAAAGATGCCAATAGAGATTCAACAACCCTGAACATAGTCCTCGAGGATATACTGGTATTACTGATGTCACTTACACTAATGATATGATATGGCATTTATAACGCGCATATACACCAGTTTTTCAAGGCACGACGAGGCAAGGGAGGGGAACAGAGGAAAGACCGACAACAATCCTACTAGGCAAGGTGTCATTCAGATCATTCAAGTGCGTGGGAAGGGGGGGAGGAGAAGTGCGGGGGCAGGGGCGAGGGCAGAGCAGTACATAGGATAAGAAAATAAATAAACAATAAGTAAGTACGGCCAGCAGGTGGCAAGTGCAAGGGTAAGTGCAAACATCAAGTGTCAAGTGCTGGTGGTGGGCTCTAGGGATACAGAAAACGTCTCCAAGTGCGGGGTTGCCAGGAGGGCAGTGGAGGAATGAGACTGGCGGGGGAAGGGACCTGGGCCCGAGATCAGAGGGCGGCCAGGCAACCAGTGCAATATCAGTGTCAACCAGGAAGTCAGCAAGGGAGTGGAGGAGAAAAAGCAGAAGCAAAGAGAGAGGTTTTGAGGTGCATCCGGAACTGAAGATGATTCTCCTCAAGTTTCAGGGAGGCAGGGAGGCTGTTCCAGAGAGAGGTCCCAGCCGAAGAAAGAGGTCTACCACCAACTCGTTGCTTGGAGAAGCGACTGACCCTAAGGAAGTTTGAGGCAGATGAGCAAAGAGCTTGAGAAGGGTGGTATTTAGGAAGAGAGAGTTGAAGGTATTGTGGGCTTAGGCCCCAAAAGGCCTTGTGGATGATGCAGAGGGTTTTGAACTTAATCCTCACAGCCACTGGGAGCCAGTGCAGAGATTTCAGTCCCGGAGAGCTACAATCCCTGGGCTTGAGGCCAAGGACAAGTCTTGCAGTCTTGTTCTGGATAAGTTGCAGAGGGTGGAGAGTAGAAGCAGGCAGGTTTAGAAAGAGGCTGTTAAAATAGTCCAGCCTAGAGAGAACCAGAGCTCTGGAGACAGTGAGCTTCTGGGGGGGGGAAGGATAGGAAAGGAAGAATACCTCTGAGGAGGTGCAGTTGGTAGTGTGACTTCTTAGAGACGTCGGAGATGTGAGGAGAGAAGGAGAGTGTACGAAGATGACCCTGAGAGTTTTAGCCTTACAGGTGGGAGCAGGAAGAGGGCCAAGACAGAGCTACAGGAAAGGAGGGAGCAGGTGTGCCAATGAGGAGAATCTCAGTCTTACTGGCATTAAGGCAGAGGTCATTGGTGGCACACCACTCCTGGATAGCAGAAAGATAGGAGATGAGGGAAGTAGAGGAGGAGGCTGAGAGTAGCCTGAAGATGAGCTGGGTGTCATGCACATAACACTGAAAGTTGGGACAGAGAGCGGCAATGCAGTGGGCGAGGAGTGCCTGGTATTGGTTAAACAGCCATGGAGAGAGGTTAGACCCCTGGGGGACACCACAGGTAGAGAAAAAGATAGCGAAGAGGAAGGACCCAAGTTGGACCTGAGAGGGTCGCTCTTCGAGGAAAGAAGTCAGCCACGCCAGAGCCTGACCAGTGATACCCAGGTTATCATGGAGACGGTTGAGCAGGATGGCATGGTTTACAGTGTCAAAGGTAGAAGAGAGATCAAGCAGGATGAGGACGTAAGGGGTGTTAGAGTCAAGGTTGGAGAGCAGGTCTTTACGGATGTTCAGGAGAGCAGTTTCCGTGCTTCTGGCAGCTCTGAAGCCAGACTGATGGTCATGGAGACAACCAACAGATTCAGTCTGGAGATTAAGCTGGGACATGGGCAGTTTCTCCAGGAGCTTGCCCAGGAAGGAAGTGATGGAGATTGGGCGATAGTTGTCCGGGCAGAAGGGGTCGGCAGTGGGTTTCTTAAGAAGAGGGTGCACAAGGGAGTGCTTCAGGGGGGATGGGAAGACTCCAGTGGTTAAGGAGTGATTGCAGAAATCAGCCAGGGCAGGAGCCAGGGAGTCGATGTGGTCCTTGATAGTTTTGGAGGAACAGGGGTGAAGATCGGACTTGTCTAGAAACCTTGTCTGCGGAGAACAGGGGAAAGGCAGAGAAGGAGGGATGAGAGGTGGCTGCAGAACGGCCAGAGGAAGAGCAGGGAGTGGGGGGAGGAAGGGGATAGGAGGAGAGAGAGAACAGGATGTCCTGAGCTTTAGAGATGAAGTGAGACGCCAGTGCCGTACAGAGGCCTGGGAGGGTACAGGAGAGGTAGAGACTGCGGCAGGATTGGCCAGTTCCTCGCAGATTGTAAAGAGTTCAGCCGAGTTGTTCGATGCTGCAGAGGCGTGGGCTTGGATATGCGCTCTCTTATCGGTTAGGACAGAGAGCCGGTATTGCCTTTGCAGCAGGCCAGTTTGTCAGAAGATGTACATGAAGCACGTCATTTCCTCTCGGCCACCCTACACTTGCGTTTTAGGTTGACAAGGTCTGAGTCGTACCAGGAGTTGCACTTGGCTTTGGGCTTCAGGCGGATTCTCATGACAGGGGCAAGGATATTAAAAGTATCAGATATAGCAGAGTGGAGTGTGGAGAGGGCTGTGTCAGGATGAGAGTCAGCCAAAGGGTGACAGGGGGGTGAGAAGGTGGCGGCGAAGGCCTCAACTGACACGCGCTTCATGGGTCGGATGACCGAGAAGGTGGGTGGCAGTAATGGAAGTGGCTTTGCCTGAGAGGTAGGGAGGGTGAGGTGGGAGCAGAGGAGAAAGTGATCACTCCAGGAGAGAGGAGTTGTGAGAGGGACAGAAAGGGGAACGTCTGAGGAGATCAGAACATCAAGAGTGTGCCCTGCAGAATGAGTCGGGCCAGAGGGGAGAATAGTGAGTGAAAGAGAGTCGCAGAGATCGCGAGAGAGTCCAGAGGGAGGACAGGAGGCATCCAGGTGGATGTTGAAGTCTCTAAGAAGGAGGAGTTGAATAGTTGAGGCCAGGAGTGAGGAGGAGAGGTCCGCCCACTCGGAGAGGAAGGAGGAAATCTGACCAGGTGGCTGATAGATAGTAGCCACAGTAAGCAAATGGCTAGGGGAGAGGGAGAGTCTGCAGACGAGGCAATCCAAAAGAGGAGTAGGCCTGCGTAGGTGTGACCGAGGCAGGAATCCATTCGGGGAAGATCAAGGCTACACCCCCACCAGAGCGGTTGGCCCTTGGCGCAAAGAGGATCTTGTAGCCATAAAGTAAGAGCGAATCAAAGCTTGTGACAGAGCTGGCCTTGAACCATGTCTCGGTGAGGCCGAGGACCTCCAGGTCAAGTTCTTCAAGAAGGCGGCAGATATCAAAGGAGTGTTTGACAGCAGAGCGAGAGTTTAGAGTGGCAAGATGGAGAAGGTTGCCATCCTTGAAGGACTTCTGGAGAGGGGTACAGATCACAGGTATGCCCTGCGGAGGTGTAGAAGGAGCCCTAAAGGGGGCAGAGAGGGAAGGGGATGGCAAGGTAGCCAGGGAGGAGGCAGAAGGGGGAGGTGAGGTAGTCAAGGAAAGGGTAGAGGGGACAGCAGGAGAAGAAAGGAAGTTGATGAAGAGCGGGAAGTGTATCAAAGAGGTGAAGGTTGGCCTGAGGGCCTTGGACCAGGACAGTCCCATTTGAGTAAACATTAATGATGACTTTAGAGGAAAGGAAGGATGCCAGGAGGGCGTCCCAGCGGGTGCCACCATTAATAGGAGAAAAGGGAGAGCACAGAGACCATATGAAGGGTCCATAGGTCTGGCGAAGGCACGACAAAGAGGATGTCGGTGAGTTTCCTTGGAGGAGGCACTGGTATAGGTGTCAGCAATAGGGAGGCATGTGTTGGAAACCAGGATGTCCTTTTTAAACTTCTTCCTACCAGATTTAGTGAGTAGAGCAGGATAGTCAATAGAGGAGCAGTTAGAAAAGATAGGAGAGACAGAGAGCACCATAGAGTAGGTGGGAGGGGGAGGGTGGAAGGGAGAGGGGAAGACACTAGCGAAGGTCAGTGGAGTAGGCAGACAAGACACCGGGAGGCAAGCAGGTTGCATAATAGGACAGATAACACTCAAGATAGGAGTTTTCAAAATGCACCGGTTTGGGACAGGTAGGAGGGCACACCTAAGTTTGAGAATCCTAAAAGGGGAGAAAAGGCCTGGTTTTAACAACAAAGGGAATACAACATGACCAAGCAGGTGTGTTGGTGGCAAGGAAGCTCAGTGGGACTGACCAGAAGACTACCTGGCAACTGGCATCTCCTGCAGACACAACAGGAGGAGCCGCTACAGAGGGAGCCACCCTTTGCCTTGAGGGCTGCCCAGGGGATGGTCTGCTAAGACCGGGAGGACAACCAATCAGGACGCGGTGGGGGCTGGCTGGGAGGTGGGAGGGCCAGAGAACAAGGAAGTGGCTGGAAGGGGGTGGGGAGAGGGAACACAACATGCTCGGAGCGCGAACAACAAAAGGCAGCAAAATTAAATAAACACAACAACTAAACTTCTGGGGCACCGGGGCCAAACCTGCAAGATGGAAATTGGGTCACGGTCAGCTCCTCTCTCGCGCTCCGCCGGCAAAGACTAATATTAGACACAAGAGATTTGATTAGACACAAGAGATGCATTCATATGGGCATACATTCCATCGATGTTTCTTTGGTGTCTGTTCCACATTCTTGGAGGTACACACCTTCCTCAGGCTTTTTTCAGTCTTAATTCTTGGTTCAAAGAATGTTTGGGGATCAATGCTCATCAGGCATGGTGTGGAGGTGTTGTTTGTAAGGTCACCCAGATATTCTACTTCTGGTACCTCTGTAGAAATCCATGTTATTATCTTGCCTGGGCTTCAGAAGATCAATATCACTGTCTACTGTACAACTTATGAGGGCAGTTACAGTGATCTTTTCAAACGGAGCTTCATGTACACCTAGGGTCTCACTTGCGGATTTAGGATCTTTCAGGGTTATTCCCAAGACGGGTAGATGATTTATATTGTCAATATTGTCTGTATTGTTAGCATCAGCCAGTTCGGCAGTGGTTATAACATTAGACGCAGCCACTAGCTTAGTTGGTACACTGATCACGTCAAATAGCTTAGTACTTACGGAGCATAGCGAGCGATTAAGATCTGCTACTATCTCTTTCAACGCATTTTCTTCATCTATTCTGCTAAATTCACTGACTTTGGGGAAGAAGGTGGTCATTTTTCTAGTTTTAGCTGCTGCAGCTTTAGTTGTAATATTTGGGGTCAGATCCTGCGGCACCGCTGTGGTAACTTCTGTTCAAGTTGGAGTGGAGCAATGTCATTGCTATCTCCAGTGGTGTCACCATTGCCTTCATTCTCCCTAGTCTCACCTATCTCCCCAGTCACCCCAGTAACACGCTTTGCCTTCATAGAAGGATCAGCGGGTGAAGGATGGAGATTGGATAGCGGCATAGAGGGTTCAGCAATGACACCGGACATCACCTTTATATCAATATGTGGTGTAAACACAGGGAGGAGCACGGGAAGGAGATTCAGTGTCCAATGTCAGGAGAAAGGTGAAAACAATCACTCTATTTCTAGTGCCAATGTTAATGGGCTAATGGGTTATAAACTGTGCAGTATGTCTATAATCGGGCACAGCACAGTAGGATATAGATTCACTATAAATGCACTAAATTTCGAATATTTCGAAAGCTGGAAAGAGACACTTGAACATGGAAGGCCAGACGGGCCTTGATCCATGTTTTGAACTGCCTTTGTGTTAAGAACCTGAACCAGAGTGTGTCATCCTGCCTACGGGCACTGCCTTACTCTGTGCTGTCTAACGTGGGGAAGAGAGCTGACTCAGCCACGTTTTATTCTTTACATTTGAACACTGATTTTCCTTTGCATAGATGAGGTTTTGTTAGTATAGGCCATTTTAATACGACCGACTCAACTAGGACCGTTTTATTTATTATTTTATGGTCGAGATTACTCCCATCCTAGCTATAGGGCAAAGAAGGAGTTTCTCCAAACCCCATTGAAAACTTCACTAAAGGTTTTACAAATTATACCTTTTGTGTCAGTGTCATACTTGGGATACCATGCCTCCCTTACAGTGACCACAACTATACATGTCTCTTGAGCCCACTAGCCAGGACCTTCAGCCATGCCCACTAGACATTTTAAAACACTACTGGGCCTCTAGAAATGGCCTTCGGCAATAGCCAGTGGCCACGGCCTTTGGCAGTGCCCACTGTACATGTTTCCCCATATGTTTCTTTTTGCCCCACTAGGTGGCCACGGCCTATGTCCATGACCAATATACATTTCTTTTGAGCCCACTAGCCAGGGCATTTTGCCCTGGCCAGTGAACACGGCCTTTGACCATACCCACTTTTTATTTTAAAACACTACTGGGCTACTATCCATGGCCTTCGGCCGTGGTCACTTTCCACCACCTACTTCACTGTAGCTGTAAAAAACCATTTGTATTTATCAATTTCTTTTAACTCTCTTAAAAAAAAAAAGCTATCTGTAGGCACCCGCAGCTTGCAAATAACTACAGTTAACTGCAAAAACTGCTCAGAAAATGTCTTCCCTGCCCTCCCAGGCATTCTCCCCTCGGATCCCTCAACTCTTTTCCCCCCCTCCCCCCAGCCGCCTTCCATTGCCTCCAACACTTGTAGTTTTGTGTGATGCTCTTAAATTCCCAATCGTTATTTTTTCCATAGCTGCAGTTATCCCATTGAATAACCACAGCTGTGAGTAAACCTTAGTGCTCAGAACCTGGTTCCCAGTCCCCCCCACCCGAACTCCCCAATTGCACATAGTGTCCTATTTCCCCCTCCCCACCTCTGGCCTGATGCCAGTGCATCGTGTTCCCACCCTCCAATAGCATTTTTCCAATTTCCGCTTTCGGCTAGCCATGGTCATTCCTGTAATAACTGGGTTATCCCTCGCATTGAACACAAAAAAGGCATCTTTTTAATTTCTGAGAAGCCTCTCTCCTGCAAAACACCATGGAGATATAGCTATAATTTTGGGTTAAAGGGGTATTTTGGGTTACTTTTATATCTTTGGCAGGATTTTAGGATTAGAAGGTCAAGTATTTTTGCCTTCTACACAACCTTGTATTTGTTTACTTCTTTTTAAATGTGATTTTAATAATACAATCCAAACATTTATCCTTTCACGTAAACATCCTTAGTTACCATTCTAAACAGATTCTGGTTTATTCATCATTTAGGTTTTATTCAAAGTCTTACTGGGAGGCAGCCATGGGTTCAGATGGTTAATCTGTACCCAGCGTTGTTCTGCCCTTTCAGCATTTTTATATTTAGGGAACTGGGGGTATCTTCTGTATAGTTTCAAAGGATCCCACCCAAGTTGGTACAAATGTCCTATCATTGTTTGAAATGTATAGAGGTAGACTCGGTCACCAACTTCATACTCCCTTTATGACATTTTGAGGTCCATAGAATGTCTTCATACGGACTGAAAACATTTTGAGGTTTCATTGGGCATTCGTAAATGTTTGTTGCAAATATTGTCAGATTTTTTTGCATACTCATGAGTCAAAGAGGCATTAATCATCATCTAGTTGTTTTGTGTAAGAGGTGGTGAGGTCCGCCATCCTTTCTACCAGTCAAGAGCTCAAAGGGGATAGTTGGGTGGCTGATGTAAGAGTAGATTCCAGAGCCATCAGGACCAAGGGTAATATTAATTATCAACTGGGTCTAGAGTTTACTACACATTTCTTAAGAACTCCAACATTTGTCTTTTTGTATCTTTCCACCCCGTCTAGAGCTGGGCAGTACACTAGGTGGTGGTTTCTCTTTTTTATTCTGAACAACCCACTTCTTAGTCATCACCTCACTTGTAAAGTGATTTCCGAGGTCCGACTCAATCCTTTGCTGATTGACTGAAACAAAAAATGATGTGGTTTATCAGCAAAGTGGAGGCCATCTATGCCTTATAATCTAGGGCTGTGGCTAGAGAGTGGTCTGATACCCGAGTATGGATTGTGAGTGAATGGAGAGCGGGGATTTGCTTATGGGGGAATACGTAGAGTCGGGAAAGTTACTATTGGGGTGGTTTGGTGGATGCATAGTGTTTGGGGGAGTGCACTGAGTGTTGTCATGTTTCAGGCAGTAACTAATTCATGTGGATTTAAATTGGTAGATTTTGAAGGCAGGCATAGTTCTCCAGCAATGGATCTTTTCATGGATTCACATGCTTAGAATATTCCCCGTTGTCAGGCCGGGAACCTCGGTATATTTATGAAAAATGTTTTTCCCCCTGGAAAAAACCTGACACTTTTGTGTCCTATCGACGTCCTTTTGGGCCGCTTACGCATGACCCAATAGGATGTAAGGTATAAATAGCCCCGCGGCTCCCTTCAGATTTCAACCGTCTCCAAAGTAGTCGGGATCACCTCTGTGTTTCTACGCTTTGTAAGGTTGTATTTTTTCTTTCCCAATGTCTGGGAAAGCGTTGTTCCGCCCGTGTGCCACGTGTGGAATGAAGAAAGTTTATGAGGGAGATGAGTTCTGTTTGCCATAAGGACAAGATGAAGGCATAAATCCCAACTGGATCCTGCCCTTGCCACAAACGTCAATATGTTTACTATTGTCTTGTTAGTTCTTTAAATGCTCCCGCTGGGTGGTCTGTAGGAGATGTTTTTGTTTTACAACCAATTTCTACAACATTTTTGTCATCGCTGCACAAGTAAAGTGGCTGCCTCTGATTCAATCCTTTGAGATCAACCAAATTCTGGAGAAAATGTGGTTTATCATCCACGTTTCAGCGGTTTCCACTCTACAATTAGGGGCAGGAAAACATCCCAGTCTTAGCATCACAAAACAGACTGCATCCAATATGTATTTATTTCCATGGGCTGATCTTTGAATGGGGACAAAAAAGTCCACCTGGTGGTCTGACCACAGTAATGTAAATTCTCCTTAAGTAACAGTTCTGTAAGCATTGATGAACATGGTTGAAATTGGCACATGCCAGATATCCTCTTGTATACAAACCTGCTGTCATAGATATATATTTTTTTTAATATTGGCTCCCCTTTTTTTTAGCAGCTATTGAATCATTGGCTGGAGTATCACAACTCCATTGAGCCACTGAGACCTTGCTTCCTTTTTTTAAAAAAAAGTTTGTGATCATGTAACATCTCATATCTGTATTTCTCCTAATAGATATTAATTCTCCATATATTCTCCTTTTAAACATCTTTTTTACCAATTGGCCACTTAGCTCGTTCTCTTGTTTATCCATACCTGGTACTTTGAAATGTGCCTTGATTTTCTTCTAGGAAATGGTCATATCGATTTTCATTGCTTTAGAGTTTTCTTGTTGGTTTTAGAGGTTAGCTATCCCCTAGCTTGCCACGCTGCTAGGCCCTCCAAAGCGATTTCTGGCATAATTGGAATCAGTTATTTTGACAAATTCTTTCACTTTATTATGGACTGCTGAATTTATAGCTTTATAGATAGAAATCAGATAAGCTACTTGACTATTTCTAGAACCAATTTTGTATCCAGGTGATCGAATCTTGCCATTACCGATCCATACATTTCCTATTCCAGTGACTAGCTCTTTTTTCTGAATCCTCATACGTATTAAAGGCACAGCCATCCACATACATTTTTTTAAATGCCCTCATCAAATCATTTATGGGGTGATTTCAGGTAGAATTCAATATTATCATCACATTCTAATTACTCTGTGACTTCTATTTGTGCCTGGTCATGCAATTCTGTCAATCCTTGTGCAACTTGGCTTTTTTTATTTTGTCTAAATTTACTTCTACCAGAAAGCCCTACATTGATCAAATCCATCAGGTAATCCTAGAGTTGGAAAGAATTCCGGATAACATTTATTTCCATTGAAGATATTGTAAAGGTTTGTGTGCAGCTTCAACTATCACTTGCTCACATTTGATGATTGGATGAAATGCTGTAACACCAATATTTCTTTCAACAAAACATGTTTGCATTTGATGAAACAGCTTTCAGTTTATGAGAATACTTTACTAGCATAGGCTACCACTTTTTCTTTTTATCATGTTCTTGATACAAGACTGCAGTCATACAAATCTTGGAAAAAAGAGTTTCAAGGAAGAATTAATGACCTTTGATCAGGTTAGCAAGACATGGAATTTGTGCCATAAATTTCTTCAGCTGAATGACTGCATCATACTGCATATGCCCCATTTCCAAGGAATACCCTTTTCAACACTCCCACATAAACGTTCTAATATATTTGTCAGACCCAACAGACCTCCCAATTCCTTAAAATTTGCAGGATGTTTACATTTCTGTAATGCTTCACTCTTTTTCTTTTGATGATTGAGGCCTTCCATGGTAACTTCATGACCTAGGAAGTTTACTTTCCTGTGCCCTATTGTGCATTCTGCAAAGCACCTTGGCCCCAGCATTCTGGAGTTGAGTCAAAACATGTTGGATTACTTGAAAATTGTCACTTAATCCTTTACTCTTCTATAAAACATCATCAATGTAAATTAGATATCTGTCTGTTTTCAGCTTCCTGCATAGCCTTATGCAGGAAGATCCCTCCCTCTGTTAATGAAGCCAGAGGGCATATGTATCCAGCACAGTTGTTTTCATTTAAATATGAAAACAAACATGGGCTGAATAGTGGAGTCTAACTCTAAACACCAATAGCCACAGTTTAAATCTAAAGTGGCGAATAACTTGGAACATTGTATCTTTGCCATTCTTTGGTCAATGAATGGTAGCGGCCATCTTGAAACTGAAACTTTCCTGTTCACCTCTCTCTGATCTGCACACCATCACCACTGACCATTAGATTTGAGTACTTCCAGAATAGGTGTGTTGGAAGTGTCATGGTTTATTACACGGCACACGCCAGCTAGTGAACTCCTTCCCCTACAATGGATTTGGCGCACAATAAAGCACTTTCTATTTTCTCTAACCCACAGGTTCTTTTGAGTAGGCCCCAACCCGTCTCGCACTCAACCTCCACAAACACCCTGTGTCACAATGGACTAGGAACCAGGCCGGTGTGTATCAATAAGATATTTATTAATTTATTATTTAATGAAAAAGGAAAAATACTCAAAATACAGCAGCCACCAATATGTGGTAACACAAATGCAATGGCACCTACAGAACAATTGGTTCAGAAATCGTATCACAGTTCACACAGATCTTTAATGGCAAAACAGGGAAAAAGAACTGTTTTTAATCAAGTGATGGCACCGAGGTTTAGCACTCCCTCTGCAGCGCTCACCTTCAAACTTCAGCTAACTTAATTCCTTTGAATGGAAGGCAGTAGCAAGGAGTAAGGATAGAGAGAAAGTTTAATTTGGGGTAAAGCCCACCACCCCAAGATGGGAAGCTGGAAAATTAGCAAAACGGCAGAATCGGATTTTGATTATTATTAACACATCTACTCACAACTGCTGTGGGACAGAATGAAAGGAAATTCGTGTTGCTACACTTAAGGAGATGGGGAAGCTTAGAGACTACTAATCAGCACACCAGGGCAACATGGAAATAAAGTAGGAAAATAGGAAGTAGGAAAATCAATTTTGGGGAGAAAGCAATGCAAAAGGAAAGATACAAACTGCAAATGGAAATTAGTTTTACACAGGATGTACAATGACTGGCAGATAGGGAAGGGGTTTAGCTTCCAAAATCGAAAATCAGTTTTCAAAGTCAGAGGCACGTAACAGATAAGATTCTAGGCAAAGGGGATTGCTCTCAATGGCACTACGATTTGGGTTTTAACAGGACAGATGCAAATTAGGAGTTTGTGGGGTAATGCACACAATACAGTTACACAGAGACTAATTCTCTTGAGGCTATACTTTAATGACTATATTTATTATAGAAAGACACTAGGGACAAGGGGGTTAATTTCAAATTTTAACCAACTTGCACCGTGAATTTCAATGGAGAATTAATTGATTTACTTAAGAACATGCTAAGGATTTACACAGACACTGAAAGGTTTATCAAAGGAAATACGCTAACATGCACATGCTAATACAGATTCTTCTATTGAAAGGTGAATTAATTATACTGTCAATTTGGGGCTTTCAATGGATTCTCAATAGGGGTTCACTGGGATTTTCAATGGGGTTTCAATGAGGGAAATATGAAATGCAATGTTACAAAAAGGAAGGGCTTATGCAATTTAGGGCTGGGGTTATTTGCTACTTGCAAAGTAAGCCTTCGTTTGGGATTCTGGAAAGTCAGCTGGATCTCGGGACTCTCTGGACAGCTAGGCAAGGGGTCTGGTCACTGCACTCTCAAGGAGGTATGGATCAGCGGCCCCCTCCCCGCCCTCCTTCTCCTGTCTCCCCGGATTCTTTGTGTTTCTCTCAACCTAGTACAGTCCCCCTTATATAGCACAAATGACATCACTCACTTTACAATCTAGGGGGGTACTCTATAATTACCCCACCCCTGGATAAGACAGCTTCCCATTCCTCTCTCCGCCCCCTGGCATTATTGGTTCCAGGGGAGAGAGCACCATCTGTCTGTTTGACATTCATGACAGTTCTTTGTTTTCAGGTCAACTTCTTAGCAAAACCGATTTATTCCTCATAACTTCATACTTATACTAGCCCTGGCCATGTGAACCATCTGCACTTGTGGCTTGTCATGGGGAATTACATAAATCGATTGCCAACTCCGTACGATTTAGTATGGCCACTTGGCACATTTTTGGCCTTTTCACACAATGTATAACAGTTATAACTCTACAAATGATCAATCATGTTCGTAATTTCCATCTCCATCTTCCCACCAACTGTCATATTTGTCACATTTTTAAATCAGCCAGAAACTACTTTTAACTGGGCATTTCAATCCACAAAGTCCTAGGAACATGCTGTTAAAAACCACCTAGAAATTGCATGGAAAAATAGCATAAAACAAAATTAATTCTTATTCTCAGTGCTGCAAAGATACCTAAATTGAAATCAATCTTTAAATGTCAATTGGAAGGATCTGTCTTTCTCTGTGGGAGGGGTGCATCATCCCCCACAGTCAACTGTCTTCCCCTGGCACAGCCGGTGACCAAAGATTTTTATGACCTCTTTTGAAGTTGTCAGTTTGTCCTTGGTAGTGTTTCACACCTGGGGTCATGCTCCATCCACACTTCGCTTTCTTTGTCTTCCCTGAGCCCCTGCCTTCTGGCAGAGCAGGGAATTTTGACACCCTTAATCACATCACATGATACTGCAGAATGGTTCACTGGTAGGTGCGACTTTGATTCAGAGTGGGGCTTTCCCTTGTGAAGTTTCCTGCTTTAGGCCAAACAGTTTTTTCCTGTGTTGTGAGCCCCTTTTAAAGGTGATTGAAGTCTTGTAGGGGGAAAACATAATGTACCTTGCTTTAGTCAACCCCCCTCCCACTACAGATTTCCCTGAAGAAGTGCTGTCTTTTCCCTGTGGCTTTTGAAAGTCATTTTTCTTTTGCCGTGTGTGAAGTGCTGCTGTTCACATGAAAGGGAAAACAAAGCCGTTTCTAGTTGCAGTGTTGAATTTCTTGCCCCTCATGTGAATTAAGTCAAACGGCCATTTTTTTGGATGTAGTGCATAACTTTTTGTCAATTAGATGAAATCGGAGCAACGCAGGGCTGTTTTTGGTGAAATGTTTAACTTTTTGTCATCCAGATGGAATGGAAGCAAACGCAGGGCCGTTCTTGGGTTGCAGTGTGCAAATGCTTGCCACACATGTGCCAGGGAAAGCAAAGCACAGCCGGTTTTGGTAGCAATGTTTAATGCAGCTTTTCAGGTGATAGGGATTTCTGTTTAGGGCATGTAAATGCACCCCACAGAAGTACTATGGACAGCCAGCAATTTCATTTGATTCAATTGTATTTATGATTTTAGTGATTGAAGACAATCTTATGTAATTTCAATAGTGATGGACAAAAACTGGCTCAATCTTGTAATATGTAAGTAACTTCATATATAAAGGTGTAAATCCACAGCAGTATGCATTTCAGAAGAACACGACATTTCATAAGAAAAACATTTGTCTTAACTGCTCCTTTTCCATAATTGGACCATGCGTATGCTAACTGTGCCTGTTCTTTGACAAATTTCTAGAACTTTGGAATGTTTACCATTGTAGGGTACTCTGTATTTTCTTCTAATTGAGCAGATGTACCTTTTGGTACAGAGAAAACAAAACATTCCTCTTTCCATCTTATTCTTATGATTTTCCCTTAGTGACATTTTCGTGTTAATCATTGTTTTTTTAAAACAATGTTTTTATTTCATTTAATGCTATGGTTTACCAAGAAACCTTTTTGCATACAATCAAAAGTTTTCCTAAGGCATAAAGAAAAACTAAAATTACGAACATTCAAATACAAACATTTAAAAAGGAATCCCATGGTAGTTAGCAACTTCCAGTACATTTATAAAACAAATCCTGTATAACACCACAGTTACCAGCCACTTGAAATGTTGTTGTTGTCCATCATTGTACAACTGGAAAAGTACATCATCCTGTGGACAGCATATCATCAGCCTCAGGCGAATTTATGGAATTAAGTGAAAATATTCCCTCTGTACATGTGTTAACAACTTCAGGTCTTTCACCTTCATTGTTGATGCACACTTGAGGTGTATTTCAAATAATCACATTCATATTTTTTATTTTTTTTATTTTTAATTTGATTTAGTTGATGCACAACTTTTCAAATATATACAAAAATACACAATTATACAAAAACAGCAAAAAGAAGAACAGAAAAGAAAATACCAAGGGTACAAGAGATAAACCTATTATACACAAGCAATGAATAAGAACAAAATACTTAATTTCTTATACCTTGCAGATGGTTTGAATACAATATCAAAAGAGAAAAAAAGAAGAAAAAATAATAAGGGATAAAATGACCAAACAAAACGCCTCTCATGAACCAATGGGAACACATACAAAATTAATTTGAGGCGGCTACAACAGGCAAAACCATTCTTAAATATTAGACAATAGCAATCTGTACTTTTTCTCTTGATGTTTCACATTCATAAAATCTGCAGTCTAGTGATTTTCATGGATGGCCATTCCAAAGGAAGTCCCCTTTTCATGGCTGCTGGTTTGACACCCTAAATTGTCTACTAGGATCCTAATTGCATTGCTAGTGATTTATACCAATGGTGTGCACTCATAAAATACTCACAAGTTAAACCTTGCCGCATGCGATTGTCATGAATGCTCACAAATGCAACCGATCTCAGAATCTATGACTCTTTCAATGCCACAAGTTTAATGTGCATGGTCTTGTGAATGCTGGCATATTCACATCCCTCTAAACTGTAACTCAGTTGTGTATAGCAGTGTCTGAGCATGATAGAATGCTTTTTTCCTTTTGTAAAAGTCTTTGAGATAACTGTCCATTTAATACCAAATCTTTTCATTTAGCAAATCAATCACAGCACACATAATAAATGTCATTAACTAAGCAAAATGGCTTTTTGGTATTTCTCTCAACCCATGCATTGTGATGAACATTCTTCGATGTGTGGCGGGTCAGCAGATCAGACTCTGATTTTCCATCTAACTGCTGATGTTTATTAAACGAAGGTGAAAACTCCTATTTTTCCCTACACTAGGGGTGTTCCCTACTTAACAAAACTAAGGTGCTTGTCAGTCATTAGTGCACATCAAGATCATTCCACTGTCCAAACTAACCTATCCTAACACTGCCACTATTATAACAACAAGAGCACAGGGGTATGACTCCTTTCTCCTCCGAGGTGGTTTTTCACTAAGTTCAGTCTAATAAAGTATCCTTTGGTAGCTCCTGGTAACTACTTTGATCAAATCGCACAGTTCTAATACGGGGTTCTTCACGGTGTCAACCATCTCTTTCACTGGATAACTCTTTCTTTCCTTCTTGTTCTCATCTTGTTTTATTCCAGTTGGGTTTATCCCTTTCCTCTCCTGGGACAAGTTTATTCCTTTCTCTTAATTTAGATTCAAGGTTTTCTCTTTATTCAATGTCCACTCTTTGTCTTGACTGGCATGGGTTCCAGGGTTCCATCATTCATATTGTTGTCTTTCGTTCACTCTTACTACTATCTCTGTACTGGGACGAGTATGAGTGTTCCCGTACTGATTCTCACTCTCCACAGGTATTCTTAATTCTTTGTCTCAACTGGGATGAGTATGAGCTCTCCAGCAAGGATTCTTACTCTGTTGATTTACTCTTGATACTTTATCTCAACCGGGATGAGTATGAGCGGAGTCTCTCCTGGTGAGGTCCCACTTGCCTCCACCTGTAGGGAGGGTATTGCGCAGTGGGCTCAACTCCCCAGCCTCACAGGGAAACGCTTCCCCTGGGGAGAAGTGACAGAATCCCACAATTTGTCACAGATCTCATACCAATTTTTATCATGCACCTTCATATTATACTGTGCCTGGGATCTGGTCCATCCAAACCAGATGCCTTCAGTTCTTAAACGGCAAACACTGCACGTCTCTCTAACTATAGAAATAAGGATTAACTCATGTTTTAATGAACATTTATTTTTGATATATTCCAGGGTGCAATTGCATTACTTATTGAATTTCATTCCCAGCAGTAATAGACCTGTTATACACTTTCATCTCTATTTTTGTTAAGTCTGATTTTTCTAAACTCGTAACACCTTAAAGCTCATCCACTTGCGTTCTCAATTTTTGTTTGGGATCCAGATGAACTTTCTAAGGTTGATCTGGTTTCCTGTCATCTGATTCTGACTCGTGCACCAATATAATGTTGATGTCACCTCAACTGCATTATTGGATCTTACCATCATGTGGAAGTCAACATGTATTGATGTCATGGTGATTCTCTTTCTGTAGTTTCTGAGCTCTGTGGGCCAGCGACCACAACATTCCATTTACTCCATCAATTAACAGTGACAGCTGTCTTAAAAGATTGTTTACCATCAAAAATGGTTTCTTATGAATTGGTGTTATGATGAATGGATTTCTGGGTTTGTATTTTCCTATATTGATATCTAACTCAACAAAAACCTCTGTTGGGATCTCGTCCCCATTGAAATTGTACACTGGCTGTATTTTCAAGTGGTGTTCCTTCTCCTTATTTATTGATTCAAGAATTATTTTGGTCATATTTGTCACTTGTGCTCCAGTGTCAACCAATCTGAAGTCATGACATTGCCCCTGGATAGTAATGGGTGCATAATATTGGCCTGTCAACAGTTTCTAAGGTATACACAAAGTACTTGGTTCAGGACTAACCTTTCTCAATCCTGCCATTTTCCTTGCAAGACAGAGCTGCTTGTGAAAGGGTATGGATAGGTCCCATTTTCAGATTCCATATTTTCTGTGCTAGCAATAGCAATTTGTGTTCCTATATGTGTTTATTGTAACTGACTGTGAAACTCCCTTTTCAGGCCCTCCAGGGTCCCTCACATATGAACTTACCTTTTGGGTTCCGGGTATGCAATAGCAATCTAACCTTTTGTTTATTCTAGCTCTTGGACACTTCCTTCATTCTGCATAGAAGACATATCTGAAGAACAGACAGTTTTGGATTTACCTATTGCGCATGCTATTTGCTCACCATCAAACAATTCTTCAGGGAAGACATTCTCAGGAGCGTGATCATTTGTGAGACTCTTTTCATTAACTCCTGGATTTATGAGATCAGAAGTATTGTTAGGTACATAGAAAAGCAAGAAATCATCATTCCTTTCCAAATAGGAATCATTTGACTTTGTTTCTTACTTTTTTACCTCGGTCTGCCTATACCCTGCCTTTCTGTGTACCATTCTGTTCCATTGTCTGGCAACATACTACTTGATTTTTGAATATTTTGACCCACAGCTTTGCATGGCGGTGTCTGTTCAGCAGGATGTTGTTCATAGGTTTTAAGCAAATAGATGCCACCAGTTACCAAATCATCTTCAGTTGCCTGTACACCCTCATGCACCACTGATCTGTTAGAATGACAATGTTACTTCCTCTCTTTGTCGCCTTTGTTGCTGTTTGATTTAGATACTAATGAACCCTGACAGTGTTTCTCTGACGTTTTTGGTAACTTTAATAATATGACTAGTATTTCACTTTATTTTTTGTTTTTTTGGTTCTTCAATGTAACCTAATTGATGGGATGGTGTATTTTGCTTTTCTGCTTCCTGTTGTGCCAAAATTCCTCTCTACTCTGAATTAATGTACTCGTACTTGGTCACATTCTAGATCAAAACGGACTATCCTTGACTATGCTTGTTCAGTTTCCCTATCATTTCTTCACTTGGGTTTCTTCACTTGTTTCTTGTTTTGGGGAGCCCTTCTTTGGTTAGACCTCTCAGTGGGGCCAGTGTTATGTCTCATTCCTGACTGCCTGTCTGATATTCAGGCATGGTGCACTGCTAATGATCTCTGCCTTAATGACAGTAAAACAGAGATCCTTCTCATTGGGACCCCTGCTCCCTCTTTCCCTCCCACACTCTGGCTGCCCTCCAAGGACCCCCTCCCTTCACCCTCCTGTGATGGTAAAAACCTTGGTGTCAACTTTGACTCCTCTCTCTCCTTCCCTCGTCACATCACGGACCATGCGAAGAAGACCCCTTTTCAGCTGCACCTCCTCAGAGGCATTCTCCCTTTCCTCAACTTCCCCCAGAAACTCTTGTCTCCAGAGCTCTGGTCCTCTCCAGGCTGGACAACTGCAACAGCCTCTTCCTCAATCTGCTTAACTCCTCCGTTCGCCCCCAATCCAGAACAGGACTGCAAGACTTATCCGTGGCCTTAAGCCCAGGGGTCGCATCTCTCCAGCCCTAAAATCTTTTCACTGGCTCCCAGTTGCTGCGAGGATGAAGGTCAAGACCCTCTGCATCATCCACAAGTCATTCTGGGGCCTGGGACCCCACTACATCCAACTCTCTCCCCCTAAATACCTCCAAGCTAGAGCCCTTCAGTTTTCTGTCTCTCTGCAGATCATATGCTTTTCCAAGCAGTGAGTGGGGGATAGATCTCTCTCTCCTCTGCAGGTACCTCCCTGTGGAATGTCCACCCTGCCCCTCTGAGACTTGAGCCGGATCTCCTTAAGTTTCGGAAGCTTCTCAAGACCTTCCTTTTCTCTTCTTCCTTTCCTCTTCCCCTCCCCTGCTAATGTCTCCGTCCCAGTCTGCCCTTGACTGGCTGCCTTGTTCCTTCAGTCTAGCAGGGCACCAGGACCCACTAGTCCATTCTACCCCTGCACTAGGTCTCCTCTGCCCCCCGTCCCCCTGCACTTACCCTTCCAGGCCCCTCCCTCCACACTAGCCTGTCTGGGCATGCACCATTGTAGCCCTTCCAGCCCTTACCTCGCACTTAGCTCGTGGACCTTCCTTCCCATGCACTTTCTTCTTTCCCCTGGCTCTGTCCACCAGGCCTTCCCTGCTCACGCTTTGCTTGCGGGCGGGCCCTCCCACCCTAACGAGCACTCCCCTCTCCCCTGCACTTATTACTGCACTTGCACGATCCGAATGTCACAAGGCCTAGTAGGATCATTTTTGTTTTGTCATCCCTGTTCCCCCCACCCTTTTGTCTTGTTGTGCCTCGAAACACAATGTGTACAGGCGCATTACAAATACCCAATAAATAAATCAAATAAACCCTAAATGCACCAACTGTGTCAATTCTGGATTGATTGCCACGAGCACCTATTTGGTCTTGTTCAATTGTCCTTTTGCCTATTCACTTACTTGCACCCTGTGTTGTGTGCTGAGCCTATTCATTTCGTCATTCAGGTAGCACATTATTCATAGCTGAGAAAATTTATGATATGTTTGGTTAGCATTCTCACCTGATCTTTCCAAGTTTTGCTCTCTCCCTAGGATCAAACCTCTGGAATTGAGGCCTGTACTGGTTGAGATTATGGCTGGGTTCCCTGGTATAGTTACCATGATCTGCTCAGGAGATTGTAGGTAAAACGAATCATCCCCAAACTCACAGTTCACCCTGGGAGGGGATGTTGCCATTGTTCTTAGATCAAATTGATTCAGAGAAACTGCTCTGGCATAAGTCAAGTCATGGTTTTTTTCCCTCTCTGTGGTATATTTGTCTGTTTATGTATCTCATTTCAGGGTAATTTGTTATTTCTGGAGACATTGGGAGGATTTTTCACCTTGGCCTTTCATCTGACTCTCGTGGCCCCACAATGTAGGCCTGAGCTGGTGAATTCCTTTTGCTCAACAGGAGTATATTGGCACCCAGTGATGTGATGAGATCCTTTGTATCTGGGTGAGATAAAGTTATGTGTCTGTGTGGGGTTAGTGCTTTGAAATGTGGTCATTGAAGTCCCAGTATTCTCGGGTATCACTTTGTCAAAGGGAAGTTTGTTCTGTCGACTTTTCTTAGCATTGCTATTGCTTCCTTTATTAGTCTCTAAGGATACCTTTTTACTGGTCTTAACGTCTGAGCCTTTGGCTCCTTAGCCAGAATGTATTTTTCTGTTGGCTCTTACCTTAATTACTACTAGCATTTTGAGGTTTCACAATCACTTCCCACATGCAAGTCGCTTGTTCAGTAATCCAACTGATAACATGATCATCCTGGTAATCACAAGCTACCTCTGCTTGTTGAATAGTGGAATTATGAATTATGAAAGTTGATTAACTCTGTCGAAATGTGGGTATATTCGGTGAAAGGCCGTTCATAGTATCTGCAGGAACTCACAAGGGGACTTGTTTGGTTCTCAAACCATGGAATATGCAACATGTTTGGCTTCTTGGACTGAATGGTATGGATTAAAATGCCTGCACAATTAAATTTTAAAGGTATTACAAATGTTTGTGTTTTGTTCTGACAAACTGGGGAAAAATGTTGCCTGATATCTAAAATACTTGGAGCCCGATTCACAGAGCGTTTTCCAATGGGATTGCGCCTCTATAAAACACCTCTGTAAATCATGCCCTTAATATGATTTTGATATCTAAAGTCCTATATGCACTATCCACGCACTCAATATGCAAGCTTCCTAAAGATTTAATTATCTGTGTTGGGTCCATGCTCTGTCTTCTGTGTTTATGCCCAATTTCTACGCCTTGTCCATGTTCCCCTATTATTATCCCCTTATTATTGCCACAGCGTATCATTGTGAAAGGTGAACCCTGATCTGCACCATGCATTGTCTCATATCTGAAGCTCTTTAATGTATTTCTGTCAGCTTGTGGATTCTGGAATAAGGTAGAGCAATAGTTTGTTTTTGTATCTGTGACAACATTTTCTCTGCCAATGGAATTTAGGAAGGGGCAGCCTCCCTCACTGCTTGGTCTGCAAATGCATTTCCCTGGCTGGCGCCATCTCTCAGGGCTTGGTATGCTACACGCTTCATCCCAGCCACTTTGTTTGGTAAAATGAAGGATTCATGAAGGGTATTTACATGACATGCATTTTTATTTTTCCAATAAGTTTTTATTGACATTTTATAAACAAACCTCACAGCCGATAAAACGTATGTAAAGCAACTGGGAAATAAGTGAAGAACCCCTCCCTTCCCTCCCTCTCATCCCCCCCCCCATCGAATCGGAGCAGTTCCTAGGGGTTTTGCGGCTGGCTAGTGGGTTCGTGCTCTCTGCGTGTCCCCTCCTCTGCCTTGCACTGTGGGCTTGGGCACTGACTTACTCTATATAATTTCGTCTTCCTGGTCGGGGATTATCCCCAGAAGGGCCATGGCCCTTGGACACCATGCTTGATGTGCACCCATCTTAAAGTAGTTCAGTAGGGCTGACCATTCCGTGTTAAACTTTAAATGGTCTCCTTGTAGTGAGTAGGTTAGCCATTCCATTGCTAGAAGAGACCATCTTTTTGCAATCCATTCGTGGTCCACTGGAGGATGTGCTGATTTCCATCTTGGCACAAGGACCAGGGCTGCCGGTATCATCATTATGACGTATAGCTTCCGGTGGGGTTTATTATTGATTTTCTCTAGGGCCCCATTCAACCCTATCATGGCCAGTCCCCAGTTCCCCTCGATTTTTAGTCCCAAGACTTGTTCGATGGCTGAGTGGATTGTCTCCCAGAATTGAGCTATTTTCGGGCACGACCACCATATATGGCTCCATGTGCCTGTCTGGCCACATTTTCTCCAACATACCCGAGAGACCCTTGGGTAGATCCTAGCTGTGGGTGTGGTGCCATTGTGTTATAGGTTTCATCCATATTTCTCGGATTTGGATAGATCTTGTGAATTTCGTTATTTGGCTCCAAAGTTTCATCCAGTCCGCTGTTTCTATTACGATGCCTGTGTCAGAGTCCCACTTAGCTGTGTATGACATAGATGGTCTTGGCTCCCCTTCTTTAATGAGCTTATATATGTTTGCGACCACTTTCTTATCCCCTGTATTCATGTTGAGATATTTCTCAAATGGTGTGAGCTCCTGGGATGCTGCGGCTTTCAATTCCGGGTGGGACAGCCAGTGCCTCAGTTGGGCGTAGGCGAAGCGTTGCTTTTCCCCAGTTCAAAGTCTGCTTTGCACTGGTCAGAGGTTTTGATCTGGGATCCCTCAAACATGTCCTTCACTCTGCGGCAGCCCCCTCGCCTCCAGTTCTAAAATGCTGTTGTGATGAGGCCTGGGGTGAACTGGGGGTTCCCAAAAGGAGGTGTGTAGTGGGAGGGGAATGATGTGGTCCGGGCTTTGGTCACTGCCAGGTCCCAGCCCTACCCACTGTCCCCGTGATGTTGCTTGCGTACAAACATGGTGGTCTGTCCGCCTTGAGTACCCACAGCACTTCCTCCAACTTCGTTCTCACCATGGCCCTGTCCATTGGTCTCCATATCTTACCCCTGTCGTCTCTTTGCCAGTCTCTGATGACTCTTATTTGGGCGGCCACGTAGTATGCTCTGAAGTCTGGGACTCCCATTCCCCCACTCCAGACTGGCGTTCTCATCACTCTCCCCGCTACCCTCTGTGGTTTAAAGTACCAGAGGAATCTGTCCGTAGCTTTATGGAGAGATTTGCAAAATTGAGGTGCCACATGGATTGGGAGGGAAGTGAAGTGGTAAAGGAGCCGCGGCAGGACCGCCATTTTTAAAATGTTCATGCGGCCTAGCGAGGATATGGCCAGTGGACCACAATCGATTCGTTTTGTTTACAGCTTCTCTAGCAGGGGGGGGTGTAGGTTTGCTTGGTACAACCCGTCCACTGTGTTAGTGAGCATTACTCCCAGGTAGTTGATGGAATTTGCTGCCCATCTGAATTGGACATTTTGTTTAAGGGTTTGCATCTCCTGCTAGGCTAGTGTGAGGTTGAGGATTTCTGATTCGGTTATGTTACCCTTTAGGCCCGCCACTGCCCCAAATCAGTCCAGCTCTTCCTGGGCCGCTCTCAGAGAGGTGTCTGGCCGAGTCAAGGATAGAATCATGACATCGGCGAAAGCAGCTATTTTGGGAGGTTCCCCCCCCCCCGAATGGTATCCCAACTAGCTCATTGTTCGCCCTAATTGCCGCCAGAAATGGCTCTAGGTGTAGGGCGTAGAGGATGGGCGACAATGGGTATCCTTGTTTCGTCCCCCTTTCTACCAGGATCGGTTCCGAGGTGTGGCCGTTAATAGCCAGTCTCAGGAGGGGGCACAGATAGTTGGCCTCAACTCTTTGTAAAAAACTCAGCCTGAATCCCATCTTCCTCATAGTTGTGAAAAGAAACCCCCCACTCCACTCTGTCAAAGGCTTTTTCAGCGTCTATAGTTAGTAGGAGAGCGGGGATTGCTTTTTTTTTTTTGTTTAGCTTTTTCGATTAGGTGGGCTATTCGTCTGATATTGTCGCTCATTTGCCTGCCCCGCTCATAGCCTGATTGGTCGGCGTGGACTCCTTTTGGGTGGATAAATTCTAGCCTGTTGGCTAGTATTTTAGTGTGGATTTTGGCATCTACATTTATTAATGCAATGGGGCAGTTTGATCCGTATTCGGTCACATCTTTTCCCTGTTTGTGAATTAGAATAACTTTTGCCTCTTCCATAGTTTTCGGTAGCGTTTTGGATGCCTCTATGTGGTTAAATAGAGTGGTAAAATGAGGGATTAAGTCTTCTTTGTGAAGCTTATAAAATTCTGCGCCATATCCGTCGGGGCCCCGGGGATTTGTTAAGTGGGAGTGAGTTAATGGCTGCCCTTTCTTCATTTCTAGTGATTTCCCCCCTCTAGCATATATCTGCCTTTCCTGGTCAATTGATTTAAATGGGCTTCTCCCAGGTATTTTTCTTGGTTTTCTAGGGTCGGGTATTCGGTGCTGTATTAATTGGTGTAGAATTTAACAAATTCTTGTTGTATGTCCTCAGTTTTGGTGCAAATCTGCCCCCCATGCTGCTTTATTTTATGTTTCTATCCCTTTCTTCTTTCCTGAGCATTTTAGCAAGTAGACGGTCTGATTTATTGGCTTTGACATACAGCCTCTGTTTAAGGCGAAGCAGGTTGCGCTCTGCTGCCCTGGTCTGCAACATGTCTAGCTGTCTCCTGATCGCCCTGAATTCCCTTTAATTGCAGTGGTTTGTTTTTGGCCCATTTTGTGCATCAGCTCTTTTAATTTGGCCTCTAGAATGGTTTCTTCTAATCTCAGCTCTTGCATGCGCTGAGCTTTGATCGCTATAATCTTGCCTCTAAGGGTCGCTTTGAGCACATCCCACCAGTTCTGCCTATTTCTTCCGAGATCTCCCTTGCTAAGATTGTGTCTTTGAACAGGTGCGCCGGGTATCTCCACTTCCAGAGCCCCAGCGGGCGCCTGTTCCTACCTAGTTCTAGGGTCATGGGCGCGTGGTCAGAGAGGGAGATAGCCCCCAGCGTGACGTCTGCTACTTTACCCATCAGAGGGGTGAACAACCAGATATAATCAATCCTGGAGTGTGACCTGTGTGCATGGGAGTAAAAGGTATACCCCTCTTGCCCCCCCTGTTTGGTTCTCCATGCGTCAACAAGGCCCAATTGGTGTAGTTTCCGCATGAGATCCCCAGGGGGGGGGCAGTACCCGGGGGCCCTGGATTTGGGTGCTCCTGTCCGTGACAGGATTCCAGGCCATATTGAAATCTCCTGTGAGGATGATGGGAAATCTAGCAAAGCCCTCTAGGCGTTTGAGTGCCTGTTGTATGTACTGGTCCTGGCCCGTGTTGGGGGCATATATTGTTGCAATTGTATAAGCCTCCCCCTTCCTTCTACTGTTCTTGCGAGGTATCTGCCTTGGTTTTCTTTGTCTGAACTTGTTACCGTTAGGCCCAGCCCGTCCCTTAGAGCTATCAGTGCTCCCCCTTTTTTGCTAGATTGTGTAGCCTGCAAGAGCACCCTGAATCCACAGAATTTGATTCTATGGGTGTCACGTTTTTGTATGTGTGTTTCTTGCAGGGCGACAATGTGAGGGTCATCTCTCCTAAGGTGTACCTCTACCTTTTTACGCTTGAGTGGGGAGTTGAGACCGTTAATATTGAGCGATAGGATCTTTAGTCGGTTATCTATTGTCATGTTTGGTGTCCCGAGTCGCGGTTATATGTAGGAGGAGCCCCGTGCTTCTTTGGTGTGCGTTGTCCTTTCCCCGCTTATCCTCTGGCTAGCCCCTCTCTTGTTCTGACCCCCCCCCTTGCTGTAAATAATGCTCCGTCCCAACCCTCGCCTTATTGTCCCCCCCCCTACCCTCTCCCCTTCGCCGGGTGAGTCCAGCTGGCACTTAGCCGCCCTCGTTAGCCACGAGAGCTGGACCCTAATGTCTGCCCAGCGTGTCTCCATGTAGGAATTCCCCCTCTCACTCCGACCTCCTTTCCCTCCCCCTGTATCTCCTGCCCCCTTGCATTCCTGTGTTTCTTGGTGGCGCTTGCTTATGAGGTGCTCTGTTGTGTGCCCTCCCCAGGGTTGTCATGGTTGGTAGATTCAGGGCCTTCTGCGGTATCTCATTGTCTTGTGATCCTGCTTGCCCTGGTTTAACGCAGTCTGTGTGTGAAGATGGGGCACCCTGGGAGGGTTGTTGCCCCCCTTTTTTGTTTTTCTTCGTCTCTATCGTTGACCATTTCCCAGGATTTCCTGGTAGCCTTTTGGGTGGGCGATGCGAGGTGCAATGTCGAGTTGTCCTCTTCGATTCCAAGGATGGCTGCCCCTTCCTTGCACATTGTTACTCTGTGCAATTTCCCTTGCCATGTGAAGCTCAGCGCAAATGAGTGCTGCCATCTGTACTGCAGTTGCTGGTTTCGCAAATGGGTCAGGACCAGGGCCATTAACTGTCTTCTGCTTAATGTGGTCTGAGATAGGTCTTGGTAGAGCTGTATCTCTGCACCATTGTATGTGATTTGGTTGGCGGTCCTAGCCTTTGCCATAATCTGCTCTTTTAGAGTGTAGCTGTGGAAAGCGATCAGGACGTCCCGTGGTCTTGCCACTTGATCTTGGCGTTTCGGGCCCACCCTGTGGATCATGTCAAAGCGGATGTCTGTGCTTTGATCCTCGTCTAGCAAGTCACTGAAGACGTTCCTTATGGCCTGGGCCAACTCCTGGTCCGAAATGGTTTCTGAGAGAAATTTCACTTGTTTATTAGTGCGCCTTGAACGATTTTCTAGATCTCTGACTCGTAGTTCCAGGTTATGGGTGGCCACGGCCAGGGATTCCAGCAGGGAGTCCGCTTTGCGTGCTTCTTCAGTTATCTTCTGGATGCCCTCTCGTTAATGTCCACTCTCTCTCCTCAATCTTGTTAATGTCCCTTTTGATTTCTCGGATCCCTTTGGCCAGGTCTTCCCTCAGAGTCTCCATTTGTTTTTGTCCCGCACTAGTGATTTTTCTCGACTAAATCACCCAGCAGGTCCTAAAGAGTGGAATAAGTCACTGGTGTCTCCTGGTGGTCCTCTGTGTTGTCCGTAGTCGCTTCTGCTCACCAAGCAGCATTAGACCCGGGACCCTTTGTTTCTGAGTCTCTGGCCCATAACTGCACTAGGGTGCCCTCCTGGACCTTCTTTGCTGTTTTGGATGGGAACAGGGTGTCCCTGGTCTTGTTCCTCGACATCCCGAGAGGCAGATAGAAGGTTCCTACATGAAGAGTACACCGGAGAAAGCCTACTGCACACTCTGCCTACTGGGGCAGGGCTCCTGGGGGGGGGGCCTGTTGGCTGCTAGGCCCCTTGCTGATTGTGGTCCTCCCCTGAGCCAGCGTATGATGGCGAATAAGTACGGCAGTGGGACTCCCCTAGTGCCTGGCTTGGGAGGCCTGCCGTTTGCCACTGCTTCCAGGTTATTGGGTGGGCCCGCTGTTAGTTGCTCTTATGGCCCTTCGTTGCAGCCCGGTATGTGGAAGAATGACTTGGGGCTACTAGTTGTTCTGTTTCCGTTTGTGGGCTGGGCAGGATCACCTCCTTATGGTGCTTTCAGCGACGTGGGGTGCGGTGGCCGGGTTGTGAGGTGTGGGCACTCTTTAATTAGTGGGTGCCACAAAATGGGTGTTGGGGCAGAGAGGCCTCTGACAATTATGTTGGTGCTGATGTGGACCGAGTTAAGCCCTGGGAGTGGAGCCCTCACTCCCGGTTCCGGGTGTGGAGGCCAGGAGATAGGGCAGGCTGATGGTGGAAATCGGGGCCACTGCGGTGGCTTCTGCGCTGCTTGGTGATGCCTGCCCTCTCCCAATGGACAGCTGCCCTCCTCGTCCCCACTTACTTGGAGGCCTGCTGGTTGCTTGTATAGGGGATAATGCTCCCCGCCGTTGCTTTGCTCCCCCCGCTCCTACGAGCGTGGAGGATCGCGGGGATCTCCCCCCCTCTTCTTTTTTGCCCACGGCCCCTAGTCAAGGGTAGAAGAGAGGCACTGGATTCCGGCGGCCCAGGGTTCCTTGATGCTGGGTCGTGGACGTATGGTGGCTCTGGACCGGAGCTGCTGAGCGCCACAGGGTCTTTCAGCTCCCCATGGTCTCCTTACTTCGGTTCCACCTCTCCTGCCCGCTGCCCCACGGGCCGGCTTCCTGCTGGGTCTCCTGGTACGTCGGGGCTCCTCGGCCGCTCAATGGCGTAGCTGTGGAGGAGCCGCAGTGGTTGTATGCCGGGGGTCCCCTTGTTGTTTGGAGGCAGATCACCTAGCCATAAGCTAGCGGGCTCCGCTCATCTCAGCCCAGCAGAGAGGCCTGACTTTTAGGGGGTGGCTGGGGGTGGATGGCCCTCGGCCAGCCCCCTGGCCGCTGGTCTTGCGGTGTATGCAGCACCCACTTGGCTGAGTCCGGGGAGCCACAGCTGGCAGTGGTGGGTCGGGGGAGAGAGTCCCAGCCCCCCGCCCCCCGGGTTTGGGCTCGTGATGGCGATTCGGGCTGCAGTGGTTGTGTCGTCCCCGCCACCCCCGGCTGATCGTTTCGCGATGAGCCGCTTCCGTGTTTCTTGCGTTCTCTCCTCACTCCGCGCATCCGTTCACAGGCGAGGCCGGGCGAACCACCGTCTACTGTGGTGTGTGGGCTTCTTGGGGAGGCGCGCGCCCGCTTCAAGGGCCCAATCAGTCTGCAGCACCTGCTTGTGATTCTCCCGTGCGAGGGTCCCCAGACGTGTGTACAGGCTGCAATGGTGCGTTGAGTCGGTCCGCCGCGGTTTTCATGGGTACTTGGTTCTGGAGCCACTTCCCTTGCCTTGTTCGGGCGTTGTGCTGGTTGATCGTAGCTATGGTGCCTAGGGAGGGCTTGTCTGCTGTGCTTTACGCCAATTGCCAGGTTTTTGTGCAGGAGCTCGGGGGACACACTGCTTAATGCTCCGGCGGCCGTCTTGGAATCCTCTAAGCCATAACATGCATTTTTAATAGGTGTACTTGCCATTCTTAGAAAAAAACTCTCTCCTCGAACAGCCTATCATAGTTGCGCATTATCTAAAATGCATAGCCGGAATCTGTAAAAATGGTAGCCTGTAAGTTGAGTGCTTTCAATGACTGTATGTGAACTGCATTCTGCGAGACTCTAATCCAACTCCCCTCTTCCATTCTGTAAGGAAGAACAATCTATATAATTGTCCTAATTTACATTCTGCAGTGGGATCTCAGTAAATGCGTGCATGGCTTAGTGAGTGTTGTTGTTGTGAGACTACAGTCATGAAGCTTACCATCAAACGACGTTGATAGTAGTGAGGCTGGATTTATCACTGCGAGGGACACAGCTAAATTTAGAAAGATTAATTCATACTTGGTAATCCTTGATGCAGGCAAGTATTGTGATTTTGATTTAAGCAATAATGCACTTCCTGCATAGTATACTGACACTATGAGGGGTGACCCGAGTACTACATTGGTTGGGCTACTTCTGTGTTGATACTGCTTGTGAATATACCTGTTTTCTGACAATATAGAATACAACTTTTTTATTAATAGGGCAACTAAAGGGATGTTATGCTAGCAAGTACTTGTTTCCCCTCTGCAAATTCTCTCTGTGGCCACTGACCATTCTAGTGGCTAGGATGTTTGCAAATAAGTAATCTCCTGTAATGGATACACCATATTTGCGTGCCATAGCATCCACTCTCAGTATTTTCTTGTTGCCCCACAAAAGGACCTAATTTGGTTAAACATTGTTGGTTTTTTCAGTTTAAAAATCGTTTGTGGGAGTTAGTTATTCTGCTAATCCCATGACTCAGATAATCACTTTACATCATTGTAATTTCTACTTGGAAGCTTTATGCCCTTTTCAGCTAATGCTGCCGGCAGAACTAATTTGCGTTGCTTACACACCTCTTATGAAAACAACACAACCCTCTAGTTTATTAGTTAGATGAGCAGTAGCATCTAGGCTTCAACATTTGGGAGTGAAGGTGAAGACTGTGTACCCCTGTAGGAGGTAAATCAATATATAATGCAGCGCAGAATGAGTAAGACGAATTTACTGACTATCGTGCTGTATAGGGATTTAGAAGAAAGTGGAACAGAAATCGACAACTGCAAAACATGTTGTAGGAGTAAAGCATGGCGATATGGTTGCTGGATTTGGGAAATCGGGAAAGTAGGTAAATCTACTGCATTTGCCACTCTCAAATTCTGCACAAATCGATACACATTACAGGCAGGTTGTTTTATAGGCAACATTCGGGTATTGCATGGTCTACTGATAGGGAGGATAATACCCTGATCTAACAATTTCTTAATAATAATTGAAATACCCGCCTCTGCCTCAGACCACAAAGGATATTGTGGTTTTCATGGCAATATTTTGGTCATGTCTACATTGCCTCAATGTGTACCGGCTTGGCATATCATACCAACTCCACCTCATCTGCAGGTTGTGACTATATGTCCTTTGGCACATTTGACAACAAACCTTCTAAATCTACCTGCCTTGGCTCCACTTTATCTTTCTCTACAGGTTCTGCTTGCAGCATTGCTATTACTTTGTTTTCATGTTCATTTGGCATATCTAAGAAAACTGTTTATGGAGTACAGTAAATGGCATATCTCAATGTTCACAGCAAACCATTCCCTACTAAATGTGCTGCTGCCAATGGGCTTAACAGGAATGCATTCTGGTCCGAAATCAAGTCAGTAAACACAGATACACGTTTAGAAACACCCACAGCTTGTATAACATCACATTGTTGGCACAATTGGGAAATCCCTATGTTTAATTGCTGAACGGGTTGCCCCTGTATGTACCTGACAATCTTGCATTCTATAAAAGGACTTCCCGATCAACTGTTTCCAAGGTATGTATAATGACTTGACTTCCCCATGGCTTTCCTAGCCATTATGTTGAATTCAACATGTGGTTGGTACGTTTTTGTGTTCACTTTTAGAAAAGGAGGGATGGATGATGCAACTGCTCCCAATGCATGGAGCTAAGGGGCGGTTTGAGCACTCAAACATCCAATGGCCCCCTGTTTTTCTATAGTGACAGACCATGTCAATTGTCATGAAAGCATTTTGATCACTCTGTGCATAGGGGAACCACCTCCCTGGCTTTTACCCCTTCACCTCCGTTCTCTCACAAGTGCTGGAACCCACATTCAAATATACAGACCATATCTGCCCTTCAGTTTTTTGCTGTAGGATCTGTAATTGAAGCTCACTCACTCATCTCTTTAGCTGTAGAAATGAAACCCAGTGATTTGACACCCTACACTAGATCTGCAATGTCCTTTGTTTGCCACCCAACACATGTTTTTCAACTGCTGTTGCACTCAAGTCAACAACCCCTGGACCCCGTGCCCCTGCAATTTTCATTTTATTAGCTCTCAAGTGAAACCTGTGACAAGCTAATTACTTCTGTTTTAGCCCTGAATGCATGACCCAGTCAGGGGAAAGTTGTAATTGTAATAAATTAGGGGGCATCTGGAGAAGAACAGGCGTGTTTATCTTTCATCCCATAAATCCTTAAGTTTCACATAACAAAGACATCTGTGAAAGGTCCTTGGTTAATGGGATGTTCCCACAGATATTTAAGAGGGTATTCTTAATAAATAAGTACGTTTGTATTCCTTCAATGGTTTTCTGAGCTGATCCAAATCTAAACTGATTACATTGCAATGTGATCTGTCAAAGCCAGATCCTGTTTCAACCAATCATTAATACACTTAAGATGTGAAGTCTGAACTAGGCTTTCCAATAAAATTCTCCAGATGGAGCCATGAAAGGCTTGGCAAACAAAGGAGGGATGTCAGTAAACCTTATTAATCATTAACTGAAGGGTATGCCTGGACATGAGGTTCCAAAATGCATGTAATAAAGCCTATTTAATGTTCGCCTCAGATATCCATTTTAAAATGATTTTGGTTTTCAACTCCACAACCATATAATTTACAACAAAAAGGAAAGGTGTTGTCGGGGGGGATTCTGCCGGGGTCGGCCGGGCCGTCCGCAGACCTCCGGGCAGGGAGGCCCCAACTCCTCCCGTGTATATCTCGGATCGAGACAGAGTATGAGGCACACACAAGGAGCAAGGCAACTTCTGTCGTTTATTATGCAAACGGCAGGGATGGGTCAAGGAGCGCACGCGTTCGTCCTGACACACACACAATAGTGGGGCTCGCAGGCCCTTTTTACTACATTATGACGCGCTACTTGCGTCATTCCAAAAAGTTACCAAAAGAACCTATCGCCACTCTTGATTGGTTGCTCGAGTGGTGGGGTTAGTATAGTACGCCTATAGAGAATGATATTAGTGGTTAAGGTGTAGTCAGGTGGTATATCTGGGTTGTCCCTACAATTAGATACATAAGAATTGTTACATGAAGACCCCTGAGGATTGGCTAACGTTACTGACGTCTGAGATAAGAACCTCATGTTCTGATTGGTGCATCCGTGAGCTCCCCAGCCTGGGACCACCGTTGTTCCCAGCACACGGTGCACCTGTGGTTGCAACAGTGTTTCAGTATGGGTACGTGCAGGCAATGTGAGGATTTATTCATAGGTGGGAGACTGACCGTTCCCACTGTAGCAGGTGTCCATTGAGCCTTTCAAGTGTGTCGGCCTGCGTCTCGTAGCGAGGTACCCAGACGCCTTTTCTCTCCTGGGTTTTGGCATCTCGTCAGGTTCGGCTTGGTCACGTGGGGAGGGACCGTGTTTGAGGCATAATTCTGCACAATTAATATTGTTTTTCCACTGTATGTCTGGTTTAATTTGCAGATATGATTTTAACATTGGTACGTGGAGTGCGAGGTTGCAACATCGTGCCTTTGAAGATTTGTTTCTTGACTGTGGGTTTGCAACAGTACGACCTTGGCTAGTTGCTCCACTGGGTTCTTTCTGCAGGCTCAGCAACCTGACTTTTGCTTTGTTAATGTCCACGGGAACTCTTGCTTGGGGCCTACTTGGGCCTGGTGCACGAGTAATCCATTTAGTGCATGGATGCTTTAGGTTATAGTGGCATACAGTTTCATGGCCAGTATCGTGTTTCCATTATATCTCTCATGATGGTAACGGGTTTCAAGAGAAGCGTGAGCAAGCGTTATAAATGAGCTCATGGTGCGTCTTGCGTTTCTGCATTCTGAAAGCCTATGTAAAAATAATAAAGATGCACGTCCGTGAATAAGCCTGTCGCCTACGTCAGAGCACTGAGTATGTTCTTCGTGTAGATTGGTGTGGAAATGTTCAGTGTGTATAATAGTTCAGCGGTGCTTCCCGTTATCTAGGTCGTCATGGCATCTCTAACGATGTGTAGATTTCAGTCTAGTTGGTCCGTGCCGCAGGTGTCGGCATGGCCAGTGCGGGCTGTTGGGCAGGCAGATGGACACATCCGTATGTTTCTGTACCAGGGTATTTGGTCATCTGGTAAATGGGCAAACTCTTCTCGTGGCGGGTGTCTGGGCCGCGACCCTCTAGGCCAAGCGCGAGAGGTGAAGGACGGGAGTCTGGTTTTCCATTCTCCCACTTCAGTCCCCCCTCTGGTCGACTTGTCGACCACAAACATATCCTTCTCGTTATCTCCTCTTACTCTCCATATCTTGGTTATCCCTCCGAGATGTCCATAATGGTTTACGTGATCTTCAAATGACCAATACATGTATTCGCATGTTCCTCCAGGAGTACAGTACACCCATCTTCCTATGTAGCTCCTAGGGTTCCTTGGGTTCTCGATCTTCACTGATGGTGGGTCTAGATGATTGGCGATGATTTGGGTGCGCAACTTCTCCCTTTCGTGTATTATCACACCTGTGTGCTGGCCGTCATCCGCTGGCATCAAGGGGTGCATTCCCACCATTTCCAGCAACTCATCAGTTGAGCGCGCCTTCCGGGCTTTCCAAAATCTAATTATTATCAGTGCAGCTCCAGCCAAAATAGCACATCCCACTATTATTTTCAGTCCATCTGACAGCCAAGATGGCATCCATGACCATAATAGTGAAAACCAGCTTTTATCCTTGTTTACGCCGTTACTTTCGTCCATCATTTTGGAGTGCATCTGGGCCAATTGTGAAACTGCTTCTGTTAGTGTACCATTGTCGGCATCGTTGGCAGGTATGAACGTGCAGCATGATTGTCCTATCTTTGCACAAACTCCTCCTTCCATTGCTGTGAGAAGGTCCAATACATATCTGTTCTGTAGTGCTACCATCCTTACAGCTCGCAGCTCCTCTTTAATTGCGTTAAACCCATTTACTGTCGAATTTATGGTCATCATTAGTTCCCATCTGGTTATTTGCAGCCATTTTGCGTTTGCGTATGCCTGCAGTCCCGGATGTATTATTGAGGAGAAGAACATTGCTGCTCTGCTGAATAGTCTGTGTTCTGGCGGTATTGAGGTTAGTTCCGTTTCCGACCTTCCCCACAGATAATTTCCTGTTAATGGCTCTCCTTGTCTTTTTCTCCTGTTTAGGACAGTATCATTGCTGTTGGTCCTGTTTTCTTGCTCCTTCTGGAGTGGTGCAGATCTCTTTCTTCTCCTGTCTCCTTCATCCATTTTCGGAAATTTCGCCACATCGACATGCTTCTTAGGTACCACTAGTGATGGTACATTGACGTGTACCATTGTGCACACACCACTCCACAGGGGAGGCAGTGTATGATATGCCTTTTCTCCGCAGGCCCAATAATGGTCCATTATTACTGCTGTTCCCGCTCCCCCCTCAGGTAACTCCATCACACTTGCACAATTGGTGTTATATCCCACGTCCACCTCTCCTTTATGCTGGTAACATACTTTGGGCGCAGTCAATGGTAATATAGTTATCGGGTCTTCATCTTCTTCTACCCACGTGAGCATTGGTACGTACTTGATCCATGTCGTCCAACATCGATGATTGTGTGTCTCGATGGTTGAGATAGTTTCTTTTGTTACCATGTTGCTGCCAACCACTCCTATCTCCCAGCTGGTACCCAGGAACACCTTTCCTGTTATCGTCAGTAATGGCCTCTCCCAGCATCCTTGTTTACCCGGAACTTCCGTGGCGTACCAATCACATGGTAGATACTGCAGTGTTACCTTCTTTGTTTCTCCTTTTTCAGGGCCACTTGTTATGTATCTGAATGCTTCAGCATGTAAACTGGTCTTGTGATAACTCAGATAGGTCTTGAGGAAGTTGTTTTCATATGGGTATGAGTCTCGTGTTTTCCATGTCATGTGCACTACTGTTCCTTGGAATCTTCCTTTCGTTTGGAACAGGGCCAAATATATTATGCACTGTGCTGTTTTTTCATCTATTTCTGTGGCAACAAATGTTCGTGAAGCGCTCATGGCGTATGGTATTAATGAGCAAACGTAACAGCTATCCTCAGTTGTCTGCTTACCAATGCGGGTCATGTGCTGGTACCATATGTTGTTTGTGACGTGTGCTGAATCTTGTACATAATTATCAATACCTTTATTGTCTGAGTATGTGCTGCGTTTAACTTTATTTCGCTTTTGTTCATTGTTACTGTTACCACCTGACGTAACACCTGTTGCAGCAGGGAGGTGGGGTACATTAGGTTTGGGTGCAGCAAAAAAACTCATAGCATAGCTGTACTGCCATACAGAGGCAGCCAAAACTCCGGTGATCATAAAAATCCCTATTATTTTTATTACATATGCTAACCTCACCGACATTTTTGCTCTTACCTTGCTGCAGTCCTGGCAGCGTATTCTTGCGACGTTAAAGTTGCCCGCCTAAAAATTCTCAAAAAGTGCTTGTTATTAAATGTTAGTTTTGTTTCATTAAGCTCTCCCTATCAAATAGTCATTCAGTGCCCAGGTGAAGAGTTGCTCCCACGCTACTCTAAGTGATCGGTCTCTCAAGACCGGCAAGTATGGGCGGAGGTGGGGCATGTAATTTTCTATGGCCAGGAGGAAGGCCGTGTAGTATACACGTACCCTTTTCTTTTTTAAGTATGTTGGCCTTTTTATTTCGTATACAAATTGGTGTGACAATTCTTCTGGGTAACTATCGTCTGGCAGCACCATCTACGCCTGCACACTGAATTTGTTAGATAACTTTTCTTAACAATACAATATTACGCAGCTCCTGTATGTGCGAGAGAAAAAGAGAACATTCACGTGTTTACATGTGTATTGGTGCAAGCGAAGTCCTTAGTTTTTATTACAATTGTATTTAGTAGTCAATGGGGGGGGGGTTTGCTCAGATGGCGGGAGCAGTTTTACTCTTTGAACGTGTGACCATGGGGTGGGCAGTGTGGGGATCGCCCCCTTCTTCGTCCGTTATTCTCTCCGAGGGAACAATTGGGTCGTTGTCTGTGGTTGTGTTTTCTTCCGCTGCCGGGGATGTTGTTGGCGTTTTTCCAATGGACCTGTCGTTGGCGCTGGGGCGGGTCTGCAGTTTGTAGATTTTTACATCATGCAGGTGGTTCCACGCACGCTTATCCTTTAGTTTTACTGCTCTTGTTGATACGTCCTCTACTAAATGGGGGCCAGTGAACCTCTGCTGGTTCCACCTTCTATTAAAATTTCGAAGTAGTACGTGGTCACCTTTGGCAAGTTGGCACAAGTTCTCCTTTTCCAATTCTGTATTTTCGTCTATTTCTTGGTTGCTGGTGGACCCGCCCCGTGTGCGCTCGAGCTGTTGAGACACAAACACAACGCTAGTAATCAAAGAAGACACATATTGATACATTTCATCACCTAACACATTCGCAGAACTTTCTTGGTCGGTGAATGCCCTTGACGTTGGTGTTAGGGGAAGGCGCATTTGGCGTCCAGTAACCACCTCGTGTGGGGTGAGGTGGTGGTCGGACCCTGGCCTGTTTCTAAGTTCGAACAGTGCTAACGGAAGGCAATACAACCAACTTTTCTTTGTTGTTTGCTGTATTTTAGCAATTGCCTCCTTCAATAGGCCATTCAGGCGTTCACATACACCATTGGCCTGTGGGTGGTACGCACATGCAAATTTGTGTTTAATGTTCAGTAGGGATGTGATATGCTGGAACATTTCATTTGCGAAATGGGGTCCGTTGTCTGATCTTAACACCTCGCACACTCCCCACCTGGGGAATACCTCCCTTACTATAAATTTGGCTGCTCTAAACGCATCAGGGTGTGAACAGGGCCCTGCTTCGATCCACCTAGAAAATGGGCATACTACTACTATCATGTATCTATTGCCTTGACAAATGTTGATCATATCAACATAGTCAATGTGGAGGTGCCGAAAAGGTCCTTCTGGTCGGGGTATGGTACCTCTTATCACCTTTAAAGTATGACCGGCCGTGAACTGTTGACATGTAAGGCAATTGCTGATAAAATTTGACACATGGGATGTTAACTCGGGACAGAACCAATCTTCTCTAATTCGTGCTGCTATTATTTCTTTGCCTGTATGGGCAGGGTGATGTAATTGGTTCAAGGCGGTATTTAACAATGCCAATGGTATTACAACTTTCCCAGTGCCACCCTGGCGCCATAGTGCGTCGGTTGGTGACATTGTGCATCCTCTTTTCACCCATACTTCTTTTTCGGCCATTGGTGCAGCCGCTTGTAACTCCATAATCTGGGTGGCTGGGAGATGGGTGTACCCTTCTTTTATTAACATCTCCCTCGCTATTCCCCTCCCTCTCCCTCTCTGTGAGTCTGTGGGGTTCCATATCTCACCAAAATATGCAGCATATTTTGCATGTGCGTCTGCTGCTGCATTTCCTTTTGATATATAGTCTTCTCCATTGGTGTGTGCTGTGCATTTTACTAGGGCTAGTTCTTGGGGATCGTTTATTACTTCAATTAGTTCAGCCAACAAGAGGGCATGTTGTACTGGAGTGCCGTCAGCTCTCCTAAACCCTCTTCTTCTCCACTTTGATAGCCCTGAGTGGACAGTGGATGTAACATATGCACTGTCGGAATATATAGTAACTTTTTTATCAAAACTTTCCTTTAGTGCCAATATGAGTGCAACCAGTTCCGCCGCTTGAGCAGAGTAATGCTGTGGTAATTGTACACACTTAATAGCCACACACACTGGCGCTTCCATCATTTGTACTACTGCTGCCCCAGTCCTCCTTATCCCGTCTCCTTGATCAATAGTTGATGACCCATCAATAAACAAAAGCTCACCTCCCTCTAGTGCGTTTTCTTCAACTTTCCTAGTACATGAGTACATCTCAGTTACTTGGGTGCAGTCGTGGGCGTAATCTCCCTCTTCAATTACTTCTGCTAGGAACCTTGCAGGGTTAACCGTGCTACATCTAACAATTGCCAGTTCAGCTTTGGACAAAATAATCTCATAACCTGTTGCCCTCTGTGTCGTCAGTGTGGACTTAGGTTTATTCAATATCGCAAATAGTGCATGTTCTACAAATAGTGTAGTTGGACACCCCATAGTTATTGATGATGCTTTTTCTACTGCAAATGCAGCTGCAGCAAGACCTTGTTCGCAAGAGAATTGTCCTAACATTATTGGATCTAAGTGACCGCTGTAAAATGCTACTGGTTTATAGCCCATGCTAGTCTTTTGGGCCAATACTGCTTTCATTACTGCTGAGTCGCAATGTGAAAATATAAAAAATCGTCGCTCATAGTCTGGGGATGCTAGTACTGGAGCAGTTGATATCGCTTCTTTTAATTCATCAAATGCCTCCTTCATTTCCATAGTCCATCCCAACTTTTTCTCCCCTTTATTTGCTTCCTTCAAACCCTCAAGCAGGGGTCCTATGTAAGAGCTGTAATCAAATACCCATGCTCTACAGTAGTTGCACAGTCCCAGAAATTGCTGCAGTTCTCTTACAGTCTGTGGCACGGGAGTGCCTGATATTGCCTGTGCTCTTTGTGGTGCAATCCTTCTTCCATATTGTGATATCAGTTGGCCAATGTAAAGTACCTGTTCCTGACAGTATTGTATCTTTTCCATGTCTACCTTGTACCCCTTTTCAGCCAATATCGTCAACATTTTTAATGAGTCCTCTCTACATTTATCTTCATTTGTACTGCAAATTATTATGTCATCCACATACTGTAACACTGTGCTTTCCAACTCAACGTTACCCAAATCCATCTGTATTACCCTATTGAAAATTGAAGGTGATTCACAATATCCCTGTGGTAATCTGGTATGTTTCCACTTCCTATTTCGGTAAGTGAAGCTTGTCAAGTCTTGTGAGTCTGGGTGTAATGGTATTGAGAAAAAAGCATTTTTAAGGTCAATCACTGTAAACCGTGATGCTTCTGCTGGAATGCCACACAAAATTGTGGCCGGGTTTGCTGTTACTGGATACTCTGCTTCTACTATGTTGTTCAACGGTCTGAGGTCCTGTATGAACCGCCAAGACCCTCCTTTAGCCTTGCGCACCGGGTACACAGCTGTGTTGCATGGGGATTCTGAGGGGACCAATATGCCATTGTTTATAAGGGCTGTTATGGTTTCGTATATGCCCTCATCTGCCTCTCTTGACAATGGGTATTGTTTCACTCTTGGTAGTATGGCACCCTTTTTTAATTTTATCTTTACACCCCCTATGCTTTTAATGCATCCTACATCATAAGGGCTAATAGTCCATAATGATTTTGGCACCTTTGACATATCTTCTTTAAAAAATGGGACTGGTGTGCCAGCGGGTGCCTCAAGTGCCATTGCAATTTTCTGTGCCACTTGTTTGTGAGCCACTGTTAGCCACATTTCTACACTCATCATTAACACCATTTCATTTTCCTCCTTTTCTTCTGAAAACAACTCTTCATCTGACACCTGGGTCAGCCTACATCCTTCTGCTAGTGCTATCACCGCCCTCCATGCTCTCCCTTCTTTATCTTGGGCGTGCACAGCAACATAATCAGCTGTTGCAATAATGCTCTCAATGTCCACTGCAATGACCTTCCCTTCCAGTTCATTAGCTGGTGTTTCTGGTCGGAATAGATAGGCTGCTGGTCTCCTCCATATTTTCCCTCCTATCCCTGGCATCCATGCAAATGCCATGTCTGTTCCGTACTGGAATAGCTCGCCGTCTACCGGCTCCGCCCTGATCGCTATCTGTCCACAGTATGCTTGCAAAATCTGTCGTGCTGCAAGCATGTTAATCCCTGGAGTAGAGCAAATTATGCCATCCTCTGTAAAGGAGATCGTCATATTTAATCTGTTCATTATGTCCCTCCCCAGTATGTTTACTGGTGAGGCACTATAATACAAAAGTGGTACTGACAGATCGTAATCTCCAATAGATAGCGGAACGTTATCAGTAAATGGAACCAACCCTTTAGCCCCAGAAAACCCTTGTGTGTTCATGGCTTCGCCTGACATCTTAAACTTACCTTCCCTTATGCAAGACCGGGTTGCCCCGGTGTCAACAAGGAATGATAATTTTTTGTCACCTATCGTTACCTCTATGCGTGGCTCCTCCGCACTATTAGGTGTTACTGACAGGATGGGACACACCAAGGCCGTCTGTGGGCTGTCCTATTGGGGGTACAATGACTGGCCATTCCCTGTGTAAGGGTTGTGCCCCAACACCGTCACCCCACCCAATTGCGTTCGTTCAGGTTGTGGTGGTGGTTGTATTAACGCTGCACCAGTTACTTGTGGCAGGTATTGTTTTATTTGTTGTTGTGGTAGGGAATAGTGTTGGTCACTCCCTTGTGGTGACATCTGCTGTGGTTGTATGCCCTGCTGTTCTTGTGATGTCCTATGTTGTGCTTGTTCGTTCCATGCTGGTGTTCCTGGCCTGACCCTGCATGTACGTGACATGTGTCCTAATAGTCCGCAGCTCCAACACACGGGTGGTTCCCTGTTTTGCCATGGGAAGTTCCCTGTGTTGTCCTGGTATACTGGTTGCCCTGTCTGGTAATTATTTCTGAGTCCCCCAGCCTGTTGTTGGGTATTATATCCGTATCCTCTTCCCCTCATAAACCCTCCTCTCCCTCTATTATAATTATAATACCCAGCTCCTTGCATTGGGTACCCTCCTCCCATGTTCTGTGCGTGTGATTGCAGAGGCAGCACTTGCTCTATTACCTCTTGTGGAGGCGCTATTTGAGCTGGATTTTGTGCAGCCACTACTTGCGTTGGGCTTTGGGCCATTGGTGTTGGCGCAGTTATTAGTGCCCCTTCCATGGTATATTTAGTAAGTTTTTTCTGTACTAATTTGGCCTCTTCTGTTTTCCTGTCCTCTTCCTTTTGTTTCATTTTTCCTTGCCATGTTCTACAGTGATGTACTATAGTCAGTTGTATTTCCGGCCATGGTTTTACTTCCATCCCCACTACTTTCTTTAATTGTCTCTGAACTCCTTCTGGGAGCCCTTGTACTAGTATATGATAAAATATGGCTGGTGTTTTGTCCCATTGTTCTCTAGTTTCCATGCGCCACTTCTCTTGAATATCCTGGATATAATCAACAGGATCCTCGTTCTCACCCATCTTACGGGAAGTAATGGCTCCTATGTCTGATGTGTCTGGGTACTGCACTCTTAGTGCCTGCCATAGCGCATGTCTGCAGTTTGCAAATGGTGCTCCATCATGCGATGTGTTTGTTATTGTTACCCCATGGAATCCCGCTCTTTTCCAAATGTCATCCGCTCTATCCCCTAATATTGATATTAACAGGCCCTTAACATCTCCCACTGCTAGTTTCTGTCCTGCGGTGTGTTTTTCCATTTCATATATCCATTTACCCGCACCTCCACTTAATGATGGGAGCCTACATTTTATGTTTTCCTTATCCGTATGTTTCCAAGGTACATATTGTGGTCTAACCCCTCCTCTCTCCAGCAGTGGCATTACATTCTGTCTTGTGTCATCCTTTATGCTCCATGATGTTAACTCTTCACACCCCTCCTCTTCCCCCATTCCTTTTACTACTTCAAATCCTTCCTTACTACCTCTTCTCCTACCTCCCTCTTCTTCCTTTCCCCTTTTTTCATCCTTTCCTGTGTTCAATATTGGCACGTCTGTTTTCCTGTCTTGCCTGCGACTAGGGAGGTCCCTAAGCCGACATGCATAAGGTGTAACTTCGTCCATGAAGGGTGCGAGCTTTATTCTGTGCAGAGAGCGTGCAGTTGTTGAACATGTGGGGTGTGGCGTTAGAGAGCGTGATGGTGATGTGGGTGGCATGTGTTGGTTGGTGAGCGTCGGTGGCGTGTGTTCGTTAGTTTGTGTTTCTCCCATTCTTTTCACTTCCTCCTTACTTCTCTCCAGCTCCTCCCATCTTCTACTCACCCATGGCGAATCTATGTTTGTTCTAGTGAGGTATAGCTTATCTAAGCTTTCCCTTTCACTCTTCCTTCCATCCTCACTACAAAAATCATTCATAAATTGCGCCCCCCACTCTGCCTTTTTTCCTTTTATTGTTACAGTTTTTAAGTCTATTAGGTCTCCCTCTTCCTTTCCGTTGTTACCACCTGTTCCCCTTAGTGCTGACGTTGTTGCTACCTCTCTATTTTTATATACTTCTCCCCATCTTTCACTCTCCCTCTTACTCTCCTCTCTCTCCCCTTCACTCCTCTCCTCCATCTCCCTACTATTTTCCTCTCTTTTCCTTTTTAATTCCTCCATTACTTCGTTGCTCATCTCTTCCAATATCCTTTCATCCTCTCTCCTCCTTTCCCATTTCACCCTTTCTCTTTCTACTATACTCTCTATTACCTTCCCCTCTTCATATTTTTTAGCTGTCTCTGATATTATCCTCCTCCTCCATATTTCCATTTCCTTTTCATTTTCTTCTTCTTCCTTCTTCTTCTCCCTCATCACTACTCTTGATACCCTTTCTGCTGCTGCTTTTACCCTTACAGCTTCCCTCTTTCTCTCCTCACTTTGCTCCCTTAATTTTTCCAATTCGTCCTTATCTTCTTTCCTTTTCCTCACTCTCTCTCTTTCCTCCCCCTCAAGTTGTTTTATCAGTTCATTCTGCTCATCCCTTAGTTTAGCTAATCTTTCCTCCAAAATCTCTTCCTTCTGCCGTAGCAGCTCCTCTCCCCTCATTTCACTCTCTCTTTCACTATCCTCGTTTGTTCTCTTTACCGCCTCCCTTTCCTCTCCAGTTAGTGATCCTCGTAATTTCAACAATATCTGTGCAGCTACCCACTCATCGTTTCCTATCTCTACAGTCTGCTCTTCTCTCCTCCCGTCCCCCATTGGTATCTTTCCATGAGCCACATATGGTGGAGGGCTGTATGCCGGGTTTGAGTATCCTTCAGCCGCCCTTAACTGTCCTTTTATTTCTCCTAATTCTCTTAAAGGGTACAACCCTCCCCCCTCTGTTTTCACTCCCGGTGTTAAGGGTATCTCATTGCTCGGTTCCTGTTTTATGTCAGCTAATTTATCAACCTTTCCTCCACCCAGTTTTTCATTCCCCATATTCTTTGTTCCTTCACTCTCCTTTTCCCCATCCGTTCCTTCTTTCTTAATCTCCTTTTCTTCCGGTGTTTCCCCCATAGTGAACATTCCATTTGGTCCTGGTCTAGACCCCTGGAACATCCTCCATAAGTTAAACACCTCCACATGGTTTGCCAACTTCTTCCCCTTGTATGTATTGTGCAGATGGTTTAATAGTGAATGTTGGGCATATGGGTCAAAGCTACCATTAGGCGGCCATGGTGTCAACATTTTGTTGTCCGTCCCCTGGGTCCACTCTATGCTGTACTTAATTAACTTCTCCCTATGTGGTGGCAGTGTGGTGCATATATGTTGTAGTGGGGTAGTGAGGGTATTCCCCCACCCTCCCAACCCTCTCCCGTATGACATACTAGCACACCCTTTCTTACCCTTCCCCTTGCTACCAGTTTGCAACATACAACCTTTTATTGCTTACCTTGCCCCGCAAGTGTGGGGACTTACGACAATCCTTTGACAATTTATGCAATGATAATAATCACAAAAAAAAAATTATAAAACAAATATATTTATGATGTTATATTATATTCCTTCCCCTACGGCCCCCTGCGGCCGAAGCGCACGCAGCCCCCTGCAGCTGCGTACCCCTTACGACGATCTTACACAGTCGTCCTTTTTCCCCGTTCTCCTCCCACCTTTACACTTGCCGTGGCCGGCGTTCTCCGTGCGCAGCCACGCCCCCTTCCCCTTCTCCTCTTTGATCCACTCGTTTATCGTTTATCTCCGTGTCCGCTCCTTTATCATGTTTCTCTTCCCCACCAATGTCAAACCCAAAGCTTCTTGTGTTCACGATATCTTACTAAATCCCTACTGGTGACGTCACCTATTTCTTCGAACTACTGGTATATTCGTGTTATGTTCTTTAAATTCAAAATACACTTGCAATCTACCCCGCTAACCCTACAGCTGTCTTCCTGTCTCTCCTGGAACAAGGTAATCTCATCAATACTATAACCGGACTGCGCACGCTGCGTCGCCTCGCGTGTGATACGCCCCTCAACAGGAGGGCTTAACCAGCCAATTATCTTCCGTTTTGGGCAACTACGTAACTAGCCACCGCCCACAGGGAAACGTCATCTACCTATCGAGTTTCTTGCTCGAACAATAGGGAACCTCATCTACCTATCGAGTTTCTTGCTCGAACAATAGGGAACCTCATCTACTCATTGAATGATAAATGTCAAATCGTAGGAAACCACACACACCCACCCTCACACGTAGTCGCGATTTAGGCCAATCAGTGTCTTTCGAGCGGCTGCACGTGATGTTTTCGTGCCCCGCCCCCCTCTTTCGCGTAACGTTAGCTTTTTGTTGCGAGCGTCTGCACGTGTTGTTCTCGTGCCCTGCCCCCCTCTTTCGCGTAACGTTAGCCGCCTTCTCTCGCACTCAATTCACTACCATTCATTCCATTATCATCACTCAATTAAACCTTCACCCCACCTTTTTACAATACCTCCCTCCTCCCTTATTTACTTCCGCCCCCTCCCTCACAATTTCGCATTGCTTGTTGTGCGTGTCATGCTCACCAAGTTCCCTCGATGCAGGGCCGCTCGACTGCGTGCACCCCTCCAAGCGGCTCGCCACCTCCCCTCGTCTGGACCACGTCTGGACACTCGCCGACCGCGGGCGGGATACTTCTCAACCGGCTCCCGAGGGCCAATATCCGGATTGCGCTGTCCGGTCCTCTCGCAGCTCCGCGATGGTCCTGTAGTCCTCAGAAGGGGGCAACGGCAGAGGGGGCCGCGCCGCCGGGCCTCCCCGCAACGGGAGTGCCTGGAAAAATAAAAAATAAAAGTCGATCTTAAACAGATCTCAGCAGTGCCTCCAACTTGTGGGGGGGGATTCTGCCGGGGTCGGCCGGGCCGTCCGCAGACCTCCGGGCAGGGAGGCCCCAACTCCTCCCGTGTATATCTCGGATCGAGACAGAGTATGAGGCACACACAAGGAGCAAGGCAACTTCTGTCGTTTATTATGCAAACGGCAGGGATGGGTCAAGGAGCGTACGCGTTCGTCCTGACACACACACAATAGTGGGGCTCGCAGGCCCTTTTTACTACATTATGACGCGCTACTTGCGTCATTCCAAAAAGTTACCAAAAGAACCTATCGCCACTCTTGATTGGTTGCTCGAGTGGTGGGGTTAGTATAGTACGCCTATAGAGAATGATATTAGTGGTTAAGGTGTAGTCAGGTGGTATATCTGGGTTGTCCCTACAATTAGATACATAAGAATTGTTACATGAAGACCCCTGAGGATTGGCTAACGTTACTGACGTCTGAGATAAGAACCTCATGTTCTGATTGGTGCATCCGTGAGCTCCCCAGCCTGGGACCACCGTTGTTCCCAGCACACGGTGCACCTGTGGTTGCAACAGTGTTTCAGTATGGGTACGTGCAGGCAATGTGAGGATTTATTCATAGGTGGGAGACTGACCGTTCCCACTGTAGCAGGTGTCCATTGAGCCTTTCAAGTGTGTCGGCCTGCGTCTCGTAGCGAGGTACCCAGACGCCTTTTCTCTCCTGGGTTTTGGCATCTCGTCAGGTTCGGCTTGGTCACGTGGGGAGGGACCGTGTTTGAGGCATAATTCTGCACAATTAATATTGTTTTTCCACTGTATGTCTGGTTTAATTTGCAGATATGATTTTAACATTGGTACGTGGAGTGCGAGGTTGCAACATCGTGCCTTTGAAGATTTGTTTCTTGACTGTGGGTTTGCAACAGTACGACCTTGGCTAGTTGCTCCACTGGGTTCTTTCTGCAGGCTCAGCAACCTGACTTTTGCTTTGTTAATGTCCACGGGAACTCTTGCTTGGGGCCTACTTGGGCCTGGTGCACGAGTAATCCATTTAGTGCATGGATGCTTTAGGTTATAGTGGCATACAGTTTCATGGCCAGTATCGTGTTTCCATTATATCTCTCATGATGGTAACGGGTTTCAAGAGAAGCGTGAGCAAGCGTTATAAATGAGCTCATGGTGCGTCTTGCGTTTCTGCATTCTGAAAGCCTATGTAAAAATAATAAAGATGCACGTCCGTGAATAAGCCTGTCGCCTACGTCAGAGCACTGAGTATGTTCTTCGTGTAGATTGGTGTGGAAATGTTCAGTGTGTATAATAGTTCAGCGGTGCTTCCCGTTATCTAGGTCGTCATGGCATCTCTAACGATGTGTAGATTTCAGTCTAGTTGGTCCGTGCCGCAGGTGTCGGCATGGCCAGTGCGGGCTGTTGGGCAGGCAGATGGACACATCCGTATGTTTCTGTACCAGGGTATTTGGTCATCTGGTAAATGGGCAAACTCTTCTCGTGGCGGGTGTCTGGGCCGCGACCCTCTAGGCCAAGCGCGAGAGGTGAAGGACGGGAGTCTGGTTTTCCATTCTCCCACTTCAGTGTGCTACAACCAAGAGATTCCCCTTTCTGAAATGAGTCCGAATTTGACATGTGCAGGATGTTTAAGAATGAAGAAAATCAGAAATATTAATAAATCAAATTTCAGCACACACATTTATGTTGCATGTCTCAGTGTTTACGAGGACTAGAGGAATCAATGTGTCATGTTACTATGATGAAATATGGTATTGAAAGTATTTTGAATTCAAAGGTATCAAAAGCATGCAGTCCCTACCTTTTCACATGTATTGAACATATGATCACCCTATGAAAATTAAGGGGTGTATGGTCTGGCAATGCCAGCCTATTATGCAAGCCAATGGATATACTTGACCAATCAAAAAGTGTGAGGTAAGGATGATATAGTATGGGGAAAATACCATTATAAAAGTAGAAACACACAGGGAATAGGGAGGGCCCTGGAATTAAAGGATGCATAACAGAAGAACACCTGTTTCAAATGGGTGAGAGCAGAGCTTGGATATTATCTGGATGGGTTGGGCTTTATCAATCAGTAAAACCTGTACCTGTGTAACCCTGTTTCTAAGAATTGAGAGAAAGAGACCAGAAGAATGCTGGATGGATGGGAGTTTCTTTTAAAACTTTTGAGGGGCCATACTGGCTCAGTGCCATAAACAATTATTCAAAAGTGAGTATGTCCAAATATAATTAGATGGGTACCCTCTAGGACTATTTTTCTGCTATGCCCCAGGAGAGGATGGAAGGGGTGATGGTTTCTACCAGGGAGAGAGGATTCCAAATAATATATTCTCATATTTCAGTGTGAAATACAACAGTGCTTTCTCACTATATAAAGGAGATTTGATTTCTTGTCGACAACCTAGCATTTTCCTGTGCACAGAGTGCAGAGGCTGGTAAATTATTACTAACAGAGCGAGAATAAGATATTGTAGTTTGCTTGTGTGAAGTATATCCTACTTTCTGAGCATATTTAAAGCCAAGGGAAGATTAATTTAAACCACAACCCAATACCATTTCTGCACAAGGATGTAGAGGTGGGTGCCACACTACCTTGCAAACACAGCAAGTGCCTCAAGATTTCCAAATCATCCTGGTTGCCGTACAAATGACAACCTCTTTTGTTTATTGGCCATTTCTCCCTTATACCTCCGACTTCCTTTGTTGGTCACAGATTAACGTGCAACCTTAAGAACTCTGTGATATCTATAGCACAGAATTATTTTTAAGTAGTTCAGCATGCAATTCAGTGGCTTCATTTTGTTGTGAAAGTTTTCAAAAACCTTATATCATTTACATTTGTCAATGGTCGTACCCCAATCAAACCACCATCATTTTTGTTTAGCTTTATCTGTGGTCAACAAGAGCATGTCAAGAGAAATATCTGCAGCCATTCACAATCCCACAAGTGCTTATTGTGTTGACTTCCCCAACATAAAGTTAGGGGGCAACTTTCCAGTGATTTTATTTGAATAAAATGAAATGGATTCCTAAAACAGCCTATTGCTTGTCCCAGAATTATGAGGGGGATTGTATACTAGGGGTGTTAAATTACAGGATGTATCTTGGTAAGGAACCTGATGGAATGAAGAGCGGTGCTGAGCCAAGGGAGGAAAGGAGCTGGGGACGAGAGCCTTTAGAGAAATCAGATAAGATTGTGTCCCATTGTCTCAAATGAGGAAAACAGAACATTTGTCAGATTAGAAAATAAAACAAAACGTAGGTAAATGGGATTACATTTGAAAAAATATGGGGAAGTGCTAGTCATAAGATTCTAGCATTTTGTACAAGCATTGTCAGGATAATCCTTAGATGCATGATTTTTATAATTAAGGCACTCTGCATTGTAAACACAACCCCCCATGAAAATGAATCTATGCTGCTGATTTAATTACTAACTCACTAAAAAGTAATGAGCTGTGCTGTGTGGGGGTGGGGGATCTAACTGCTTCAAGAGATACATTTTCCAGAAATGCAGTAAAAAGCAGGATGTTAAGATTCTGAAACCAGTGCATAGATATCTTAGCTATAATTAAGTTGCAAGCAACTAAGAAAAAATTGTTTACAATGTGCAGCTTTGAGTGGAGGTTTGTAGGAGGCTTCAAGATAGAAATATTTGTTTGCGCAGAGTGAGGATGGACAAGATGAAATGTTTGTATAAAAGAAAGGAAGTCCTATTTTGAGTATTTAAGGCCCATTGTTTTGAATGATGAAAGTACACCGATGAGATGACCTTTCCTCTCAGCCAATCAACATCACCACTCCCTGCCAGGCCAGCATGGCTCCTTCATTATCCTAAGCAAACGGGCTCCCACCAGGACATTACCACAGCCCAGGAGCACACATGTTTTAGACAACAGGCAGAAAGTTCTTGTGGATGGTATCATGAAAGAGGCAGCATGTCTCCTACGTCCTGAGTGACCTACAGTACCATCCTCCCAGTGCATCAAGATCTAGACAGCTATCTTGCACAATATCATTGCAATGGCAACCGCACCATGCAAGTTGATACAACTCCAAAAGTGCTGCAAGGGCCTACAGAGTTATACCTGGAAGATGGTCGGAAGAAAGACACCTCAGGGAGTGCATGGCCACCTCTTGAGCTGCAGCCATGGGATGATCAGGCACTGACAGTCCTCAACATCAGGGTCCTAGAGAGAATCGGAGGAGTGGAGACTGGGGCAGAAGCTGATTACACCAACTGCATGCCTGCCACTAAGAAATGCCTTGTTCCTTAAAGTGCATGTGTAAATTCACCTGATATTGATATTTTATTTCTATCGCGCTTGTACACAAGTGTTTCACAGTGCAACAATGCAAGGGAGGGGAACAGGGGAGAACAAAACAGCGATCTTACTAGGCCCAGTGACATTGAGAACGCGCAAGTGCATGGGAGAGGGGGAGGAATGAAAAGTGCATGGAAGGGGGGAGAAGTGGAAAGTACGAAGCAGAGGATAAACAGATTAATAATAATAAATAAATAAATAATAAAGGCAACAAACCGTGGTAGTGCAGCCAGAAATTTGCAAGTTTAAGGCAGCAGACAGGGTAGGTCTGATAAGTGCAGGAAGATAAAGGGGGGGGCTGTATGGATACAGATACAGACCCCAGTGCAAGGGGTGGCCTGGAGGCAGTGTGGGAGGGTGGCAGGGTGAGCATGTACCTGGGCCTGGAGGACAGAGGGTGGCCTGGTGCACGGTGCCAAGAGAGAACAGATCAGCAGGGGAGAGGGGGAGCGAAGGCAGAAGAAAAGAGGAAGGTATTGAAGTGCTTCCGGAACCAGAGATGGTTCTCCTCAAGTTTTAGAGTGGCAGTGAGGCTGTTCCAGTGGGAGGCCCCAGCCAAAGACAGAGATCTACCCCCAGCTTGTTTTGTTGAAAAACAACTCACCCTGAGGGAGTTAGAGGTAGAGGAGCGAAGAGCTCGAGAGGGGAGGTATTTGCTTAGGGATAGCTGAAGGTATTTTGGACCCAGGCCCCAGAAAACCTTGTGGACAATTCAGAGGGTTTTGAATTTAATCCTTGCATCTACTGGGAGCCAATGGAGAGATTTCAGAGCTGGAGAGATACGATACCAGTGGTGAGGCCAAGGACAAGTCTTGCAGTCCTATTCTGGATTAGTTGCAGAGGGCGCAGAGTAGAGGCAGGTTGATTTAGAAAGAGGCTGTTACAATAGTCCAACCTAGAGAGAACCAGAGTTTGGGATACCATGAGCTTCTGGGGGAAGGAGAGGAAAGACAGAGTACCTCTGAGGAGGTGCAGTAGGAAGTTTGACTTTTTAGAGACCTCGGAGATGTGGGCGGATAAGGAAAGGGTAGAGTCAAAGATGACCCCAAAGTTCTTAGCCTCGCAGGTAGGGGTAGGAGGAGGGCCAAGAGAAGCCGGCCAGAGAGGGAGGGGAAAGGATGGTGAAGGTGTGCCAATGAGGAGGATCTCCGTCTTGCTGGCATTCAGACAAAGATCATTGGCAGCGCACCAATCTTGAATGGCAGTTAGGCAATTAGAGATGGGAGAGGAGGTGGCTGAGGGCAGCCTGAAAATGAGTTGTGTTGTCAGCGTAGCACTGGAAATTTGAGCAGAAAATGGCAATGCAGTGGGCGAGAGTTGCCAGGTATTGGTTGAAAAGCCAGGGCGAGAGGTTAGACCCATGGGGAACACCACAGGTGGAGAGGAAGATGGATGATAGGAAGGACCCAAGTTGGACCTGGGAGGGTCGATCAGTGAGGAAAGAGGTCAGCCAGGCCAGAGCCTGATCAGTGATACCCAGGTTTTCACAGAGACTGTTGAGCAGGATGGTATGGTTGACCGTGTCGAAGGCAGAAGAGAGATCGAGGAGGATAAGGACAGAGGGAATGTTAGAGTCAAGGTTGGAGAGCATATCTTCACGGATGTTCAGGAGAGCAGTTTCCGTGCCTCTGACAGCTCTGAAGCCAGACTGGTGGTAATGGAGACAGCCAACAGAATTGGAATGAAGGTTAAGCTGAGAGATGGCCAACTTTTCCAGGATTTTGCCCAGAAAGGGAGTAATGGAAATTGGGCGATAGTTAGCTGAACAAGAAGGATCAACTGTGGGTTTCTTGAGAAGAGGATGCACAAGGGAGTGCTTCAGAGGGGAGGGGAAGGATCCTGAGGCAAAGGAGTGGTTGCAAAAATCAGCAAGGGCTGGAGTGAGGGTGTCAATGTGGTCCTTGGTTTTAGTGGAGCAGGGATGAACCTGTTTTGACGAGACTTTCATAGATCGGACTTGTCTAGCGACCTCGTCAGGGGAGAAAAGAGGAAAGGACGAGAAGGATGGTGGCGGGGTGGCTAAAGAATGGTCAACAAGCACAGATGGATAGGGGAGAGAAGGGGTGGGGGTGTGGGAGGGTAGACAGGATGTCCTGGGTTTTTTAAATGAAGTGAGAGGCAAGGGCATTGCAAATAGCCTGGGAGACAACAGGAGGGGTGGAGACTGCAGCGGGGTTGGCCAGCTCCTTGCAAATTTTAAAGAGTTTGGCCGAGTTGTTAGATGTTGTAGAGACACGAGCTTGAATGTGGACTCTCTCATTGGGGAGGACAGAGAGTCGGTATTGCCTTCATAGCAGGCGACTGGCCAGTTTGTCAGAGGATGAACAGGGAGCCCTCCATTTCCTCTCAGCCACCCTACACTTACGTTTAAGTGTAGCTCGGTCAGAGTCATACCAGGAATTGCACTTGGCTTTGGACTTCAAACGGATCCTCATGACAGGGGAAAGAACATCAAGAGTATCAGAAATTGAAGAGTAGAGCAGAGACAGGGCTGTGTCAGGATGTGAGACAGCCAGATGTGGAATGGGGGGGAGAGAAAGTGGTGTCAAAAGCCTCAACTGACACACGCTTCATGGGCCGGATGTCCGAGACGGTAGGTTGCAGTGTTGGGGTAGGCTTGGCTTGGGGGGGGGAAGAGAGGGAGAGATGAGAGGAGAGGAGGGAGTGATTGCTTCAGGAAAGAGTGGTCAGAGGGATGGAGAGGGGGTGGTCAGAGGAGATCAAGACATCGAGTGTGTGCCCTGCAGAGTGAGTCGGGCCAGAGGGGAGGATGGACAGGGAGGGGGAGTCACAGAGGTCGCAGAAGATTACAGAGGAGGAGCAAGGAGAGTCTAAATGTATATTGAGGTCACAGAGGAGGAGGAGGAGTTGAGTGGTAGAGGCCAGGTGGGAGGAGCAGAGGACCGCCCACTCAGAGAGAAATTAGGTGATTTGACCAGGAGGCCGATAGATGGTAGCCACAGTAAGAGAATGGGTAGGCGAGAGAGGGAGCCTACAGACAAGGCATTCTAAAGAGGAGTAGGTCTGAGTGGGAATGATAGAGACAGGAATCCACTCAGGAAAGATCAGGGCTACCACCCCCACCGGACCGTGAGGATATGGGTGCGGAGAGGATCTTGTTGCCATCAGGGAGGAGAGTGTCAAAGCTTGTGACAGAGCTGGTTGTGAACCATGTCTCAGTAAGACCAAGGACATCAAGGTCTAGTTCTTCAAGGAGGTGGCAGATGTCAGAGGAGTGTTTGACAGCAGAGCGAGAGTTGAGAGTGGCAATATGAAGAAGGCTGCCAGTCTTAAAGACCTTCCAGGGAGGGGGTACAGATCAGAGGTACGCCCTGCGGAGGAGAAAGAGCCCTGGGAGGAGGAGGAGGAGAAGGAGGAGAAGAGAGAGGGCAAGGTAACCAAGGGGCGAGAGGAGGGTACAGCAGGAGATGAGATGAAATTGATGAGGTGAGGGAAGCGCCCATCAAAGAGGAGGAGATTGGCCTGAGGGCCTTGGACCATGACAGTGCCATTTAGGTAGACATTAATGATGACTTTAGAGGAGTCGAAGGAAGCCATGAGAACTTCCCAGCGAGTGCCACCATTAATGGGAGAGGAGGAGATCGGCCAGAGCACAGAGATCATATGAGGAGTCCATAGATCTAGCGAAAAAATGACGGAGGATGTCAGTGAGGGTCTGTCTGGAGGAAGCATTGGGGTAGGTGTCGGCGATAGGAAGACCAGGGTTAGAGGCCAAGATATCCTTTTTGAACTTCTTCCTACCAGACTTAGAGAGAAGGGAAGGATAGTCAATGGGGAAGCAGTTTGAAATGATAGGAGAAACAGAAAGCGCCATGGGGTGGAAGTGGGGAGAGGATGGAGAAACTGGGGGGGGGCTAAGGCAGGTAGGTGTGGGACAAAAGAGTGTTGAGGTCACTGGGCTGGCAAGTTACAGAGAAGCATCAGTATACAAGCAAAATGCAGAGAATTTCGCAATGGGCAGCAAGATTTGACTTTTTAGCACAAAGTAACAGCAAGATTTGACTTTTCAATCTTTGATTCAGATGTTAGCAAAGGTTTTTAGGAAGCACTGCACATCAGAAGCCACAGAGAGTGCTGCACATATTGTAGTAACCGGTTTATGGGCATAATGTTGCACACCCAACACAGGTTTCAGCTGGCAATGAGAATCATGGTGGAAACAAACATGCACTAAACACCTCTACACATGTACAGATGGTGCTTCTACTTGACTGCAGTGAACCCCCCCTCCACATCTCCAGCTAAACACACTCCATTGTAACTGCGCGGCTACATGAACAAAACTATTTTCAAGGTTGTTTTAACAACGGGGTCACTTCAGCATGTCAACACTAAGAGCAGAGTGAGACACACCAGTACCTGTTACCAGTGACCTAGAAACAAAATCAAAATGTGCTATGTTAACCCCATGGACCTGTAGTTTCCCCTGTCAGCATCTCTCACACGTGCATACCCCATGTATGCCAAACACATCCACCACCCTTGTCACTTGCTTGCCCATGCAAACATCACTGGTCCTATAAACACCACCACTACTACTTAAATGCCTCACATGGTCTGAATCTGACATTTGTGACTTTTTATGACATTTTGCTTCTTCTATGCAGTTTGTTTTCTCAATCTATCTTGTGCCTAGATACCCGGCAGTTCAGGGAGCTGCCACAAATACAAAATGAATATAATAAATAAATGGTGACATAAGTGTTGTTGGCCATAAAATCCTCCCTGTGCCTCCTCTTAGTCTTCCTCTCATGTACACGAGATTTCTTGTATGCTGCATTGTTGACAAAGCCCGTGGAAGGATGGAGTGCATGCCTGCATCCACAACCCAACCCTCTTTTGTATCTATCACACCCTCTCTCCTGAACCACACCATACGGCTGCTCGGTAGACCCAAACTAGACACTATCGGCACCAATGGCACGATACAAACGGCACATTTCAGGAGCCCTCCTCTCAATTCATTGATTTGACACACAGGATTCCCTCACAGCAGTGATCCCTATTGTGATGGCCAATTGGGTACTTCTGTGTGAAGTGGTGGCGATAGACTGGGAGTGAGTCCCCGCATTGAGACCAGTTCACTGGACCGAATGGGAGTACACTACAGGGTGCGTTGGGTCGTGGTGAGAAGTGGGGCTGTTAGTCCTGTTCAAGTAACTAACCTTGATGTATGCATCATCACGGCCCAGCGCAAAGTTCGGAACGCCAACCCTGAACTCTGTGAAACAGCCCAGAGTAACCATGCAATGTATAACGAGGAAGCCGGCAATTAATCCGACTCGAGTAATGCTGCAGGGCCTTCTGGAGCTGTGGTGACTAAGACAACACCCGAGACATACGCAAACCCCCCTTACTGTAGCACAGCAGCGTGCATGATGGCGGCCAAAACACCTGACCAAAGTACGAACACCAACTTGGAGAAAGTGTCATGGTGGCCCATTTTAGCAGTAGGATTGAAGGACAAAGTGGGCAGGGCCAACATGTGGAAGAGGGAGGGATTTCAGTGAAACACAGACTGGGATTGGACAAGACTGATCCAATCCACTAAAAAAGAGGCTCCACTGAATACATTGTGTCATTCTACCCTTCTGCTTTCTAGGAGGAAGATGCTGATGAAGGGGATCCTGCTGGCCTCATTAAGTTGAGAAACCAGAGGAAGAACAGGCCAAGGGGTAAACAAACTACCTTACCGTAAGAGAAGAATGAACTGAGAATATCTAGTTAGATCTGTTTAGTTAATTGAGGAAAAGAGAATGAAGAGCCTCACATCACCACTTTGACATGTCTCATCTCAGACCCTGAAAACATACATACCCCTGAAACTGCCCATCTGAGGTATCACCCCATTGACTACAGCTACACTGTCAAAACGTCCACACTACCGCAGGACAACTTGGACGACCCAGAATAGCCACAAAGATCTGTTATCACCTGTATTGCACACTGCTCAACACCCACACCCATCATCTGAGGCTACACCTTCTCTTGCCACCCATAAGACATCACTGTGCTGGGTCCCCTCCAACCTCCTAGACTGCACCAGTACATGCTGAAAGGACACATTTTGCTTGCTCATATGTACCAATCTGCATGCTGGCACTAGAGCTTCAGTGAGGCCACACCCCTATTAAGCTTTCACTGCCTGCACTGAATGTCTCAATGAGGTCGCCAACCATTATCATCTTTTTTCAACTTTCCCCTGTATCCTTGCCACATTATCTTTTTACATTGTGCTCACCTTGGAATATATCAACAACAGAAGAACTACAACCACTCGATGCTTGGTCCACCCAGCACCATCTGCCATCTTACATGCCTGTTCTTCATCCACACATGTGGCTGTTTCTGCACCCCACTACACAGTGATGCCTGCTTTCACCTATTCAGAATCCAAGCCAGTTGCCTAATCCCTTGCATCCTGCATTTTCCTGTCACCTGCCTACCAGTGACCAATCCTGATCTGTAACTTTCCCACTATCAAGGTCCTCTCTGTGGTTTATCACACAATCAACCATTGGCCATAAAATATGCACTCGGGAACATCACAACCCCCTTTTCCTCCCTGTACCCCTCCCATCCTTACTTCCCGCGTACGTGGCATTTCTTGTATGCTGCATTCTCATTGTCAACAAAGCCCATGGAAGGATGGAGCACATACCTGTATCCACGACCCCCACTCCCTATTATGCCTGTCCGATCCTCTCCCCTGAACCACAACATACTGCTGCTCAGTAGACACAAACTAGACACTGCCTGCGCCAATGGTATGATACAAACAGCACATTTTCTGGAGCCCTCCTCTCCATTCCTTCATTTGACACACAGGATTCCCTCACAGCAGTGATCTCTACTGTGATGGCCAATTATGTACCCATGTGTGAAGTGGTGGTGATAAACTGGGAGCGAGACCCTGCATCGAGATCATTTCACTGGACCGACCGGGAGAATGCTACAGGGTGCGTTGGGGGTCATGGTGAGGAGTGGGGTGGTTAGTCCTGTTTAAGTAACTAACCCTGATGTCTGCTACACAGCCCATGGTGGCATTCGGCAGCGAAAAAGCCTGTGCTAGCCATGCCACACATAATGAGGAAGCCGGCATTGACCATCGTTTGCGTAACCAACCATCAACCACTCAACCATCAACCATTGGCCATCATGCGGCATGTATGTTACACAAGAGAAGCTGCCTCATGCAGTATGCACCTTACTCTGACGTCCCGTCCCCTTTCCTCCATACTTGTGGGACATCTCTCTGTCCTGTGGGATGGGACCGGAACACTTTGTAAAAAGCATCCAAATTTGTTTCAAAAATGTGTCCCTCATCTCTTTCCTGTGCGGGGCCCGGCACGCGGCTGTAACACCGCCCACCTTGGCTCCGCCCCGCGCATTGCCTATCAGTCCTTTTATCCGCTCAATCGGGGCTGGACGCACTTGCATCCTCTGAAGATTTTCTTCCCTTTTTTCCTCTCTGGCTCTTGCTAGCGTTCGTTTACTAGTCTGTCTATGTCTTCCAAATTAGACTTTCCAGATTGTTCATCGTGTCACCGTCGCTTCGCGAGGGTGGATCCCCATCCTCTTTGTTTAGAGTGTTTGGGTCCGGAACACCGTTGGGACTCATGTTTTTACTGTGACTCCCTTTCGGTCCGGGCACTTCAACGTCGGTTGGAGTGGTGGGAGGAGGTGTTCCGACAAACTCCTCCTTCGCATTTTCAGGCATTCATCGACGAGAAGAAGAAACGCCTGGCAAGTTCTTTACTTTTCAGAGCACCCCGGCCGGGTTATACCTTTCCGGGTTCCTCTCGGTCCGGGAGGGGCGTTGATCGCTCTGTCATCGGGGTTCGCCCTGAGGTGCCCGTTGGGCCTAATGATTCTACCGGAGTTTTCTCTGAGGGTCTCCGTAAGGGGCCTGTGAACAACGGAGTACGCTCCGAGGCCCCTCCTGTGGGGGCTGTTTGTAGACCCAGTTCTACTGAATCATGGGGTACCGGAGCTCGCTCTGAGGCCTCTCTGTCGGCTTCCCTCAAAAAGACCGGGGTGCGCCCCAAGGCCTTGGCTGGGCTGGTTGTTACCGAACGGATGTTCGAGGCCTGTGCAGATAAGGCTGTTACCGGGCCTGGGTCCGGGGTCCCTCGTTCAGAGGCTAAAGCTACCAACAGTTCTGAGAGGCCGGACAAGGCTTTGTCGGTGAAAGCGGTTGCTCACCGTTCCCGCTCTTGTGGTGACACCAGATCTGTTGAGGGGGCAAAGAAGCAAAGTTCTTCTTTTACCGGCAGTGCCAAGGTCCTTCCTTCGAAGACTAATTTGGCGGTTGGTATGTCACAAAAACATTCCAGGCCTCATGGTACTGGCTCGGCTGAGGTTCCTTATGTTAAGGCTAAGATTAAGACTCCTGATCCATCAACAGGGACCCCTGCCTCACGTGCCACAGTTCTCCAGCATGGGGTCTGGCATGGATTCACATGCTCATGAATATTCCCCGTCGTCAGGCTGGGAATCCTTGGTAAAGAAAAAATCAGTATCAGTATCAGTTTCATTTCTGATCTGTCTTTCGTAGTAGTAACCAATCACTGATCTCTGCGTCATACTGACCGCAGCCAATGACTGCCCTCTACCTAAGCCCCGCCTCTGGCAGCCATCTTCAGATTTTTACCGCATGTTCAAGTGTTGGGAGCCCTCGTGCTTAGCTCTCGAGCTTTTACTGCGTGTTTTGTGCTTTTTCAGGTGAATTTTCACATTTTTTCGGTTAATCGAGCCTCAAGCTCCACCGTTACTACTCCCGTTAACGGCTACCCGTTGCGGGATTTTCCTACGCCCCTCAAGGGTGAAGATTTCATCGAATCTAACTTCTTGGAGGATTCCAGAAGATTCGCGGCCTACTTCGAGATGGCCCAGGATGCGAGTTCGTCGCCCGGACCCAAGCTGTTTCGCAGCTGCCCTGGATGCAGGCTACAGAATGTGTTTAAGGAAGACGAACATTCGCGATGCCTCTACTGTCTTCATGGGGACAAGACTCATGTAGAGAAGGACTGCCAGTTCTGCAAGAACTTGTTGGAGCAGACCATGAGGGACCGTCGATCCCGTCTTGCAAGCTGGTTGGAGAAGGGCTCGACGGGTGAGAAGAAGAAGAAAGGGTCAGAGCAGGCTTCTAAGTCCTGTGCGGGCGCCCCGGCGACGGGGGCCCAACACCATGCCAAGCGCCGCGAGTCCGCTGGCTCTGGGAGCGCCGAAAGGTCAGGCTCTTCGGTCGCCAGGCAGGGCGCACCTTCCTCGGCACCGTCAACCACGAGCCAACGCTCCGGTTCGGGGAAGAGAAAGTCCGAGACCCCGGGTAAGCTTCGGGAGAAGCCCCGTCCGATCTCGGAAGAGGGGGAGCGGGGCGTCGCCCCTCCCCCGAAGGAGAGGGCCCGGGACGCACCTAATGTGGTGAAGGCCCGTACCCAGCAGGCGAAGGCCTCTATCGAGGCTATCGCGGCGACTCTGGCCAAGCCGGCAGAGACACCGCCAGCGGAGACCGCCTCCTGGACTAGAGTTTCCCTGCCGCCAAGGAGGGAATCCTCTTTTCAGCCCATCGTCATGGCTGCCTGATGGAAGAAGCGAGGGGGGGCACGGTGCCCTCCTCGAGCTCGGAGTCGGCCTCTGAGGAGGAACTGACGGAGGCCGTGAGGAACCTCGAAGTCCAATTCGAGAAGGTTCGATCCCCTCAGGAAGATCCTCGGGAGATAACCGAGGAAGACGACGGTGGTGAGGAAGAGCGGCCTTCCCTTCCGGCGCAGCCGGATCCTAGGCCTCGGGATGGCTCGGCGGCCATTTTGTCTGCCATCCAGTACTTATGCTCTGAGATAAGGACGAGATTCCCACGGCCCAGGCCGGAGGACCCGCAACCTGGCCCGTCGGGAAGTCCTCAGAACAAACGACGAGGACCCAACCCTCTCCTCCTCTCGCCCCCGTAAGGCCTACAGTTCCCTCCTCATCCTCCCACGAGTCGGGAGATGACGGTGCGTCGGGCTCGACGATGGGTTCTGAGGGCGACGGCGACGACGACGGAACGGGTCTCCCGTTGCACGGGCCTCGCCGCCCGACGAGATTGGCTCATTCCACGCCATGATCGCCAGGGCGTCCGAATTGTTCCAGCTCTGCCCGGAGGAGCAGAAAAAGGAAGGTTTCCTCCATCAGCGCCGGGAGGCCAAGAGGAAGACGGTCATCGCGGTGCCCCTAATCAATGACATCTGGGAGGAGGGCCTGTTGGTTCTCAAGAACCCCTCCACGGCACCAGCCAAACGGGACCGGTACGAGAAGAAGTACCGGGTCCCCGAAACCACTCCCCTGTGCCTCAGGGCCCACCCAATGCCAGATTCGGTCGTCTCGGCGGCGGCGAAGAAGAAAGCGGTGGGGTCAGGAGCCTCGACGTCGAATTCCCCGCCGGACGGCGAGGGAAAGAAGTTGGACGCCATGGGGCGGCGGGTCATTTCGTCGGCGGCGACGACGATCAAAGCGGCCAACGCCCTGGCGATCGTGGCCCGTTACGACAGGGAGCTCTGGTTTAAGATGGCCCCCATATTGGACTTCCTGCCGGACGACAAGAGGTCAGAGGCCCAGGAAATACTGCAAGAGGGCGAGGTGGCGTCGGACCACGCCATAACGGTGGCAACCGATATTGCCGATACCGGGTTCCACCAGCTGGGCAACGGTGTTTGCCTACGACGACGGGGTTGGCTCCGGTCGACCGAATTCCGTCAGGACGTCCAGACCAGGGTGTTGGACATGCCGTTCGACGGCAGCAACTTGTTCGGGAAGGCGATGGACGAATCCCTCCAAGCCATAAAAACGGACACAGAGACGGCACGCGCACTAGGAGCCCTTCAGCAACGACGGCCCTTTCAGAGCTCCGGAGGCAGACAGGGTGCCTCCAAGGGATCCAGCGGTGGCTCGTCCTACCACCAGGCGGCACGCTCCTCGTCTCAGGATACCTACAGGGGTCGCGGCAAGCAGGGAGCGTCTCGCCGCCGTCGGCAAGGTGGCCAGGGTGGCAAGGCCACCACCTCCAAGCAGGACTGAACCGGCCGTGGTCTCGGGCCCCCACCGAAGCACCCCGGTGGGAGGCCGGCTGACGAACTTCGTCTGCGTGTGGAAGTCCATCTCCACCGACTGTTGGGTGCTGGATACCCTGGCAAGAGGACACTATCGAATTCCTGAAGAAGTGCTCTCACGTTCCACCTGTGGCCAGGAAGGAAAATCACGTCCCGCAACTGCTGTTGGAAGTACGGGCGATGCTCAGGAAAGGCGCCATTGAGCTTGTCCCGAAGAGGCTCCGGGGCTCCGGGGTATACTCAAGGTACTTCCTCGTCAGGAAGAAGACGGGCGGCTGGCGCCCCCTCCTGGACCTTCGTCGTTTGAACAAATACATCAGATCACAGAAGTTCAGGATGGTCACCCTCCAGCACGTACTGGGACAGCTGGAGGAAGGCGCCTTTCTATCGTCGTTGGACCTGGAGGATGCATACTTCCACGTTCCCATCCTCAAAAGTCACCGAAAGTTCCTCAGGTTCGTCGTCCAGGGACGCCACTACCAATTCAGAGCACTGCCGTTCGGATTGAAGTCGGCCCCCAGGGTCTTTACCAAGTGCCTAGCACCGGTGGTGGCGCGGCTGCGCCTGCAGGGGATTCACGTCTACCCCTACCTGGACGGCTGGCTCATCCGCTCAAGGATGAGGGAACTCGCCGTCGAACACACTGCGAGGACCGTCCAGCTACTCACAGACCTGGGATTCGCCATAAACTACCCAAAGTCCCACCTGGTGCCGTCGCAGGTGGCCCTGTTTCTGGGAGCGAAGCTCGATACAGTTAGGGGATGATGTCCTCTTGCATCTACCTGGTGTGCCTCTGCAGACTAGGGATGCGCCCTCTTCAAGAATTTCTCGACGCCCGTTGGATGCAGGCGACGGGCACCTTCGAAGACAGGGTCCCCCTCAACGAGGTGTTCCGGCGGGCGATTCAGTGGTGGGGCGTTCGAGCGCACCTCACGGCGGGCAAGGACTTTCAGACGCCGGCGTACTAGGAGACGGTGACGACGGACGCCTCCCTGGAAGGTTGGGGCGCCCACACCGGAGATCTCCATGCAAGAGGCCTCTGGCTCCCGGAGGAGAGGCTCCTGCACATCAACGTCCTGGAACTCCGAGCCGTGTTCTGGGCTCTCAAATCGTTCCTCCCGTCGCTCAAGGGCAAGGTGGTGCGGATCTTCACGGACAACACCATGACAATGTTTTACATACGGAAGCAGGGAGGCACCAGATCCCCAGCCCTATCCAAGGAGGCACAGGATCTGTGGCACTGGGCGGTCGCCCAGGGGGGATGTTCCTGGTTCCCTTCCACCTGGCAGGAGAAAGCAACACCATCGCCGACTCGCTCAGCAGGGAGCTGCGCGCGTGTCACGAGTGGGAACTGCGCCAGGATCAGGTGGATCAACTCTTCCGACGATGGGGCAAACCCCAAATTGACCTGTTCGCAACAGCGACGAACTCGAAGTGCAAGAGGTTCGCCAGCAGGTTTCCCCAGCCGAGAAGCATGGGCGATGCGTTCTCGTTCCCCTGGGACGGCGTATACCTGTATGCGTTCCCTCCGTTGCCGTTGCTGCTTCGACTCATCAGCCAGCTCAAGAGATCCCGGTGCAGGATGATCCTCGTCGCACCGGCGTGGCCGAGGCAGATCTGGTTCCCGGACCTTCTGGACTTGTCAACGTCCCCTCCCATCAAGCTGTCGGCGGACGCGGACCTTCTCTCCAGAGAAGGAGGCGCCATCTTCCATCACGACACGGCGTCGCTGAACCTGCAGGCTTGGCTCCTGCAGCGCTAGAGTTTGGAGGCTACGATATACCGGCCGATTGCAGAGAGGTTCTTGCAAAGGTCAGGGCGTCCTCGACTCTCAAATGCTACGGTCATCAGTGGAAGAGGTTCTCTATCTGGTGCCGAGCACAGAAGATCAACCCCCTAAGGATTACGGCCCCTCAAGTACTGCCGTACCTGCTATCGCTGGCAAAGGCTGGGCTGGCCCATGCCTCCATTAAGATTCATCTGGCGGCGATCTCCAGATATACCAGAACCACAGGACGGACGTCCCTGTGGTCCCATCGACTGGTAAAAGAGTTTATGAAAGGACTGTTCCGGTCGTTCCTGCCGGTGAAGGCCCCGGCCCCGGCGTGGGAACTTAAGGTGGTGCTGACCAGGCTCATGGGGCCCCCATTCGAGCCGATGCACTCCGCACCGATGAAGTTTGTGTCGTGGAAGACTGCGTTCGTGGTGGCCATTACCTCCGCATGACGAGTGGGAGAGATCCAGGCCCTATCCTGCAAAGCACCGTACTTGACTTTCCATGCCTCGAGGGTGGTGCTTAGGACGCACCCCTCCTTTATGCCCAAGGTGCCGTCGGACTTCCATCTTAACGAGCCCTTGGTGTTACCTGTTTTCTTCCCGTCTCCTTAGTCGCCGGCCGAGAGGACTTTGCACTTGGTGGATGTGGCTAGAGCGCTGAAGTTCTACGTGGACCGCACAAAGAGTTTGCAGGGGACATCACAGCTGTTCGTGAACTTTGGACCTGTGAATCAAGGGAAGGCTCTCTCGAAGTCTTCCATTTCCAGATGGCTCTCCGGCTGCATCATGCACTGTCACCGGTTGGCTAACCGACCGCTGCCAGGCCGTCCGCGAGCCCATTCGACCAGAGCGATCGCTGCTACTATGGCGTTCTTATCTGGTGTGCCCCTGCTGGACATCTGCAGGGCTGCTACGTGGAGGTCGACGCACACCTTCACGAGATTCTACTGCGTCGATCGGGATTCCAGGGAGGAGTCCAGGGTCGGCCAAGCAGTGCTGCGCAACCTGTTCGCTTAAGGTGAGCCTGGTGAGGAGGTAAGAGATGCTTAATGTTGAGTTTTTTTTGTATTGCTTAATGTTGAGCCTTTTGCCACCCCCCGTGGTTGTGCATGTGTGTACTGCTATTTATTCTTATATTCATGAGCATGTGAATCCATGCCAGACCCCATGCTGGAGAAGGAACCAGTTACTTACCTGTAACTGTTGTTCTCCAGCATGGGTCTGGCATGGATTCACATGCGAACCCTCCCGCCTACCCCTCTGCGGCTCTTCACTTGGTCATACTGCCACTTCACGTGCTACCAAATCTGAAGATGGCTGCCAGAGGCGGGGCTTAGGTAGAGGGCAGTCATTGGCTGTGGTCAGTACGACGCAGAGATCAGTGATTGGTTACTACTACGAAAGACAGATCAGAAACGAAACTGATACTGATTTTTTCTTTACCGAGGATTCCCAGCCTGACGACGGGGAATATTCATGAGGAGGTGAATCCATGCCAGACCCATGCTGGAGAACAACAGTTACAGGTAAGTAACTTGTTCCTTCCCCTCAGATGAGGACAAAATGGTGCCCGTTCCCGCCACGACCACAGCGGCCATTTTTGCTACAACTACGCCATCGGCCTCTGGTGTAGGGCGCGGTCCCTTGGGTGAACCTAAGGTCCCTTGTGCGCATCCTTACCGGCCGGTTTATGATTGGAATGCCCGGATGCCTCTTCCGCACAATGTTTCGTTGCCCGCGGGGGTGGCTTCTTTGATTTATGTGGATACGTCGGTGGAGGGGCCGGTGTGGCACCCTTCTCTGTTACGTCCCTGGATTTGTCCACCTCATGAGAGGCCTCCTCCGGTTCTGAAGCAATCTCCTGAGGACGCCTTTTTCGGTACATTTCAAGCGCTTATGCGCACCGACCCCATGAGGGAATATTTCAAAGGGCTTTTCAAGGAGATATGTCCACCTGCGCCTCTGGCTCCACCCGTTCCTCCGGTGGTTCCGCCGGCGCCTCTCTTGCCCGTGGTGCCTCCCCTGGCTCTTCCGCCTGTGCCTCCATTGTCCCCAGCGGACAAGGCAGTGCCTGACACGGCTCAACAGGATCCTGACCTGTCAGATGACCCTCAAGGCGATCAAGACAACAAGGACCTTCCCCGCTCTATCAGAGCCTTTCATGACCGGGTACTGGACATGATGAGTTTCGCAGGAGGGTGTGCTTTCTGGGGCGTTCACCCTGTCTCCCTTGGAGCGTACCGGCCTGTTCCTGCAGAAGGACGTTCTGGCCGAGGTCCGAAGAGTCTGGGAAAAGCCACACTCGGGACTTTTTGTCAATAAGAAGATTGATGCGAGATATAGGCTGCATTCTTCGGAAGAGGTGGCCCTGTCGTCTTGTCCGCCTCCCTCCTCCACAGTGGTGGCTGCGGCTACGTTGCAATCCAGACCTGCAGCATCCTCTTCCACGACGGCTACTCAGGTCTTGGGAAAGGAGGACAAGCTCCTGGACTCCCTAGGGAGGAAAATATTTGCCAACTCAGCCTTGCAGCTCAGGAAGGCCAACGCTGAGTTGATATTGGTGGGAGCTAACATCCGGATGTGGAAAGGTCTGTCGGAATTTGAGGAGCACATCCCGGTCGAGAAGTTGGAAGACTTCAAAGGAGGCCTTTCCGATGCCAGGGTCTTGGCCCAGGATCTCCTGGAGGATGCGGCTCATCACGTAAACCCCTCGGCTCGGGGCCTGATGCTTGGAGTTGATACCTCACGGCAGGCGTGGCTGCATGCCACTACATTTTCTAAGGAAGTGAAAGACAAAGTGTTGGACCTTCCATTCGATGGTAAGCAGCTTTTTCATTCTACTACTGATGTAGAGCTCACCAAGAACAAGGATAGCACTCAGACGGCTAAATCATTGTCTGTTCTGGTCAAAGCTCCTTTCAAATCCCAGAGACCGTTGTTGCAAAGTCGACCCTCCTCTGGTTTTGGGGGCTTCCTCGACCGCAAATATTGCAGAGTGGATACTCCTGCGGGGAATAACCACCGTGGACAACGCACGCGGTTTTTCTCTCGCTCCTCAGCCTCCTCATCAGATTCAGGTGTCACCGCCGCCGATAAACCTGCCAAATTAGTGTTTTCTGCGCTTGCACGAGACCCCGGTGGGAGGACGCATTGCGTCTCATTGGGAGGCGTGGCAGACCATCACAGAAGACAGATGGGTCTTGACAGTCGCTCGAGCGGGCTTCAGCATACCTTTACCCCCTACCCCAGCCCTCAACCCTCCTTTTCAGCTGTCGGGCTCACCCTCCCTCAAGGCCGAAGTTCAGAAACTTCTGGACCTCAGAGCTGTGGAACCCGTTCCCCTTGGGGAGCGAGGGGAGGGCTTCTACTCCCGGCTGTTTACGGTGCCCAAACCCAACCAGGCTGGCCTGCGCACCATCCTAGACCTTTGCCAGTTCAATCTTTTCCTACCCCAAGAGAAATTCAAGATGATCACAGTTACGCTCCTCCTTACAGATGGGCGATTGGCTCAGCATTGTGGATCTTCAGGATGCGCATATGCATATCCTGATTTGGAATCCACACAGGAGATATCTCCGCTTCTCTTTGGGAGAGGAGCACTTCCAGTTTCGGGTGCTTCCTTTTGACCTCAGCTCGGTGCCGCGTGTCTTCACGAAGATGATGTTGGTGATTGTGGCCTATCTTCGTCTCCAGGGTATCCATGTGTATCCTTATTTGGACGACTGGCTCTTACGCAGCCCTTGTCCGCTGGCAGCAGCGGGCAACCTCCAGTCTCTCCTTCAGCTCCTATTCTATCTTGGGCTGTCAGTGAACTGGCGGAAATCCTCCATGACGGTCTCACAGGACCTGATCTTCCTGGATTTTCATTGGAACACGATCGACTGCAGAGGGTATCTGACTGAGGACAGAATGGCGGATCTGTTAGCCACGTGTCAGATGTTTGCCCAGTCGGAGAGCATGTCGGCCTGGTGGTTCCAGAGGCTTCTAGGTCTCATGGCCTCGTGTGTACTGGCTCTTCCTCTTGCTCGTCTCAAAATGAGACAGACCCAGATGGCTCTTCGGAGTTCATGGCGTCAGGCAGTGGATCTGGATTCCATGCGGATAATGATTCCGGATTCCATGAGAGTGGACCTGGATAGGTGGTCATCTCTCAGCAATCTGTCTGGGGGCGTGGGGTTTCAGGACCCGGTCCCCATGGTGACGATCACAACAGACTCCTCCCTTCTAGGGTGGGGTGCGACGTTAGATCTTCAGGTTTCGGACCTCTGGTCGCCTCAGGACAAGCTCCTGCACATAAATCATTTGGCGCTTCTGGCGATCTTCCTAGCGCTCGGGGCGTTCAGACCGCTCATTGTCAACAAGGTGGTCCGCATAAGAACGGACAATGTGGTGTCAATGTATTACATAAGCAAGGGGGAACAAAGTCTCCCCCCCCCCCCCCCCTTGTGGACCTGTCCATCCAGATTTGGGAGTGGGCCGTGCTTCATGGTGTCTGGCTGCTTGCAGTGCACATCCCCGGCCAGCTGAATGTCACAGCGGATGCCTTCATCCGGCGGACAGTGGTTAGCTACGAGTGGGAATTGAAGGCGGAGGTCCTCTCATGGATTTTCTCGCGTTGGGGCACACCGGAGGTGGACCTCTTCGCTACGGCGGTAAACAAGAAGCTTCCTCAGTATGCCTCCAGAGGGGGGCTCGGAGCCTCCTCTCTGGGGGATGCTCTTGAGATTCCATGGCACAACATGAGAGCTTACGCCTTCCCGCCTCTGCCTCTAGTTCACTGTGCAATTTGGAAGTTGAAGAACTCGGCGAACTGTTCCCTTCTACTCATAGCCCCGTGGTGGCCGGCCAAGTTTTGGTTCTCAGAACTTCGGTGTACCCACCGATCAGGTTACCAGTAACTCCCGATCTTCTTCACCAAGGGGAACAACAGATGTGGCACCCCTCCCCACAATCGCTCAGCTTGGCGGCATGGTGCCTGAGTTCAAGTCTTTAGAGCATCTGAGTTTGTCTGCAGACAACATGTGCATTATCCAGGCAGCCAGGAAACCCTCGACCAGATCTCAATACAAGAGTAAATGGCTCAGGTTCTGTCATTGGTGTTTGGAGAAGAAGTTGGATCCGAGGGTGGCCACGATTGCTAGGGAGGACACGAAGGACAGCACCATGTCAGAGTCAGGGGTTCATGTCCTGTCATGCAGGACTTATATCTCAGCGGTTTCCGCTTACCTTTCTACAGACCTGTGTTCTTATTTTCTAACCCAGTGGTGAAGAGGCATTTTGCTGACTTGACATGCCTCTACCCTCCGGTTCGTAATCCGCACCCGCCATGGGACCTAAATGTAGTCCTGACAGCACTGTGCCATAAACCCTTTGAACCAATGGCTACGGTGGACCTCAAGTACTTGTCTTGGAAAGTGTCCTTTCTGGTCGCCGTTACGTCAGCAAGGAGAGTGAGTGAGCTCCAGGCATTGTTGGTGGAGCATCCTTTCTTGGTCTTTCACAAGGACAAGGTAGTCCTTTGGACAAACCCGGCTTTTCTACCGACGGTGGTGACCGAATTCCATCTGAATCGGTCGATCTCCCTTCCGGTCTTTTTTCCGAACCCTGCCTCAGAGGCTGAACGGGTTCTACACTGTCTTGATGTCCGAAGAGCTCTTAAGTTCTACCTGAACAGGACTTCCGAGCTTAGGAGTTCTTCTCAACTTTTTGTGACCTTCGGTAACCCTCAGGGCAAGCCGGCGTCTAAGGCAACTATTTCTAGATGGATCGCCGCCTGCATCACAGAGTCTTACACCGTCCAAGGGCTGAAACCTCCTAAGGGTCTCCATGCACACCTGGTGCGGGGCAAGGCAGCCGCGGTTGCTTTTCAGAAATATGTCCCCTGGGAGTCCATTGCTAGGGCAGCTACTTGGGCTTCCCCATCTGCTTTCTGTAAGCATTACTGTCTCGACATGAGCTCAAGAGCTGACGCTCAGTTTGGTCAGGCTGTGCTGAAGAACCTGTTTCAGTAAGGGATATTTCCATCCACCCGTAGTTCCTGTAAGGAGTGCTTGGGAATCTCCCACAAGTATGGAGGAAAGGGGACGGGACGTATTACCAGGTTACTCACCGTAGTGATCACCTTACTCCTAGTCCATAGTCCCCTTTCCTCCATACGCCCGCCGTCCCTCTAATAAGGCTCCTCTGTTATTGCTAATGGGTCTTTGACCTGATGATAGAAACGGACTGATGGGCGGGGCGGAGCCAAGGTGGGCGGGGCGGAGCCAAGGTGGGCGGGGTTACGGCTGCGTGCCGGGCCCCGCGCAGGAAAGAGAGGGACACATGCTTTTTACAAAGTGCTCCGGTCCCGTTCCACAGGACGGAGAGATGTCCCACAAGTATGGAGGAAAGGGGACTATGGAGTATGAGTAAGGTGGTCACTACGGTGAATAACCTGGTAATTCTTACTGGGATACACCTCCCACAACAATAGCAGATGTCCCCAAAGTAAGGGACAAAGAGGCAGGTGCTGATTTTGCACAGGCCAAACTCTGCAAGGTCAGCAGTCGCACAACGAGTTGGCATTACATGTTTATGAGGGTATACACCAAATTGTTCGTTTACAGTTGTTCGAATGAACAATTGACTGATTTTAAAGGGTCACAATTGACCTTTTCACACTGTGTTTTGGTGATTTTTTTGTTTGAAACACAGTGGGGTTTCGAACCCCAGTTGCCAAGTTCCCAGGTCTAGCACTTCACTATACCATGTGGCAAATACCAGGGTATTATCACTGCTCCCATAGGGGGGAGCTCCTTACCATGAGGCCAGGTAGGTGAGGCCGCTACTCTTTAGTCCCCTTGCGGGTGGTACTCAGTGGGTGTATCTCATAGGGAGGGAAGCCCTCCATGGGAATAGTGACGACTATCCTGGGAGAACATGGTATGCAACTCCTCCATCTCCCTGAAATCTTGCAATTATCAACTTCAGTTTCTTAGAAGATATCAAGATTCTCAAGGGCTCATACTGAATTCAATATTTTGTTAAATATTCCAGTGCAGAGGCATAAACTGTTTCATGAATCATCACCAGGTGTTTAAACTCCATCCTGAAGCTAACAGGAAGCCAGTGAAGTTGCTTTAAAACAGAGGAAATATGATCTCATTTGGGGCTCTTGGTGACTATGCGGGCTGCCAGGTTTTGAAGAACCTGCATTCATTCGATCTCTCATATCATTGAGCCATTATAGAGACTGTTACAATCATCAAACCTAGACCCAATTATGTCCCTGGCCGAAGTGGCACAATGGTTTTCTGACAATAGCAGCCGTAACTGCCTAAGGACCATTAGATGATAGTTGGTAGTGCTAATAATGCTGTTGAGTTGGCAGGTCATTGACAAGGTAACATCCAGAATCATGGCCAACGATTTTACTTTATCAGTTTGACAAATATGATTACAAGGGAAGTGTAATTTCTTTCCATCTCAGACGTGGGGTAGGGAGGGGTCAGAAGTAGTTCAATTCTAGCTTGGTTTAACCTTAGACAATTAATAAGAATTACAGAATCTACTCTTTTACTGTGGCTCTGAGGACTCCGAGGCAGTGATTTTAATGATCTCTGATGCAGATGTACATGTTATGTGGTGGAGAGGCAATAACGTACAACTATTTAATTTCCACTAATGCAAATCTTTACACAGACACAGTGCCGGGGGGGTGTCTTTGCCAAACAGCACTTTGTTGAGTGCATGGGGGCTACTTATTTTGTGGTCAGTGGCCAGCCATGAGGGGCTTTTCCAGGTGATGAGACTTCTCATAAACGGATGTATACAAATTGTTCGTTTTACAACAGTTCAAATTACAATTGACCTTTTCACAATTGATCGAATTGTGAAGGTCAATTGTAACATATATGCAGGGGGAAACCCCCCACCCAACCCAAAACCATATACCTATGGCTTTAAAAAAACACCCGTTTGTACCCTCGGCTTCAGCCCTGATCATACGATTCAGAAGAGAATGCAATTCTGAGAGAGTTTGTACTGGATTTGTGTTCGGTAGGTACAAAGTCATAATTATGGGCATCGAGCCCCAAATCTGAAGTTTGGTTATTGTCAGAAAAAAACAGGCTCTCACATCAATCTCAGTTGATGGCAAATGGAGGGGATTTTTTCATTGTCTTGCAAGTCAAGGAAAACCACATCCTGCATCACAACGGGATCCTGCCTAACGCACTTGACATGCCCTCCAGACCCCATACCTTTATAGACTACTTGTCACCTCACTAGGAAAGTTTGAGAGTGCTGTGACTAGGCCTCACAGCACATTTATCCCAACTCCCAGCAAAACAATGCACCCATTCCGAGTCTGTCTTTAGTGTTCACTAGTGGCTATATCTTACAGTGATACCGATCCAGTCAAACAAGTCCTAGATGAAGGGCATAAGTACAGCCATTATTATGAGTACCGGCCTCACCTCCTCATCTGAGGGGTGTTGGGCCTCTGCCCATGACATATTCCAGTGTACATGGAACCCTTACTGTCCCATCCAGTTCATACTAGTTCTTAACCACTGTATAAACGCTACTGACCGTGTCCCATTATCCCAGGGCAGCCAGAACACTATAGTCCTCCATTCTTGTGAGGAAGCACGGAATAGTTCAAATATGGGGAGTGGAGACCTAAAAGCCAGCCAAAAGGAGAAACTTAACAGGAACAGAAAAAAATTACATAATATGGGCTTGGGTGGAAATCAACTTTTAACATTGATTATTTATGTATTTAATAATCTCTCACATCAGTAACCAGAAGCCCTGGGTTTCTCTTTCTGAGTGCTTTAGCTTTGCATTGAGCAACACTTTTAAAAGGGTACTCACTTCCTGTGATTTCATGTTGTGATGACTGTCCGCATCCAGTTCCACCCACTCCCTACTGGGCTATTAAGCATGCATATCATTTAAGTGTTTATCTTGAAGCAAGTCATCCCTGTCTGGCAGTTCTGCAGGAAAGATAGTACATTCTTATTTTTTATGTGGCTGAAGAGGCCATTTACCTCCCATCTGAGGATTAAAACCTCCATGTTTTGTCTAGAAGCAAAATGTCTGGAGACTGGGGAGGTAACGGAATAGAAGATATGTGACTGCAGTGGGGCGACAGCAGGACAGACTAACCAAGAGCTAGATGCTTGGGGAGTTCTGATAGGTGAAAGATGTACCACATTATTAAGGGAGAGAAGAGATTTGTAGCTAAGAGATATTAAAAATGGAAGAGCAGCAGGATATGAAGGTGAAGTATGTGTGTGTGTGGCAGACACATGTAACTATAGTGTAATGCTTGCCATTACATGAGCAGCTGTTCAATGAAGTAGTGTGAGAGGACCATGAACATTTCCTCCAACCCTCTGCCAGACTAGGGGAAAGAAACCCCCTATACCTAACCCTAACTAAGAAACCAAGAGAGATTCCTATGACCTATAAAGCAAGCAGGAGTGTGAAATGGTGGTTAAGCATCGATAGCAACACCAAGACATCAGAGGGAGAGTTCCTATTGTAAGTATGTAGTACTTATCAAGTGAAAGCCCCAGAATGAATATTCTGCTGGTTATAAGTGTAGGTGAGGATTTGCTTACAAAGGATCTTATGTATTACATAGAACACATAGAGGGCTGTCAATCTTGTATTCCCAAGGTCATCGATAATATCAATGGTTCATGTGAGTGAACAAATCTACAGCAAATTCGAAGTTTACCTTAAAGTTGCTTGGTCCCCATCCTAGTCCCAAAAGACACAAAAACAACTCCCAAGTAATCTCAGTGCATTGCCCATGATGATCACGAGAGGATGGTCGGGAGAAGCCTCACCATCGTCAGTTACCTTATATCACAGCAGATGTGAGCAGGATTTCCTGAAGAAAAATCTGTATACTCCACTGTGTCCCTGCACACCAAGATCAGGGGCATAAGGTATACTGTAGCTTTTCAGTATAGGATGTGCTTTGAATTAAGTCTGCCGGATATTCATCTCCGTTGGGAACAGAGTATAAAGGGATGGTCAGAAACTGTTTCCGGAGCGAAGGAGATTGGAATGACTAGCCTCTATAAGGCACTTGGGGAGGTAAGGGGTCCTACTAAGATGAGAACAGGGAAAGTGATGGCACACTGGAGGTGCATTGCAGTTCCACTGTGTCGAATAATGTTTCACTTGTCCATACTCCTGGTGGAATCCCTAACTTGGGCACCTCACAAGACCCCTCCGATATAGAGCGCCCAGCATCAGGAGAAACAAACCTATTGAAACTTCTAGAAGACAGACCGCCAAATAAATGGCCACCACCAGGATCAAGGGGAAGGTGCCCAACCCTCAGCAATGAGAGAATGATTTTGATCATCATGCGGCTTGATTGTTGAAGTAATTGTGCAATGCAAGACTGTTAGGGATGTTGGGACGTGGGGTAGAAAGATGACACATTTTGCCAGAAAAAAACTCAAGTTCAAACCTTCCATATTGCTATTGAATAACATGCTTTTCCTCAATTAATCTGCCTCTCTGTTGTCCAGGAGGGGATTGTCATGGTGATGCAATTTTTTAAAATATCAAAATGGTTCAACTGCTTTTGTATAACTGCTAAGCCACACACATAGGAGTTATTGTATCTTTAAGCCAGTGACAGCATTTTTTGGGAAGTCATTGGGCCTCATTACGACCTTGGCGGTATGGGGTTATGGGTAGAGCTGCCAGCGCCGTTAACCCCATACCGCCTCATTACGAGGTTCGCTCTCGGGACCCGCTCAGGACGCCTGGCAATTTGCTACCCTAGGCAATTTAGAGAACCACCATTACTGAGTAGTCTGGTACACAAATCCCTTGCATTCCCAACCACTGTATTTGAGAGCAACAATCATGAAATATATCTTTAACTGCACATCATGTTTGTAATTTGTTTTTTCCGCGTATTGATAATGTTCAACACCGTTTACAAATACAACCTTCTCTATACATTTTTCCAGGTCATTTATCATCATCTGTACAGTACATCTCTATGATCTGCCCTACATAATTGTTTCCAATTTCAACGATTGCACAACTCCCATTGCACAGTTTATACATGTGTTGCCTTCTCCCCACTCCCACCTCTTCTTTTCAATTGATCTCCGGGGTACACTCCTGAAAACCCTGCCGTACCCACCCATGCCTTGTGTGCCTAATCTGGGGAACAGCCTTCGAACCCTAGTCACTTCCCCTTCCCTTCCCTCCCCTGCCCCATCTACTCTGCTGTCTGCTCAAATAGCCTTCCCACCACTCCCCACTCTCCACTCTCCACTTACCTCATGACCTCCTCCGCTGGCCTGGCCAATGTTTGGATGGAGATGAGCCTTTCCCACCCCCCCGTAGGCGCTTCCAAGTTAGGCGAACACCATACAGTGCGATTTAACCCATAAGGGGGGAGCCGTCCCCACCCCATGGCACATATAAAGGCCCTGTAGCACATAGAAGTAGGCAAATAGCGTTAGCCCTGTCCCTGCCCCTCAACTTCATTTTGTATTAGGCCAAGAAAGGAGACACGAATGGCCTGCGATGCGCTCGTCCCTAGTTCACACAGAGGTGCCAAGCTACCGGCACACGAGGCCTGCTCTGCATGAACCCTGTTCCCACGGAAGTCCATTTCACCCCTGTCCCTTCAGTGTTGCGAATATCTAGTATCGCTTCTAGGAATGCGCCCTGCGAAGAGCGTGAGACTGAACCAGGCTCCAGCGCTGGGTCTATCCATCTCCACTAAACTGCCATTGGGCCTCTGACACCCACCCACCCAGCCATGCCAGGGCCAGCTACACTTCACTGACCTGACCCCCAGTCCCTAACCCCCCCTAAAAGGTGCCCACCACAGATCTAAAGCCTGCACAACTGTATGTCTCTCCAATAGCAACACATGTCTCTTGTAACATGATGTATTGGGAAGGGTAAATCACAGATCAAACCCTAGGGTGGAGACCTTGGGTGTGCGAACTGCGGTATTAACGAAGTCCTGAATGTAGGGGTCAGTGTGACTGTATTTTATCCTACCCTCTACCTGGCACCCCTTTCCTTTGATGTCCAGCTGCCTGCCATAATGGATGAATAACTGGGTTCTGTTGCCTAGCTTAGATTAGATATATTGTATAAAATGTTTGCCCTGACCTTCACCTCAAAAATGAGCCCAGCTGACCCACATGCGCCAGGATCACAGGCGAAGAGCCAGCGCCTGGTATCCCTATGGAGCAGGCCCTTGTATAGGGTGCCTCCAATCGGGTACACCAAAATGTCCCATACAGAGATGATGTTTTTTGCACTTATAAGCACATGTTTGATGATGAGAGGGCAGAATACTCTCGGGCAGTAGAGTTCATTGCTGACACTTGTATTTTGTACGAGTAAAACCTTGATATCCTTGCAAAACTATCTATTGGCTTTATGTCCTAGTGGGTTGTATTTACTCTGAAGTGTGCGCACAGAGGTATATACCTTCACCATTCTGTCCCCTTTTGTATTCCAGAGAGATAATTTCACACAGCGTTACACTGCATTACATGCCAAATGCGTTTTGTAGAATAAATGTGCATGTTCCAGTTGAATTCTGTCTATACATTCAAATTCACACCATTTATCCTCCTTGTCTTGCAAATAACTGTACATAGTTCTATACAGTTTACAGTGTAAATTAGTGTCTTAAATGAATCCACACAAGATATGCCACGCAGAACTCTGCTTTTTTATTCCAATAATAACTCGGGCTTAAACCACCTGTTAAATACAGGACTTATATACAGGACTAATTACTTGATAGAAGGGCATTTTTTGAGGATTTTCATTGGCGTATGTCAACTGATTGCTGCTGGGTATGACCTATTGAAAAACATCAGATACTTGTGTGGATTCGTTCATACACCAATGAAGAGCTGGCGAGTTGTTAAGTAACTTTTTGCCATGAGGAAGACCTTAAATGGTTGAAACAGGTGTTAGCTGCCTTTCTGTTTGAATTTGTTGGATGTACCGGATTAAATCCTCTAAAAGGAACACGATTAAGCAATCCTTGGACTTTTTCAATCAAATTAGCAGCCTGGAGGCACATTATGATTATATCCTTCTAAATTGGGATACATTAGAGTGCATTGAGGTCTAGATGATCCCCCCTGCACAGATAACATTACTATACTCATCCCTGACTGCAATCATTTGCATGAATGGAATGCCATCCAACTAGATTGCGATAGAATGAGACGCTCAACAGGGATGCCCACTTTCCCCGTCATTGTTTGCCATTATTGCTGAACCCCTGCTGACCTCCTAAGGCACAAACACTTGCATAGTGGAGTAAGGATAGCAGGGGTCCCTGACATTCTATCTTCATATACAGATGATGTCATACTGTTTATCAAAAACCCTCAGGATAATCTTCCTCTTATAAAACCGGACCTAATGTCCTTCGATAACCACTCGGGCCTCCATATAAACAGAAGTAAATCAGAACTGTTTCCACTAACAAAAGCAACTCCGAAACCATCCAATGCAGGAGACTTCTCCTTGTCTCCAAATAGCATAAAATATTTAGCTATTAAGCTAGCCAGGGATCAGTATACGTTATACAAAGATAACTTTGAGAACTACTTGACTCTTCTGTCCACTCAATTTTGCAGTTGGACTAAACTCCCGATATCCCTTGCAGGTAAAATAGCTCTACTGAAAATGTTTTTTCTCCCAAAGCTGTTGTATCTGTTTCAGGGCATCTGGATCTGGCTGGCCTGGCTGTTCAGCAATTAGACTCTGATGCAGCATTACATGTGGCATTCCCGGGCTGCATGCCTGAAGTCTTCCGACTTAGCCAAACCCTATGATAAAGGGTGTTTTGCCACCCCATATTTTCAACTTAATTGGATAGTGGCGCAAGCCCAATACGCAGCTCATTGGTATATGGAAGGATTCCCATAATCGCATGTGAGGATTGAGAAGCATGCAGCTAGTAACTGTGATATCAAATCATTGATACTTTTCTGGAGCTACTCAGAAGATTGCCAATTTGATCCTGTAAAATCCAGAAGCTGACCAACTCAGGGCCACTGTACAGTATAGATATCCCCCTCTGGAAATGTCAACATCATTCCCAACATTTGACACATAATAGATTCATGGTTTAGATTGGGCTTTATGAAGATAGGGGGATCTGTTTCTGGGTCAGTTGATTCCTGCGTAAACGTGACATTTTGACTCCCTATAGACATAGAGCCCTTATATGGCTACAATACTATAGGCTGGTCCAACGTTTCAATCGATGCAGCCAGGGATCACGGCTGAACCACCAATAGATCCTTGCTTGAACTACCTAATGCATGCAAGGGTGCCGGAGGGTTGTCTTCACATTGTACAAATTGGTCAGATACCAGATACAATGCCTGTTATCCATGGTAAACGGGATAGAGATCTTACAATTAACATCAGACATACAGTGGCAGAAGATGTGCAGGCTTACTCGTGCTGCCTCTCTGAATTCATGATTCAGGCTCATACAGCTCAAGATTCTGAATAGGTACCACTACACTCCTACTAGATTACAATTATGTTCGCTGGATCATGCTGGCATATGCCCCAGATGTAAGGATGAAGCTGCAACATATGTAAACATGTTGTGATCTTGTCCTGTTGGGACAATTCTAGGCTGACCTAGGCTGTTTTGGGAACTCGCATTCAACAGGGTCCAGCAATTAGTTTGTTGGGGCTGTCTTCCCTCTAGGTTCTTTACTTGACCTTTTACCAGCTAAAAGATGAATTTTACAGAACTGGAATCATTCGAACGCCACAAGTAAAGAGTTGTGGGTGAAGGATTTGGTGTGGGCTAATGAGAAAGAGGAACTTTGGATCTCTGTCTGTCATTACCAGCCGTCCAAGGGATATCTCGTCCCATTTCTGGAAAAACTTTTCTACACTAAATCCACCTGCTACAGTGTGCGCTCTATTCTGTTTGTCACCACACACCACGTTTTGTTCTTGTAGCATTTTACATATTTTTTTATATGGTAATTAAAGGTTGGGTGACTAGTATGTGTTTGAAAATATGTATATTCTTATGTCCCGTCTGTTTAATTTTTTCCTATGATTATATGTACTGCCAAACAAAAAAAGATCTGACTCGGAGATGGGTTTGGGCAAGGGGTATGGGGTTGACCAACTTTATTATGAGAACTGGGTGGCAGTAAGGTTTGGCATTTTGATAGTAATACAAAAATATTTGAAAGGCAGTGTTTGATCCAGGGTTGAATGGTTGCATTAAAGTTGTGGAGGATATGATGGCTTCAATCGGTATCATTGCAGGCAAGGTCTACTGACATATACATTTTTCAAATGTACAGGTGGGAAAAGCAGTTTTTAAAACTGTCGTATGGGTCTACTGTACTGGGCTACGTTTAAACATCTGTCTCTGTATAGCCCCACCATCTGCCTCTTTAGACAATAGCCCCCAGTTTTTAAAATGTGACTGCTGCTGTACTTTACCAGGCAATGGGTTAGCATCAGGTAGGGAGTTAAGGAGATTGCACAGCACCACTCTGTAAGGACTGAAGTTGGTGAAACTAGCAAAGCCTATCCTTTTTGAGAAATGGGAGAACTGAAAAGCCATGTTAAGTTCTGACTATCAATTCTGATTCGATCCTGTACAAAGCAGTCGGGTGAATTTTCTAAGCAGCAGTTCCGTAGCCAGGCTCAGACCGACCTGTCCTAATCCTTAAATGATGGCCTAACATGCTGGCTGACATTTTCTGTGTTGCACCAGATGAGCACTTGGTTAAAGGCAGTGCTGATCCTGCGCTTGATATCGAGTGAACTAAGTATATATGTGTTGTAATAAGATTGTTTTGTCTGTACCATAGTCCTGCTGTGCTCGGCAAGTGCAGTCTTTTGTGTAGTCTGTCCTCGCCAAACCTATTGGCTCTGTTAAGGCATCGTAGGTGGGAATACAGAGCGGAAGGGGAGAATCGGCAGAGTTGGTTGTGCCATGCGCTCTCCTACCATTGACTCATAGCCAGACACTTCTGTAGGCAGTAGTACACACCGCTTCCTACCTAGCCCATCTCATCAATGGCGCCCAAAATATTTTGTGAATCTAGCCCTATCTATATATATGTATACATTCAACGAAAAAACTTGTTAGGGGGACGTTATGGTTAAGTTGCACTAATAAAAACCTATGAAATTCAATGAAAAACGTGGTTAAAGGGACGTTATGGTTACAAGTAAAACCGAAAACCCAGAGAAATTCGCCAGTTATGGTAAGCTAAGCAACCATAACTCGCGCCACCACTGTGCACTGCTAAGACTAACACCCAGGACATCAAAGATGTCATCACAAATGCCATTGATGACATCACGGATGACATCACATATCTGGGCCACTTGTTTTTGTTCACTGACATATATAGGCCAGGTGGTTTTGTTCACTGACTGTCAGAATATTAAAATTGAAAAGGTGCTATATATCTAGACGTTACCCTTGTCATATGTTCTTTAAGTACTTTCCTTAGGGTTTGGTCTCAACTCATGGTGCACATACATGGGGAAATGAACAGACCTCACACAATTCATTTGTATACATGAAGATACACTTTAATGTTATTAACATTTTCTGATGATGCTGTTTCTTTCTTCCTTTAGTTTCTCTGTATGTGCCTCTGATTTGTATGCATTGTGGTTCTTCATATGTATTGTTTGTACCAGCACAAGTGTTGTAAGTCTTGAATTGTTAGCTAGTTATTACATGTTTGACATTACTCAGAACTCTGATAAGGTAGCATTCATTATTGTACTATCCAAAATTACAAGATTATAAATAGTGTACTCCTATGGTGCATGCTGCAGTCATTGCCTATGTTTATATATGATTAGGTTTCTTTATTAACAACACTCCAATAAAATGATTTTAGATGAGTACATTCTTTAATAGATTAAGTAGTTCATGATAGGTCTCCCGATCACCCCTGACATCTTGTTACCACCAATATAAACACAAATCCTTGTAGGGACTTTTTATCAAAATGTATTTCACATGTGATGTCATCAGTGATGTCATCAATGACATTTGTGATGTCAACTTTGATGTCCTTGGTGTTAGTCTTAGAAGTGTACGGTGGTGGCGTGAGTTATGGTTGCTTAGCTTACCATAACTGGCGAATTTCTGGGGTGTTTCGGTTTTACTTGTAACCATAATGTCCCTTTAACAAAGTTTTTTTCAGTGAATTACATGGGTTTTTAACAGTGCATGCTATTTTTCTACAATGTACTAATATCACACTTACCCAATATAGCAATATTTATGTCCAATTTACAGTGTCACCATACGACTCTGCCATTTCCCACCTTCTCGAATCATTTTCAACACTTCTGTACACTTTTTGCAACTATTCCAACTAGTTTTGCACCCGTAGACGTCTACAAACATCTGACTTAATTGCAGACCTTCCGGACAGTGCCACATGACCATACGCTGGCGTGCGGCATGATGACGTGTCCGAGAACCCGTCCGCACTTCACGATAAGATCCGTGCTTCAGGGACAGTTTGGAACTGCATTTTCTACTGATCTAGGAACTTTCAACTTCAAAATTTCCCTTGCACAGCTCCAACACCTATTCCTACTCATCCATTAACAATCTAGTACACAGTACATACTTTTAGCAAAACTGCTATTATCTTAAAATGGCATCCGCTAATGCCATCCCTCCTCCCCAAGAGCCACCGCCACTGCTGTAATCAAGGAGCATGAGAAACACTGCCCCCTACCTTAGAAATAACACACATGCAACATTTTGCTCTGTCCACCTGCCCCTCCATATTAGTTTTTGGTGCCTCTTCCCTCATTTCCCTCCACACCTTTCGTTCTAAGATCACCTGCCAAAAAAAAAATAAATACATACATCCAAAATCAACAAAAGAAATGTTCCTTTAGGAACCACCTTTCACAGTTAAAAAATTGAACTAAAAAAAACTTAGACTCCATCTACTTTATATTTCTCAGTAAAGTACATGGACTCAATAAGATTTTCCAACATTTACATTTGCATTTTGTGTAATGCTAATGGGAATATGGTGGCGTTCATCCCCCGTTCCAGGGACTGGAATGTTAGATACTGGCCCGGCAGCCCAAGTTATCAGCCCAAGCGACGCAAGGGTGGATAACGAGGTCTCTGGACCATTATCCCCACCATTCCAGCCCCTGTAATGGGGGATGAAGGCCATTAGCACCCTAGGTTCCCAAAGCAGGTGATTTTCCTTCCTACACCGGGAAGTCTGCGGCGTCCCGGTGTAGGAAGGAAAATCATTTTCCAAGATGGCCACCATGGAAAGGGAAGGCAGGGTTCCGTACAGAGCCCCTCTTCGCTTTCCATGGCAGCCTGCAGAAGGCGAAAAGAGAACCCTATGACCAGATTACCACAAGCTCGTTTTTCTTCCCTTTCAAACCTATCCCAATTTCGAATAACTTTACCGCAAAGCAGGTCCCTCGGTGGACATGGCCACTTTAGCCCCATGTGTTATCCCTCGTGGTCATGGCCAGTAGCCAGATTGTCCGGATCATGACCTTATTCCATGACCTGGACAGTCTGGCCACTGCCCATGGCCACAGGCTACACCTCAGTCACCAAAGGTATATCACGATTTTTGTACCTACATTATGACACTTGTCAAAAAATAAAACACAGGCACATTTGCAAAACCATGCTTTCATGTCCTTGCCAATGCTCCTTATACAAGTTTGCTGGAAATCCACCCATGTTTTATTTTTTCAAACGTGTCAAATCTATGCACATACAATAGTCATATAACCTAGCCCCCACTTGACAAAACTGTTTCGTAAAGTCTGAATGGATTCTATGTCTAGATCTATAATCTTTTTGCAAACCTTTGTGTAGATTTTTCCAATGGCACCTCATTTATAAGCCTTTACAATATTTCAGGACCCCCTTCTCTAATTTTGCCCCCGCTTGACAAAATTCCACCAAACTTTGCAAAAACATTTATATCTACATCTATTATCAGTTTGCCAAATTAAGTGGTGATTCGTCAAATGGCACCTCATTTATAAGTCTTTACATTATTTTGGGACCCCCGTCTAATTTTGCTCCCTCTATAGAGAATTCCACCAAACATTGCAAACTCATTCGGAATGAGGTCAGGAATATAATTGCACAATTTCATTCTGTTTCATTAAGTTGCGCCAAAGTTATAAGCCATCCAAGAACTGCTTTTCACCAACCCTGTAATGCTGAGGTGTCCGCGAACTCCTCTGGACTGTTCGCAGACTTTTACGGCAAAAAACACCCTTTTTTTGTTTCTTGCAGCCATATCCCATCCCATCCAATCCTCATCACCCCTCACCACCCCAGAGATTATTTGATAAATTTGACAAGTGCAATGTTGCGTTTTTTAATATGTTTATACCGCTATGTCCGCGGACACAGGCCACTGTCCGCGAATCCAAGATGGCGGGTGTTTTCGAAAATCTGACGCGCTTCACGCTTTTCACCATCCAATCAGTGGGCGTGTCCGGTGTGTGCGGACACCACGTTGCCTTCTGAGCCAATCGGACTCCAGTCTGCAGACCGAACGGGGAAGTGAGTCAGCGGAACGAACCGAGATATCAGTAATTTTTTTGGACCTACTTTTTGGTTGTTTAAAAAAAAAAAAGAATGAACGGATTTCCACAAAATTTACAAAAGCACGCTTTCAGGACCAAGCCGCAGCTCCTGTGGCAAATCTGGTGAACATCCGTCCAGCAGGTTTGGGCTGTAGGCGTGAGCAAAGTTTTTATCCATTCAGTCTATAGAAAAAAAAGAAATTTTGAGACCCCCCTATAACTTTGCCCCCCCCCATGACAAAACTTCACCAAACTTTGCAAATAAATTCAGAGCGGGCCATATTCTTTTTTGCAGAGTTTGGTGATGATTGGTCCAGGAGGAGCGAAGTTATGAGTCACCCAAAAGGTGCTCTTTCTATGAGTTTAGCAACTTAATCATAAGTACACGGTCGCTACCGCGGGCCGTGTAATAAACCGCTTAAGTATGTTTCTGTACTGAGCTGATGCTATTTATCAGTGTTAGATTGCCCTCTGCTGTCCAAATGGCAAAGTGGACTCACTTTAGCAACAGCTACCATTTCAACAAAGAGAATGAGCAAGGTTCTACGTGGTCACCTTCACCTTCATCTTCCACTATTGCAAACATTCAGAATAATTTCAAGTTACTACTTTATATCCCCACCTCTCTTCACACAGGGCATGGAGGTTCCAGTGTCAATGAACAGTCAATTACCAGCTCAACCTTTCAGTCTCTGAAGAGCGAAACGCTGTATAACAAATGCCTTCTGATGAGCTAAAACTGAAAGTAGGTGCTGTAATTATGCTACTAAGCAACCCTATGCCATCACGAGCATTCTGCAGTGGAACAAGTTTGACAATTGCGCGTCTACAAAGACACATGATAGAGGCATGTGTGATCGATGTAATTACTGTTCTTATACCACGCATATCTCTCATTCCATCTGATACGTTTAGCCTTGTCAGTGACCATTAATAAGTCACAGGGACCTTCGTCCCCTTGCTGGAAGCAATCAGTGGTCATTTTGATATTTAATGTGGGGTACAAAATCAGCCCTGGAGTGACAGAGATGGAGAGGCCATGCTAGGCCCCTATTGTGAGAATGGATCTGGCTAATGTGGAGTTCCCTTGAAATATAAAAGCAAGTACAAAACTGTAATTTCAACATAAGGCCTAGTGGAATGGAAAGAATTGATGTAAAACTGCAGCAGGGAACGTGGAAATAAGACACATTTGAAACACTGCACGTTTGGAAGATACAAAGGAGGAATGATGCCTGACATTTTACAAAATAAAGTCAAGTGACAGATTTCGTTTATCAGGAGTAAATAGACTTATTTCGTAATACAAAATGGCAACATGTAAAGAGAAAGGCCTATTTTGTTTTTGCCTAAGTAAGCACTGGTTCCCTATGTTAACTGTGCCCTATTTGTGTGCATTAGATGAAGAATTAATCTACCTCTGTTTTAATATAGTAGAAGGGAAAGATTGCATTTTAAACCCCATGACCAGATATAATGCTAAAATATTACATGTAAGCACATCTTGTCGATTTAAAGCTGTATTTTCTGAAGTGTGCATGCAGCTGGTGTTTTCCCCACTAAATTGAAAGGTCTGCGCCTTTTGAAAACCTGACCTCAAGACCTTTGGCTGAGGACCCCTAGGAGAAAGAGGTCTGGTTTCAATTTAAATGCTAAAATATTCAGAGAAGTAGATCAAAATTATGGGATTTACAGATAACATGACCACAGAAATGACCCTTGAGGTCAAACCTACCCATACATTGTGCATTAGCTATGAGACCTTTGAAGCCATGGAGGAAGAGGGTAGAATAAACATTGGCCTGAGCAGATGGCCTGGTCACATTGTTAAAGACAAATGCAACTTAAGGGAAGAAATAGTGGGGGGCATCAGAGTGAACTAGGAGCCCCTGTTTGTGCCTTTGATTAACATTGGACTCCTTTATCCCTAATAAAAAGAAAATCGTGCATCCCAGTGAGCTCAGCCAGATGTATATCAAAAGGTTTAAAGAGCCCGTCAGGATAACAAAAAAATGAAATGTGTGTGATAGATGAAATTTAAGTTAGGATACAAATTATAATTCTTACATTTGCATACATCTGTTGGAAGTATGTATTGTCCGAGTTGTAACTATTACGGCGCAGCCACTAAGCGTGAACGAGGATAGATCCACCCAGGAAGCCAGGAAGGGCGTGCCGAAATAAAATTAATATTGTGTGACTTGCCATACAATGTAGAATCCAAAAATATATAGAATCATGTAGTTATCTGAAAAATTAGCATAGCTGCCATGCTAGATTTTCAGAACCCAAAAATGTAAAACCCACTTATCATTTTGAAATTATTTATTTTAACACCTCTCTCAGCCTACATCATATACCCCCATCTCCCAACTCTTGGTCCTATCAGCAGCCAGTGGGCGACATAGTGGGAGGTGAAGGGGCGAGTGTTAGCCAATCCTTACTGTGGGAATTATGATAATGTAGGACTGTCATTGGCCCTATAAGAGGTCAATTTTGCATCATAACAGGGTTTTTCCACTTTATTCCTGGAGGTAGTCTACTGCTGGACTCTTGCAAGGAACAACTAGCAGAGAGTCCTCAATCCTTGCATTGGAGGCAGTGACGGGGAAATCTAGAAGCTAGTTGTGACCCCCATCAGAGGAGCCAGAGGAAGTCTGGGTGCAGGATAAAATCCTTGACTGAAGCCTGCTGTCCTCAGAGGAGCCCTGCTATTTCCCCAGATGCCCCATAATCAAGGCCTTCCATGTAAGTAGATATAGCCCAAAGCTATTAAACTTGTGGGTGGAAACTACCCGCATTAATCTCCTTAGGTGGTGGTACTGGGTAGACCCGTGGCACATTTTATTAAATCCAATTAAAATGAATTGCACTATAGAAAGTTACCCTATCCATTTAAATTGTATTGTGTTGGGAACAGCCTGCCTTAATCCTTTCCATTTAAATGTGGGGAGGGGAGACGCTGTGTAGATCCTTAGCGCATTGAATTGAAGTTAAATCAATTAATTCCCACAGAGAAAACCATTGGATGAGTGTTGTTAGAGTACAAAACTAACAAAGGTCACGCCCAGTGTGTTAGAGCCGGTATAGACCATAAAGTACTTGGGTGACTCTACCTTTCTGAAAGCCCTGTCTTCTGTCCAGATTGGGGGGGTTCCTGAAATCCCAAAAGAAGCAATCCTAAAATGCTACCTTTCAAGTGAATGGGGAGAGGGTAAAACAAAATGTCCCATTTATTCTATTGCATTCCAAACCAGAATTACCAAGCATTACCTCTCATTTGAATGTGTGTTGCGAAATGAAATTTTCCATTTATACCCATGCATCCCAAACCAGAATCCCCAAGCACTGAATGTCCTTTAAATGTGTGTTGAAAAACGATTTTCCCTTGCCTTCCTTTTCCCAACCTTGCCTTTCAAATAAAAGCCTAAAAAAACGATTTCCCCATTTGAGTTCCTTTTCCAAACATTGCCTTTCTCAAAATAAAGCCAAGACGATTTTTCCATTGTATTGTGAATGATTTGGCTCAGGGATTGGTTGGTCTGTCTGGGAGCTCGGCGTTTGCAAATTCTGGCTTCTCCTGGGAGCAATTAAAACCACCACTCACTTAAAAGTGGAAACTTACGTTTTTATCAAAGTGTGTGTTTTCCACTGGCTAATACCTTATATGAAGAATGAAACTGAGTATGTTAACGAATTAAAGAAAGCTCTTTACTCTATTATAATCTGTTGTAAAACTGTGCTCAGTGACATAGGTAAAACTCGCTTGGAGCTGGGGAAAACCTGCTTGATGTCAAGAATGCACTTTTTAAGTTCGATTGGCGTAAGATAATGGATACATTTCAAACTTACCCCTCGTTTGCTCATCTTTTCTTAGAACACAAAAAGTGTGGCGCCTTACTTGAATATTTTTCCAAATCGCTGTAATCGAGATTGCTTTTTGTGTTTCAGGTAAAACGTATTGAGTTCCAGCTTCATTCAGTATTCGTACCATCAAAACGCATGTCATACAAACAGAATTAAAAAGCATTGCAATACATCATTGCACATTTTAGCCATAAAACACTCATTAATAAAAAATGCATGATAATCCATCTTGTTCAAGTTCATCATATGATTAACAGGCAAGCCAGAGGTCCAGTTAAGAACGTCACTAAAATTACTCTGAGGCTAGTAAAATTAAAAAATAATCAAACGTGGAGGTTTTGCCTAGAGTGTTGATCACTCTGGACCTCTGTAGCCATGCCCTGTGTAGATATTTAGCCAGAGGCTATACAAAACCAGACTCGCCAGTGTCTTTACACAGGTCCAATGCATCTGCTGTCCTACGAAGGCCTTTGAGCCCTTCAGTCTGAACATGGGAAATATATATTTGTCTCTTAAAACTTTATAACCATCACACAACAGCATAAAATGGAGAGCGGTTTCGAGGGGTGCTCCACAGACCAGGCACTCTGGGCTTTTTAACGTGCCCCAGTTCTTTTTGTAGACAGCAACACGCAGTGTGCCTGTAACTTATTAAAAACTAGGGAGGTGCTGTTAAAAAGTCAGGTGATTGGTAGGCAGGAGTCTTATTGCCGTTTTTGTAAAGATAAAATGACTGACGAAATACTAAGACATCTGCTGATTGACTGCACTGTACTTTTCGCTCTCAATTCAAAATAGTTTAGTAAACTGGTTTTAGATTTAATTTGGGGATTTAAAAAAAATGTATTTATTGATTTTAATATAACATAACAACCAAACAAAACATATATCGCATCGCAACAATAATACAATTTCAATTATTCCCGTTACCCCCTCCCTCCCGAGCTTACTCTATAGTGGCATCGCTCAGCACTCTTACTTCACCCACAGAGAGGGTGTCTCTTTCAATGTCCGTCTGAATTGACTCTAAAATTTCTGCCACTAGGTGCCTCCAGGCCATCCATGTCTCACTCTGGTCACCCCCCCCCCTCTTTGGGCTGCCTCGTTCCACACCACTGTCTCAGCCTCTACCCATCTCTGAAGGTCTCGCCACCACACTCCACTCTTGGTCTGCTAGAAGCTTTCCATCCCATGGCAATCCTGCGCTTGGCCAATATATAGGCCAAGTCCTTGAGCTTACATACATGTATCAAACTGCGCTGTATAGGAAACCATCCTATCATGAACGCCCACAAAAAACAATTTCCAATATAATCCCTTTCTAATTCAGGCAATTTGCCACCTCCCACCAAAATCTTCCAATTTCTGGGCAGCCCCAAAACATGTGCATCATTCCTGCATTTATTTCACCACACTTTGGACATGTTTGTGTCCCTGCGTCCTTAAGTCGCGCTGTCCTCTGCAGGGTCATACACGCCCTATGGGTAATATACAACTGGATTTGTTGTAATCTGGCATTTCAAGACACTTTTTAGTGGTATTGTTTGGGGATCTTTCATGGCAGAGATGACTAGGAGGAGTCCCAACATCTGTAGTTGTAGCAGTTACTGGATGTCTGAACTGTTTAAATGGGATAATGATTTTATTAGATGACATTACGATGAAATGATTATGAAATGTGTGATGATTAACGATGTGGATGTTCTTGTTTTTTCGTCGTTATTTAATCCAATAGTATGAATTTCTGCATTGTAATTTAACTTAATAGTATTCTGTATAGATACACATTTTGTTAACATATGTTTGTGATGTACATGATGTGATGTTATTTTAAGGTACTTTGTGACTGTGTATGCTTCTTATGTATACTGTAAAGGTTTTATTTTGCAAACCAACACAACATTTTTTGTATCAAAATATGTCCAGAGAAGGGTGCTATGAGAATTCCGAGTTATAATGTGTTTTGAGGTAAGGTGAAATGCATGCATTTTGTGTTGAGTTAATGTATAATGTGATACAATTGTCTCCTACGGAATGCTAGCACATATCAGTTGTTTCATGTAGGAAGTTGATTTGATTTGGATTGTTAGGCTATGTAATGGTTGTATGGGTTACACTGATTATGAGCATTGTGCACATAGTGGTGTGTGTGCAGGCTTTAGGGATTCTAGACTTAACAGCCGTTTTGTGATTCATCCTCATATCTGATTTTTGAGGTTACGTAAGTAGGTGAGATATGTGACACAAACACTCAAAAAATCAGGAGTAATACTGCACACCTCTATATTGTCCTTGACGCTCCTTGGACTCTCCGTAAAGAACTTTGCCAGTTCAGGTGCAGACATCTCAAAAACAGTAGTCTTTGTGCGCATGTGCTGGATACACAAAATAACGTCTTCAAGGAGGGCTAACATGACCGCAAAATGGCAGTGTGGTGTAATTCTGAAGAGTGTATTTGGGTTTAATGACTAGTCGAAATGATGTGTTGATGTGGGTGTGTGGCATAGTCTAGATGAGCATGACTGGAGAGGGCAGAGGTGTGGCTTGCTTTAACCAGCAAGAGTTTTGAGTTTGACGAGTTATAGCTTTTTTTTCCCAACAAGATATCCTCGACTTTCTCGATGATTCACGTCCGAGGCTGGACTCTTACAAGGTCTGGATAGTACACACAAGTCCACATGACTGCTTTATTACTGCCTCCTTCGGCTCCATAGTTGGAATGTTTAGTCATTGGGACATTATCTAGCGTCCATATCATTTGATGCCGTATTCGGGGTGTGGCGACGGGAGTCACATATGCTTCTAATTAGTAGGCTGTGGTCAATCCTGAATGTTTACCCCTTGTTCTGAAAACAACACATTGTACATTCGAAATGCTAAGGAAAACCACTAAGTCTTCCAGCTCATAATGTGCTTTCAATTTCAAACCTACAGCTGAATACACGAAAGCCACACCCGCAATTTCTAGGTGTTACTTATCATTTCTTTCCCTAGATATAGGAAACTGTTGCACCTTTAATTACTTTTTCTTTAAAACTGTAAATCTAAATACTTTCAGCGTCAAGTTGCAAACAAAAAACAGTGTTAGGGGTGGTAATTTGGCAACGTGTGATGGTTCTAATTATAGCTTAAAAGTGCGTGTGTGCACAGCTGATGGGGGTCTTGATGGGGCAAGTACCTGCTCAACAAAGCAATATGCATTATTTGCACCTGTGCGGTCCCTCATATTTCAAGGTCCCACAGCAGTTTATTAAGTGTAATGTCGATCATGTGCATGTTCTCTTTAAAAATGTTAGGTCAGCTTTACAAAAACAACGCTTTTCAATAATGCTCATCGTGGCACAGCACAGAGCATCATGTTCATGGCTATTTGCTTTATTTGCAATCATTATGCTGATTTATTTTGGCACTATTTTAATCTCTTACAAATATCATCACATCATTTGACCTTTCCTCAACACTGCGACTTAATATTTTTACAGTTTTGTACTCCTACGTTTACGCTTCCTCTAACAGTTACATTCAGAGAAGATAGGGCAGTGGGTTGAGCACTCCTGGGAGAGCGTTTTGAGCAACCTCAGACGTTCAAATTCTACAAGTGCCGGCACAGCCTACCATCGTACCAAGGTAAAAACAAATAGAAACCGTTGCGATGGATAATTAGAACATGTATTATGTGGGCAGAAGAGATTGTACACTTGTGCGTGTGGTTCATAAATGTTTGATGGTTATATCCGGAACAAGCAATAATGTATTTGTTATTCTATTAATAATCCACTAGTTATGTCACAAATTGCCTTTTCTACACATAAACCCATGAGACATAACCATTCCACTCAATTTCTAACTACCCTGAATTAAACTGAAAACCACACAGAAATACTTTCCGTTATGTCACCTGCTATGGAAAGTATAATGTTGAAAAGTCAGTCTGGTAAGTGGACTTGCAGTAACATGGCTGAAGCGTTAAGTTTGTCTCTAGCCAGTTTTTAAAATGAGCATACTGTATTTTGAAAATGATTGACCCCTGGCATGTCTAATGTGTTCTTTATCCCTAGGAGAGGAAGTGTTTGGCCACAGCAAAAACATTTTCGTGACCTCCCTCGGGCCCCTGAGACACAAAGACCCTACCATGCACAGACACTGGTCTGAATAGCCTCATTTCCCAATATAATATCCCCACAAGGTACCTCAATACTGCTAATCAAAACGGTTTCATCTGCCAGCGACTCTGCAGCCTGAAGGTCTAGATATAGCAATTGTCATGGTAAAATACAAACGTTGGGGACTCATTGAATGACAAGCAAAAGCTTTGAGCAGCATCATGCGCAATAGGCAACTTTTTAAAATATCTCCAGCCTTTTTATGTTCTACTGGTCAAATATATTATTTAATTATGTATGAGCTGTCAATGTTTGATTGACATGATTGATGTGTATGTTATGTCTTGATTTAGTACCCATATAATATTGGTTGTAACTGCAACTGTTTTATGTAAACTTTTATGGTATATTTCATTTGACCAAAATAAAGTATTGACTGATTATAATAATCACTCCTGACATCTCTCGAATATCTTAAATAAAACGGGTGCATTTAGTCTTGTTAGAGTACGTCAGTGTAACATAGTTCACATCCTGTCAGAACAATGACGTATGAGAAACGCACGTAGCACACACTGTAATGTTCAGGTGAGTAAAAACCCAATTCCTCCCATTTATTGTACAAGTATAAAATCTGCATACCCCTTGAGGATGTGGTATGCATCTCCGTATCATGCAGGCAATTAAGCCAAGTGGTCAGTCTGTATGCACAAGGTACTGCCTGAATAGAATAACCACAGGCGGATATTCCCACCAGACAAGTCCTATCCTTTATTCAGCTTAATTTTCAAGCATGTTATGACCCATAGTAGGTAAGAATTGCAACCTGTAACGCATCCTGTGCCTCAACGCAGGACCCCCACACACTACCCATAACTTTACCACCTTTTTGCCCATAAAGTCTGAAGAGACTGGAAGAGGTGATTTCTACTATACTAAACGTTCCCTTCGTACACATAATAACGTGCTGTCTTCATGCCGGCTGCATGTATGGTGCTGTTTCCACGGCCATAACATTGCCAAAACCATTGTTACAGAAGAGAGAGGGGGTAAAAGGGCATCTGAACTGAGAATAACTGGTTGGCATAGCAACCGGCAATGCCTAGGCATGAAAATCCCAAATCACTAAAGTTTCTTTTTCAAAGCTCCTATGCCGTACTACCCAATGAGGAGTTCCCTAGTTCCCTAACAATATTCGTCCAGTCAGCATCTTTGTAAGAATCAAGTTGGGTACCCGGCTTTCCATTTCCCAGCCATGCAGTGATTTGTAAGACTGGATATTAAGCTGTTTTGAGCTACTTTCGATTACAGATCTGTTTGTTTAGTCCTCCCGAGGCTGTCTCACTACCCCCGACCCACCCGAAGCCCACTCCTCTACTCCCACTCTCCCTACTAACACCCCCATTACATGTGCTGGTTGGGTTTTGTTTGGGATACTTTCGAGAGTCCTGTCGCGGCAGCTTTGTATTGTATTGTTTATTTATTTATAGAGCGCACCTGGCCGTTAAGCAACTGGGCGCTTGCAAGAAGTAGAATCTTAGGTTACAGGTACATAGAATTATTCATTTAGTATGAACCTGTTGTTCTTCATGTTTTCTGCCTCCAACCAATTACCAATAACCCACCCACGCTAACCCCACTTTTTGTAGCCCCATCCACCAACTTGTCCCTCTGTCAACCTAACACCCACCCTACCCCCACCCACTACCCCCACATTACCCTCGCTCTCCTTACCCATGCACTCCTGCCCTACCCTACCACCTTTTCTCTCTACACACTCTCTACCCTGGCCCACCATACCGCAATATATACTGTTAACCTCCCTACCCCCAGGCTCCCCGCTTCTTCTCTCTGTAGCCTCACCCACACCCACTCTCTCTACCCCACTCAGCCTCTCCCCACCCCCTCTACCCACACCCACCATACCCACCCTACCCCCACTCTCTCTACCATAGCCCAACTCTCTCCACCCCTACCCACCCTGCCCCCACTCTACACCCTACTCCCACTTTCTCCACCCCACTCTCTAACCCCACCGGCGCCCACCCTACTCCCACTCTTAGTACACCATCTACCCACCTTACCCCACCCCCACTCTTGCTACCCAGCCACCCACCTCACCCCTCTAACACAAGCCCCCCACCTTAACCCCTGTACTCCCAGTGACCACCCAATCCCCTCTAGCCCCATCCAATTCCCTTGGTTACAACCAACCCCACCACCTATAGTCCCACCCCACTCTCTACCACCCTACGCTCCCTATCCCCACTCACCCCACCCTCTCTACCCCACCCCACCCTCTCTACCCCCACCCACAGCACCCTCTCTACCCCCACTTGCTCTACCCCCACTTTCTCTACTGTCAACCACCCACCCAACACCCACTCGCTCTACTCCCAACCCGCCCTACCCCCTTTCTCTCTACCTAGACATTCTCCGTTTTTGTGTGGTGCATCGCATCAGACTGCTTCTCAGCCATTTCATTGTGAGCTCCCCAGCATTACTGACAAACAGAGCAGTTTGACAAAGTCCCTCCTTAACATTCGCTGTGTTATTGATAGCCCACTTTTCTACAATCTGCCTCTGCTTCTCCATGCAAAACTGCTATCTTCCAAACAGGAGATGCAGAGATTCCTTCAACGGCACCTGCACCAATTGCCACTGCCTGCGAAACCTAAGGAGCGTCTTAAATGAAATCCATAGATAGTCATGCCAATGCATGTTATACTCTAATAAACACGCAGTATAGCCCTTTTGGGCAAGGTCTATTAAGTTTATTTAAACAGGATATACAGGAGGCACTAACCTCTTTGATCCCTCGCTTTACTATAAATTGCATATCTCTTCTATTGCTCGCTCCTGCCGCTATGCCCTTTTTAACATCCGCCGTTCTCGCCCTGATCTTTCATTTCATGCTACTATACTTGTGTTCTGCCTGGTCTTTTCTCACATTGACTATTATTCTACTCTTTTCTTCTTGGCCTTCCTGCCTCACATCTTCTTTTTATACGATCTGTTTATAATTGTTCGGTTCGTCTTCTCTTCTCTTTACCTTTTCGCTCCTCTATCACATCTTCTTTACTGTCTATTTCACTGCTTGCGGCTTGGCTCCCCCTTATCTTTCTTCACTAGTCTTGTTTTATACTCCCTCTCTGACTCTCCGTTCACAGAATCTGCTTCTTCTCACTGTCCCCAAAATTCCCAATGCTTTTTCCGGGTTCTGATCTTTTGCCCTCTTAGCCCCTAAACACTGAAATTCCCTCCCTCTCTCTATTCACTCTTCATCTCTTCGTATTTTTCAATCTAACCTGAAAGCTCATGTTCTCTCCCTTCTTACTACTTAGTGACTTTCTGTTTCCCTCCCCCTCATTCTACTTTTAGTATTTTACATTATCGTGTACATTGTACCATATTTCTAATATCTTTTAATAGCGCTTTTGGTGAAAAGCGCTTTATAACTTCAATTATTGAAATGAAATATCTTCAATGAAAAACATTAACAGTTAAGTGCCTGAATGAGTAATGAGTAAAAGTATGACTCCTTGGAGGAATAGTTCTTCAATTGAAATGCTTGTCTCAATCTTCTTTTTGCAATCTGCAGTTGCGAGATCAAATTCCGGCAATTTAGGTTTAGACAGTTTTTAGAGGGTTGACGATCACCACTAAATTAGGTAATAATGACAAATATTAGTGCAGCACAGGAAAAGCTAGGAATTCCTACATGAAAAGCTCCTTACAGCATTGATAATCCAATATTCTCTTTTCTCCTTTCAGCAATTGTTTTCTAGCTTTCAGTATAATGCTGTTGATCGCATAAGATGAATCCAACAGTAGGAGCAGATAGTATGAATTTTTTAAGGGGAAATACCACTAAAATTCACCAGTCATTAAATATGTGGAAGATAATTTAATGTGCACTTAGTTAAATGAATTGCTGGTCATCTTCAACTCCACACTCTCCTTCTCTCCTCACATCTCTGATGTCTCTAAGAAGTCACACTACCAGCTGCACCTCCTTAGAGGTATTCTTCCTTTCCTCTCCTTCCCCCAGAAGCTCACTGTCTCCAGAGCTCTGGTTCTCTCTAGGCTGGATTACTGCAACAGCCTCTTTCTAAATCTGCCTGCTTCTACTCTCCGCCCTCTGCAACTTATCCAGAACAGGACTGCAAGACTTGTCCTGGGCCTCACGCCCAGGGGTCGTATCTCTCCAGGACTGAAATCTCTCCACTGGAACCCAGTGGCAGCGAGGATTAAGTTCAAAACCCTCTGCATCGTCCACAAGGCCTTCTGGGGCCTCAATACCTTCAACTCTCCCTTCCTAAATATCTCCCTTCTCGAGCTCTTTGCTCATCCGCCTCCAACTCCCTCAGGGTCAGTCGCTTCTCCAAGCAACGACTTGGTGGTAGATCTCTTTCGTCAGCTGGTGCCTCCATCTGGGACAGCCTCCCTGCCTCCCTTAAACCCGAGGAGAACCATCTCTGGTTCTGGAAGCACCTCAAAGCCTTTCTCTTTGCTTCTGCTTTCTCTCCTCCTCTCCTCTGCTGACCTCCTGGCTGTAACCGGAACTACACTGGCTACCTGGACACCCTCTGATCTTGGGCCCAGGTCCCTCCCCTGCCAGCTCCACTCACCCGTACTGCCCGTCTGGCATCCCCCGCACCTGGGGACTGTTTCTGTATCTATACAGTCCCCCTACCAGCTCTTGACACCTGTTATTGCACTTACCCATGCACTTGCCGGCCGTCACTTACTTATTGTGTATCTGTTCCCATGTACTGCACTGTCCCCACCCCCCCTCCCATGCACTTGCGTGATCTGAATGACACCTGGCCTAGTAGGATCGTTGTCCGTCCTCCCGTGTTCCCCCTCCCTTGCCTCGTCGCGCCTTGAAACACTTGTGTATAGGCGCTTTATAAATGCCATATCATATCATAAAGTTCCTACTGCATAGATGACGATAACTAGAGGTCTTACGAACACTAAACAATATTCCAAGCAATGCTTTGGATGGCCTGGAGCTTGCTGGTGCTCATCCCTGGCAGTCTCCAAAGATTGCTCTCGAACGAGGCTCTGCCGGTGCACCCACTCCCCAAACTGTTTTCCTATTGCATAGCATATTAAATTAAATCAAATAATGTGTGACACTACTGCTCTTGCCCAGCAGATGCCACTATCAGCCATGATTTGAGTCGCACCACCAGTGGCAGAAGTTTGGAATTAGATTGTTTTCTGACATTGAAGAGAAGCGAAAGGTTTATTATGGAGATCCTTACATTCTTTTGTGCAAAATATTATATTGAACTAGTATGATGCCATCAAAGTTTAGACAACAATATAAAACACCAAATATCATACAAATAAAACATCACAAGTGAAAAACAGAGGGAAAATCAAATGTATTCAATCAGTTAGTAGACGCATTAAATTACAAATAATCTAGATGGCACTCGTCTATCACACATGGGATGGGACACAGTGATAGCCTAGTGCTCGTGGGAGACCATGTGCCCTAGAGTTCTATGAAAAAATGTATTACCTGCAGGCCGATTTCCTAAGGGGACAGCATTTTGCTCCCGAGAGCATGGTCTCCTTGGGCGTGTTAACACAGGGCAAAGGGCTTGGCTCCATTGAGCTATTTGCTGGGGAATGGCATCTCCTGTTGAAACTTAATGGATTCTTGACTACACCGGGATCTCTGAAATAATTTCTAACTGAGTCGAATGCGTTACCTCCCTCGCTATAAATCCTGGTGCAGTGGGAAATTTGCTCTCAGGTTATGAAAAAGTAACCCCTTACTGCCTTGATCCAGTAAGAACACTTGTTTACTCACTGGGCTCGAAATAGCTTAGGGCCAATTTGGGAAACTTATGAAGATATGACTGCCCTGTCCCTGAAACTCTGCCTCTGCTAGCCTTGGCAGTTGAAACAATAGGGGAACAGCCCAACCTGCTTTTGGCATTAGTTGAGGCTTTGTTTACCGTGGGTGCTGTAGCTGTCCCGGAAGCACTGGACTGGGACAAGAGCGGTCGGGCAGGGCACTGAATATTTCCTCCATTGAGGCCATTGTTTAAGTCTGTTTTAGACAGAGCCTCATCAGTCACTGGTACAGTTGCGTGATGGAAGCCCACTATGGTCTCATTAACTAGATCTCTGCCACCCTGTATAACACTATTTTTGGCACTTTCTCCAAGCATAGGAAGAGCTGCAGCCACTACCGTAATTTTCCTTAGGGACCGCCTTTCCTCCAATTTGTGATTCAACAGCCCCTCCTTAGACACACCACTACAGATCACTTCAATCAAGGAAGAAAGGATTTTTTTGAGTAACAGAATTTCAGCTCCAAGGTACTACATTTACAGTCATTTGACACTTTGCCCCCTCTGGCACGCTGAGTCAGAATAAAATGTCCTGCTTGCCCAAAGACAGGGAAATAACTCCATGGGCCGTTATCTGGCAGAGAGGCACTGGCTACCCCCAATAATGGGACCTGCATCCCCTTTTGTGCCTTTCCCCTGTTTTCAGTCTCTGGGATTTTTTAAGGTGCAATGGGTCGTCAGAGTCCATGCAAGCAGGAAGTTTAGATAGCTAGCTTGGGGGACCTTGGAAGCTCGTGAAGGGCAGACTTCACAGGTTGTACTGTATTATTCCCTCTATCAGGGTGGTCAGACGGGTACACATTGCAGGTGAGCTCCAGTTGAGGGTAATCGGGGGGCAAAACTGCTGAAACTGCAGATGTTGCAATCGTGGTGCAGGAAATGGGGATATATGACCCTAGTTCAGGGTCGGTGCCACCACGTGCAATCGTCCCGGGGCGGGCTTCTACGGAGGTTAGTTGCAGCACAGATTCCATGGTTTGGATGGCCGAGCACAAACGTATCGGTTCTTCAGACTTAGTGAGGGTGACAATATTTTGTGCAGCATACACCCCCCCCATCCCTCAGGGATCCATAATAACTGGGGCACCAAATGAACCCAGAAAATTGTTTATTTCACTAATAAAGGAGTAGCCTTCTCCAGAAGGCTTTGCAAGGTTCACTGGGATGGACATAGATGTTCATTCTGTGGGCAAAGTATCTGCTGTCAGTAATTTCCTTTTTACTAGTAGCATTTTCCGTCATGCCAAAAGAGTGAGGGCAGATGTGAAAGGCACTGACATGACAGAAAGATCGTGGGTGATGGGAGTAAGACAGATATCAGGGTTTGACATAGTCGATGAGGACCTTAAATGCACCATTTCCTTGTGCCAAACATGTTGATTGCTTGCTACACTAGTGCGACCCCACTTAACTCACTGGTACAGTCTCTGTCAGAAGTCGCAACTTGGTTTGATTGATACCCGCGTTGTCTCACACGATCTGCTGGGATCCTGCTCGACTTTGGGCAACACAGCCGAGAAGAGCCCTAGTCCCTCGATCTTGTCTCCAGGCCCTCACAATACAGTCCAGGACACCCACATAGGGCCAGGAGCCGATGGTTGACCTTTTTTCTTTTTTTTTGCACTCGGGCAGCTCTTTCCTGGATGTTGAAGGCTTCAGGAGTCACGTCACATCTAGCTGCAGATGCAAACTCCCTGAGGATTTAAACTCCTGTGCCTTTTCCCCGCGCGGGGAATGCCAGGAGTTATGAATGGATGCTGGTGGGCGGGGCCTCAATGCAGGTCCAGTGTACGGCAACAGAATGGAGCAGGGTCCTCCCTGTGGTTACAAACACCCGCGCCGCTTCCCCGCAGATTTCGATCAGAATCATGCATTTCGTTCAAACGAACTAAGGGATTGGAAAGTACATTTACCTCTTGATTTGATTTCGATTTTATATCTGACAGATATATATATATTTGTTGATATTTTGACTGCACTTTAATGTTATATAGCACACGTTTTGTAAACAGATTTTACCCCCTTTCCTTACACGGACGAAAACTGAACAGCCTCTTAAGCCACTTCTTTAATGTGCCCTACCTCTTTTTAAGGTTCCTTAGCTACTTGGGATTCTGAGGCTGCCCCAGACACTTCTTGGAACTCGCACACAAAAATTGGTTAACGGCACATTATGCCCCCCACTCAATTTCTTGTCCTTGGAACCCTTTCTTTAAATGGGATAAGTAAAGTAGAAAGAAGTTACCCAGAGGCGTCCGCTAACGAGCCAATGACATGTCTTTCTTTCATTTCAACATTTCCATTTCGTGATGCCATTCTAACCGACTCAGAACATTAGCAAGTCATTGTAGGTAATAAACTCTCCATATCTAAATCACAACTGCGTTCAGGTAATTGGCTCAGTGGAAACACACAGATTGATAACTGGTTTCAGAGAATGATAAATGGTGACTTTGTACCACCTACTAAGTGCCTCACTATATGATCCCCTGTTGAGGAAGAGGTCAAAGAGATTGCAAATGGAAAATTGCAGTGCTGTTGGACTGAACATCTTGTCCTGCTATGCCCAAACGGCATGCTTCTTTTCACCTGCCTGCAGCTACTGTATCCCTTTTATGCTAAGGCATGGTGCACCTAGCTTTGTGGTGTACTTCGATGAAGCCACATGCACTGCACCTTCTCATTTTTCTGCTCCTCATTTCATTGTGCAGATTCCCCTGCATCCTTGCAGCATTCCGAAACCAACGCTGAAGTGCTTTCTCAACATCAGGTGCGTGGTGGCTGTTGGGAGTGGGGTGGGATGAATTTCATTTTGATCTGTGGCTATGTGCACTTTATGAGAGTTTGAGGCTTGTGGGAAACAGCAGGGTTGACTTCTGGGAGAAACGAGCAGGGATTCTAGTCCCTGCCCTGTCTACATGATCCATGCCCGAAAAGTGACTTTCGTTCTCTGACTGGCAATCGTCTGAGCAGGTCACTGATCACAGCACATTATCATATTAGAGTGAGTAGTGTGACATTTCTCAGGCTCCAAACCAACATACTGAGATAGGTGGATATGATGTCTATGGTCCTCAAATTTCAAGAAACCTTTTCTTTGACCCATACGTTCTTACCTCCTATAACCCTTTTCATGAAGCTTATGCCAATGATGGAGTTTCCAGACTGCCCCCTCATCTACCTATTTTCAGATCCTTGTTTCGATGCCCATTGGATACAATGTATCAGACAGAGACAGATATTGACAGTAGCAATGTGAGAAAGTGAAATGGGACTGCAAGAGGCCAGTGGTAGGAACGCATGGTTGCAGGTTAGTTTTCCTCTTACAGCCTACTCCCCTTATCCCCCAATTAAATTACTCCACTTTTAGATCTCCTACCACCTTACACTATATAATGAAGTTCAAAGGCCTCTCGATGGCAGTAACGTCCGTTTATTAGATAAGATGCCAGTACAACTGCAGCATGACCTTCCTCCAATACTTTCAGGTCTTAACTGTCCCCACCAACACATTCTATTTTTTGCTATGCCATTCTTCAACTGGATAGATAACATTCCAATCTAGAACTACCTTGGCATGGTTCTTTTAAGCAGGATATTTTGAAGGAACTATATACCACATCTCCCTTGCCATGGCCTTCAATAGTATTTGTTGAGTGCCCAGTACTTCCATTTACTTAGCAGCACATCGTTTAGTAGCAGGCTACTTGTTGCTAGGGACCTATCCAACATAACAGAGTACATAGCATTACCCACGTTGCCGTACAGGCATGTATATGAATAGCAAAACATTGTAGCTTACATTCGAGTACATCGGCAGGCAATAGGATATATGCTGGCAGTTTCTGACACTCTTTATAAAGCAGGCAGATATTTGCATATTACAGTATGCAATACTGACAAGGTAGAACTGATGCTGCTAGGGAATTTCCCCCCGTATGTAAGCTTACAGAACTTTGCAACTTGTTTACCGTGACATATGCTGGGAGGGACTTATCCCCCATAACTGAGTTTACAGCACTTTGCAGCTTCTGGCACCTTTGCACTTTATACAGCAGGCAGGTATTTGCATAGTAAAGTGTGCAATACTGATCAGCCAGAACTGATGCTGCTAGGTAATTGTCCCGTTTATGTAAGTTTACAGCACTTTGCACCTTGTTCAGCAGATACGTTGTTGAAGAGCATGGCCTTTGATGATCGCATATATTGCCACGAACTGGCATTGCACTAGCACTTTTAAGTCGAACAATTTAGGTAATCGAGAATTATCCCTCATATGTAAGTTTACAGCACCTTGTTCAGCGGATGCATTCTTGAAGAGCATGGATTTTGCCGATTGCATCAATTGCCACGAATTAGAATCGCACTAAGCTCATTAACTCGGACATTTTAGGCAATAAGACATGGAGTGATGAGTTATTCATTGCCAACTAATTGGCTTAGGCATGGCATGATTCATGCACAGCATATATCACTTTAAAATCCAGAGGCAGAGTCACACATTGAGACTTTATTAATGTTCAGGCCGTTTGGAGAGTGATTTTAGAATGTTATGATGTTGCACAACACCTAGCACTCAATTGTTTCCTTGTTATTCTCTGCTTGGGCTCTGTTCTGCAGGCACAAATTAGCATGGATAGGTAGAGGGTTCTGAAAGATAACTCTCAATGCAAAACACTTCCAGTTCTGTGTAACAAGGAATTTATCAAAGTAATATGTCCACTCATGGTTTAGAGATGTGTTTTTGTTTACAACATGGGTTGTTGCCAGACGATCTGGAGACAGTCCAAAATGGCAGTCACGTTTTCACACATTTGGAACTAGCTTGTGCAAAAATGGGAATGTATAGGCAAAACAGTGATGAGGCACTATGGTACAATGACTACAATGACCAATGGCTGGCCTGCCTGTGCTCTTTGTTCCCTGTCTTCTACTTACCCTGTGTATTTAAATGTATCTCACGGGTGGGTGGGTAATGTGATCAAGCAACGGGATTGTTGTGAAAAGCGTCATGCCACCATACCTTCTGGCAAAATTCCGGGATTGCTGATTTTATGAAAAGCAAATCAAGATTTACCTTTTAATTTTCATCTGGACAGTGGTGAATTTATATAGGATTGATATAGCCTTTCCGGGAGTGCAACTAGATTTCCTGTGCAAAGACACTGGTGGGAAGAAGGTAACTATATAACACATCTTCTTTCCTCTCAAAATCTTATTAATGAATTTTAAAATATACCAAAAACAAATTGTCGTTGCCATTTGAAATTAGAGACAAACATGCAGCTTATAAAACAACCCATGACACACGACATAGAAACATGAACAGAAATGAAGAATGCACCGTATACTTTCCGTAAGAATACGAACATTGAATGTTTCAACTTAACCACCCTCTTTTTGTTCCAAACTCAACCTCCTTCCACCTTCACAGCACTTACATAATCTTTTTCCACTACCTTCTAGATCGTACATCTAAACTCACACTTCCTTCACTTCCTTGGTAACATTATCTTGATGCAACCTTTCACTCTTGCAACCAAACTTGCAATACTATCTCCATTTAGACATACATTTCCCAAAACGTTTGTATTCAATCCTTAATAAATTCTGCATCTGTACCTGTCTTTCTAGATACATTTAACCAACCATGTGTTAACAATGTATTTGGTTTGCAACCTCTTAACACTTCAAAAAGGAGATATTCCAGTGGTGCCATGTAGAGTCACTCTGTACTGAAACACACGCCACATCAAAGCTCTTTGCCAGTTCTCATTCACCCTCAGACATTCCTATTCCATCCATCTCTGTCCTATTAAACCTCTCGACACATCCATTCTTCTGGGGATGATATAAAGCAGTCCTTTTATGCACAATTCCTACATCCCTCATCCATGCTTGAAATTCTTTTGAAACAAACGGAGGGCCATTTTCACCCAATATTTTCGAAGGACACCATTCTCTCCAAAACACATTTTCTAAAAACCTCTATACACTCCTTGATGTGACATCTCTTAGAACGCCTACCACTGGCCACTTGGATAGCAAATCCATCACCACTATGACATAACTATCTCTAGCACCCAAAAAGTTCAATAGACCCAAAAATGCACCAGCAATGGTTTCCCACAGATCTCTATCAATCTGTGGAACAACAATTGGCAGAACTCTAGTCTATAGGACCTTATCATTCTCTCTACATTATACACACTCTGAGTCTCTATGAACTCATCCCTTATGGCCACCAAAAATCTTATAATTGACTTTGTCCTTGATATCCCCATGTGTCCTCCATGTCGCAATTTGACAATTGCATCTTGTCTCCCAAGCTCTGGTTCTCTCTAGGCTGGACTATTGTAACAGCTTCTTTCTAAATCTCCCTGCCTCTACTCTCTGTCCTCTGCAACTAATCCAAAACAGGACTGCAAGACTTGTGCTTGGCCTCAAGCCCTGGGATCGTATCTCTACAGCTCTGAAATCTCTCAATTGGCTCCCAGTGGATGCAAGGATTAAATTCAAAACCCTCTCCATTGTCCTCCAGGCTTTCTGGGGCCTGAGTCAAAAATACCTTCAGCTATCACTCCGCAAATACCTCCCCTCTCGACCTCTTTGCTCCTCTTCCGCTGACTCCCTCAAGGTCAGTCGGTTTTCAAAGAAACTACCTGGGGGTAGATCTCTGTCCTCGGTTAGGGCCTCCTTCTGGAATGAACAGCCTCCCGCCACTCTAAAACTTGAGGAGAACCATCTCCGGTTCCGGAAGAACCTCAAGACCTTCCTCTTTGTTTCTGCCTTCACTCGCCCCCTCCCCTGCTGATCTGCTCTCTTGGCACTGTGCACCTGGCCACCCTATGTCCCCTGGGCCCAGGTACCTGCTTACTCTGCCAGCCTCCTGCACTGCCTCTTGGCCACCTCTTGCGCTGGGGACTGTATCTGTACCCATACAGTCCCCCCACTCCTTTTTTTCCTCTTTTCCTGCACTTATCCATCCTCTTGCATCAACATTGCTCCCAATCCAAATTTGCATGCATCTAGATACACAATGGGCCTCATTACGAGTTTGGGGGTAGCCATGCCCTTAATAAGGGCATGGGCACCCCCAAACTCGGGTCCGGGTCCCGCAAAAGGGGACTTACCGGGCCACTCTGACCTTGGAGAGCCTGGTAATTCCCTTTTGTGGGACCCAGAGCCGGTACGTCCCCATTCCCATTTGAGCCCCCACAGGGCTCAATGGGAATGGGGAGGATGGTAGCAGCGGTACCGTTCATAACATTACCGTTCTACCATCCTGGTCTGGTCACGGGTGTCGCTCTGCACGCCTGGTCACTCTGCTATATATGGTGCGAGAAACAGCAAAATGGTGGCAAAACCCTTGTGCGCACCAAAACCTCCAAAACCGCGTTTTTTCAACACGCAAAAAGATGGCTGCACAACCTGGCACCCATGGTGCATGTGTGGTGGAACAGAGGACATGCTGCAGAAAAAGTGCCAGTGGGCTCCATGACAAGTAAACATGGAGTACAGAGGGAGAAGCAGCGCTTTGCAAGTGAAATTCCAAAATTTGCCTGTAAATGACTTTTTTAAAATTTTTATTATTACTTGAATTTAATCAAAAAGAACATTGATTTTTACAAGAATCTTTGTAGATCCTAAAAAAGAAAAGAGAGGTTTAAGAAAATCTAATATGTCTCCCTGTCAGAGTTTAAGCAGTTCTCAATTTGTAATTTTTTTACAGGCGAGAGAACGATCGACGAAAAAATGACAAGGATAGTTTCCAACTCTAAATGCCACTCGGGTTTGCTGCAACCTCTGTCGTCGGTTGATCTTTTTAAACGCTAGGTCTATTAGTTTGACGGTTGCCAATGTCCATCCTTGTTTTCTCCCCTGATATTAATCTGTTCCATAGAGATTCTTCATCCACTATTACGGCACCTACCAGTAGGGGCTGCAGGTAGAAACATCTGTTTTGTCTTGGGGCACGACATCGCTAGGTGTTTTAGTGTTTCTGCTTGCTCTGGGTTTTTACATAAGCGGCAGCCATTATCTGCTGAAGAGGATCTGATAGCCAGAATTTCATGTGTCATCAGCAAGTTTAGTCTCAACTTCATGAACATGTTCCGCATCCGTTTGTTCGGGAATTTGACGCAGTAATTTTGTGGCACTTTAACTTTATTGAATGTTGGTGGGAGGTGGGCTAGCAGTTTGTTTGTTTGTGCTTGCTTTGTTAGTTTTGTCGATCCAGTCCTTGAATTTCATTTTACATTTTATTGTTTCAGGGTTTTTTTCTCAGATCATCTTCTGTGCACGCTACCTCACTCAATGTTTCTTTTCGCCTGGCGGCCCATTTATTTAGTGCCTTACATTTTCCACTTTCAATTTCTTCGGAGATGATGTTGTAGATAGGCAGTGTCAGCTATTAGGATTTTTCTGTACAGTCGCATGGCACTTTGCTCCACCAATGCAGCCAGAGATACGAGTCCCAGTTCACGTCTGATTGCGGCCATAGATGTTGACTTGGGTAGGCCTAGCACGGCTTTCCACACGTGACCTTCTAGTTTGTTCCATATAGACAAGGGCATGTTTAATGTTGCGTCCATACCATAGATAAGAGACGGTACGACTTTAGCCTTCTAGAATTGGATAGCTGCAAGGAGCGAAAATCTGCCAAATTTGTTGGTCAACGGATCTAGTTTGTGCTGTTAGCCACTTTGCCTTTTCCCACAGCATATCTTGCATTGCGCTTTCTCTGGCTGACCCATCAGTTGTCACTCCTAGGTATTTGAAGTGGTGTACAACTTTGATTTTTGTTTTGTCAAGGAAACAATTTTGGTTTTTTGTTGCCTTCTTATTTAGTTTGTCTAAGACCAAGATTTTCATTTTCATTTTGTTGATTTCAAGATTGTTTTCTTCGATGTATCTCGCCAAGTTGGTTAGTTTTCTTTGCAGACCAGTTTGGCTTTGGTCTATTATGATCACATCATCCGCATAGAGAAGTCTTGAGATGACTGTTTTTCCTATTTTTGTTGGGAAAGCCCTTATTTTGGATTCCGCGTCTTGGTAGTCTCCTAAGAAGGCAATGAAAAGAGCCGGGGCTAAGGGGCAGCCCTGTTTGACACCTCGGTTGACAGATATCTCCTCTGACAGCGTTGCTTGTCTGTTTAATTTGACCCGTATCCTTGTTTTGGCATGGAGGGCAATTACTGGCTGTTCCCCCGGGTCTGGTGCGCATTAGAAATTCAATAAACAAAAAAACAAACAAAACAAACAAGATGGCTGTTGGACATTTCCAGTCTTCCAATTTGGACCACAGTTTTGCCTAGTCTATTTTGTCAAATGCTTTTGATAGGTCCACGAATGCCAGGTACACTCTTGGTGCTCCTTCTTTGACTTTAGCCTTCAGGATGTTTAACAGCAAGATGTTAACAGCAGTACTGCCATTTTTCTGGAAACCCATTTGAAAATTGTCCATACATGGTGCGTTTTTGGCCCATCTCCTGAAGTGTTCCAGTAGGCGTGTAGCATAGATTTTTCTGATATTGTCCAGGAGAGCTATAGGTCTATAGCTCTCCGGATCTTCTCTGCTCCCTTTTTTGTAAACTGGGACAATTATGGCTTTCAGCCTGGTTTCTGGGATCATTTTTGTTTTTCCACAGTGATCGAAAATGTTGCTGATTACCGCTGACCACTTTTTCGGGGACTGTATCAGATCGAGATTAGTCAGTCCGTAAGGGCCCGGAGTTCTAGACGTTTTAAATTTGCAGATCGCATTTTCAATATCGTCTGGATTTGTAACGTTGACCCATGTTGCCGTGGGTACCCGCTCTATGATGGGTAAGATGGGCTGAGGATAATCAAATACAGCCGCGAAATACATTGACCATTTTTGTTCTGATACGGAATTGGAGATCTCGTTGTTTGATTGAGTGGTCATCGTTTTAATTAATGACCAGAAGTCCCCAGATCTTTTTGTGCTCAATCTTCTCAACTTTTCCTCTGAGTCGTGTTGATATAGGATCAGTCTTTGATGTTTTAGCCAGCTGGTATAGGCCTTTGTTTCGTTTTGCCAACTTGCCCATGCTTCTGTTGTATTCGTTTTTTTTGCTGTTCTCTTCAGTTTCCGCACCGCTTTTCTTTTCTCGACCACCAGTTTGTCATATACATGTTTAGGTTGATCCACCTTCTTTTTCTGTCTTGCAGCTGGTACTCTATATGCCGCTAGAAGTGGAAAATAGTTTGGTCTCACTTCATTGTGAAACTGTGACTTGGTTGTTCCAGTCACATTGTATTTAGCGTTGATCTTCGTTACGTCTGCTACCGTTAGGCGGAGCCGTGTTTGCTGGTGGTTTGCTGAGATGTTGTAATTGTAGGTCTGTTTGACTGGGCGCTTTCCTTGCCACGAGCAGTGGAGCAGGTTGTGCTCGCTGTGGATGGTTCTTTGGACCTGGAAGAGGCGTATAATCGAAAGGAGTCCGTGACTAACAAAGATGTAGTCCAGTGTGGCTTTTGAGTTCAGATGTTCCCAAGTTGGAATAGTATTTTGCTGTGGGAACCATGAAGCGATGTTGTATAGATTTCTCGGGTTACTTAGCTTTGTCCAAGCCTTTCCTCGTTCTTCTGTTGATCCTTGACACTGGCTCATTGTGGTCATCTAGGTGTGCATTGCAGTTAGCATTTAGGTCGCCACACACGATAATGTTGACCTTGTCATAGTCTGCGTAGATCTGATCTATTATTTCCCCCATTATCGTGCAGAAAGCTTTTGTTGTTGTGCGTTGGGGATTCCAGTATGTATTTATTATCGCAAGCTGTGTGGCGTATACTGGGTCTGGACCTGAGGCTTGGTGGATCCACGTTATAGGCATGACCAGCGTCTCGTAGGATTCCTTCAATTTTATTGGTGCAGTTAATCCTGAACCTGTTCCGATTGCTGTCAACAACCCAGATGAAGGACGGCCTAATAAGCCTTTTGAGGCTGGAGATATTTCCACCGTGAAACCATCTAATGAGGGCTTGTCTGCCAACCAGGTCTCCTGTAGATAAAGTATATAGTACTTTATGGCCCAGATTGACGTCTCCCAACGTTGTAAGATGTGATTGTCATCTTGTGTTCCATGATCCTAAGGTTTATGTTTCGCTGAAGGGTATTTCCACAGATTTTTCGATTCCTTTGGGCGATGAAACTGAGGACGATGGTCGTTGCTATTTTCCGATTTAGGGCTGATTTAAGCCATGTCCACAGACCTTTTGATGTTAACGCCTCTCTTGTCTTGCTTGCGTTGTCACCCTGAGTTTTGTCAGTTTGTTGTGTTAACCTTTATGGGGAGTAAGTAAGAGGGGAATGAGTTTGTTGATCCTCCAATCTGGTACTTGTTGTCCGGGTGCGTTATCTGTTATTGTATCTTTTCTGATCTTCCTGGGGCCTGTGCTATTCGTCCTCGAAGTTGGTCCTTTTTTGCCTATAGCGTTGAACATCTTGATCCGTGTTATGGTTGGCAGAGTAGTTATCGTTGTGTCCATGCCATTTCCCTATTCGCTGGTTTCGGTAGAGCCCCTCCGTTTTTTATGTGTAGCGATGGTTGCGGTATTCCACTTCTTTTGTTTTTGGCGCTTTGTCATCTATTGCCCTCGGATATTTCATTTCCGTCAATATGAAGCTGAGCTTATTTTTTGAATGCCGAAGGACTTGACATGGAGATATGCTTTTGCTGTGTTCCCTCTATGGTATGGTTCGACGAGTGTTAGGTCCTCTGTTTTGATTGCTCTCATTGAGTCCGTTTTGTTTGTTATTTTTAAGACAGTTTTCCTATTTAGGATCATGTAGCCTTTGTTTTTTTTGATTGTTCCAGTTTAAATATACGTACGTCTCCTTCCGCTCTGATACTTTTGTTTTGCTGAAAATCAACTTTCTCCGATGACTTGTGGAGGTCTCAAGTTGGGAGACTCTTAGTTTTTTTCGAATCTTCTTTATCAGGATGTTCACTTAAGTAACCTTTCTTGATTCGCTGGCTGGGGGCGTTTCTGTCTTGAGGGCCAGGAGAGTTGAGATGATCCTTTATTGCAGGTCCTCTGCTGTTTGGATTTTGGGCTGGTTGAGAATTCTGGGCAGTTTCTGGGCTCAATATTTTCCTTTACTCCTCGGTTGCAAATGCTGCCTTTTCGGTTACTTTTGGGTCGTTTTCCCAATGTTGGGACAGGTTCATCAGGTCTGAGTTTGTCATGAATTCGTCTGCTGATCTTGGGGATCTTGTAAGGTCTACTACCTTGTGGTGCGGCCGAAAGCCTTCAGGGGCATCTGCGTCTTGGCGAGGGGTTTTTGGCTCTACCACCTTGGTTTCTTGGTCGTTGTTACTGTGTTTCGGTGTTGTTGTGCCTGCCATCCCTTCGGTTGCTAGCTTCAAAACAATAGGGTTTTTTTTTATTAGTGGATGAGTCTCTCCTTTGCTGGCAGTGGAGTAGTACTCACTAGTGGTTTCTCTCCAGTCTTTCCTTTGCTTTCTGTGGTTCTTCCGGGCTGTTCACCACTTCCCTGGCCCGATCCGGAAGTGTTTTATTTTCGACATTTTCGGTTTGTTTTCTGCTTTCCTCTCGAAAGAGATTCTACTAGCTTTTCAAGAGCTGCCACTTTTGTATCCCAGGATTTTTGTTGGTTGTTGGTTCTTTCCTCTATGGCTCTTATGTAGCCTTCTATGTAGGTCATTTTAGTATTCATGTTGGTGAGAACAGAGGTGTTGTCTTGTATGCTGTCTTTTATTGACTCGTATAGTTTTCAGAATGGTGCTAAGGCGATGGTAATTGCCGACATGATAGTTAACATGTCTGGTTTTTTGTTGGGTGACTCTTTTTGGGTCACTATAGAGATGTCACTCAATCGTCTGTTCTTAGGTGACGAGAGGATGTTTGCCGGTCTCCTGGGGATCCGTGGGGATTCAAACGTCGAATTGTCAACTGAAAGGTTTGGCTTCTTGTTCGGGCTCTGGCATCAGGGCTGAAGGCGGTCTCTTGCTTTCTTGAAGATCTTGATTCAGGGGGTTCAGCTCGCATTTTTTTAGGGGCTTTGTGGTTTCTGCCCCATGTTAAGGTGGGCTTTTGTCCAGGCATGGCGGTGTTCCCTCGCCAGCTGTTCCTTGATTGGGTCCACCTGAATTGCTGGTGAAATTTGCTCTATTGGGATATGGCTTGGTTGTTTTTTTGCATGCATGTTGACCTGCTTGGGCATATTTGTGATGCCTTCCACTTGCAGAGACCATTCAGGTTGCTGCTCTACGTTGCATCTGCCTTCAATCTGTTCACACGGTTGGTGCAGATCCCATTGCGTTATGGACTGAATGGCTGAAGATTTTAGTACACTTTGTGCTTGATTTGCACTTGTTCCATTTGGCGATGTAGCAGGGGGGCTTATATCTTTTGAAGGTGTTTTTGGGGCGAGCCCGGCTTCCGCATCAGTTTTACGCAGTTTGTTTGCTGGAAGAGTATCTTGGATGGCTTCTAGGATTTCAGAGTCCGATATTTCCGTGTCTGTATCTAGTTTCCGTTTTTGATATGAAGAAGGCTTTTAGTGGACATGACATCAGGGGATTAGGTAGGAGTTAGGCAGCAGCTACACTCCTTTTGATAGGTTTTTAAATGCTTGCTTGTTGTTTTCCCCTTACTTGTTTTGAGGTCAATGGTCTCTTGTTTTTTCCTGATCACTTTAGAGTTTGCATGATTTGCTTCAATGGTTGTTTATTTTATTTTTCTCATTTTTCAGTTTTTTTGCTCTCAGTAAAGACTTGCTTACGTCTGTATCTAAATCAGAATTTTCTTCCTCACTGCTCCCTTCCGAGTCACTTTCTGCACCATCCTCGCTGTCTCAGACGACTAATTTGATCTGAGCATCTATCTTTGCTGGTGTGCTTAAGGTTCATTGCACTTTGGATTTGTTTGGATTTGTTGGTAAGAGTTGGGTTCCGGGTGCACCATGGCTGCTGTTCTTGTTTTCTTGGCTGAGTTTTGCATGTTCAGGTTAGCTGAGTCCGATGTTGTAGATGGTGTTTCCGCGCTGCCCGTCGGGCTCTGTGGGACGCAGTCTGCTTGGGCACACCGGCTCTGTCCTCGATCCATGCTCGTCTGGATGCAGGGTTGCTCCGCCCACACAAGGAAGTACCAGATGAGACCTGCCGTCTCTCTCCTCGTCGCTACAGCGATCCCGCATGGAGTCCGGCAGAGGCTGTCCTACGACTGCCCCTGCCGGGGCCTCACTCGCCTTGCTGGTAAGCGGGACGCTGGTCGCTCCGAGTGGAGGGGATCGGCCAGTCTCCCGAGGTTGCTCATTCCTAGGTTCTTCATGGTTTGGTGTCCCAGCGCTGGACTGCTCCAACATTTCTGCGGCAGGTACGGCATTCTTTTCTCCATTTTGCAACTGAATTTGATCGGGTAGATTCTTGTTGCTTCTGAGGCGGCGAAGGCTCGGGTCAGAGTCTGTGTCGGCATCCGTGGCTGCAGCCTCATTTCTCTCGTTTCTCACAGTCTTCCGATCAGTGTTTGTGGAGTCCGCTTTGGGTTTCTGAGGCCGAGGAGTCTTCAGGGGAGGTTCCATTTGCTCCTTAGTTCCGCCTCTTCAGCGGACTACAGCAAACTACTCCCACCTCGCCTCACAGCTCCGCTCACTGTGGTGTAACACAGGTATATGGGTCCTCCCACACACCATAGGCACAGGAGAAAGACATTTACTTTGCTGCTGAAACTTCAAAATGCCTGTACATAACACTTTCCAACGCTCAAAATCGTGCTTAGCGCTAAATTTCAGTTAATCTAATAAAGCACTGTGAATTTACAAAGTCCTGAAATGTTAAGAACAAAACATTTTCTCAGCAAAACTGGATTGTCTGTGAATGACAATTCCTGTCAATCTGTGTGCAGCCACACTGGACTACCTGTGAGTGACAGCACCTGTCAAATGGGCTCTCCTGATTAAACTTTAAAGTTGTCTAAAAGTAAAGATCTTCCAGATTAGCAAATATAAAAGAACTGTTGCTGAAAGGAACACAGATCTCAGTTGTTCTGATCACACAGGTTTAAACCTAAAAATGTAATTTATCTATGTCATCTGATGCAACAAGTTTGTTTTATGCTGGATTTCAAGTCAAGAAAGTAAAAATTACCTTAGACTGGCTGGGCCTGCAAGAGGTTTCCACCCAATGGGAGGGCATTGATCTCAGCAGATGCTCACTGACACATAATTGTGGGGTAGGCCAGACTTTTGTCTGCTACCAAGGACTGAACAATGGAAGATTCTCCAGGCCAGGAAATGGACGTGTGAAGAGGTCGTAAACTAGACTTGCAGAAGGAAATCCCAAAGGTGGGGGCTGCTCCTTGTCTCCAGAGACAGACAAAAGGCTGACCATTTGCTGCTAAGAATATGTAATGAACATTTTTTAGAGACGTATAAACTCGCTATCAGAAGTGGTGAAAAATATAAAAAGGGCAGATTTGTTAATCTAATTTTTGGCCCTATATTTCAAAACGTGGCAGAACTGTGTAGCATATTCTGAACAGGAATGGCAATATATGTAGTTTTATGGGAACTGTATTTATGCTAGAATTATTAAACTTTGCACACACATTCCTATGGTAAACATGCATATTTGTGGAAATTTGGAGAACATTTGGAAAATGTGTTCATGGCGAAATGGACAAAATGCTGCAAAAAGGCGAAACAAGATCTCACAGCTGTAGGATTTTGATGAACAGATACTCCATACAATATGTAATCCTTGTATGTGATTTTTGTAGAAGTTACAAATGTATAAATATGTATTTAGGACAAAATTTAATTTTGATACTAGTGGCTAGGGGAGGTTTCTAAGGATTGTAAAAACTAAACCATAAACTTGACATCTGTCTGTCATCCAATCACTTGGATGCAAGGCGGAGATGAGGCTCTGATCCAATCCCAGTTCACAGGGGCGAGTTTAGTTAAGCCGGCCCATACACCCATTTTTGTGATGTCATTTGAATGGATAAATTGAGACATCTGACAACACATACACACTCTCTGTTCTGATTCCAGCGAAGCACTCTGATCCAGCATTCAACATCCAGCCTTTAACATCCTTCCAGATGCCAATCACCAGGCCAAGCAGTAGCTGAACCATTTTCAGCTAGGCCTCAATCCTCAATTAATCCTCAACTAATCCTTAAAACCCAGTGAAGCGCTGTGGTGTGGGGAAACATCCTGAAACTATCTGGCTTGCTACCATAACGCTTGCCTGAGGAACTCGCCATCCCGCTTATCTGAAATATCCAGAAACAAGAAGGGCAGATCCTGTACAGTTCCCCGTGACCGTCCTAGCTGATGTGCTGCCCTTCCCTGATAGACCCGATCATCTTAAATCCCAGTGGATTGTGAGTATTAACAGGACGCTAGAGAACTATTGTATACCTTGCCTTCTATTATTCCACCCTAATATCTGAACTATTCATACTTTTTTAACCAGTGACCGTGTCAAAATCTTTAGTGCTATCATATTCTGTCTATTTGCTAAAGTGTCATTTTCATAGTCCTTTTCATTTGTGTAACTCGGATCCAAAAATCCCACTTCGAGTGTTTGGACTGGTTCCGCCTGGGAAGGTACTGGGGATCTGTTACTGAAGTCATGAATCAGTCTCGGAGCTTACATCGTCCCAACCAGCGTGTCTAGCCTGCATGCTCTAGTCTTGAGTAAAAGCATAATCCATAATTTCTGGTTTTAAAGTGAAGTTCTTGTCCAAATATGTGTCTTTATTTTTGAAAAACCCCTCCCACTAAAACCTCCTTAACTCCCTCAGTTTTAAAGATAGAAACTCCCACTGATACCTGACATCCTTAGCTGTATCCACAACCCAAAACCGCATTGCGAAACAGTGTAGTAATCGCATAGTAACTGTTTGCAGCGAATTTGCATTTTGCAAAAGTTTTACACGTGTGAATTGTCTTTAATTATTTCCCACTTTGCCTTTGAAATTCCAATTGTTTTCTTTTGATTAATTCATTGTTTCTGATTGATTGCATCTGTTCAAAGCGGCTCCCGTAAAAATGTATAATAATTTAAGCATTTTTGACCACATTTAGTGTTTTTGCTCAGCCAGTTTCAAAGCCAAATCTGACAGTTGAAAAGTCAAATCCGTTTTTCTCTTGTGTTTAAGGGGTGAGGTGGGGGTGATATTCTGTTTGGTCTGTATTATTCCCGAGTACCTGCTCTCTCCTCACATCTATTTAAATTGCCTATTGGTGGGTCGAGGGTGTCGCAGGGGGAACCTCTAACCACAGTGCTAGCTCCAAACCAATCCAAAAGTATTCTTTTCTTTGCTGCATTCTTTTTGTGTTCATTGCCTAATTACCAGTGCATTATGACCGGGGGGGGCGGTATATTATAGCTTATGTTTGTAAATTTTGAAAAAATGCTTTTCTCTCTTGTTTGGGGAGGGAAGATTGCGTTCAAACCCTATACACTGTACTTTACCAACCAGCCTAATTTGCGGGTCCATTGTGACCTGGGGGGAGGGGGTATTTTGAGAAGGGTGTGATATGAGTGGTAGATCACTCAGAATATTGAACCTATACACATAATAAGTATTTCATTTGTGTATTTCATGCTAGGCTGAGACCCGGGTCTATTGTCTGATTGAAATCCTTAACAGATTTGGGGGCTTGTGCCGTGATTTTGAGTTGTAGTTACAACCTGTGAAAGTCTAAAACACCATATTAGCCTGCAGGGTGCAGACACCTTGTTTGGTTGGTGTACTGTGCTACTCTGTACAAGCACCTCTCAAAATACATACTCCAAAACCAGGCCTGTTTGTAAAAGTAAAAAGTAAATTAACCCTAAAATAATTCATAAAGAAATTGATAGTTCCAAAATGACGATCCCAGTAGAATGGCTAGGGAACACCTCATGCACAAACTGTCAGAGGTGAGTGGCCAGAACAGAATGAGCAGATCTGGGTGCAGGAAATCAAAGAACAGGTCACTGCCATGGACCTGGACAAATGGCAGGACAAGGGCCCATTACACCAAGATCTTAGTGAACTGTACATGGCCCCAAAAGCGAAAGAGGAGCAGAGTCAAATTGCCAAAATAGCGGCTTACCTGTACCTCCATATAGGAGTAATGCAGGAAAAGCATGCAGAAAACATAGTGCTGGCAAAGAAGCAAGTGGAAACACTAGTAATAATCCAGACTGAACTGGACTCTGCAGAGCAAAGGCTACAGAAGAGCCAAGAATCGGACAGAATCTAGGCAGTCTCTGACAAAATTAAAAGAAGATCTGGCTCTCCTACAGCAAGAGAATGCACATCGAGACACCCAATTACAGGAACTGAAAGAGGAGTGTCAGGAAAGGGTGGACTCTTTAAAACCGAGTCAACAAACTGGCACAACAATAAAATTATAACAGAGCATGCACAGAACAGATAGTCACCTTACAAAACCACATAGAATCCTTGAAAGAGGAAAATAATAAATAAATTATTAAAGACATCCACGGTCAGGAGGAATTTGAGGAGCGCCAGAAATCCAGTGCATTTAAAAAAAACAAAGGGACGACCTGGCTGAACAGAAGGGCACTCTAAGTCAGGAGAGGGATGCCTTAGGCCAGGAAGTAAGCCAATTAAAAACCAAGCTAGAGGAAAGAAAGCTGGCCCTCCAGGAGCTCAATGAAGTAAAAAACGAATATGAGAAGCTACCAGAGACAACCAGGTGGGTGGAAGATGCTCTGGAAAAGAACAACCAGACCAATGATACTGAAACTCAGGAGGTGAGTCTCCTGCAGCATGAATTGGCCCAATGAGGCTCTCTGTGGAAAGAATGATGTGCTCCACAAACAGATGGCCATGCAAGAGCGAATTATTGAGACCAGTAAGTCCTTAATAGAGGAACAAAAGGCTCAGATTTTTGCACACCATCAGGGAATAGGGGCTAAAATAGAAAAGGTAGTGGGGATAGAGAAACCCCTGATCCTAACATCAGGACCCCTGTACTCAGGGACTCTAACCCCTTCAATGCAATGAACTCTGCCACCGTCATGCCCACTCACTCATATGAACCAGGGGCCATGGGGATGGTAGACTTCAACAGAATGGGTATGACGAGACTGACAGATCAGCGCCTCTGCAAAATTGATGGACGGGCGTCTCTGTACAGATCCCCAATGGTTAGGGCTAACCTCTCTGATCAGGAAGACTCCTCTGAGGGGAGAGTCAGGGAATTGGATCCTCAAAAATACCACCTATTAAAGGATCGGTTTGTAAAAATTTGGTGGGGAACTCCAGGAAATAAAGCCCAAAAAGGAGTATCCTAAAGACTTCTTCCCAGGTAGGGCAGTAGGGGGTGAGTACTCCGCCAATCCTGGGAGCAGGGGAGAGTCAGAAGACTCCTCTGAGCGCCACAGACATCAGGAAACTAGGCCCCCACATTCTGCAAGCCCTTCTCAAGCTCGCAGAATCAGGGAGTGCCTAGAGGATCAGATAGCCACCTCCAGTAGTAGTGCCTCTGAGTCAGAGGATGAGTGGACGTGTGTGACTAAGACCAATAAGGCCAACAATATCAAGAAGGCTGTACAAAAAGATCCCCTGAAGCCATTGTGAGTGTTATAACTCACAAAAATGCTAAGTATTCAGTCTGGCAACACCTTGAATTATACAAACGGATGATGGATACTTTTTATCTGAAAGATAGTCGGAGTTGCATCCAGTATGTGAAATGGACCTTCTCCCCCGAGTACTCCAGCTTCTCTGCGGGGCTGCAGGATCAGAACCACTCAAGATGCTTTCAACCTACAGGGTGGCCATCTTAGAACACTTTTCTGTCCATAGAAATCCCCAAGAGGCCCGCAAGGCGGCCTACAGTCTGCAGTGTGGGGAAGATCAGGCCCCACAAGAATTTGTGCAGGAACTTAAATGTGCCTTTTCGCAGACCACCAGGTGGGTGTGCACAGATTGTAGGGAGTTCATCAATACCTTCTTCCATGCACTCCCCAAATAAATCATGACTCAGCTGGTGAGGGATTTTCATGAGAAGAGATCACTGGACTGGGTTATTGAACAGACGACCCGTATTTTTTTTAATTATTAGTTTTTTAAAAATTTGATTTAGCTGAAAAACAGCCTTTCAAATTTTAAAACATTCAAGTAATACAGTATAACAAATCCACTTCAATTCATTCACTTCAATTCCTCTTTCCTATTTACAACAGGAATCATAATCTAACAAAACAGCAACTTAATATTTTTTCAAAATCATATAAGATGCAAACAACACGAATCACATCTATGTTCTAAATAGGACGTATACATAAAAGTGCATCTTTCCTAATGCTCCAACAAATCAAGAGATTGCATAAATTGTATCATTGCTACATTCATTCTGCAGTTGGAACTATTGTAGAGCAATTCCCAGAGCGTGTCCGAATCCAAGATCCGATAATCGGGGAATAAGTGTTTAAAAACTTTCACTCTTGTTGGTAATAATACTGGCCATTCCGCAATGAGGTGCCTTAAGGTTTCTATTTTAGTGACATCAGAACAGAAACGGCAGTAATTACCATCGCACATATTTCTAATAAACATAACCTCTCTAGTGTAACAAAGGTTGAACCTTAGTCTCATATACAAAGATCTCTGATTGGGATCTGGGAATTTGATCACATATTGTTCAGCTACATTTAATTTCTTCAGGGCGAAGGGCTGCACCCTGAATAATTGAAGAAGCTGACACCTCTCCCTCGTCCGGATCCAATCCTGTAACCACAGTTTTCCCTTAACCTTATTCGGGTTGACAAGTGCTTTTTAAGACATCCCTATTTGCTCGAGAATATCTTTAGCACCAGCTTTCCATTTCACCATTTTAACATGAGTAGCCAACACATATTTAGCCAAAACCGTCAAGATAGACGGTACATTCGTAATCATAAGATACTTCCTATACAACGAAATCAGCTTCCAGCAATAAGCCGCATATAATGAAGTCATACCCATCTCGTGTTGGATCAAACACATTGGCACCCGCTGAGGCAAGCCCAAAAGAGCCCTCCAAAAGCGAGCTTCCAACTTCTAACAAAAGGACTCCGCTAGGCAATCTCTTGTCTCCGAGCCATAAATAAGAATTGGCGTTATCTTTTGTTTAAAAAAGGTAATTGCCGGCAAGAGTGAGAATTTACCATACTGCGCCTGAATGATACGTGCCTGAGCAATACCGGTCTTCAATTATTGATCAAGATCCAATAGATAAGGGAGATCACTAGGGTGGTTACTCAAAGTTACACCTAGATACTTATCTTCTTTCACGACCCAAATTTATGAGGTGCAGAAACCTGTAGAGAATAAAATTATGAATAAAAATCCCAAACCAGCCAACACCCCTGCTGATGCTAAGGTGGCGGAGGTGAAGGTTGCCCCCATTTTAGATCTGGAGATGGGGGGGTGTCTAAAAAATATACCGGTACAGAATCCTTCTAGCCAAGGAACCAGAAGGCCCTCGGGCCAATCCCAGACAGGTAGTCAAGGAGGTAATCCCACAAATGGGACTCCTAACTCCCCTGATTATATTAGCCCCCGATACAAGGGCAGCAAACCCATCCTGGGGTATGTGTGGACTCCCCTGGCGCAAGGGGGGATCCAACCAGGTAGGTACCGCCCCAGGAAACTTCCCTCCTAACTTTCCCCAGGACGGCAGTAATCCCCCAAATGATGGGTTGAGCTTCTTTCCCCAGTACCCGCAAAACTTAACCCACAAAGCAACCCTCCTTTCTTTCCCCACTTTCCTGAGCCCAGACAGCCCAATCCGGGAGAGGGGAGGCCAAGTGTGGAGGGTTACCCAAACTATCCCAACCCAGGGTATTATGGGAGAAGGGACAGTTACTCTTCCTGTGATCTACCTAGGATGGACCAGAGACCCCCGTACCAGCCAGAGCGGGTGTCCCAACTGCAGCCCCAGGTCCAGAACTTGTTCCAGGATCTGGGTTGAATGTTGAGGGCTCAGCAGAACCCTCAGATGAACATGGCAGCTCAGAACTCCACAAACCAAGGGGCTGGTACTCCGGAAAAATGACAGGGAGAGTACCCCCACAACTCACTGGTTCCAAAGGAGGAGGCACGGGGGCAAGGGATGGTGTAAAGCCTTAGAAGAAGCTTCCTTCCCCACATGTGAAAAGCCCCTGGAAACCCAGGAACCGGAACCAAGATCTCCTGTCCCCGAAAATCTGAAACTTAAGGAACATAGGGCGGGTAGGAGAAATAAAGGACCTAAAAAGACCCATTTTGTAGAGAAAGTTATGGTCCTCAAATTTGAAGGAGAGGGGTCCTCAGAGGACTCTGGGAAGATCTTCTCCTTCAGGGATGGGGAAACTCCTCCCAAAGAAAAATGGGTCCCGAGAGATCCTAATAAAGACTGGGTAAATGTGCGGACTGAGTTAGAATCGCCCATCATTGAATGCCAGTATGATAAGCCAGAAAACCACCTTGCCCAAACCTATTCTGGGGACTGCCTCCAAAAGGGGAGGGGGGGGGCTTCCCAGAATCAGAAACAGGGGAGCCCAAAACTTCCCCAATATCCAACTGCCATATTTTTCTTACAGATCCCCAAGCTCCCACACAGAATCCTGCCCAAACTACCCCTGTGTCGGAATCAAGATTCAAGAAACAAACCCACCAACTGGCCCAAAATGCACATTATCTTTGCCCCCTTGAGGAGAAGGAGGGAAGATTTTATGCCCCGGTCCAAGTACAAAGGCAATGTCCATTTTTGGCACTGGTGGACACTGGATCCCAAGCCACTCTTCTGCCAAAGAGCGCCTTTGATCAGCTGAATTCAGGAAGGGAGAGATACCAGATCCCTCTCACCCCTCTTCCTGGACAACTTCAGAACTTCGATGGGAATGAAATTCCTGTTGAGGGGACTGCGGATTTGGAAATTAAAATTGGGCGACACAAGGGGAAACACCCGGGCATAGTCGTGACTCCGGAGGGCACACCATGTTTACTGGGAATGACATCCTGCGCTGATTGTCTCCCCTAATAGACTGTGTAAACAAGGTCCTCTGAACCCAGACTAACCGACATATAAAATTAAAACCTAGTGTCAACCATGTTAGTTTAAATGGCACATGTCACATGGTTGAAGAAAAACAGGATCACATTGAGTTCCATTTTCAAAACAATCAAATTCCTGACGTGACAGTAATTGCAGCAGGACAACAAACTGGTGATGGGAATTCCTCTCTATTTCTGAAAATCAACCTTCCTTCCAGTTTCAAGTGGCATTCCACACTGGAAGGAAATACTCTGAAATTCTATACTAATTCACAATCAGAAAATCCCACTTGCATAGTCCAAAATGATGAGAAACCAGCTCAAAGTTTAGCTAACATTCAGAAAATTAGAGAACAGTTCTACATCCCTATTCAGTTAATTGAAGGGAAGGAATCTGTTCTCGCCCGAGTGTGCGTGAACAACGGTAAGAGCTTCATCAGCGAAGCCATGTTCGGAAAACTCCCAAAAGATCCAGCCATTCCCACATTTAAATTGATAGACAAATGGGAAATGGACCTGGAAACTCCCAATTCCAAACATCTCCTGACTAGCAGGTGTATGCTCAAAATTTCTATAGGCAACAAAAGTATAGTACATAACTGTTAGGTCGTGCGAGATGTCCCTGCTGCATTTTATTTAGGCAGTGACATTCTCAATCGCTTTGCCATTAGTTTGGACCTGATAAAGCCTGGTCCCGATTGGAGGGTAATCCCATGGAGTTTGAAGATTCAGAAAAAGCATTTCGGTCGGCCCAAGAAGTTCAGATTGGAGAGGAAGTCACCATCCCAGGACGGACATGACCAGCCCCACTAGAAGAAAAAATTAAGAGGACAGAAACTGCTTAATCCTGACGCATATGTTCACCTCAACGCCCATCTCCAACAGCAAGGATTGGGGTTAAACCCAACACCATCAGTCAATATAGAACACAGCACCATTCCAATAGTGGTGGATAACAGCGACCTTAGGAGCATCACTGTGGGCGCAGGAACCATTATTGGAATGGCGGTTGATGACTGACATTTTTCCATAGATTTAGGTAATTAACTGATAGGACCAATCCCCAATGACTGTTTTGACAGTGATAGCGACAATGACACAACAGACAGGATCTTCACCCGGCATATGGGGAATTTCCTAGTGTACTCTTCCTGCCCTTATGGTAAGGAAGAGGTGACCTGTGACTTCAGCAGGGATGAGGTGATCTTCCAAGTCCACAAGGACTGCCATCCCTGCCTGGAACCCTCAGTCCAGATCAATACTTTAACCAGGGACTTCAACCAGCTGGAGGAGGCAGCTGAGATGGCCACACCAGAAGTCTTTCCAGGCTTCAGGCAGATGATTGAAGAGAGAGTCAACCTAGCTGATTCCTGTGAGACTCTGGAGCAAAAGTTGAAACAAGTTTTTAGATTTTCAGGATCTCTTTGCGGTGGCCTCATATGACTGTGGTTGCACCGAAATCCATACAACAATTCCCACGGACCCTTGTATGACTCCAGTGTTTGTGAAGAAATATTGTTTGCCTCTTGCATCCATGGAGTCTCTCACAGAAATAATTAAATACCTTGAGTCCCGTGGGATAATTCGTCCAGTCCACAGCACCTTTAATAATCCGGTGCTGGGGATTTTAAAACCGAACGGCCAGTGGAGACTCTGTGCTGACCTAAGGGAGCTAAACAAACGGATCCACACGTCCGGATGGTCTCTTCCCTACATTGACCAAGGGCTGGCCGAGATCCAGGGGTCACAGGTATACTCTGCCATTTACCTGACAAATGGGTACTGGACTGTACCTGTCAGAAGGGAGGACCAATAGAAGCTAGCCTTTACTTTCGGGGGTAGCCGTACACATGGACCCGGACTCCCTTCGGATACATCAACTCCGGCAATTAATTTAATATCTTCTTATACAAGGCCATGCCCGACTTGGGTGAAAGGGGTAACCTGGCCTATGTAGATGATGGTCTGATCAAAAGCTCAACTGTGGAGGAACACATAGCCGAAATCCGTTATGTCTTGACACAGTTGAGGGTTGCCGGAGCAAAACTATCTTTCCAAAAGGCACAGTGGTGCAGGACCCGTGTCAATTTCTTGGGGCATGAGAAAACTCCTGAGGGTCTCTGTCCCCAGGAAAAGTTAGTTTCAGGAGTGCTTCCACTTAAAGACCCCACAACTCTGCGTGAGCTAAGGAGCCTCCTTGGTCTGACTGATTACAGTAGAAAGTTCGATTACGCAGAGATCACAAGACCCCTGATCCTTCTGTTGAAGGGGGTGAGTCAAGTGGGAGTGCGGTCCAGAACAAGCAGAGTCAGTAAAGCAACTCAAAAGAAACCTCTCCCAAGCGCCTTGTCTAGCTTACCCTGTCAAAAACAAGGAGTTCTTCTTGGAGACGGGGTTCTCAAATACATGCTTGACTGCGGTATTATACCAAAAGCATGACAAGGTCAAAAAAGTCATCTCCTATGCAAGCAAGACTTTATCCTCTGTGGAGGAAAAATTCAACGATTGTGAGAAGGCACTCCTGGCAACGGTGTGGGCATTGAAAAATGACTGCCCGTTCATCCATGGGGAACAAATCATAGTGGAGACTCCACACCAGCCTCTGCAATATCTTCAAAGTGACAGAATCCGGGCAGGAAATGTGAGTAATTCCAGAATTCCTGGATTCTGTCAATACAAGGCTTTCCTGTGGAGGTCAGATATGGCCAACACAAGAAGAGTCCCCTCGCGCAAGTTCTGGCTGACTTGCATGATTGTGCCAGAGAAAACTGTCTCGAGGATGAAAGTCTTAAAATCCAGGACAACATGGAGACATACCCGAATTACCCGCACAAAGTCTATGAAGGAAAGTGCGAGGGAATGCCCACTGTCTACATGGATGAGTGCTCCTACCATGTTGACAACGGGGAAAAGGAACTAGTGGCCGGCATAGGGAATGCCTGGGTGAAGGATTCCCCGGAACCCTCTGCTGGGTACAAAATCGGTCCCCGTAGTAGTCAGGTGGCAGAGCTGATGGCAGTTCATCAAGCCATCCTCACTGCTGTCCAACACCAACTCCACGAACTGGTCATAAGCACTGATTCAGATTATGTCCGGAACGGGTTCGTGGAGCACCTGGTTAATTGGAAAACCAGAGGCATCCTATGTGCTAACATCAAACCACTAAAACATGGAAAGCTCATACAAAATATCGATCTGGTCACCTGTAGTGGGATGACCATCTACTGGAAAAGATCAAGGGACATTCCAAAGTAGAGGGACCAGACAAAACTGGAAATGACGTAGCTGATCAACTGGCTAAAACCGGAGCCATCCAAGGGGATCTCATTGAGATAGAGTCCCTGTTAGGGGAAAACAGGTCACTGCTATCACTAGGTACCAGACAAATGCTCACAATGAACTCTCAACTGCCCAGTGGAGTAAGGAGACCCCAGTTGCTGATTTAATCACGGCTCAAAAAGGGGATCCAATCAACACATTGAGGACCCTGAGAACTTTCCCCTGATGGATACCGATTGCATTGGGAAAGAGGACCTCAGAGTGTTGATGAAATGTTCTGAATCAAAGACTGTTTGTTAGTGAGGAGATCCATATCTGGCTGTGACCAGTGGGTGGTCCCTACCTCATTCCGAAGCCTGATGCTAAGTCATGCCCATGATGCTGCCACAGCCGGTAATCGGGGGCTTCATACCACATTTTAAATCTTGCGAGAGGTTGCATACTGGCCACACATGGGTCAGGACCTCGACCAATACTTGAAGGGGTGTCTTGTGTGTGCACCATTTCAGCCAACATCACTCACACACCGTGCTCCCCTCCAAAAGAGGGGGATAACACTGCCTTGGTCAGATTTACAAGTAGATTTCATTGGGCCCATGATTCGCTCCTCTAGGGGGTGAACAAGTACATGTTAACCATAACATGCTTGTTTACTAAATGGGTGGAATGTCTCCCGGCCCCAAATTGCAAGGCAGAAACAGCAGCTGCCCTGATGATCAATCACATCTTCTCGCGTTTTGAACTACCCCAAAGGATTGAGTCAGACCGAGGTAGTCATTTCACCAGCGAAGTGATGACAAAGATGTGGGAGATACTTTTGGTAAAAAGGAAACTACACATTGCATACCACCAGTCCTCCAGTGGTGCAGTTGAGAGGTACAATAAAACCATTGTGAGCATATTAAAAAAGTTTGTGGCAGACTGTGGGCCAAGTTGGGATATTCGATTACCCCTTGTCCTGTTGGCTATCAGATCTACCCCTTCTTCTGCAACTAAAATGTCTCCATTTGAGCTGATCACTGAACGAAGGATGGTGCTACCCCAGCATCTGCTCTATAGAACCCAAGTTCCAGCCCCAAAATCATCCATCCTTCTTTCCCCACTTTCCTGAGCCCAGACAACCTAATCCGGGAGAGGGGAGGCCAAGGGTGGAGGGGTACCCAAATCTTCCCAACCCAGGGTATTACCAGAGAAGGGATAGCTACCCTTCCCGGGATCAGCCCAGGGGAGAAAACCGGACCCCGTATCAACCTGAGCGGGTTTCCCAGTTAGAGCGCCAGGTTCAGAACATGGCACAGGATTTGGGCCGCATGCTGAGGGCCCAACAGAACCCTCAGATGGGCATGCCGACACAGAATGCCCCAAACTCTGGACCTAGTGCTCCAGAACAATGACTGGGGCGGCACCCCGATAACCCACCGGTTCCCAGGGAGGAGGCACAAGGGGAAGGGGGGTGTAAAGCCTTGGAGGAAGCTTCCTTCCCAACTTGTAAACAGCCCCTGAAAAACCAGGAACCGGAAACAAAATCTCCTACCCCTGAAAGTCTGCCACCCAAGGAACAGAGGGGAGGTAGGAGAAACAAAGTACCCAAACAGACCCATTTTGTGGAGGAGGTACAGGTCTTCCAATTTGAGGGAGAAGGATCCTCAGAGGATCCTGGGAAAAGTATTTTCTCCTTCAGAGATGGGGGAACTCCTCCCAAGGAAAAAGATGGTTCCAACCCAGACTGGGTAGATGTGGGGATTGAGCTGTCAACGCCCATCATTCTATCCCAACCAACAAGACCGAAAACACCTGGTTCAAACCCATCCAGGTGACTGCCTCCAAAAAGGGGGGGGCGGCCCAGAACTGGAACCAGGGGAACCAAAAACTGCATCAATATCCAGTTGCAAACTTTTTCTTTCAGATTCCCATGACTCTCCACAGAATTCTGCCCAAATCTCTTCTCTCGCCATGTCCAAAACCAGAAAGTTAGCCCACCAGTTGTCCAAAAATGTGCATTATCTGTGCCCCCTTGAGGAGAAGGAGAGAAGATACTATGCCCCGGTACAAGTACAGGGGCAGGGTACAATTTTGGCACTGGTGGACACTGGATCCCAAGCTACCCATCTGTCCAAAAGGGCCTTTGATTAACTAAATGCAGGAAGGGGGGAGAATTACCGTATTCCTCTCACCTCTCTTCCTGGACAACTGCAGAACTTTGACGGGAAGGAAATTCCTGTCGAGAGAACTGCAGATTTGGACGTCAAAATTGGGCGACACAAGGTGAAACACCCGGTCAAAGTAGTGACTCCAGAGGGCACCCCTTGTTTACTAGGGAATTACCTCCTGAGAAGGTTGTCACCCCAATAGATTGCGTAAACAAGGTCCTCTGGACCCAGACTAGCCGACCAATAAAATTAAAACAGAGTGTCAACCATGTTAGTTTAAATGGCACTTGCCACATGGTTGAACAAAAATCTGACCAAGTAGAATTTCACTTCCAGAACAACCAAATTCCAGACGTGACAGTAATAGCAGTAGGACAACAGACTGGTGATGGGGGGTCCTCTCTATTTCTGAAAATCAACCTTCCTTCCAGTTTAAGGTGGTATTCCAAACTGGAAGGAAATACTCTGAAATTCTTTACCAATCCACAATCAGACACTCCCACTCCTATAGTCCAGAAAGATGTGAAATCAGCTCAGAGCCTGGACGATATTCAGCAAATTGGAGAGCAGTTGTTCATCCCTGTCCAGTTAAATGATGGGAAGGACTCTGTTCTCGCTAGAGTGTGTGTGAACAACGGTAAGAGCTTCATCAGCGAAGCCATGTTCCGCCAACTCCCAAGAGATCCAGCCATTCCCACATTCGAACTGATAGACAAATGGGAAATGAACCTGGAAGCACCCAATTCCAAACATCTCCTGCCAAGCAGGTGTATGCTCAAAATCTCCATTGGCAACAAGAGCATAGTCCATAATGGTTGGGTCGTGCGAGACGTCGCTGCCGCCTTTTACTTAGGCAGTGACATTCTCAATCGCTTTGCCATTAGTTTGGACCTAATAAACTTCAAAGCGTGGTCCCGATAAGCGGATAATCCCATGGGCTTTGATGATCCAGAAAAAGCATTTATGTCAGCTCAATTGCTACCTTATACAGTTGAAATTCAGATTAAAGAGGAAGTCACCATCCCAGAAAGGACCCGACAATTCTCCCTGGAAGTGAAAGTTAAAAGAGGACAAAAATTGAAAAACCCTGTGCTTATATTCATCTAAATGCTTCTCTCCAACAGCAAGGGTTAGGGGTAAACCCAACACCATTAGTCAACATAGAACATGACACCATTCCAATAGAGGTGGATAACAGCGACTTAAAGAGTATTACTCTAGCCGCAGGCACCATTATTGGAATGGCGGTTGATGACCGACATTTCTCCATTGATTTAGGAAATTAACTGTTAGGACCAATCCCCAAGGACTGTTTTGACAGTGACAGTGATGACAATACAACACCAGACAGGATCTTTACCCGGCATGGGGGGGAACTTCCTGGTGTACACTTCTTGCCCTTATGGTAAGGAAGATGTGACTTGTGACTTCAGAGGGGATGAGGTGATTTTCCAGGTCCATGAGGGCTGCCTTTGCCACCTGAAGCCTCCAGTCCAAATCAGCACTCTGACCAGGGACTTCTCCACCCAGCTGGAGGAGGCCGCTGAGATAGCAAAACCAAAAGTCTTTCCAGGCTTCAGGCAGATGGTGAAAGAGAGAGTCAACCTAGCTGATGCCTGCGTGACTCTGGAACAGAAGCAAAAGTTGAAACAAGTTTTCTTGGATTTCCAAGATCTCTTTGCGGTAGACTCATATGACTGTGGTCGCACCGACATCCACACAACAACAATTCCCACGGACCCTGGAATGACTCCAGTGTTAATATAGTTTGCCTCTCGCATCCATGGAGTCCCTTACTGAAATAATTAAGAACCTTGATTCCCGGGGAATAATCCGTCCAGTACACAGCACCTTCACTAATCCGGTGCTGGGAATATTGAAGCCAAATGGCCAGTGGAGACTCTGCGCTGACCTTAGGGAGCTCAACAAACGGGTCCATACTTCTCAATGGCCTCTGCCCTACATTGACCAAGGGCTGGCCCAGATTCACGGGTCACAGGTATTCACTGCAATAGACCTGACCAATGGATACTGGGCCGTGCCTGTCGGTAGGGAGGACCAATACAAACTGGATTTCACCTTTGGGGGCCAGCAGTACACATGGACCCGAACTCCCTTCAGATACCTCAACTCCGGCAATGAATTCAACATTTTCCTAAATAAGGCCATGCACGACCTGGGTGCGAGGGGTAACCTGGCTTATGTAGATGATGTCCTCATCAAAAGTTCATCTGTGGAAGAACACATAGCGGAGATCCGTTATGTTCCGACACAGTTGAGGGCCGCCGGAGCAGAACTTTCCTTTCAGAAAAGGAATTAATTTCTTGGGCCATGAGATTACGCCTCAGGGTCTCTGTTCCCAAGAAAAGAAAGTGGAAGCACTTCAGAAACTGAAGGATCCCACAACTCTGCGGTAACTAAGGAGCCTCCTTGGCCTGACTAATTACAGCAGAAAGTTCATTGAAGGCTACGCAGAGATCACCAGACCCCTGATTCATCTCTTGAAGGGGGGGTCAAGTGGGAATGGGGTCCAGAACAATCCGAGGCAGTAAGACAACTCAAGAGAAGCCTCTCACAAGCGCCTTGCCTCGCTTACCCTGTCAGAAACAAGGAGTTCTTCCTGGAGACAGGGTTCTCTAAGACGAGCTTGACGGCAGTATTATACCAAAAGCATGACAAGGTCAATAAAGTGATCTCCTATGCGAGCAAAACTTTATCCTCTGTGGAGGAAAAATTCAACGATTGTGAAAAGGAGCTCCTGGCAATGGTGTGGGCATTAAAGTATTACCGCCCGTTCATCCAGGGGGAACACATCATAGTGGAGACTCCACACCAGCCTCTGTAATACCTCCAAAGTGACAGAATCCGGGCCGGAAATTTGAGTAATTCCCGAATTACTTCCTGGATTCTGTCAATGCAAGGCTTTCCTGTGGAGGTCAAAACAAGAAGAGTCCCCTCGTGCAAGGTCTGGTTGACTTGCATGATTGTGCCAGAGAAAACTGTCTCGAGGACGAAAGTCTAAAAATCAAGGACAACATGGAGGCATACCTTAATTCCCCACACAAAGTCTTTGAAGAAGACAAGTGTGAGGGAATGCCCACTGTCTATGTGGATGGATGCTCTTACCATGTTGACAACAACGGGGAAAAAGAACTTGTGGCCGGCATAGGGAACGCATGGGTGAATGAGTTCCCCAGAACTCTCCGCTGGATACAAAATTGGTCCCCGAAGTAGTCAGGTAGCAGAGTTGATGGCTGTGCATCAAGCCATCCTCACTGCTGTCCAACATCAACTCCACAAACTGGTCATAATCACAGATTTGGATTATGTACGGAACGGGTTCGTGGAGCACCTGGTTAACTGGAAAACCAGAGGCATGCTATGTGCTAATAACAAACCTTTGAATCATGAAGTTAATTCAAAACATTAATGATCTGGTCACCTCGAATGGGATGACCATCTACAGACAAAACTGGAAATGACTTAGCTGATCAGCTGGCCAAAACCGGGGCCATCCAAGGGGATCTAATAGAAATAGAGTCCCTGTTGGGGGAAATACAGGTCACTGCTATCACTAGGTCCCAGACAAATGCTCACAATGATCTTTCAACTGCACAATGGAGTAAGGAGACCCCTGAAGCTGATTTAATTACGGCTCAAAAGGGGGATCCAATAATTGGTAAGTTTTACCAACACATTGAGGACCCTGAGAACTTTCCCCTGACGGATACCGATTACATTGGGAAGGAGGACCTTAGAGTGTTGATGAAATGTCCAAAGATGTTCCGAATCCAAGACGGTTTGTTGGTAAGGAAATCCTAAACTGGCCATGATCAGTGGGTGGTCCCTACCTCATTCCGAAGCCTGATGTTAAGTCACGGCCATGATGCGGCCACCGCCGGTCATAGGGGGTTTCACACAACACTGGAAATCTTAAGAGAGGTTTCATACTGGCCACACATGGGGGAGGACCTCGACCAATACTTGAAGGGGTGTCTTGTGTGTGCACAATTTCAGCCAACATCCCTCACACACCGGGCGCCTCTCCAAAAGAGGGGGATGACACTGCCATGTCAGATTTGAAAATCGACTTTGTAGGCCCTGTGATTCGCTCATCTGGAGGAAACAAGTACATGTTGACGGTTACATGCTTGTTTACCAAGTGGGTGGAATGTCTCCCGGCCCCAAACTGCAAGGCAGAAACAGCAGCTGCCCTGATGATTAACTACATCTTTTCCCGTTTTGGTCTACCTCAAAGGATTGAGTCAGACAGAGGTAGCCATTTCACCAGCGAGGTTATGACAAAGATGTGGGAGATACTGGGGGTTAAAAGGAAGCTACACATTGCTTACAGGCCAGCTTCTTCTGGAGCAGTGGAGAGATACAACCGAACCATTGTGAGCATCTTAAAGTTTGTGGCAGATTCTGGGCCAAGTTGGGATATCCAATTACCTCTGGTCCTAATGGCCATCAGATCTACCCCTTCATCTGCAACTAAAATGTCACCATTTTAGTTGATGACCGGACGCAAGATGGCGCTTCCCCAGCCTTTGCTCTACAGGACCCAAGAGCAGACACTGATAAATGCCTCCACAACTCATGGGTATGTGGAGAATTTAAGGAAACACCTCCAACATGCTTTTGCCTATGCTCAGCGGAATCTAGAAAGATCAGCTGATAGCATGAAAACCCACTACGACCTGAAGACCACCAGGAAAGTATATAATGTGGGAGACTGAGTCTATCTATACAATTTCCGAAGGAACCAGGCCAAACAGCGAAAATGTTGCCCACATGGAAGGGACCGTTTGAAATTAAAGACAAAATCTCCCCTGTAGCTTATAAGATCCGCATCCCCAAAGGTAGTCTGGCGGAAGGGGAAGACAAGTGGGTCCATATAAATCAGCTAAAGTGTTGCCATCCCAGGCACACTCTGCAGCAACTGGAGGAGTCCTCTGCAATACCAGAGGGGACCGCTCCCGATTAATTCAGTTCCAACCCTAAAATATCCCACATATAGTCTCTAAAATATTATGATTCTTGTATGCCACTGTCTTTGAATTATATCTTGTTTTTCAAAATAAGAATGCTTTGTCTCTTGAGGTATAAAATGTATATGTTCGCCACACCATTAATAGTGGTGGAAAAATGTCTACGAATAGGTATTGCCGCTTTTGCTTTATCATCCTTGGAGAGATGAAACCATGGAGACTGACTAAGGAGGCCTACCGGGGACCGAGAGCAAAGATCCGAGGGGCCTGGGGTACCGCCCAATATTCCCATCAGGACCGGCGAGGAGAACCGATCGATCCAACCGGATGGAGGAAAAGATGCTGAACTGTGCTATCTGCGGAATTGGAAGAAGATGATGCGGACATCCCAGCGCGTGGATCAAAACATCCTTTGCACCCGACTCCATCTCGACTCAAAATCAAAGTGCAGTCGGGCGGGGGGGTTTGTTGGGTGTCCTGACCCACGTTTGGACTATTATGCTGCAACATTTGGTGCTGTGGGCTTAGGAAATCCAAGAGGGCGGAAAAGCCCACATTTGCGCCAGAATCCTAGATAACCGGGCAGTTTTGCGCACATCAAAGTGTTCCCCTGACCTGCCACCCACCAGTGCGAGCGTGAGGGGCCAGGAGTGCCATGAGTGAAATGTGTGCCAAAGGAAAAACAGCAGTGCCGGTGGCTAAAAAAAAAAAAAGCGCTTTGAAATCACCTTTTGTTTCTCAGAAATGCAAGCTAAAAATGCCTATTTTAAACATCACAAGATATTCAAAAATCTCAATGAACACCAGCAGGCATTTGACAGAATGTATTGTTGTGTGCATACTAAATCTTGAAAGAGAAAGAGCCCAAAACAATGTTTATAACAAAACTGGCTGACTTGTGGATGTCAGCAGCTGAAGTGAAATTGGACTGAAAGACATTAAAATCTAAATGTTAAAAATAAATGAGTGACCTACTGTTGAGTGTCACATAGTTTGCAACTGTTGAAATGTCATAGTTTTGAACTTAGAATCAGCGTTCTAGCTGCATGTGTAAAAATTGTCAGTTTGATTTGAATGTAGAAAACTGGGAACTAAAGTGACATTTAGCTGAAGCCTGGCTTGAAGAGAGTGAATTCTGCCTGGCAACTACCCCCGACAGGAGTGAAACCTGCTCAGCCACTCTTCCCAGGCCTGGCTGCATTCTGCTGCCCCTGCCAAAAGGAGATGACACCTCTCTGATTGAATTAGCAGAGGAGCACCTGGGGACTACAAGAAACTAAATAAAGCACTGTCCCTGGCTCAGGCAAATGTTATATTAGGGGTGTTGTAAATGGCTTCCTCTTGGAAGGAGAAGTGGGAGTGGCACTGCATCTGTGAGCAAGCTAAGTTTGGGGGAAGTGGATAAACCAGAAATTCCACCATGTGCTTTGGAAAACCACACCCCTTTGGGGCCAGAGCATAATTTTAAAAAGATGGATAATTCATAGTGCGGACTTGTAAAAATTATATAAATAACATCATCATTCTTGTGATTTTTCTGTGCACATTTTAAGAAGTGTTTGGGGATAGTAGCGGAAAAAAGGTTGTTACTCCAAATGTATGCATGTTAAAAATCTGACACTTTATCATCTGAAACCCATATCCCTGGTGCACATTTGTGTAAAATCTGGAAAGGTTTAGAGGTCGTTATCTGGATGAAAATATGTTAACTGGACATATAATATTAGAAAAATGGTACATAGATAAATATGTATTTGGATCAGAAATAGATTTGTGTGCAATTTGACAAGGGGAGGATCCTCTGACCATAAACCTACCTCATCACTCTGACTCACAACCCAGTTCCCCCAATCAAGGGAGAGAGGAGGAACTGGCCAATGATAAGTTGAGAGGGTTGGGCATAGAAGATGAGCCGACCCTCCCACTTTCTAAACACATAAAAAGAGCCACTGGAAGCCAAATAGGACTTTTCTTTTTCACTTTCTGCAGAGCATTCTGACAAACTCCACATCCTGATTTCAGACTTCACATCCAGAAACTCCAAGAACTCTAGAACCAAACAGCTGAACTCCTATCAGCAGGCCTTCAAAACCTAGCAACCAAACTATTCAGACAGCCGGGCTGAGCTGTCTGATTCTGGCTAAAACCCTGTGCCAGAACACCTAGAAAGCAGAGCTGTATCCGGAACCAGAGACCAGACCGCCATGCAGTGTCAGCTGCTAGCAGAGCTGACCCATATCGCTGTGAGCAGAAACAGGCAGAGATCGCCCGTGGCGAGAGAACCGCCAGGAGTCCAGTCCAACCGGTTGACCTGATCCGTGACGAAGTCGCATTCCTGTCCAAAATCTAGTGTGAGTACCCAGCTAGCCCTGTGCCAAAACCAATCTCTTAGTTTAAAAAGATTATTTTAAACTATTAGAACTGCCTCCTAGAATCATGTCATTCTGTCATCTTTAAAACTGAAAACTGTCATCTGTCATTCTGAAACTGTGATTTCATTTCTGAAAAACTACCTTCACAAAATCGTCCGTATCTCCGGAACCGTTTGTGCTAGTTTTAACTGTCATCTTTAAGCTAAGATTCTACGCTTTCCAACGAACCTGAAACCGACTTGCTACCCCTTATAGTGCCTCCGTATGCGACTAAATTGCCACAATTTAATATTTTGCTTAATTTCAGCCACGGGTAAAAATATTTGTCTTTGCTTCCATCCCTGAAATCTGTTTTCAACCTAATAACCATCCCTGAATCATTGATAGGGCTGGCCTGAACTGATTCAAAGTATCTATCACCTACCCTGAACCCCCTATAGGGAATTAAAAGCATTTTTAGCATATTTGTCACTTAATTGCAACCACATCAAAATATCTTGCCTGTGTTTAAAACTCTTACCTGTTTTCCTCTAAGCTTGCTAGGGGGGAAATGAATTATATTTGATTGCATTCCTGAGAACTGTGTGCTTTCCTTCCATCTCTTTACCTTGCATAAAGGGGGGAGAGGTGAATTGTCAAAGAAAAGTGATTACATTGTCTTTTGTTGAAGTCATATCAAGTTTATTTTCTGTACTGCATTTTCATTCATCATTGCATTGTCCTTGAAGCCATAAAAGCATTCTCAGCTACTTTATCCTCCCTATATCACTTCTAAGCCATCAAAAAGAGTGTACCAGTGTAACATTATCCATTGTTGATCACTATCATCTTCACAAGTGTGCTATCAAATATTAATTTACTATAAAAGTGTGATATATATATTTTGTTTAATTTTTGAATAAACCTTTTAATTTGCAAAACAAACCTACTTCTTGGCTCAGTGGGGTCAGGGGGATTCTAAGAGAGGGGTTTTATATAAGGGTTGTCATCCAGAGTAAACGAACCTATGAAAATTTGAAATTCTCATTAAATACATGCATGCAGTATTGTAAATTGTCACTGAATGCACATGTATATCCCACGGCTGTCATCCCTATTGGCGGGCAGTAGTGGGAAAATTTCCATAACTGGGTTGTGCTTCTGTTTAATAGTTGCACGAATCATACCCAACAACCAAGGAGGACCTCCTCGGGGACCCGGGAGGAAAAACCACACTGGAAAAGAAAGCATGAGAGAAGACGGGGGTATTGTTCCTATTCCCACCAGAGCTGGCGAGGAGAGCGTGTTGCATCAGTCGCTGACTGGAGAAGAACCTGCACCTGAAGAAACTTGTGTTCTTCACATGAAGAGAAAGAAAAATCCCACATGCCAGACTTCCCCACGACTGGAAGTCAAGCCGAATTTGGGGGGGGGGGGTTCTGTGGGATATTTATACCCATCCCAATGTGCCCCACAGCATCACTTTACAAATGGGGAAATAAACAACCAAAAATGGATGCGCTAACCCCTGTGCGCGCCAAAATCTGCAAAACCACGTTTGGGTCACAGCCAAGGAAAGGCTGCACTCCTGCCACACACACTCAAGTTGGGGGTGAAAACAGAGTTATCACTGCAGGAGCATGCCAGTGGACTTTGCCACATTCAGCATGGAGCAAAACAGCAGAAGTGTGCTGAAAACCGAAATTGCTTTTGAAATGCTAGCTTTGCAACCTTCAAAGTGCTGTTTTGGGGCTAGATCCATTTATTTTCCAGTGAATCATTGAAATTAAAAGGGTACTGAAATTATGGATCATCCAGGTGGCTCAGAGGACCCGAGCCTCATTGAATGACAGCAGCTAAGATATATATCTCATGAAAAACCAGCCCAGCAACACTTCACTTTTCAGTTCCACAGGGAAAATGCGGCTACAAATGGCAACATGTAACAATTACAGCTGTGCAGAGAGAACTCCAAGCAAAGGCTGGATACATATATACAGACTCCAAACAAATCCCAGCATTCAAGGGAAGAACTGGTGCTGAATAAAATGTATGTACTGCAGAGGAAAATCTGATTTAAAGTACTCAGTTTAAGGTGCTTTCCCTGAAGAAAGTGCAAAATCGCCTTTTTTTAAAGCATGTTTTTGTGGAAAGGCTTAATTCTGTAAGACATGTCAAAGAATTGCTAATGTCAAAATCCACCTATAAACTGTCATTTTATATGTTTTAATGAAAGATGTAGGTAACTTAAAGTTAAAACCCAGTCTGGAGTGAATTAACTATTTAATTCTGATCTGACAGCCTCAGCCTGAGAATGGTTGACGCCTCACTGCTGGCAGGAAAGGACTAATTGCTGCTGGGAGGTTTTTGCATACTCTGGACAAAGAACTCATCAGACTTTCGTCTGGGCCCCAGCCAAAGACAATGGCAAGCTTAAACACTCAGCCTGTCATGATGCCTACCTCCAAGGAGCCAGGTCCAACCCAGCAACCCCAGAGGCAGGCATCATTCCCCCCCAGGGAAGTGCCAGCGGGCCCAAGCTTGGGCCCTTTGGACACAGTCCTGGCGCCTTAGGCGCCAGGCTCATGTTGGACCCCTGTCCTGGCGCCTTAGGCGCCAGGCTCATAAAGCTAGACATGTGTTCAAGTGTTTTAATGTGCACTTACCTGATGCAGACCATGCTGCTACATCCAGGCCCTCTTGAGGCCTGAATGGAGCTACTTTACCTGTGGGACTACTTTCCACCTGGGTGTGGTCGGGGAAGGATACATACCTGATCAGTGGAAGGATACATACCTGGAACTTCTTCAAAAGCTATTTAAACCACGCCCGATCAGCAACTCACGCTTCGCGTTGTTCTGCTCCTCGAAGCTGGACGCTCACTGTGTCGGCTCCTGCATCTGGACTTCAGCCACACCTGTCAGCATCCTGGGTCACCTGCAAAGGGAGATAAGAGAGAATTGGGGAGAAAGAAGACCTTACCTGCTAAAGCTGCATCACGGAGACATCACACCGACGATCCTGAAAGGGAAGACATCATTTTTAAAAGCATTTCGCTTCGATCGCTGCAGCGCTGCATTTCACTCGCCTTTCCTGGGCACCTCCATCTTCAGCAGCGATCATCCGGTTCTGCAGCCACTTCCCAGAGCCTAGAGAGAAAAAGACAAGAACACAAGGTGAGAGAAGGAAGGGAATAGGAAAAGCTCAGTTTCCTTCGAAGACTTACCTGTTGGGTCATTCCCATTTCATTTCGGGTCCTGCCGCTTCCTGGCATTCCGGACCCCAGCCCCTATGGGGAAAAAAGACATTGAATGAGCGAATGCAAAGACATTACCCGAACGCTCGTCCAGAACTTACCTGTCATTTACTGGAACTGCACGTTTCACTTCGGGTCGGCGCCATATCTCCGGCATTCCGAACCCCGGCCCTTAAGGGGAAAAAGACATAAGCGTTAGCGCTTGCTGCAATAAGACAATGAACATTATTATTAAGCTTGAACTTTTGAACTTGCTACAGAACTCTTACAGCGCCTTACCTGAATAGTCAAGCTTATTTGAACTCCCATCAAACCTCAATCCAGTGAAGTAACTGGGTTTCAACGCGCCCCTGCATCAGAAGCAGGATGGAGAACTCATCCTTCCAGACCCTAAGGTGAGACTTCACGGGGAATCGTGGAAGGGTATCGTGGAGGGTTGGAAGGGAGTGGGAGGCTTGAGCATTATTCCGTCAGTAGGTAATACTCCCTTTTCACGCACAGGGGAAAATTCCTGCGAACCAGAGAAGCCAGAGTAGAGGGGCCCTACCTGTCCATCATCAGAGTCCTGCGCTTCACCATTGAAGAAGCATCAGCACTCGAAGCCAGACCTGCGCCTCTGTGGGAATCAGGTGAGCGTGCCACAGCCCTACAGAGGAGGGGCAGGAAACTTCCCTCTAAAGGAAGAGGACCCCCACCCTGATCAAAGGAATTTGACAGCTGTTGCCAGTTGAAAGAAAATTTAAAACACTGCTAAGGACTTTTGGTGGCAAATGCCAATTTGTAATTAAACTTTAAAGACTTTTAACTTTGCCACAAGAAGGAGGATAAATCTGAAAGTTGGTTGTTGTAAATCTAATTGTATGCTCTTTCTGTGAAGACGTCATTGAACCCTGTACTGCATAAGGCACAAAAGTTATACAAAAACACTAATTGCGCAGAGACTATTAGTGCTCCAAATCTAATATTGTATACGTGTGTTCTAGGGGTGATTGCACAGATAGGTACCGAATTAGGAATTGTTAGGCCAAATCTTTGATTAAAATTGACAAAATTCCACAGAAAGACAAAGCCAGGTCTCACTGATGTGGGAGTTGGATGTAAATGTAACCCACAAAATATATAATGTATGTGTCTGATTTTATTAGAGGGCATAATTATAGAAATGTGTATTTGTGGGGAAAGTTAATTTTGGTCCAAATAACTGTGGGAGTTTCCCAAGTCATATCATAAAATATGACAGCCCTTTCTGTCTTCCAACCAGAAAAAGGCAAGTGTCTGTGACCAATCGGAGCCTTGTGGGTGTGGTTTGTAAGTCTGCCCCTACCATAAACTTAGTGATGCCACTTGGCATGATAAATAAGGGAACCTCACAAAACACAGACACACACTGATTCCTGACTACATCCTGATTTCCTCGTGGCGCCCTGTTCCAGAATGAATTCTTCATCTTGTCCTGATTCCAGACTTCTTTGAAAAGCTAAGGCCTCAGCATTTGCTGAACTCTTTTCAGCTAGGCCCAAATCCTGAAACCATCCCAAAAAACTTCAGGGAAATAATTCTGATCCAGTCTGGCTTGCTACCATTCATGCCTGCTGAAACTCGCCATCCCGCCGATCTACAGTGTCCACTGACCTAAAGGGCCAATCCAATCTGAGGTGCCAGTCCACTTAACCAGAACTGTCCAGCTGATCCAATTCCGCCAGAAGTGTCCTGCTGTCTGTAGACCTCATCCGGGATGACCAGAACCTGAAGGTCCAATCTTAAATTAAAGTGAACTGTAAGTATAAATAGGAATCATAGTAAACCATAGCAAATCTTGTCTTACCTTGTCCTATCCCCATCTCTCAACCTATCCCATCTTTAACTTAAGAACCTCTAATATTGTCAGAACCATTCTTGCAACCCTGTTTATAATCCCTAGTATTAGCGCTGAGTTTCTCATTTGTTTTACAAGACCATAAGCCATTAGTGATTTGGATTAAATAAAGTAATTCCCATAACGAAAAACAGAGTACCCGCCACGTGAAGGGTTACAATCGGCCGTGCGTAACTGTGGAGATTCACTGGTGGCATTCTATTTTTCTTAGTCATTAATATAGTTTAAATAAAACCAATCTGTCATTTAAAACTGAATTTCTGCTTTTCTCTGTTCTATTTTTCTCAAAAAATCCTCCCATTCAAACTTGAATAACTTCTTCAGTTTTACAGCTAGAGACTTAATTTCAACTCCGAGTTAAACCTAAGACCTGTAGCTACATCCAAACCTAAAAACCGCACCACGAAAGTGTATTTAACCCGTTTTCATTAAAAATCGCATAGTGAAATTTAGGTGGGAATTCGCAATTTTTCAAAAGTTTTACATGTGTGTTTCCCCATTCAAAGTATTTCAAAACTTCCATTTTGATTCAAAGTGTGTATTGTTGCTCATATTATAGCTTATGTTTGTTAGGATCTTTTCAGTGTTGCTCTCATAGGAATGTATATCAATTTAAGGATTTTTGCACACTTTTCATTGTTTTTCTAAGCCATTTTAAATGTTATTTTAAAAGTGTAAATTTCCAAAAAACGCTTTTCTCTCTTGTTTGGGGAGGGAAGATTGCATTCAAACCCTATACACTGTTCTTTTATTCCTGAATACCTGCTGCTTACTTACATCTATGTAGAATTGCTCATTTGTGAATTTAAGATATCTTTTCAAACAAGCCAAGACTGTTCCTTTCCCTGTGTATTATCTTCTGTATTGCTATAAGTGAATTCAATTGCCTTACTTACTTTCTGGATTGTTTTGTCACCACATTGGTGATTGCTGCCCCATATATTAAAACTTGTGTTTGATTTGAATTTTAAATAAATAAATAATACCTTTACCAACCAGCCTGATTGCTGGTCCATTGTGACCTGAAGGGTGTGATATGAGTGGTATATCATTCAGAATATTGAACCTATAGACACAGTAAATAAGTATTTCATTTGTGCATTGCATGCTAGGCTGAGACCCGGGTGTATTGCCTGATTGAAATCTTTAACAAACAGCATGAGAGTAATGAAGAGTGCTTGTCTGTCAAGTACTGACACACATAGACCAATAGGAGGCATGGTGAATAAGGCTCTGACACAAAGGAAGAGCTTTCTTTGGGAGCCGGGGCAGCCTCAGAAATACCTCATAGAAAGAGGAGGGCCAAGAGAACAAGGAAGTGAGACCCGGGAGTTTCAAACGGGCCGGATCGAGGAGGTTGGCCAATCATATGGGAGACGCTGCTTTGCCTGTTAGAAAGCAGACACGAAGAAGACAGCAGCACCAGAGTGGAGGAAACCCATAATAGTCCTTGGAGGGACGCTCGAGAGGAGCCACTGAGGAAGAGCCTTGCTGTTGGCATGCTGGATAGGCAATACGATAGTAACAGACCCGAGGAGTTCTGTTCATGGGTGGAGTACCCAACCAAAAGCTGAATGGAGGAAGGTAGTGGCATTGAATGGAACCGAAGGAGAAATCCTTCCATAGCCAAAACGGCCAAACAAGAGCAAATCGTGTTGAGAGAGGGACACGGGAGGAACCGGAAAATCATCTTGACCAACCATAGAGAAAAGAAAGAGAACGCTGATCCGGTGATGCTGAACCCCTTCAATACAGGTACAAGGGGGGGGCGTGGCCAGCAGCGCAATGGAGCCGACTTGAGTTTGATCGGCTGCGTTACCGCCGCAAATATCCTGTCTTTTATAGCCTGATTTCTGAGAGTTCTATACACTTCTGATGCCTGCATCGATAGCTGACGCACTGGGGCACCATCGGATGCAAAATTCAGGGAAAATCGGAGCCCCAAGAGCGAACCCGAGGCGAGTGAAGAGCGGAATGGAGAGGGCTCCCACGCTCCCAAGATGGCCGCCACCGGCGCGTAATGCAATTCGGGGCCTCTCGGGCTGCGGGGAGTGACGGTACTGCAAGCAGACTTGACAGAAAACGCCGGACCATCTCTGGCCCACGAGGAGCTCGACTGCCGAGCCGACTCTCTTACCGCGACATCCAGTGAGGCCGGTGAGTGGCCCCAGTCACCAGCCCAAACCCATGCATTGGTAAACCCGAGGTGAAAGCCCCTCTCCGAGCCACACTTGCGAGAGACTTCGGCTGAAAAACTTGCCTAGCCGTCGCACACGCTGTCCTACCCGATCCACAGCAAGCCTCGGTCCCTCCCGGGCGCACACAACCCCTTAAAACTGCCTCTCTCCAAGGATGGGCAAAGACAAATTGAAAAAGGCCTCTACGCAAAGCAAGATGGACCAATTTGCGGTGGCACAAGCCTAGGCCTCGCAGTCTCACACACCACAGACACCCCTCCTCCCCCGAGGACGAGACTGCCCTCTCCCTGAGAGACGTGATGGCCGCCATTGCCAGCTCCCGCTCCTTGATGGAGATGAAAATTGACAGTATAGCGGCGGATGTCTGCTTTCTGCGCCACGAGTTGCAGAAACTCTGCTCGTACGGGGGAGGCGGAACAGCGCATCTCGGGGACTGAAGATAACATTAGAGGCATTAATCAACAACTCTCCCAGACACTAAATCATCTGAAAATGTTAGAGGCCCGTGTGGATGAGGGGGAAGGAAGATCGCGCTGCAACAATATACGCATCCTCGGCCTCCCGGAGGGGGAGGAAGGGCCCAGTATGGAGCTCTTCCTGGAATAATGATTGGCGGACATCTATGCGCCTCACCCCTTCTCAAAGTTCTTCTCGGTGGAGAGAGCTCACAGAATGCCATCGGGCAGGCCTATACCAGGCGCACCACCCAGAACGATCATAGCCAGATTCCTTAACTATCGGGACAGAGATGCACTCCTTCAAATGGCTCGCTCTAAGGGTACAATCACCCATAACGGTTCCAGAATCGCCTTTTTCCCCTGACTACACCCGGGAGGTGCAGAGGGCAAGACAGTCGTTTGAACCGCTGAAGAGGCAACTATTCCACATGAAAGTAAGATATGGACTGCTGTTTCCGGCCCAACTCAAGATCCACCACACGGGAACCACAGTTCACTTCACGGATCCGAAGGAGGCCTGGAGATGGGCGGAAACGCACATTGAAGGGGACTGGACGGCAAGACCGACAGATCGAGGAAGGAGACCCCGGCCTGGGGCGGATCGCCCCCCTCCCGGGGGCTCCCGGAGGCCCAGGAACCAGCGATCCTGGAACAAGCGGCAAATCCCGCCAATTAAAGCGAGGGAAACCAACGAACACTAGGAAGCGATGGAATATCGAACCGAAGAGAGACCGACCTCATAAGTGAACCCTAAGAACTATGGAATGCTCAAAAGTGGTAGGAGCTGCGGACCAGAGGGGACCCCCTCTGTTCGCCTGCCAGCCAGGACCCCAAGTTTGAGCTGACACTCTAGTTCCGAGTGCCAACGATGTTCGGGCGACAGGTACTTCGTGTTGGGGTGGAGTATAGGGAGGGGGGATGGGGGAGTTTATGTTGTTTTTGTTATAGTATTAATACACGTTTATTACACATTCATGAAATTAATGAATCACGCCAGCCAACACTCGACACACGGCAACTCCATGTAACAACCCATAATGTCTGCGAACCTGGTACTGTACACAATAAATGGCGACCACACTGACCCACGCATCAATCCCTGAGCACCCCAGATCTCTCAAAATAATAACATGGAACGTGAACGGGCTGGGGTCCGGAATCAAGCGACGTCTTGTTCTTCAATTCTTGAACAGACATTCTCCCGACGTCGCCCTGATAAATTAGACACACTTAGCTGGGACCAGCTGCACTTTCTTTCGTAGAACCAACTACCGATTGGCCCTACATGAGGGATACACTATGGGATCCAGATGGACTCTTATCTTGATACATAAATGCGTCCCATTCACATCGCTGATAGTTGAACAAGACCCCCGGGGTCGCTATGTGGTGGTTATAGGAACACTGGGACAAGAAACACTGGCCATTGCGTCAGTGTACTCCCCGCCAGGACTGGGAGAGGAATTCCTGGAGGAGTTGGTCACCCGTATGGCAAAACACCAACCTGATACGTGGATTTTGGGGGGCAATTTTAATGACGTCATGTGTAATATAAAAGATCGCACTCACATCAGGTACCATAACCCGAACCTTCCCACCAAACTAGCAAAATTTGCGTCGCCCTGGGCCTTCGGGATGTGTGGCGGCATCTCCACCCTGTGGACGAGGCCTACTCCTTCCACTCGGGAGCACATGGGTCCATGTCCATGTCCAGACTAGACTACCTCTTCCTCCCAAGCACCGATATACACAGGGCAACCGCTGCAGACCTACTCTCTCGAGGCATCTGAGACCACTCACCCCTCATGGTGGTACTGCACATACAAAGTGAAACCCCACCCCGATCATGGAGGCTGAATAGCTACTATTTGGGCTCCCCTGATCTTGTTGACCACCTCACGGAAGTAACTAATGAATATTTTGAAATTAATACCCCTACGGTCGATGACCCAGTCACGATATGGGAAGCATACAAAACGGTATTGAGGGGGGAGGCGATTTCCTGGGTTGCGGGTAACAAAAGGGAGCGACTTCGGAAGCTGTTGGAGGCAGAAACTGATGTTGGCGACTGGGAAGCCAAATATGTTCGTGACCCAAGCCCGGAGTCTCAGATCCCTTAAGGGTGCTAGAGAACGCCTTCGACATATCGAACTAGAGAACACCAGGCAAGCCCACCAAGACTCCAGGGCAAGGGTATATGAACACTGGGACAAAGCTGGGAAAATGTTGGCCTGGCTCGAGAGAAGAGACGAGGGTCAACGCCACGTTAGAGAGATCATAACCCCGCAGAATGGGAAATGCCACTCAGACAGGGATATAGCACAGGCTTTTGCTGATTTCTATGTTACTTTGTACGCCGCCCCAGTGTCCCCTCTGGATCCCTCCCTACTAGATAATATCCTGCCATTCCTATCGGAACAACAGAGGGCACAACTGGACTCGGCTATCACCGAAGCGGAGATCGCTGAGGCTATAGCTCAATTGCAGTCGGGGAAAACACCGGGCCTCAACGGGTTCCGGGTCGAGACCTGGAAGAAACTGGGTGGGGAGAAACTGGCACCATACCTTCACAAAATGTTTCTCGGGGCCCGCGACCAGGGCGCTCTCCCGCGGGATCTGCGTAAAGCCACGATAGTCATTATTCCCAAACCAGGTAAACCACCCGAGCAATGTGCCTCCTATAGGCCTATCTCATTACTCAATAGCGAAACCAAAATCCTTGCCAAGATCCTGGCCAACCGTTTGCAAGCGGTAATTACCTCCCTGGTCCACCCGGACCAATGTGGGTTTATGCCACATAAATCGACACGTATGAACTTGCAGCGGCTCCACCTATTGCTGGAAAGGGCCCCTATCATAGACAAACCGCTTGCACTACTTGCCATAGATTTTGAAAAGGCGTTCGACTCGGTTCGCTGGGACAGCCTCTGGGAAACTATGCGAAGAATGGGATTTGGGGACAACTTCCTGGAATGGGTACAACTTCTCTACACAGACCCACAAGCAGAGGTGAAGGTAAATGGGTGGCCCTCTGAACTTTTCCCCCTGGGCAAGGGCACACCGCAGGGATGCCCCTTGTCCCCCCTTCTCTTCGCCCTCGCGATAGAGACACTCGCCCTGTGGCTCTGCCAGAGCAAGGACTGGTTGGGATTCAGGTTCCCAGAGGGGCACGAAGACAGGGCGTCTCTGTACGCGGACGACCTCTTGATATACTTGGGGGATCCGATACGAACCTGCCCCATAGTAACGCAAATGCTCATCCGATACGGAGAATTTAGTGGGCTGAGAATCAACTGGAACAAATCTATCCTGTTCCCGGTAAAGGGCGGTACACTGGCCGTCCCCCAGGAAGGCCCATACAAGGTGGAACCAAGCGGCTTCCGGTATCTTGGGATTTGGACATCGGAGGATCTGACGCACTACGCAGCCCATAACCTCCAGCCGATCATGGACCGTTTTAAAGACTATGTCCGCCACTGGAGGCTTCTCCCCCTGACACTAATGGGTAGAGCTGCCCTCTTTAAGATGATCACCCTGCCCAGATTCCTCTATGTATTACAAAATGCACCACTGGAGATTCATGACGCCGAATTTGACCGCCTTGACTCCCTCCTTAGAGACCTCATATGGGGAGGGGGACAGCCTCGTATTGCACTGGCTACACTCCAGAGATCGGTTTGGGAGGGGGGTATCAGCGTCCCCTGTCTCCGAGCTTACTACTGGGCCTCCCAACTGGCGGTGGTTAACGACCTATTACATGGGGATAGGGAACTCCTGCACATAAAGGCAGAAATTGCAGCCATCCACGACACTGACCCATTACCCCTGCTCTACCAGCCCCTCCACAGACCCCTACCCCAAACAATGGCAACACATGTCTCAAGGGTCTGGAGACGGGCCCACGCCTATGTGGGATGGAAAGACAAGATCACCACGGCACAACCCCTGTGGCACAATAGTAACCTGGCCGAACTGGGGAAACTCAGACCATGGCCCAAATGGGTGGATGCCGGAATCACACGGATTGGGGATGTCTTGATAGATGGGGAAATTGCCTCCTTTGTAGCATTGCAGCAGAAATTCCACCTTCCAGCAACCGAACGATATCACCATTTTCAACTGACTCACGCCCTACGAACACATATCCAGTTAGACCCCGCTATTCCCGAGTATACACCCATAGAACGCAATATACTCCCAGTCCCAGCACATATCCCTACTAGAGTCACTTCTATACTATATAATGCCATGTCCTCCTTTGCTACTCCAGAACCTCCTCGTCTTAAATCCAAATGGGAGGACGATGTGGGAGCCATAGACCGGGAGGACTGGATCCAGATCCTAATGCATCCTAGGGAGATTGCTATCTCCTCCAGACTCCGCTTGGTCCAACTTAAAATCCTTCACAGAATATATTACCCAAGAACCATGATGCATGGCTGAAAACGTGCCCCAAACCCGAACTGCCTTGGTTGTGGGGGGGGGGGGGGTGGGGCGGTCGGTACATTCATACACATCCTCTGGGAATGTCCGCGGATCCAGACTTTCTGGGGGAAACTGCAATGAACTATCAAGGGTGCTAGGCCGCAATATAACAATGGACCCGAAGGTGTTGCTGTTGGGCTCTCCCGATGAGAACACTACTCATAAATGGGAAGGATTGCTCCTGTCTACGGCCGCAGGACTGATGAAGCGGAACATTGCACAAAAATGGGGAGCCCCAGAGTCCCCAACACTGGAACAATGGGCAGATGATATGGACACGCTTGCAATGTTAGAGCACAGAGTTTATAAAGCAAGAGGCTGCCCGACCAAAGCTTCTAAGATTTGGGACAAATGGGAGGAGAGAGAATCCGAGTAACCTCATGATGCCCTCAGACACTAGACTGAACTGTAGATGGAAAGGGCGACAAATGGACATCATTTGACTCTTATCGTGCCCTCACTTATTGATTCGTTCCTTGAATGCGTATGTTTTGATTTAATTTTTCTTGTAGTTTTCGTTGATTGTGTTGTTGTTTAAATTCAATAAAATGCAATATAAAAAAAAATACAGGTACAAGGGAAAGCAGGAGACCTGTAAAGGTCTGTAAAGTGAGGTGTAAAGAGTGAAGAGCACTCGGGGACCCTGCATGCTCGTCCCAGTAATTGATACATGTATATGAAGAGTGGAGATCACTCGGGGACTTTGCATCCTCGTCCAAGTTATTGGCAGAAGTATAACGATAGTGAAGATCACTCGGGGACACTGCATCCTCATCCCAGTGATTGGCAAAAGTGTGTGAAGAGTGAAGATCATCCAGGGACCAGATATACTCATCCCAGTGAGTGGCCAATGTAGAGTAACTACTTAGGAATACGTGCTACGTATTACTGTGAATGGCAAGACTGTGAGAGGAATAAGTATCAAAGAAAGACTTTGTTACTTACATTGTTGAAATACATCCTGATAAATGTATTTGGAGAAACAAGGGGTACAAATACCCAAAGGTCTGGGAAGACCCATTGAAGGAACTGAAGGAGCAATTACAAGGAATAGCAAGCGACTATTTGAAAATATCATATTGAAGAGAGTTGTGCTGAGAAGCATTCCCTAGGAGAAGGGAGTCATTCTCCTGGCCTTTCTGTTTTGTATTGGTAATGGTAGGGTCATCTTAGGCCAGTTCTGACATTGATTAGGGTTAGTGAGGCATTTGTATTATTATTTAAATAAAAGCAAGATGAACATGGTATATGATAGTCTGTCCCCTCCTTTTTTTAAGTGGCTATAAAGACCCAAGGCTCTGTGTCTATCAGATCTTGGCCTCTTCCTTTTGAATAACACTCCACTAAACCAACGGAAAGCAGATCAGCACTTCTGACCTACACCCATCAAGAAACAAGTTTCACATCCGCCTCTCTATCTAACAAAGGAGCCCCAACACTTTTCTTATAGAGCCACTCTCGGTGAGGTCGACAAAAGTGGCAGAAGGTGGCCATACAAGACCACTTAGATTTCATCACATTTCTTAGAATGAATCACAACCAGGCCAATGCACAGTACGTTTTCTGTGTAAATAGTCTTCAATGTTTCCTCCTTAATTCCTACATCCAGCATCACTACTAATTCCTCTGAATGCTCTGAGGATGGTAAGTAGCAGCAACAGTGTGTAGACTGACACAATCCTATTGGGGAATGGGAAGAGAGGGGTCATGGGAGTAGAAGAAAGCCAATGTCTCTGTGATGCCAACCCTTTTAACAGGTATATGAAAGTTCCCCCGGGTTCTACCCCGACCTCTGTAGTAATGTTACCTGCGTAGACCCAGAGACCCGATATAATGAAGATTTTAGGAACAGAAAATTCATCACGCAATCACGGTTTGAGTCCATGAATGTCAAACAAAATATGTTGACAAAAAGATGTGTATGCCTGTGATGCAGGAGTGGAATTGCATTTGGAATGTAGGCTTGTGGGTTTCTATAGTCAGAGGACCAGTGGTGGAGATTGTGATCCTTGCAAGTAGTAGCTCAAGAGCAGGCCACACACACAAGTGTTAGGGGACCATGGTGGATCAGTTGGCCTCCATGACCTGGCAACTTGGTTCCAAGATGGTGGCCTTAGCATTTGTAAAATAGGATCAGAAAATAGCACATCAGGCCCAAGTAACTTAGACGTTAGAACTCACATGCATTGAAGGGAAGTCCTAGGGCCAATACCGGACAATGACCAATAATCCCATAAAGGTGTCCCCTTTAAAGCCCTCGTTCCAATAATCAACCGAAACAGAGTGGGAAAGGGGATGGAAGTGAACACATGCAGAGTGAGTTTGGAGACAGATTTGTAACACAGAGGTTGGAGAAGGGAGGAAGAGAGCAGAAGAAGTTGAAGGGAAATGAATGTGTTTCTGGAGGGACAGAACAGCTTGTGGAAGAAGTTGGTGAAGACAGCAAGAAACAGATAGGTGAAGGGGAAAGGAAGGCATTGAAGGAGGGACAGAGGAGCTGGATTAGAAGGCAGGAAGATTGAACAAGAGAGGAAGGAGGAGGTTGACTGGAGGCCGAGTCAAGAGAATGAGAAGAAAGGGTGGTGTCAATGGACAGCCTTTTCCAAGCTAAGAGGACCAAAGGCTGGAGGGGTTGCTAAGAGGAGAAATGTGAGACAGGTGAGTGCAGACATGGAGTGCACAGGGTACCAGGACTGGCAGAGTTTAAACGTCTTGTGGACCTGTGTCTGCAGACTGATAGAGCCAAACCTGAAAGACCTTAGAAAAGCCAGAAAGAATAAACCAGAATGAGAAAGTCTAGCCGGGTGGCATAACTCCGATTCCAATGGTACTGGCAAGCACACTAAAGACAATATTTAGGCTTTTCAGAGAGAAATCAAGAACAGAGAAAAAATATACTTTTAGGCTCTGTGGGAGCCATATTGGGAGTTGGGAAAGGAATTCATAGGCCCTTCCCAAAATAAGAGGCAACACAATTAGTTGGTGAAAATCCCAAACCCAGTGGGCTCGAGTAGAACCAGAGCCGAGAGATAGCTATGCATTCAACATACCAGAGGAGAGCCTGTAATGGACTTGGAGGACACCGAGACTCACACTGACCTGGGAAGGACACAATATCAGTTTTCCCCACACTCCAAATCATCCTTGGCTGAGGGACTATACAATGATTCAGTGTGGCAGTTACCCTGGGAAAGAAATTAACTGCCATTTGAAAGCCCAGCTGCTTACCCCAGGAGGGCCAACGTGTGTCGGCATCATCAACAGAGAGGTCTAGGGTCCCCAGTCCCCGCCACAGAACTGTGAGTTGCTTAGTATCAGATCCTTCACAGAAGTTATACCATGACCAATTACCGATAGAGGTCAGATCATTTTACGACAGCAGTGATACCCGAGATGTGTTTTGACACCTACAAACATTCCTTTCGCTTGTGTTGTGCTTCATTAACCCAAGCACTTTATCAAAGGAAATGACTCAGTGTTTACTTCCGTCTGTAATCCAACCCAATTGTTCTGTGCTGAAAAAGAAGTCTATTTAACCCTTATTTGAGTTTCAAGTAATCGTTTTATCCCTTGGTGTGTGACAAGACACAACTGTGTGTTCTATGCAAATTCAAAATTCACTGCTGCCCTATCTTATTCTTATTTGAGTTTGTTGGGTGATCGTACACAGCCATCTAGTGATGGATGTGAAGATCGATCACAAAGGCAAGAATGGGTTTCCAACTAAACCATAGATCACATTCTCTAAAGTGATAACTTGGTAGAGTAGTCAAGCTTGACTAAATGGAGGAGGTAGGCTGGTAGTGAAGTACAGTGGGTCCTAATAGTTAACCCCAGATAATACACTACACCACTTTACTGAAAAATATACACTTTATTATAAAATCACACATAGAATATGTATGAGATCAAATAGGTACTTGGGATCAACATAATAAGTTACACTTAGAACATGTATGTGGCCCAATAAAGATTCTACGCTGTTACATCGAAGTGAATTATTCCATGGTAATTCACTTTGATGCAATTACTTATTTTTTTGTTTGTATAATGGGGTCCCCTACAGAGTCATGATGAGAACCCAAGATGACATTATAAATGAATGGTCACAAAAGTGAAACCTCACTACTAGGAAGGCATTCGTGGCTAATGGAAGGAATACTACTGGGAATAACTTGTTTAGAGACGTTTTGTTCACTTATCTGCCAGTCACTTGCACCTTCGCTTTCGATTCTAGTTGGAATTCAAAAACATTTTCTCTTTCACCAAGAAAGCCCCATAGTTTATCAAGAATAAGGCTTGCATGCATTTAGTCAATGCAGCAGCGCAGCTCACAAGAGGAAGGAAAAACATACTTGCTGAAGGTACAACTCTGCAGCGTCACATTTTAGCCAGGAACGTTATCCTGCATTTGTCCCGTCTTGCAGTCCATAAACTGATCCCTCAGTCAGAGCTTGAAGAATCCCACAGCTTCTCATCCTCTTTCAAGCAGCCCCGGTGGTGGCAATGTGTTTAAAGTAGTCCCTATGCTCGTCTCTATTTTTTTTTTAAACGCCCCCTTTCCTTGTTTTCAACATTCATTTTAAACTCCCCTTATTCCCGAAATAAAGGAGTCTGCAAAAATGTACAACACCCTGATGCTTGAAAATGTATTACCTGCACAAGACAACCAGACACCTCTGTGTATTGCCCTACTTGTTTTCACATCACAGAATTGAATACAATGTATAATTGTGCATGCATTACACTGTTTCAGGCTTATGTGGTGCAGCCATTTACTGTGGAGCATAGGCAGAATGTGGGCCGTTGGAATGCTTGTAGCCCCTTCCCAGTGAGCTGTGTCAGGGAAAGGGGCCATTAGCACTCTCCAATTCACACGTGTCTGCCCCATGCCAATTATAAAAGATAAGACATCAAAGAAACAGAATTGGGGAAACAGAATTGGGGAATGACCTGGGGGTATGTGAAGCCCAGCTATGTATTTTACCATAGCTTGGCTTCTTCACTTCAAAGCCCTTGTTAGTGCCAACCTGAATTATGCAAAAATAAACAACCCTTTTATTAGGATTTCAAGGAAGCAGACCACCGTGTTTTACACATAGAAATAGCACCCTTTGCCTCATTTTTGCGGACGAGGATGTGTACCACAAAACAAAAGTGGACCAGCAGCATACATATCACGTACAGGGCATGTTCATTCAAGCAATAAGGTGCTCTCTTTCCTCTGATTCTCTGATTGCTGGTGCAATAAATTTGTATTTATTGTTTATTAGAATTTTATTTTTTATAATATTTAGGATTGCTAATCTTTGTTTTGAAAATGTAGTATATGTGATGTGGAATTGGTTCATAGTTTACCCCTGATTGTTGATGTTCAGTTGATGTTTCTTTTGAAAAATTAGAACAAAGTTTTAAAAAAAAGAAAGGGTACAATTTTAGACTTTCAATACCAAACCCATATTTTCTCATTGCATTCCTAAAAATTAAATCCAAAAGTAATTAGCATTTATACAAAGTAACTTCATACATTTTATTAGGCAGGAGAGTAATGCAGTGAATTAAAAAACATTGTAAAACAGTAGTATAAGCTAAAACTCCAGGGACCCAGGAAAAATGTCAGTGTTCAGATAAGCACCTTCAAAGTCACTTTAAAGGATTTTGCAGAGTTGGTCACATTTCCCTATAAGAATAAACTTGCCAATCTCAGTAGAAAAATTGCCAATCTCAGTAGAAAAGGCTATGGTTATAGGGAAAAAACAGCAACCAGCCCAGTTCCAGGTATGAGACCCAAAAGCCCAGGAATGAATAGAGGAAAATAGTCTTCGGGCAAATGAAAGCCCATTTATAAACCATGTTAGAGGGTGACCTGCAGAACTCCACTACCATGGACCCAGTAGGAGAATTCTCAAGATGAACCCACTAGCACTGGACTAAGGGATAAGTACCCATGGCACCAGTTTCAGAAAATCTGGCTTGGGAATAGCAAAAGAAGCAGGTTGGGAGGAATGGGGGCCTTCAGCATCGCCAGTGTTCAGGCAGGCTCACCCTTCTCTAACACCTACTTAACGGTCCTGCTTCTTCTGCTAGGGACTGTGAAGACCAGTCAAAAACCACTGCATGTATATGAGATTGGTTCTGCTTTCAGGACCACAGAGAGCCAGTATTAGTGACGCTATTCACACCAACACTGATTTCTAGTGACATTTCTCCAGTTCCACTTCCTCCATCAGTGCCGGTCCTGATTGGGTGTAGTTCACCTGTTTTGGAGCCTAGAGCATTGTGTTGGGTACCAGCTGATATATTTAGGCCTTTTTCCGTGATGAGGAGGCAACTGTACAAATAGCACATGGCCTTCAATCATCCGGCGACCTGGCAAATTATTCCCAGCTGGAAGTGTTTTCTGTTAAAGAGGCTTTTGATCATACACTATGGCAAGTTGCAGCAGGTTTTAGTGATGCATTCAAGGAGCAATACATCTTTGGACTCCAAAATATGCAAAAAAATGCTGTCGGCCCCTGGCCTGGACTTTGAGGTCTTTGGGAATGTAATTTCAAGGGAAGTCCACACAATAGGCTTGCCTGGCACCTTCCATGGACAAAGAAGTTGCGCTCACTGCCATCTTGAGTTAAGGCGCCCAAGGTGACCTTGCCTCCATTTACTTGTATTGTGACTTGGAACAGGGCTGCATATTTGCATTCTGTTAGCTGGGATATCAATTTGCACATGCTAAACGTATATGAAGTGCACATTCACAATTCCAACAGGCAGCAAAATCAAGGATAGAGATTTTTCATGGCGGTATACAAGAACAAATATGCTTCATTATTAAGTTTTCCAGGCAAAACCACAATTTTGAAAAGATTTTACAGAACAACTGGCAGATATTAAATCTAGACAAGGAATTAACACCATGTATCAATGATTACCTCAAGTTTATCTACAAAACAGCAAACAAACTCAAGTAAATTAAGCCCAAGTTTATGAAAAACACCAGGACTGCAAAAAGGCATTTGGCTGAACAAACCTTAAAGGTTTATACAAATGTGGTCAGTGCAAATACTGTGAACATTGTTAGAGGTCAGCAATGTGAGGCGGACAACTTTTGGATGATTGTTAAAAATGTGCCATTTTATTAAATCATAAAGGTTATTAAACACCTCACTATCCCTATGCTGACGAGGATTTCCCTGCCGAATAAAACTAAACGGAAACACTCAAACACAGGATGCCTGGCCCTCGCACTTAAACATCAAACACACAAAGAAAATATATGGCATTTCAATTAACATCAACAATTATATTCACAGTTTCCTGATAACCTTTTAGTAACCTGGGTGAACTGCCTTCCCCAGGATTCAAAGTAAATTCAGCTCCAATGATCAACAAAAAGAAACCAGGAAATCCATGTAGGTAATACAGTCTCAATTCAGTTTTTGATGTTTTAATGTCAAGTTAAAAGTTTTTCTTTAACAACTTTATTTAACATTTTCAAAAGAAATAAATCATTCCAATGCAACATATATGAAAAGCATTATGAATTTAAATGAAATATTACAACATTAAGCAAGTTGGAACAAATGGAACAGAATCAATTAGTGAAATTATTCAAATATCCCCATAAAATTCAACAATCATACTTTGAAATGACAGAGACAAAAAAGAAGTAAAAACGACTACATATAAAAAACACAAAACACAATACCGCACAAAACAAGACAAACATAAAATCACCTCATAAAATTAACCACTCTAAAGTTGATTGTAAAACAAACCATAACCTATTAACACTCAATTCAAGCATAGAGCTCATTAAAAGCATTCCATTGCTCCTTATAAAATTCTTCTTTATTTAAAGCACAATATTGAATCTTTTCAAACTGCGAGAGCAACTGCACCTGTAATAACCGTTCATCAATACATGGCTTTTTCCTCGTCTTGCAGAGGTGCAAAATTTGCCGTGTTGCCACCAGAAACTCTTTAATAACCCAACACAGAGTTGCATAACTCAGATGACGCGTGCCAATTGGTGACTTCAAAAGTACCGATAACGGTGTCTTAGGAAAGGATATATTCCAAACCAAGTGAACTCTATCTAAAATATCACTCCAAAACCCCCTAACCCTTAAACAATCCCATAACATGTGAAGCATAGTGCCTTCTTCCTTAGAGCAACTCCAGAATTTATTATCCTCTCTTAAACCAAATATATGCATTCTAACCGGTGTCCAAAAAAGACGGCCCAGAATCCTCTGCTGAATATACCGTAGATTCAGATCAATCTTCATCCTAACTGGGACTTTCCATAAACTTTCCCAATCCTTCATCGTAATTTCCCCACCCAATTCATCACACCACACAAGATGTAAACTATTCCATGAAAATCTGATCCTTTCCTCTTCCGGGAACAGTTTTAAATAACTAGACACTACACGAGGAGCAACTACACCTTTCCGGTCTTAGTAACAAAGGTTCATCAAGCATTAATAATCTCTCAGATATCAAATCTTTCAACAAGTTATATCTTCTCAGTTCCCTGTTATAGAGTGCAAACTTCCCCTTCAGAAGCTCAAACGATAACATACCCTCTTCAGCCCAGACATCCGTTGTAAGCAATATACCTTTATTCATCCAACTTCTCCAACATATTATCCTATTATCAATCTGTAACCCTGGATTCTGCCAAATGGAGGCCTCCTCATATAATTATAGTCCCTGTCCCCCACCTACAATCATGGATGTAACTTCATCTTTGATAACAAGCACAGCCTGTAAATTATTGATCGATCTAGGTAATTTACCAAGTGAGTATAAAGATTCAATTCGGAAGGGTCTCATTTTAAACTCTTATCTGAGCCCATATTGGAACGTCTGAATCATTCATTGAAAAATGGAAGATTGATTTTTTACTCAAAAAACATTTGTAATAATTTTCAATGATAGGGTAACCAAAACCCCCATCATGTACACTTCTAATCATCAATTTACAAGTTAAAGTTTTTTTAACCAAAGTTCCAACAACAACAAAGCTTTTCTGCTTGGTGAAATAAGGACTTTCCAATTTCTCAAAATAGCATCAATGTTATTCCCAGTCACGATACTTTGCCACAGTTCAAAAGAAATACAACTTCTGGAAATGTCAGTGAAGCACAGTTCTTGGTTAACACTTAGTATGTCTCTTGATAAGATCGGGAATCACAGTAGGTATATTTGTCAGGATGACTTCAGAGCACTTCTACTTCCACTTCACTCGTAGAGGATTAGGATTCCGGTCCAGCCACTCAATTAAGGAGCCCCTCTTTCTCCTGAGACATACAGCTTTAGAACAGCTCCTCGCCTCGGTCTCTGACATGCTTCTTGAAAAGCAATCTCTGCAGTTAGGCTCACATGGGGAAAGGCAGCCTTCCGGCACGCCTTGCACTGCACAGCATCTGCACTTCAGAGCTTGGGAGAGAAGGACCCTCTCAGAACACACAGGTGAAATCAGCTGCATCAAAATTCTGGCATCCCTTTGGTTTTCACACTTCTGCCTGGATTGCCAACACTGTGCCTTATTCCTTCTACCTCTGCTACTACTGTGTTGTTATTGGCCTTTCTTTCTGTGTATTCATCCTGCCTGGATGATGTATGATGGAGTGATGTCACTTGTGGAATGTGTGCTGTGAGCTTGGAATGATTGGGTATGAATGGGTTACACCTCAGGCAGTTGATATGTCAACCTGGGTGGTGGGAGCCAGTGGGTTCCTGTTTGGTACTTCTTAATCTCCTGATGAGCCTGATTACATCTGATGAACTTATGTACCTGAATAAAGTAACTGAAGACTACTATCAACTTGACTGTGTATCCTTGAAATATAAACCTGAATAGCCTGTCATAACATACTGCACAAACTCCAGCCGCAGTTCCAGCTCCTTCTAATTGCCTGCACCTGAGGTGTGGGCTATTCAACTTAATTGCCGACTGCTACTACAGCATGACTCTTAAGCCCTCTTCCTCATCCCAGTACTTATGGGATATTGGGACTTGTAGTAGCCCCCAACAACAAAGTTAGCTCTTTTCAAGAACTACTGGGTTTTAAGGTTATATGTATTTCCCTTATAATTATTTAAGGATGAATCATTAGAATGTGTTGTTACTGAGTAAGACAGTTTAATTAAGGCACTATTTCTAGATTCCTTTATATTATACCTTTGGGAGTAGGGAGGATTTTTATCCTGAAATACCTTACATGTCTTTTTGTTATTAAGGCATGTTCAGGTTTAAAATCATTTGCATTCAGAGCCACAGATCTAATATGTGGTTTAGATACATCATAATGAAAATGATCCATTACCTGTTTTGGCAACTCTAAAAGGCTATCCATTTTAAAGGACAAATACTGTGTCTCCTCCGACTGGATCTCCTCACCACCCTGGGCCTTGCCTCCTCCCAGGTGATCCTTGTGTAATACACCACCCCCAAGGTCAAAATCGGGAAGCGTCTGCCTTTCCCTGGCCACTTGGGAGGAGAGTTTAGGCAGGGGTTTAGTGAGGGATCTGTAGGAATCTTCAAAACATGCTGTAGACAAAACTCAAGCAATCACTTTGCCCAATCAGAAACAGCTGATATTAGCATATTCACCAAATGTAACACTAATTGTTCTCACATATCCGATACTTTTTATACATGGAAAACAATATATTGGTAGCACAGTTAGAAACTAAAGGAACACATTGGTGAACACTTGAGAGTCATTGGTAACAGAGATCTGAGACATCCTCTGAATGCCCATTGGCAATCTCAATACAACGCAGTAAGTATAACCAATATAACATGTATAGGTTTAGAATAGGCAAAACCTTAGCATATGAATGCGAATAGAGAACGTAAACTCAGAGAGGACGCTACTCAGGTCTTTCAAGTGGGAAGTATAGATAATGGACTCAACCAAGACCTTGAAAAAATGTTGTTTTAAATGAAGTTCTTAGAAACAAGATTGTTCATCTCTTTTTAAAGGATAAGGATGCTCCCAATTTCAACAATAACACTCTTAGGGGTCACATAAATGCAATACATATTTGGTTATCTTTTTGTCAACATTGAAATTTGCTTAGCCATGTCAAGATAGTTTGTTCTTTTCAGTCTCTTCTTCTGTAATAACATGCAGTTATTAGTATTTATTGAAAAAAACTGCAATTGTAATAATGTGCCTTAGCAATTCTATCTACTCATGTGCTGTTACATTCTGGTATATGAAGGGCAGTGTAAAATCTAAAGCGTTATTTCTTTTGTGATGCCATCAAACCCAAGAAATGTAGGTATGATGGGACAACTAATTGTCTTTGTATAACTTAAATAATGTACCCTACGTTAAAATAGTAATTCCACATAATTAGATAGAATTGCTATGCCCATAATTCTGTGATAGATTATAATTGTATAATTATTATAATTGGTTATTTGTAACGTGCTTAATATCCAGGGGTTTCTAAGCACAGACCTGCGCTTCAAACCTGTGTTGCTCCACATTGTCTTGTTTCCAAGGCGAGCATGTTACCCCTGAGCTATCCTCCCGGCCCTGTAGATGAATGACATGTTTGGTTTTAAATTAAGCTAAACTGCATTGCACAAAATGGATTATTCACAAAAATCCTTTTCCATAAATAAATGTGCATATCATAAAATGGATAAATAATTCCAAAAAGGTTTATATGTATATACAGGGTTTAAAATTAATATTAGATGAGCAAGAGTTAAAACCATCTCCTGGATGTTGGGCATCACGCTGTAAGCGGGAGCAGTTGCATATGAACCAGGATGTATGATCTATTGTGCTTAAATGTGAATTCAATGAAGTCTAATTATTCTATATTAACATTCTTAAATACTCAAAGTTAATTTCCCATATACATGTTTGCACGAGACCAGTTGGATTGAGGGGCCAATAGTAACTACTGGTAGCTGTTGGTTTTCAACTAACCAGGCTCTCCTAGGCTAGAAGCAGGAGCTCAATAACTCTAAGTGTATTCAAAGGCTACCTTTCTGCTAATTTTTATTTCATTTGATTTTACTTTCCTTCTTAACACTTGTATCACAAATTTTACATTTGATTAATTTGCAGCCGTAAAAAAGATCCTTGTTAGGCTCGAAACGTGCTGGCTGTTTTTTATATACTTGCTCAGAAGAAACAAAATCAAATACTTTTATTCAGCAGACAAGTCATAAAAGCCAATTCAAAAACAGTGCAACGGTACAAATACATAGTTTCACATACAGTTCAGACAAATAGAAAAACAGTATATTGAATTTCATGTAACAACCTTAATAAAAATAGAATAAGACCATAGTTCATAACAACATATCTAGGACTACCCAGGGGAGAGGATACTCACAGCCCATATAGGGCACAATTATCATTTTGACCTGCACCTCAAAGTGTACCTTTTAACTCAACACTGTTTAAGATGTTTCAAATCAAGCACTCAACAATATGCAAGGTTTCCATCTTACTCGGTTGTGAAGTGTTTCAATCTTAACAGCCAATCTGATGAATATATTTTGCAGTTGTGTGCACAGAATCCATGTTGCTAGTATTTTTACAAAATGCCACCACATGATCAATTGTCCAGCTGCCTGCTGCTTGCAGCATAGGTTTCAGATAAGAATATCTCAGCAAGCTCAGCCTAGGATACAAAAACATGAAGTGAATTGCAGTCTCTTCGCTTAATCCGCACAGGGGGTAGATGTCCAAGCATATGTTATCCCATAGTTTGGTAAACGTGGCAATTCTAAAGTTGCCCATCCTAAAACGTATAAATAATGCACATGGATAAGGTGGGGTTACTGTATCAAGAAACCTCTCAAAACTAAATCCGGATTTGGCTAATAAATATCCAACACCTAGGTTAAGCTTACCGCTGTCTTCCACCATGGTTGCCTTTAGCAAGGTAGGATAGCTCTGTTGATCTTTGTAGCAGACACCTACTAACAAAGGGTTCTGCCAGAGGGAAGATTCCTTTAGAGTACTCGTGGTGTTTCTTACATAAATGACCAAGGAGAGGCCCATGCCCCCATCAAGGGTCAGCATGTGAGCCAATGCATCACCATATTTTTCCAAACCCTCACTATGGCAGCCTTAACCAGTATAAAACTGGCTTGAAGGGTGCCTCCTCACCAAAAGGGTGGACATCAGTTTCCAAACAAACAAGCATGCTTGGTGATCCTTGCGGTAGCATTAACAGACTTTTAAAGAATGTATTTTCTTTTACATTCAAGTTCATGGTTTTAACATAACCCCAGATTTCCACCCCAAACAAAGACGATGCAATAGCCTGTTTTTGTTACTCTCTAGAGCGGGAAAAACCACTCCTCTTCCATGTTTACTAAAAAAAACTTCAATGCTCCACTATATTTCTCTAGGGTAGATCATGCTTTAACCAGTTGAGTGGACCAAAAGCCATTTTCGTGAAATCTTACCCCTAGATAGTCCTAGAAATTGACTTGTTCAAGTATTCGGTCCTCTACTCATTATCTGTTTTAGATCGTTTTGCATACCTAGATTTGAAAACCATAGTCTTAACAAAATATTGGCGAAAGGCGGTTATCATTTCTATATATAAGCGACGTGATGGATCCAATCCAGCGAGTTACCATCCCATCACCCTGCTGGACCCAGGCAGCAAAATATTTGCTTCACTAGTGCTTACCAAATAAGAAGATTGGGCATCTTCAGTCAGGAAATTAAGCAAGATGCAAACTGGCTTCCATAGGGGGATGGGTACGACTATTAATGGATTTATCGTCAATTAGATGCAGGAGTCTGCCATGAGTACAGGGGGGCAACCACTATATATTGCAGCCATTTATTTGTCCCAGGCCTTTGATACCATCAATCGTAACCACCTGTGGGCAAAATTGAGACCAACAGGTCTTATGTATCTACATGGTCAGTGGTTCAAAATAATATTTCTCTGGTGGCAGGTTTTAAATACCTAGGGATGAAATTTTCATTGCAACCAAAAGATTCTGCTGTTATTCTGCAGATAAAGGCTAAATAGGCACAAAACACATCACAGCTAAAATGACGAAACTCCAAATTCTGCTCATTTACAGTCAAACAATTGTTGGAGTATTACAAATTAAAGATAGTTCTATCGATAATCCATGGGCAGGATGTTTTTTTCTTGCTGCACGATTTTGATTGGGATGCTGTTGAGGCTTCACTATGGTGAAAGGCACGTAATCTACCTGCGTGTGTGCCTATGGCAGCGCTGCGATTTGTGCTGGGCTTGATATCTCTTAATGGTTGGTATTGCTGGAAAATTCAGCTGTAACATAGAAATCTTTTAGGCCCTACCAATGGGTCCCCTTTTGGTGATCTTAAAATAGAAATACAGGTTAAGAGGCCCAGTAATCCAATTTGGCAGTTCTGTTTATATGCTAGCAGCATATTAATGGGTATTAATGTGTTCCCTGTTCTCCTGATGTCCGCCCCAAATTTGGTGAAAAAGCGTATTATACGTAAATACTGGCAAAACATGTATATGATGAGATATTATTCCCTCATACGATAGTTTGACACAGATTGATAAACCAGTCGGATCCTTACAAAAGTATCTAGACTGATTTCTGATTCCTTACTGGCATCTACAATTTGTCAGTTTCATGCTTAACATAATGCAGACTGGGGAGATTGTAGTGATCCGAGCAAGGGTTGATCAACCCTTCAAGGTTGTCCATTATGCCAGGTGGCGGGTGTCACACAGACCAGAGAGTACTTAATCTCTGAGTGTAGAGCTTTGCATGACCACAGAATCAATTACTTCAGTAGATTTGTTAACTATATCTCCTGGCTAACTACGAAGGACTTTTGGGATGGGGTGGTTAGCGGGCAGGAGGTGAGATTAACAATTGCTGCACTAAGGTTCCTAGGTGCTCCTGGAGCAATCTCTTTTAAAGAGACATGAGTTTTCATTTGTCAGCTAGGAGCGTATTATTGTTTGAGTCTAAGCCAAATTGCTTTTTCATTTAATTGTCTTAATTGGGTATTGAAATCCAGTATCTGTATGAGATTTGTTTATTCAATTTACTAGGATACCATGTTAGGCTCTATGTAGCACTTACTATTGTGCACTGGTTTTTGCTTTTACTTTATTTGTGTGATGCTCCATTTGTATTGAAGATCATTTGTATTTTCATCCATCGTCAATTTCTGTGATTTCATTGTTTTATTTTTATTGTTTTTATATCCGAATTGACTAATTTGTCTAATAAGCAGTATACCTTTTATGTAAGGCTAATTTAGTTTGGCCAAAATAATGAAATGGTTTTTGCGATGTTCAAGACCAGTTTTAAATCCCCACATATCTTCGGGAAAGATGCACTGTGACTCTTAATCACTGTGGCTTAAAGCACAGCATCATCCGCAAAGAGCAGCGCTGGGTGTCCATTATCACCACTGTCCCATCCTTCATTCCTGGCACATCAAAGATTCAACCACACTGCTGATTCTCTCCAACTTGTCTTGTGACATTGTTTCTGAAGCATAGTTCTGCACTAGCCAAAGGCATTATCTGCAAAGTGCCAACTTTGTCTTCGACCCATGTCAGAAGCTTTGCCAGCCTCGGCCAGAGAGGCTTGCATCCTTTTTCCACTCGTTCAAAAACTGGCTTGTGATGACCAGTTACTGCTTTAGCTCTGCATACAACTATGCTTTCTTCGCAGCCATCTTGAGAAAGTACTGTTCCCCCAGATTCGCATTGGTCTCTTTCCTTGCAGCTTCGAACCTCTTCATCAGTATTTCCTTGGCAGTTGAGCTTCCTGTTTATTTCCCATCTGATTCCAACTCCCTTCATTACAGGCTGTTCATATCTTATCGCATGATCTCTGGTGTGTGCTCTTTCTCTTTTCTTCAAATCCTGGACATAATCATCTTCTGGGGCTGACCATTCTGTCACCCATACCAAGGACGCTGTTCAATCCTGGAAATGACCTCTTGTATGACAGAGTGCACGGTGAGTTAGGCAATGAGCTGTTTGGAGTTCTATCTCAATAGCTATGAATATTTCAGACTTACCCATGGCATAAGGCATGAGTGCACATACATAGCAATCCTTATTGTACGTTTTTCTTCCCACTTCCTTCATGTGTTGATACCACATGCTATTCCCCAAATGTGCTGTACTATCTAAATACTCATTTATTTCATAATGATCCTCCCTTGCACTTCTCTTGGGTCTCTTCTTTGTCAAATGATTTCGTACATAATGATCATGGAGTAAATCAGAAACGGACCTCCCTCCAAAGGGAAGCCTAGGGCTACATGTCACAGACATAGGTACCTCCACATGTGCTACTAGATTAGGAGCAATCACTTAAGGACTTGGCCTCCTTACAGTATCTAGTTTTGCAAAGGTAATTGGAGTGGGAAGGATGAACTGAATAGATCAATAGAAACAGAAAAAGGATAATGGATTATGAACAGGCATATATTATGCACCAATACATTAGGCTCCACCATCAGTGTCTCTCCACACGTTGTTGACTCTCTTCACTTTCTGGAACTGCAATATGTTCAATAGACCACATCCTTTGCCTGTAATTACTTTTAAGGAAGGAAAAATTCACTTTAATCAGGCAATCTCGTTAAATGCTCAGGTAATTGCATGATTTGTTCTATAATTGCTGCCAATAGACGTCTAATCGCCAGGCCATCTTTAGGATCTTGGATAAAAGTATGCATATCAGTGCTGCGCCCAACAAGAGCAGGGTAAGCTTGGATTATAAATATGAAGACAGCAAGAAGTAGTCTGTGTACATCAACATCTGTCAGCACCATGTGCACTTCCAAATAGAAACTCAGTGAGAAACGAGTTGGGGAACTGCTCCCTCTTCCAGTCGTTGAAAAAAAGGAAGTCTAGATCGGGCATTCTTTGTTTATTCCTGCACGCCAAAGTTCAGTGTCAACAAACTCCTGTGACTCAAGAACAGTAACTTTCTTAATTCCTGCTATAATATCTATAAGGAGTGTTTCAGGGGAGCCACAGTCCAAATATATACTTTTGTCTATCTAATGGATAATCTTTGCATCATTCATCACGTGCAGACTCTATCGCTGACGAAGAACTTCTTCTCTTGACCTGCTTCCGAATGGGTGGGTGTTTGTCGGCCTCTCCAGTGTAGACTTTCACATCTCCCAGGTGTATCCAAGCTCGCCTCCCTTGGAATTTAACTGCTGAAGGAGTAATGTCTTACACAACAAAAAGGCCACTAAATCTGGGCTTGTACCACTTTCTTGTGAAGTTCTTTACTGGAAATGTGTCTCCGGAAAATAATTTAGGAACACATAGCTTTGTAGGTCCGGTTGCTGTATTGTTTTCATCTGTGTTCGGAGAATGACACCCCTTCCGCTTGAGTTGATCTGAAATGACAGAGATACTGGAGGTCATACATGTTAAATGCGCACGTAACTAATTTCCTAACAATTCTGCTGTTGTGTGGGCATCACTCCTAGCCCTTGATGAAGGAGTTAGAGGCGATCTCATCCGCCTGCCTGTAACTAGTTTGTGGGGTGTGAGGTGGTGGTCAGAGCCGGGCTGATTTCTCAATGCATATAATGCAAGGGGCAAGCAATGCAGCCACCCCCTTCTTCAGTGTCAAATTCAATTTTGCTATCCTCTCTTTGAGAAGGCCGTTGAGTCTCTCACATATTCCCGTTAGCTTGCGGGTGATAAGCAGAAGAAAATATATGTTTCATACTAAGTAATAAGCTAATCTGTTCGAATACCTCATTCACAAAATGAGGTCCATTATCTGATCTCAGCACCTCACTTACTCCCCATCTTGGAAATGCTTTTCAGACTAAAAACATCACAGCGCAAGTGGCATCTGGATCTGTGCATGGACCAGCTTCAATCCATCTTGCGAACGGGCACAGTACCACTATCATATACCTGTATCCGTTACAAACCTGCAGCATATCAACATAGTCAATATGTAAATTCTGAAAAGGACCATTCCTCTGACTGTTCGCAGCGTGTGCCCAGCAGTAAACTTGTGACCTATGATGCAATTTCCTACATAAAAAGCAACGTGTTCTAACAGGTTCGGTATGAACCAGTCCTCCGCAATGGTTGCTGCAAGGCTCTCCCTAGTGACATGCAAAGGGTAGTGCAGCTGTTCTAATGCCACCCTTAATAAAGCTATAGGCATCACTCATTTATCCATGCTGTTTTCTCGCCACAGGGCTTCAGAAGGGGATAAAGAACGCCCCCTCTGTGTCCACAGTTCTTTCTCTTCCTGTGGAGCTCCACTTTGAATTTCCATCAATTGCATTTGTGATAAGTGATTAAACCCTTAATTCACAACCATTATTACAACCATTTTCTCTTTCACATCAGGAGCATCAAAACTAAAAATATCAGATGCATATGCAACCCTTTTGACCTCTTCGTCTGTGGCTTGGTTTCAGTGTAAAATTAAGTCAGTTCTCTTAGTATGAGATGCACAACTAACTATTGCAATGAGTGCTGGGAGGTGTAGTGTCTTAAATCTATCCAAAATGCTGCGTGTTGCACTGGAGTGCCTTCCACTCGGAGGCAACCCCTCCTCTTCCAACGTGCTAGTCCTGCATGCACGGTTGATGTCACGTAGGCGGAGTCACTGTACACCATTACTTCCTACTCTGCGTGATTCTCGAGTGTTACAATAAGCACCACCAATTCTGCAGCCTGTGCTGAAGAGTGAGACTGTAGTCTTGCACTTGATACTACCTCAAATTCCCCATTAACTCTGTGCCTTACCACAGCTGAACCTGAATGCCTTTCTCCCACAGTTTGATCAATCTTCGAAGAGCCATCAATAAAGAGAACCTCTCCTGCAGCTAGAGCATTCTCTTTTACCCTCAGGATTTCATCATAGAACTCCTCATAGTTAGAGCAATCATGCACTTGCTCATCTGCTGCCAGTGCTTCGGCTACAAACGTGGCAGGATTCACCACTTTACACCCGGCTATTTTGATTGCAGGATTCGATATAACCACTTCATAAGCAGAAGCTCTTTGAGACGTCGGTGTACCCTTAGGTTTCTCAAAGACAGCAAACAAAGCATGCTCAACAAATGTAACACCCCATCACTATGCTTGCAGACTTCTCAATAGCGAACATGGCTGCTGGCAATGATTGTTCGCAAGGGAAGTCACCCCTCATAACTGGGTCCAAAATCCCACTATAATATGCTAAGGGTTTGTACCCTAATGTGGTTCTCTGTGTGAGTACTGCTGTCATAAATGTTACATTCGTATGGGAAAACAAAAAGAACTCCTCAGAATAATTGGGAATCCCTAAAACTGGAGCTGTGCAAATTGCTTTTTTTCAATTCATCAAACCCTTCCTCCATCTCCTCAGTCCATTCAATCTTTTCCTTATTCACTTGTGCTTTTTTCAGGGCCTGCAAAAGGGGGCTTGTGCATGTACTATACAGTCCCAGAAACTGCTGCATTTGCTTTATCGTGTGCAGTTTTGACATTTTCATGATTATCTCAGTTCCTTCAAGTGTAACTTTCTTTTCTTCACGCAAAATGAACTCTTATGTATAACACATCTCCCTGACAATACTGCAATTTCTCCTTATCCACTTTGTATCCTTTCTTTGCTAAAATAATCATTAGCTGAATTGAGTCTCGTCTGCACTGTTCCTCTGTTGTGCTACAGATGAAAATATCATCTACGTATTGCAGCACAATACTTGGCAGATAAATATTGCTTAAGTCCATCTGCAGGACCCAATTAAAGCTTGATGGAGACTCACAATACCCTTGGGGAAAACGTGTGCTTTTCAGCTTAGTCTGACGGAACGTAAATGACATAAGATCTTGGGAATCTTTGTCCAACGGAATTGAGAAAAACACATTTTTCAAGTCAATCACCATAAAATATTGTGTTGCTGGGAGAATACTGCATAAAATCGTCGCAGGATTCGGGACTAGAGGAAATTCTGCTTCTACAATCTAGTTTATCCGTCTCATGCCCTGAATTAAATGGCATGACCCACCCTCCGATTTTTTTTTAATCGGATACACTGCAGTATTACATGGTGATTCTGACATCACCAAGATGCCTTGATCCATCATGACATGGAATACAGCCTTGCTCGAGGCAAAATTGCTTGTGTTTTCGACTTAATCTTGACCTCTCCCACCCACTTTAACAGATCTACATCATAGGGGCCTATACTCCATAAACAGGTTGGTAAAGCCTGTGCAAGTCAAGGGCGAGCGACTGTCTACCTGACTGTTGGCTGTTTGCTGCGTTGTTGCGCGTTCGGCGTCTTGCGAAAAAACATGAACACAACGCCTAATGGTCGCGAGAAAAGAAAAATATATCAACCAAAAACGCGTGCAAAAATGAAACGTGATCTCATGAGAGTGAGATCTGAATCTGAATTCGAATCTCCAGAAACACAGCCGGGGACGCTGCCTGGAAGCGACCCTGCAGCATTGTTGGATTCTGCACCAACAACAAACTTACAAGTAAATGGCCATATGCTGGCTTTGAGCTGCTCAAGTGTGTTTGAATCTGTATCGCGTCCACTAGGGGAGCCAATAACAACACTTGGCTTTTTGAATAGTAGCTCAAGTAGGAAAGAAGGATGTGGGAGGTACCCAGGTTTACTCGGGCCACACATAGATGGTGATGGTAGCGGTGCCTCATTGCATCTGGGAAAAATTGTTATGGATAATTCCATTAATGGCCCTAGTGACACTAGTAATTCATATGATCCATGCAACTTCAGAACTACAAATTCTGATGACGCTCAACCCGGGGTCTTGACTCGGGTTATATTGCCCTCACAGGTTCCACATCTTCGCGTACTGGATGGTGTGCCACACAATGCGAGGAAGGGCCCGTTTGCACCCGTCAATCTGGACAAAGGAACTTATTTGACTATAACAAACGTCACATTTGTATAAATTGTCGAGATTCATGTTGCAGACAGCCCACTCACTGGTCTTATGAAGCTCCTAGCATGGTTTTAACATCCTCAGCTACTTTAGATTCATTCCGTGGCACGTTGGCAAGTCTTGACACATGCAGTGACACATGTAGTGATCCTAATGAGTCAATTTAGGGCCTTCTGAAAGACCAGGTGCTGGTGATTCATGACAAAACTACGCCTGAACTGCAATCCTTTGCATACAAGAAGGGGGAGTGGAATAAGAAGATGAGTTTTTTTGCATTCATTCATCTCATATACATCCTGAAATCACTAAGAATATCGGAGTAACAGGATTTGAAACATGGTAGGTGTGAAAGACGCAACTCGCTAGAAATTGTAAACAAATTTCTTTTTGACATTTCACACCTAAATAAAACCCAGAAAAACGTAAAAAGAAATAATGGTCACACCAAGAGAATCGGACGATAGCCGTGATAAGATTACTAAATCTACTCTAAAGGAAATCACGCCCAAAAAAAAATGACAAAGTGACCGTTAAAAACGTCGAAGGCTGGATCTGAGCTCATCACCTGGCCTAAACTGCACGCAATTAAAAGTCCTAAAAAAATTACCACAGCCTATAGTGCAGAGTGATGAAAGCACATATGAGCAAACTGGAAACAGACCAAAATAAGAATCTTCTTTGTCTACTGAGTCCTCTTCTTCTGACTCTTCATTAATGGAACGTGCATATCCAAAAATCAGAAAAACAAAGTTTCGGACGCGTACCAAACCTGATGAGTCTAAATCCACTACTGAACAAATCACAAAGGAGTTGCAGCCAATTTTCATATCGTCAAAAGCTATCGCAATGTCTCCATTTATCAAACTTTATGAACAACTTAATGAAAGCAATAAAGATCTGAAAACGTTAACTGCTCTAATAAATTTGAATGTTTTAAATTTGGAAAGTGACAACACCCTGTTTTACCTATCATATGAACAAAAGGATTGAAGGATCGTTGAGTTTTTTAACTGAGCAAAAGAAATGCGACATCATGGACAGAAAACTCTTTGCCGAAGTAGCAAAGGAAGCTTTACTCCTATTGAAACTAACAGGTCCAATGGAGTCTAACTCGCACAAAAATGCCACCAGCAAGGCAGATTACCAACAGATCGCGCACTCAAAAAGCATGGTGCCTCATAGCAGTGTCTCCAACTGCACTTCACAAGTGGATGACCGTGGAATAGTTGGTAGCCCAAATACAGCTGCATGGCAGATAGACGAGCGCACCACTGTTAGCCCAATTGCAAGCTGTGGAAATTCCATGGTAACAAAAACTGTAGACCTAACTCCTTCAATGCAAATTCTTAGCCTGTGTCCTCACAGTAAGCAGCCAACGCAGATGACCGGAGCACCAAAAAATGAGCATGGGATTGTACCCGTAATTCAAAAGTGCGAGCATTAAGGCTAAGAATTAATCAACTAACCCTACACTGGTGAAACTGTAACAACATTATAGCCCTGATTTGAGAAAGGCCAAGGAAGGCCGAAACATGTGTTCTCTATCTAAAGGGCAATCCAATAAAACACATACTGATACTATTATGCGCAGAATCCTGGATCTTCCTTCTTTTGTTTTTCTAAAGACATGAGTATTGAACCTGTTGAAAGCAACTCTGAATGCAATGAAACCAAACAAAAGACTTCTGAGTTATTTTCAATCTATAGCAAAGATACAGTAAAAACTAACTCAAAGGTTGGTAAAAACGTGAAGATAAAGAAGACAAAAAAACAGAACTCAAAAAAACAACGTACAACACATTCACCAAGGAAATGTTTGTGCAACATTAAGACGATAAACGTTACTGTCAATACTAATGACAACTTTGTAAAGGATAACAGACAACCCAATGAACATGAAAATTTGAAAATAAAAACCACAAAAGAAATAGTCTTCATTGACGAGGCCGCAATTGATTTGATGTACTCATCCACTTATGAAAATGATGCATCAGAGACTTAAGTGGCGTTATTATCATCTAGGACTTCTGAAATTGTACCTGATAAGGATAATCCAGAAGAATTTGCTACCAAAAATAACCTGGACAAACGAGCACTTCTAGCTCCCCTCTTAGTCTCACCAACAAACACTAGCACACCATCTCAAAGGGAGCAAATATTTGTGGGAAACAATGAGACTACTTTGGCTCCATCGGAGAGAATATGTACTTTGATTCAACCAGTGGCTCAAATAGCATTGGTCCCATTAGATCCTTCTACTTCGCCCTTTATTCTAATGAGTAAGAGATGGGAAAAGTTAACAATCGATTCATGTATCATGACTATCAACAAAGATGGCGCTTACTTAACAAAATCTCCTCACATTAACTAAGTAAGAGGCAATCACAACCTCACTAATGCATCCAAATTTGGGATAGAGCCTCAAACTGGTGGGAAAATTACTTGTGAAAAACTCATGTCCGAAGACAAGACACTGAAGGATATGGACAAAAAAATCGTAAAACTGGAAAGTCTGACAACAAATCACAAGCACCATTCAAAATCGGCCTGGAACGCATAGTTAGCAGTGCTAACTTTATTTTGAATCGAAACAATGTACTGTGTCTTCTTCATTACGTGCCAAGCTTAAAAAATATTGAATCCAATGACCAGAAAATTGTCTAGTTTATGGAAGAAATGCAAAATGATAAGGTGATTTTACACCTGAATTCAAAAATCATCTTTGACATTTTGTTGGATGCAGCCCCCACACTCATGTCGCTGGGTTTCGATATATTCAAAATTTCAGATGATCTTGATACTAAATGGTTCGGAGAGTCCCCTAAACCTACAACCACACGTAAACAAACTGCAAAGAGTTATGTGGAACAACTGGCAAACTGTAGGGACAATGCAAACAGAGGATCTGCAAGCACAAAAAGAAGTAAAGAACTGCTTAGAACAAATAACGGCTCCGAAGACAATCTCTTGGAAAAATGGGCGGCCAAACAATAAATTAAAATAACCTTCTCATGTGAAAACAAGATGAAAATGGTGAGCCTTGATCAGAGTGAACGGAAGTTCTTAACGGAACATAAAAATGACTAGCATTGGGTGGCGGAAGCACTTTCGATGAAAACCCAGAAAAAACCCAACAAATAATGCCAGATAGAATCGGATAAGAAAATTATTGTGGCTGGCTCTTGGAATACTAGAGGATTTGCACATTTATTTCAGAACAATTGGTTAACTGATATTGATCTAGTGTGCATACAAGAATCTTGGCTCTTGGACTGCCCCTTGTCTGTTGAATTTGAAGTCGCCTTCAGTCCTGTCATAAGAAACATAAAAGGACGCCCCATGGCCGGGTTGTTAACTCTTATTAGAAAAAGCTCCGGATTACGACTAAAACCTGGAATATATCATCATACATAAAGGTTTGAATGATTAGCACTCCAAAACAAGGTCTAATTCATCTCATTAACATATATTGACATCATTTATTAGCAGGAACCTTGCATTCATTGATCAGATCTCTGCATTAATTGATGATTTACGGGAAGTTGACACTAAGGCGAATATCATAATCTGTGGAGACTTAAACATTAATTGTATTAACCGAAGTCAAAACAAAGCTTCTAAAACAGTTTCTAGATGGTGCCTCAAAATGAGCTTGCGAAAACTACATATGTTGAATGGGAACATGAGAGGAGAGCGTCAGGAATTTGGGGTGGTGGAGGTGGAAGAGGTGTGAGGGTCTTCCGAATGCTTAAAGACGTGATAATGGCTAGAAAACTACCTTTCCCAGCAGCCTCTGGGTATTGTGTAGTTCTTGCCGTGCGCACTTTGAGCCAGCTGTCTGTAATTAGTGACAGCTTATCAAGGGCCCAACGGCGCACGGCACGTGTGGCTTCTTTTGGTGTTCGAGACAAAGCCATGCCGGAGGATCGATGGGAGTCACGCACGCCTGTAGTTCCAAGCAGGCACATGGAACAAGGAAATAGCAGCGCACCGAGGACACGCGCAGTTTCCATGCCGCTCTGCATTCCTTCCTGAAAACTGGCGCGGGGAACGCGAGGCGGCGTAGGACTGACCCGCGCTTCGAGTACAGCGGCATCCTCGTACGTCTGGGAAGGCTTGCGAGCTTCCCAGACACTCAGATAAGTGCTGGTTGGGTTTTTCCTTTTCGTTTGCTTTCATCGGGCATTGCATATGGGCAGAACGGAACTCTGTAATTGTCACTAGCTATGGTTTTGAAGTGAACACTTGGTGTCTGTATTGTGAAAAGGCACTAAAACCTGGCAAGAAGTACATCCTTCATTTGAGTGTTAGGGCTGTTAACTATTCACCCCTTGTGGGTTCTCTGGAACACAGTCCTATGTTAGGTGTTGATACCCAGACCACTTGGTCTTACATGTTATATGTGTGTAAATGTGCTAATGCTTGCCCATAAGGCCATGTGTTATGTTCTTCATGTTGGGATACTCTCCCATGAGTTTGTTTCATTTTGTGCTTGCATATATGTAGTCCATGTAATTGTATTAGTACTGGTACCTGTATCAAGGGGGTACTAGGAGGTGCAGGGACACTAGGAAGGTGCAGTAGTGGCTTGTATTAAGGGGACATTATTGGTGACCTGAGTTGTGTTAGGTTCTATGATACCCTATCAGATATTAGGCAGTGTAGGTTTTTTTTTCCCTGTTACGTCCCCCGTCCTGTCCAATTTAGGAAAACCAGATCAAGGGTTAGGAAACACCTAACACTCCCTTCCCCGTCCACAACCTCTTCCTAACCCTCTTCCCCCCCCATTGGCTGCCATGTGGTATGCTGTGTTTATATATATATCAGGTATCTGTGCCAACCACGGGTGGAGGGTCGACTTCATTCGGCTTCTGTGGTTCAGGGGAGAGTGTCGACACCTTCCTCCAACATTGTGTTTGACAGAGACATACCGGCCAACTACACCTGGAGCAATACAAGAGCAAGTTCAGACATCGACTATTTTTTTTGTCTTGGATAGTTTACACGAGCAAGTAACTCGTATGCATGTTCAGGTGGGATCTCACAGTGACCACAACATGCTAAAAATAACTTTCAAAATGGACAAAGAACATAAGGGTGGTAGATGGAACTGTCGTGTTAATGTTGACTCTAACAGAGTTAGGCTCCGTCTTGATAACGAAACCGTAAAATCTATTGCAAGAAAGTTTTGTGAGGAACTGAATGGAGTTGAATACGATCAACTACTAATCCAATAAATGGAAAAAAGCCAAGGTCTAAAAAATTGTAAATTTACACCAAGACATATCTTTGATCTGGATGTCTTGAAGCGTAAAAGACTAATGCGTTGTGAAATTAGGAACCACCAGAGCATTATAAAGTGAGCTAGCAGAGTTTAAAAGAGTCACAAAACAAAAATATAAGAACTGGGTTAAAGCACACTAAGCTCTAATGCTCCAGAAGAATTATGAATTTATGCTACAAAAAATGAAAGACGAAAATTCTCGAATTCTGGAAAATATTGAACACGGAGAGTGCTTCCCAAACAGCCTTGCAGACCAACCCTGTAAATGAAGTAGACTGGATTCAATTGTACACTGATTTACATAGCAAAAACGACTGTGTCAAAGAGCCAGACCTACCCGCCCTAAGTTCCTGGAATATAGAGTTTGACAAGGATGATATCCTCGAAATTATAAAAAAAGCTAGCTCTTCCAGGGCACTGGGGTCTGATGGGCTAACTAATCACACTTTAAAGGAGAATCCTGAAAAGTGGGTGATGTTATACGAAGAACTCTTTCACAGAATTAATAGCACTTGCACTATACCCTTGTCCTGGAAAAGTGCAGTTATTGTGCCTATATTTAAAAAAGGTAATCGGACTAATCCGAAGGATTATAGGCCAATAGCACGGCTAGATGTTCTTGGGGAAAGTCTACTCTACGATACTACAACAAAATCCTCTTAAATGGATCACAACTTCAGAACATATTGATCTCAAACAATCTGGCTTTGTGAAGGGCGTTGGATGCAGTATGAATTTGCTAACAACTGATTTAATCAAGATGGAGGCAATAAGTTCGGGAAACAAAGTTTACCTGGCCTTCATAGATTTTCCTCATGCATTTTCTAGCATCACAGAGAAATGTTGTGGTCCATACTGAAACAGTGGAATTGTCTCGACAGTCTTTTGGCAGCAATAAAAAAACTTCACACTGGCACCAATATAAAAATCTGATTAGATCTGGAAGGTATGCTCTCAGTCGCAATTAACCCCTTTTGCAGTGTAAAACAAGGTTGCCCGCTAGCATCGATCATTTTCAACTTGTTCATCCCTGATATTGGTCATACAATTGAGGGAGTGTTGTCTTTTCCACCTAAGATCAATGGAAGTCACGTGAGTTGGCTTCTATACGCTGATGATCTGATCTTACTTGATGTCACACCTATCGGACTTCAGCGGAAACTGGATGCAGTAGAAACTTACGCAAAGAACAACGGCCTGCACTTCAACAAAAACAATTGTGAGATAGTTTGGCAAAATCTTACAAACTCTCACAGGATAAATAGGAAAACATTTTCATGGCATCTTGGGACTGAAATTCTAAATATCGTGACTAACACCAGATATTTAGGAATGATGATTAACTCCAACATTAATGACAACCCATGAGTTGAAACGGCGAAAATAAAGTGCCGTCAACTAGCATGTCAGGCATCAATTCTCAACAAGAAATATGGAAAGTTTTCCTTAACACCTGTAATCAACTTTTATAACCTAAAAACAGTTCCGGCATTGCTATTCGGTGCAGAATACATCTTGGGGTGTACTTATGACGTCTGGGATACACTTGAAAACATCTTTTGGACTAAGGTGCTCCAGCTTCCCAAAGGTACTCCAACTGTATGTATACGATATGAGTTGGGGCTTATATCTATCCATGCTCGAGTTTGCTGGAACACGTTGCCACTCTACCGGAAAACATCTATGGAGGCAGTTGTCCCTCAATTCAAGATACTACATAACCTTGGAGATGGCACACTGGGATATATTACAACTTTATGGGCACACTGAATTAGAAATCAAGACTTCAACCCTATACTGCAATCCGAACAAAGCAAATATCTAATTATGGAGAAGGGATTGGATCTCAACACAAGATCTTAGAGCCAAGAAAAGGCTAATGAAGGATGTGCCATGTGAGGCGAGAGCCTTTAACGAACGCTCAAAACCCATGGAAATCTTTCCTGATTTTCGTCGTAGATCTTTTTTCTTGAATTTTCCATTAAATATGTTCAAAACGAAGGAAAGACTAACGGGGTAATTCATAGAATCCAGCGCACAGTGTGCGTGTGCGACAGTCTGCGGCAGCCGCATGCACTAAAATCCATTTCCACGCACAGCGTATTCATGGATTTCAACATCCAAAACCAGCCATGGCCCAGAGTGGCGCAGCGACCCTGCAGCAGCCCTGTGCGAGCGTGGTATGTGTATTTCGGGGGTGCACGGGAAGTTTCACATGCGATTGGCCCTGTGCGAGCGGTGTACGTGTATTACTGGGGTTCGCGTGGAGTTTCACACGCGATTGGCCCTGTGCGAGCGTGGTACGTGTATTTTGGGGGTGCGCAGGAAGTTTCACACGCGATTTCGCTGTCAGAGCGGGGTACGTGTATCCAGTGGAGTGCGCGGGGAGTCCCACACGTGAATCGGCAGTGTGGGTCCTCCCAGGTATCCCCTCTACCCCCTCCACGGCCCCTGCAGGCAGCCCATACCACAGGGGACTATCCTGCACCCCTGGTCATGTCCCGCAGGCAGCCCATCCACCATGGGCATGCCCCCTAGCCAAGCCACATGTCACCTTGCAATATGATCACCAACTCATGTCCCCCAGCACCCCACCCCCCCAGCAGTGAGGGGCACCTGCCAGCAGGCCCCCACTCATGTCCCCCTGCACCCCCACCCCCAGCAGTGAGGGGCACCTGCCAGCAGGCCCCCACTCATGTCCCCCACCCCCCAGCAGTGAGGGGCACCTGCCAGCAGGCCCCCACTCATGTCCCCCTGTACCCCCACCCCCCAGCAGTGAGGGGCACCTGCCAGCAGGCCCCCACTCATGTCCCCCTTCACCCCCACCCCCAAGCAGTGAGGGGCACCTGCCAGCAGGCCCCCACTCATGTCACCCCCCCAACACATCAACATGACCCACAATCATGGCCCTCATGGCCACCAAAATCCCACGGCACGCCACCCCTGCCCAAATAACCAACCAAGCATAACATACACCCCACATTAAAATGCCCATTACATGAAACAACCCAAATGGCATGTATGTACATCAACACATGTCCGTCACACACACACACACACAAAGGGTGCCAGTGAATGTGAAATCCCACATTGTGACATGCATGAAACCAATTAGAGAATACCACACATTGAAGTACGGGAAAAAAAGTATTGAACAAAAAATGTGGTGAAAGAAATTCAAAGACCAAACAATGGAAATAAGGAAAACAATGCAGAATGTCACACAATGATAAAAAAAGGAAATCAGAATCCAAAATATATGAAATCAAAAATGCCTCCAGTCTCCTTCCAACAAAGCCAATCCAAACAGAAATGAAAAAGTAAAATCCATTCCTCCATGGAAAAATCAAAAAAGAAAATGCTGACAAATCCACACTCCAACTATTTACAAGGATGAAATCCTTGGTCCAGGAGCCCAACTGTCCAAATGAAACCTACAAAAATACACTAACTAATGAAGAACTATATACAAAAATGTGGGGTATTGTCAAGTGCCCCCAAAAAAAATGAAACCTAACACAAACTAACTATTTACAATGGCAGCGGGCTAGTCCGACGGCTCACTTTTTGATGTCCCTGGCCAGGGCATCATCGAACTCCCGCTCAGTGTCCTGGAGGCGGTCCTCTTCTATGTCCCCGAGGGTTCGCAGGGACGATGACATGTTGACCTCCAACTCCCTGTGAATTGCCTCAAGGCACTCCGCCCGCCTCAGTGCCCTCCGCCCTGACCATTGTGAGCCGTGCCTCTTCCGCCCACTGCCGCTCCGCATCTATGGCGTGGCCCAACCGCTGCCACATGGAATACACTTGCATTCCTTGGTCCTCCTGCCCTCTGGCCGATGCCTGCCCCTCCGATGTTGAAGGCCCCGAGCCATCATTGCTCCCACCATGTTGCTGCTGCTGTGCCTGTGCCTGCGCCCTGGCTCTTGCTGTCTGCACGTCCTCCTCCGGCTGGGGTGCATTTGTTGTGGTGGCCACCCCTGCTGGACGTCCGACTCCCAACTGTGGAAGGGATGTGTCCTCCACCAGCCTGGCCGCTGGGTCAGTGGCAGCTCCACAGGGTACCCAGGTGATACATGGATGGGAAGATGGCATGGAGGACGACTGGCGCGTAAGGGGTTCAGGTGAGGAGGGGGTCGCAAGAAGGTCCAGCACACAGAGGAATCCAGCACTGGTGACCCGTCCCAGTAGGTCAACGTGGTCAAAGAGGCATCCGAGATGACGTGCAGTGTCTTCACGAAAACACCGCAGGTCACCTCGCATGCCCCGTTAACGCAACACTATCCCAGCCAGGACAGGCTCAACCCGGTCCCGGATAGCCACGTCCGCAGGGAGAGGAAGGCCAGTTGTTGTGCGCCCCTCCTCTCCCTGAAAACGGGTCTGGACGTAGGCATCCCTGCTGGTGCCGGATGATGCAGTCCCAGGATCGGGGACAGGATTACACAAAAGCACCTCTGCGGCGGCCTGTGCTGCCTCCTGTCCCTGCACTGCACCACTGGCATCAGTGGAATCCCCGCCTCCAGACCCCGTGTGTGTCCCTTCCACAGCCTCCTCCAAACCCCCACCAACCTGGATGACTCCATGCCATCTTCCTCCATCGGACCCTGTGGGGGTCTCAGCTGCCCCATCTGCTGCCGAGGAGTCCATCTCCAACCTCCGCCTCTTGGACCTACCCTCGGCAGCAGCGGCCTGGGACGCGGCTCCAGACTCCTCACTCCCTTAAGAGATGACAATCTGGGAGGGGAGCCGGGCCTTGCCTCTCCGGCTGGTGGTGCGATCCCTGATGCTTTGCTCCAAAGCGCCCTCTTCATCAGTTGATGCTGCAGACAGGTAGAGATAGAACACAGGCATCAGGGCACTGTACAATGGACTGATACACACATGACAGTTGTACATGAGTGGCAGTGTCAAACTTCAGACATGGCATCTCACTACTTAACACACATGTCATTTCTACTCACACACATGAGCAATTCCACAACAATATTGCACCAGGCAGCACCATCCATACACATACAACAGCATCAGCATCCGAAGGTGAGCCTGACGTCACATGAAACACTGGGAGTTCACAACACATGCACACACACCAACACACTTACATGCATGTGTACATGTCCACCAACTGTCAGAGTGATGAGATCGCCATCCATGTCACATCTGGCATTCAGCCTTCTACATGTCGGTGCCACATGCATCCATGTTGCATCACAGTTGCACACTTGTCAAATACACACACATGCACATGTACACAGTGCAGATACATGCAGCTGGAACCAACATCCATGTGTGACACCACAACCATGCCAACGTACATACACAGTAATTCAAACATGTGTGCTCCCACATCTGCATTTGGCCTGCATGCTTACCCACACATACACCATTGATGTGTCTCATACATGAGAGGACTCGCATGTGTCAGCCTCACTCCCCTGTACATACACATCCATACATGGCCCTACAGAAACACATGTGCAACCTTCACACTACTGGCACACCACGACACGCACAGCGTCCAACCAGTATACATGTACACTTACCGCTCGACTCCAGACGGGCCTGCCTCTCAAGGACCTGGACGTGGAGCACTGGGCTTATGCATTCCAGGACCCTCATTTGGTGGTTGGACAGGTAGCCCTGCCGCCCCTTGGCATCCGCTGCCTTCAAGAGGCGCCGGGCCTTGTCGAGGGTCCTGGACCTGAAGTCCTCCCAGCGCTTCTTGACATGTTTGATGTCGCGGACTGCCACCCCCTCCTCGTTGATGGCAGTCACGATGTCCATCCAGATCCTGGTCTGTCCTTTATAGTCGGCGCACAACTTCCAAAGAGGGCACCATACTACCCCAGGACTTGCTCCACCAGGACACCAACTTCCCTGGCACAGAAGAGGTGGCCCTCTGCCTCTCTGGCTGGGGGTTGCCAGTGGTGCCAGATGGTGTTGTGCCCAACATGGCAACCCCAGAGGCAGGTGTGGGTGGGAAACTGGGTCCTGGGGCTGGGCTGTGGAGCGATGGTATGCCAGTCGGGAGTCTTCAGTTCCAGCCGGGGTGGTCACAGCAACTGCACCCCTGGCTGACGTGCAGGCAGCAAATAGCAGGGCACGTGGGCAGCAGGCAGGCAGCAGCAGATGGCAGGTGGGAGCATGCTCGAGGGTCTTGGGGGCAGTAATTCCGCCATCTGGGCAGGAGCGTGGTCTTCTGTGTGTTGTCTCGTGGCCAGCTTGATATGGAGTGATTTGGCACGTGAACAAATTGCATGTCAGTGTGTAATTCGAGGAAAGGCCCATAGCGCGTAAGCACGTCTGCGACGTTACGCGCGAGGGTGTTTCCCTCGTGACAGGTGCATAGTGAATCAGCACGTGAATACACCGCACGTACGTGAATTCATTGGACCAAAGGCCCTTTAGCACGTAAGCGTGTCTGTGACGTGACGCGCTTGGGCGTTTCCCTCAACACAGGTGCATGTTCATCGTACACGTGCAAAAACTGCACGTCTGAGTGTCAGCTCGTGTAATTGGAGGAAAGGGCCTTAGCGTGTACACGCGTAAGTGATGTTGTACGTGTGGGCCGTTTGAAAAGGTATGTGTAGCACGCCATTTTCTTGTACGTGCTTTTCGTGGAGAGCGAGTGGGTGAATTTTGTACTTCTAGTCGGTTCACACGTGATTACTTCACAACGGTTCAAGTTCGCACTCCCTGTTACCTCTGACAGCGTTCAATTCTTATTTTGGCCTGTTTCCTCAAACAGCGTTCACTTCTTCTTTTGTCCTGTTTCCTCAGACAGCGTACAATTCTTCTTTTGGCGGCTGTGTTGCCAATGCGCACACGCGCATCTTTTTCACATTCTTTTTCCAGGCATACAGTGAGTCGCGCACGTATTTACCAACTGTGCTTGCCCCGTGTGTCGCATACCCCTTCAGAGGTCAGTGTAGGCTGCGTGTATTTCGCGTATGCTTATTTTTGTGTTTCTGGGTGCCACAGCGTAGTGCGGGTTCATTTTTCCACGCACGTGGTCTACGAGGGGTTGCGTGCACGTTCATTTTTGTTTTCGGGGCGCCTGTGCGTTGCGTAACCCGTCATCTTCCCCCAGGGGTCACAGACAGCCTTGCTAGAGCACTAGGGTACGAATTCCATCTAGTACCCTACCCTTTTCACCCCCAGTTGCCCAGGACAATTGTTTACTGCTACTCCCATACGCACAACAACATCAGTGCCATGGTTGGGAGGCGACCAAGCGGTAAGGGAGGCAAAGGTGGCCGACCTCCAAAAGGTGGGCGTGGTGGGCGCGTTAGGGGACGTGACCAGGATTTGCAGGGTGCCCCTAGACACCCATGTGTGGAGGACCAATCAGGGACACCCATACCCCCCCATGGTTGTGGGAAACGTAGCTGACACCATCCCAGCTCAGCCCTTGTTGGACCAGCCCATTTTGTCACCAGAACCGGCACAGGATGACTCCCAGGCTGACTTCCAGGTCAGCAAGTATAAGCCACATGTGGCGGTGCAAGTTGCTGTCACCAGGCCACGTGGATCTGGGGCAGAAATGTCATCTGCTGCCCCAGTAGGCAGGGTCGGGAGGCTGCCGGGGCAGCTGCAGCTCTATCCACCCCAGCTGAGTCTCCCAGCCGGGACAGTGTCGGTCCAGGTCCATCAAACCGACGTTGGCCCTGCCAACATCACCGTGCACCCAATGCCTGCACCAAGACCTATGGTCATTGTGCATTCGCACACTCCTAGTACCCAGTCCACCGGCGCTTCTGCCCCTACTGACCAGAGCGGCGTAAGCCACTCAGGATCCGCACCACCTTTGAAAAAGAAGAAGGGTGCTCTGGCAGTACAGGCTGAGACCCAGACATGGCTACACACTCTGGCACGTCAAGGAAGCCTAGCTTTAATGATGCCAAACTTGATGCACTTGTGGCCTATGTGTCAGCACATAGCCTGCGAAATGGTGGTGACTGCAGGGTACAAGGGCACACTGGCAGACCATCGCCGACATCATTAGTGCCCTTGGATTTGTGAGGCGCACAGCTGATGATTGCTACAAGCGGTGGAATGACCTGAAACGCAGAGCAAAGAACAAGCTGGCCTCAAATCATGCCTCTACTCTGGTGACTGGCGGTGGGTCTCCACCAGAGGACAACCAACTCACTGAACATGAGTCAGTTGCTGGAACCTTCGTCACAGAGGAACAGATCCAAGGAAGTGGGAGACCTACCAGATTACGACGCATTGTCCGGTGAGTGCCCATGCATGTGTGTGTAATCCATGTGTATGTTGTTTGGGTGACGGGTTCTGAATGAGTGCCTGGTGATCGTGTGTACTCTCTTTGCCTCCCTTACCGCTTGGTCGCCTCCCAACCATGGCACTGATGTTGTTGTGCGTATGGGAGTAGCAGTAAATGTTTGGGTCACCAATGTGCTACCTCAAACATTCACCGGCCTTGAATTTGGGTATGACAGTATCCCTTCTGCCCACAGTAGCCAATTAGCGCAACATTACTGCAGTTGCCCTTGAACTGTCATCTTGCAACAACATTGTTCAGATTTGTTCAGGGTTCATTCAGGCTGATTGTTTCAATTCTCCAATTTTTGCAACGCATTTATCAGCCCTAATGCCACATATGTGACATGCTTCTGTCATTGATTACACCCCTCATTGGCCCACATTTTTTACCTTGTCATGTGAATGATTAGACCTTTCAGGCTGGTTGAGTATTGGCCTGCTCACATTGATTTTTGGTGCCTGTTTGAATTTGGTACATGATAGTTGTTTCCTGTCATGTTAAAGTGACCAACCATTGATGTGCACGTCTGCCTACAATCACTGTATTATTATATACTGGATGTGTAGCAGTGTGTGGCACATGCACATTTTGGCACACTATTTAGCATTTTTCATCTCATCATGTCCATCTCACATGGATGGGTGACAGTACTCATTCACTGACATATCGCTGTACTACTCAAATGCGCCATGGCTATGCTACATGCCATCTGTGTGCTGGCATGTGTCATGTATGTAAATTGGACATGCCACTCACAGGCTGTTGTGTGATGCCAGTGCTACCCACCATGCAGCAAATGTGTTGCTTTTCCATCTTGGTGTCCTCAGTGTCTGCTTTTTAACTCCCCTTCAAACTCATTGACAGTGCATGCATGCCAGGGTTGTAGTCATGTAGGACATGTGTACATCATGTACTGGATCTCTGGCTTGTCAGGCCTATGTGTGTGCTATGGTGCTGATGCCTGTTTCCATTTGTTGTCTCATGTTTTTGCAGGTGATGACGCACTTGATGCTGGTGAGGTTGAGGAGATGGTGCAGACCCAGGAGGAATCTCAGCCACGACTTGGCACCAGGGGAGGACGTGGTGTGGTGGTGGGTGAAAACCCTTTCGTACTGCAGACCATACTGTCCAGGGGTGTCACCTCCCCAGACCTCTATTCAGGTGCTGAATCGGTTGATGAGACTTATGTGCTGTCGCAGGTGAGTGCTTCTGGCAGGGATTCTGTTCTGTCCAACCCACCTGCACCAGGGGTAGAACCTTCTATGGGGATATCAGTGTTGGAAGGTCCGCCTTTGGTGGTTACGGATGCAGGGTCACACTCCACAACATCTGATTCTGTTCCTGGGCCAGCAGATCAGAGGGGGAATGCAGTCCTGCAGCCTCAGGCAGTGCCAGCACAGCAAGGTGGAGATCGCCTTGCCCCGAACAGGTGTGGTGCCCGCCGACGCGGTGGCCGTGCGCCACCAGGCAATACTGTATGGGAAAACTCAATGTACGGTATAGCAGCCCAACAGGGAGCATCGGTTGAAATGATGGCTCTGGCAATGGAGAGGGTGGCCACTTCCATTCTCCCTCCTGAAAGGCAGATGGAGCAACAACAGCAGGCAACAGAGTCCATTTGCCAATCACACAGGGAAGACATGTTGGCGTCCAACAGGGAGCGACGGGCGGCACTGGAGACTCTGCGCGAAGCCATGTCAATAGAGCCACAGGGCCACAGGGAAGCCCTGAGGGTGGAACTCCATAACCTCAGGGAGACTCTGGTTGAACTTGAGGCTTCCCGACATTTTAGGGCAGAACAGCAGCTGGAGCAGCTCACACGTTCGCTCTCAGCTGAGCTGCAGGCAACCTGTGAGGAGAGCCGGGCATCACGCGAGGCCATGTGTGCAGAAATGCAGGCAACCCGTGAGGTGCTGCATGGGGATCTCTGCACTATCATCCTCCATAATCAGACCTTCCACACCTGCATGCTTGCTGCCATGGAGGACCATACCAGGGCTTTGCGTGGGCTGCCTCCCATAGCACCACCACCTCCTGATGCAGCAGCAGAGGGTGATGAGAGCGACAGCAGTTCTCCCACAGTGGCATAGCCATGCAGGTCATGATGCCTGCCCCCGGAAGACCAGACCAGGCCCAGCAGCCCCGGAAGCAGGCATCATGCCACTTGGAGCATGCCCAAAAGCCCCAGTTAGGGGCTGTTTGGGTGCAGTCCTGGCGCCTATGGCGCCAGGCTCATAAAGATAAAGTCAGTCCTGGCGCCATGGGCGCCAGGCTCATTATTGATAACTTACCTGAAGCAGACCATGCTGCATACTCACCTGAGGCAGACCATGCTGCATGAAGACTCAAGCCAAATGAGGCTTAGGAGGGACTATTTTACTAAAGGGACTATTTTGTTACTTGGGTGGGGCTGTGGAAGAATACTTACCTGGATCTTCTTCCAAGGCTATTTAAACCACGCCCGAACAGCCACACGTGCTTCGCGTTATTCTGCTTGCTGCAGCGTAACGCTCACTGTGTTTTCAGCAGCTCCAGTCTTCAGCCACGCCCGCTTCAGTCCTGGGACTCCTTAAACAAGAAGAAAGAAGGATAAAGGTTAGAACAGGAGTTTTAACTTTAATCCTTACCTGAATCCTGATCCATTTCGCCACGGAACTGAAAGACAGAAGTCTTTGAAGCATCGCTTCGCATTCCTACGGCGCCGCGCTGAACTCACCTGCTTGACTGTACTTCAGCATTCCATCACGCTCTCTCCATCTCGCGGCCGCCCTCCGACACCTAAGGAGACAAAGACAGCAAGGTGAGCAAGGAGACTCTCTAAGGCCATACAAGCTACCTACAAGGACTTACCCGATTTACCACGGGAGGTACTCACCTCATCTCGGGTCGGCGCAGTCAACTCTGCTTCATCGCCGTACCCCGGCCCCTAAGGGGAGAAAGCAAAGACAATACCAGTTACCCCCCACAAAACTTACCTGATTTACCACGGGGGTCTCACCTCATCTCGGGTCGGCACAGTCAACTCTGCTTCATCGCCGTACCCCGGCCCCTAAGGGGAAAACCACAATAGACTTACCTGAATCTTACCAAGTGCCATTTGGAAATCTTCGAGTGGATTAATCGGCAACTTGCAAGGAATCGGACAGAGTGAAGATCAGACATTTGAACTGTTATGAACAATTGGACTTTAGAGTCAATACTGGAACTCACCAATTCCTCTACGCCAGTGAAGTAACTGGTCATCAACGCGCCCCTGCGGTCGACGCAGGATGGAGAGCTCATCCTTCCAAACCATCAGGTGAGACTAAGGAGGGGACATCAAGAGTGATCTGTGGGAAGACAACGGGAGTGGGGAAGGTGGGTTGACACTCAAATTCCACGGGTGGTTAATTCCTCGTCTCCTTTGCAGAAGAATATTCTTGCGAGCCAGACAAACTAGGCTGAGCGGGCCAGTCCAGTCAGTCATCTCGGCACTACACGTCACGCTGGTGGAAACAACAGCAGCCCAGTTCCGGTCGACGCCCCCGTGGGAACCAGGTGAGCGTAACACATGAGCCCATGGAGGTATTTTTTTTTCTGCAACATCCACGCAGTTGGGTGTTGGTGTACACCCTGTCCTCGAACCTCCTGGGTGGCCTCTCCCCCCCCCCCCTGGCCCCCACATGGCAATTTTTATAATTTTTTTTTCAAAAATCATTTTTACAGTGTGTTGCCTTGTGTGGCTCCCGTGGGCATCCACTGTGTATTCCGGCTGGGCACATGCAGGCTTGTCCTGTGTTTGGGTTAGATGCTTGGGTTCGACTCCCATGAGCTGTGTGAGCAGTCTGTTGTCAATACTGTGTGGACATCCCTAGTGGGGTATTGATATGTGCTTGTGTGTGCATCCATGTCTTCATCCTTTTTCGCAGATGCCTTCTTCATGTCTTCACATGGACGTCTCCTTTGCAGATGCAGTTCATGCTGTATGCAGTACACTGACACATTTGCGTGACAGCAACACTCTGCAGTTGGAAGGGGTCGATATGCAGGCTTATTCAGGTTGTAAGACTTGCACTACTTTGACTTTGTACTGTCATATTTTTGCAATGTTTCATGCTGTGTTGCTGTATTGTTGCTGGTAAGTATTTGGTTATGTGTGCTTTTTGTTATTGATTACTGGGAGCATATTGTCTGTGGCCCGTTTCCTTTAGGGACAGTGCACTTTGTGACACTTGTGTCAGGTGTTGTGCATTCCTTTGTTTGCTTTCACATTGCATGACATGCCATGGTGTGTTGGGTGGCCGAGATGGGGAGGGTTTGGGTGACATGGCGCTATTTTCATGTAGTATTTTGCAAGGGGGTAGTCAGTCATGTAGCATAAATGTGTGTCTTTTAGTGACACAGCATTGTTTGTCTTTCAGTAGGTAGGGATGCACACAATGTAACACTTCCAGGTGACCAATCTCAGGCTGGTATGGTTGTGACAGTTGACTGTCCCTTATGTCATCATCATTGATTGTCAGCTGGTATGTGCCAGGGCGGTGTTCTCTCCACAGGGGTGTGATTTTAGGTGAAGTAATTAGGCACCAGCTGCGTACGGGCTGCCTCACCACGTGCCCTTTCACCTCCCATGCTTAGCGGCCGTGCATGTGGTTGGGGATGTGGGGGCAACACCATGTCCACCGGTAGGCCCCAGCGTTTTGCAACGTTGTGCAGCACACATGCTGCCAATATAATCCTGCACACTACTGGGGGAGTGTATAGCAGCTGCCCACCAGAGCGGTCAAGGGAGCGAAAGCGTGACTTGAGCACTCCGAATGTGCGCTCCACTATGCCCCGGGTTGCAATATGGGCTGTGTTGTATCTTACCTCGGGTGGTGTGGTGGGGTTCCGAATTGGCGTCATCATGTGGGTGCTCAGAGGGTAGGCACTGTCCCCTGGGGAGGTGATGATGGGTATCATTAGTGGGGTTGTGACATTACTCAGTCTGTGACATGCATGCATGTGCAGTAGCATTTATACTCACCAAGCAGCCATGTATCCCCATGCCGCCCAGCTTATAGGTCCCGGTTTAGGGTTGACATTCTGTAAATGAAACTGTCATGGGTGGACCCTGGATAGTTGGCATATACTGAGGTGATGATTCCCTTGGCATCACATACTACCTGCACGTTAATGGAATGCCAGTGCTTGCGGTTTCTATAGATGTGCTGAGATGCCCTGGGAGGACGTAGAGCCACATGAGTGCAATCAATGGCACCTAGCACTTTGGGGAAGTGTGCCACCCCGTAGAAATCCTGGACGGCAGCCTGCCTTTCTGCAGGTGTTCTGGGCAGGTATATGTGCCTGAGGACTGATGGTCGTGCAGTCATGATGGCCAAGACCTGGTGTAGGCAGCGTGACTGCCTGGCCTGTGACCCCCCCCCATTATGGCACTTGTCCACTGAAATGAACCAGTGGCCAAGAAGTGCAGTACCTTGAGCACCTTTTCCAAGGGGCTCAATGCTTGGGAGCGCAGGGTGGGTGATGTGAGGTCATCCTCTCACTCACTCACCAGGTCGAGTACTATGTGAGGTGGAAACCTCTACCTCCCATACACCTGGTCATCAGGCATCCCAAAAAGGCTGGTCCTGGGTGTAAAAATTCTGGCCCTGACTATCCTCCTCCTCCTCCTCCTGCGGTATGCCACGACCACTGCTGCGAGGAACGGTATATTCATCTTAGCATCTGAGCTTGTTTGTTGTTTGCGTGTACTTTTATGCTGCGCGGGTCCGCGTACGCCTGCTTCCTGCTGGCGAACGTGTTTCTGGATCAGCGCGTCTTATTTGGCGCACTCCTTAGCCCCTTTCGATTCCATGAATGCGTGTTGTAAGTGCGCGTGTGGGCGTTCCGCGCATTTGTCTCCTGTACTTCCCCCGTAACGCCCACATTTTCATGCATTGTTCCCCGTTCTGCGTGTTACGCGCCGTGTTCTGCCTACTTTTGTTGTGTGCGCCGCGCTATGTGCGCTTTCGCTGTGCGCGTAGCGCACGCTGTTTGATGACGTGTGCGCCCCGCAGGATTTTAGCACACATCCATGGAATTACACGCGCACGAACTTCCATGAATCGATGTGCGCGGGTTTCGCTGTGATTTTCACACTTGCGCTGCGATTCGCATGCTTTCGCACGCTTGCACGGACATTTTCAGCGCCCATTAATTCCAAGTAAGTCTGTGGGTACAAGATCTCAACAGGGATCTAATTTGCACATTCTGCATGGAAAAAGAGGAAACTTTAAAACATCTTGTGTTGTATAGCAGTGCTCTTCGAGGGTTGAGATCTAAATACTTTGCCTCAAACATTGAACTTTGTCCATCCTCGTGTGGTGAAGACTGGTGGAGGATGATGTTTAGCGGGCATGATAAAAAACACACTTATGTCCTGACCACTCTGCTCAGTGATTTAAGAGAACTACTCGCAAACCACACTGATAGGCGTGACTAAGCAAATCAGACGATGTGAACTGGTCTAATCACAAAGAAAAGGAAACCAGATTAAACCAACGAAGTTCATAAACTGACGAGAACTTCTAATCCGATACCGGCGAGATAGGATGGGAATCCATGTGATGGAACATAGTTGTTTGTATTGTTCTGTCCTTTGTATGTTGTTTTTTCTTTTTGTAAAGGTTTGAATATACCTTATAAAAATAAAAAAAGAGGTTGGCTCCTTTTCCATGCCCTCATCAAAAAATGATGAATGCTGCCGCACTATCACTATTCGCTATAGGATCTCCCTTCTTTCTATTTTGATCCAATAAGTAATGCTCATTTCAAATACTACTTCATCATCTGATGGGTCGTCTTTAAACATATCCTCATCAGGGACGTCAGTCAACCTGTATCCTTCCCCAATAGCAATCACTGTTCTCCATGGTCTGCTTCATCATCAAATCCTTCGATCATGGCTAATTCCCCTCGCACTATGGCTGCCTGCAATTCTAGGGGAAAAACCTGTCCCCCCTCTTCGTCCATTAGTATCTGAGGCTTGAACAGAAATTCACCAGATATTCTCATAATCTTGCCCACTAAGCCAGGTAGCCATGTTAACAAAATGCATACCCCATAGTGAAAAACATCAAGCTCTAGCCGTGTTCCTTGCAGAGCTGTTTGTCCTGTAAATGCCATGATATTTTCGCCCACATTTAAATGTATTCCTAGCGTGGAACACACTATGCCTTCATCAGTGAAGGAAATTGTCATATTTAACTTTGTCATTAAATCTCGGCCTAGTATATTAACTGGTGTCTGCCTTGAATACAACAATGGGACATGTCACACTCTCCTGTAGAGACTGGCAATTTCTCAGTAAAAGGAACTCTACTTTTAGCTCCGGAGAACCCTTGAGCATTCATGGCATTTCCTGACAATGAAAATGTTCCCTCCCGTATACATGAGCGAGCTGACCCAGTGTCTACTAAAAAAGAAAACAATTTGCCTCCTATGTTAACATCATTCCTTGGTTCGTCTCGAGGATTTGGTGTCACTGATAGTACTGAACATATCAAGTCACCCTGTGAGCTTTCCTATTGTGGGTACATGCTTATTCCCGTGCCAGTGAATTGATGCCCTCCTGTGACAGGGACACCCCCTACTCTAGAAGTCAATAACTGTCCAGTGTTTGCACTCTGCTGTATCTGCATGGGTGCGTGCTTTGACTGCTCTTGTGGCAGATTCAATGGTGCTTGCTGTGGCTGCAAAGCCTGTTACGGTTGCAGTACTTGTGCTTGATACACTGTCTGATCTTGGGCGAACCCATCCCTATTTTGTAGGCTATATGCTGAAGAATAAGCTGTCCCCCCTCTTGAGAATTGGCCATTCTGTACATACCCTTGGCTCCCACATATTCACGCAATGTGCCCTGTCATTCCACATGTCCAATACATAGGAGGGATTCTTCTAAGTTGCCCTTCCCACATGCCTTGATTATCATTCTGCACATTCTGAAAATCACCTTGGTTATTCTGAAAGTTTCCCTGATTATTCTGAAAGCCTCCCCTTCCTCGGAAGCTTCCCCTGCCTCTCAGCATAAATCTGTTGCCTCATTGATCCAGCTGCTGCTCATTATTCACATGTGGCACCCCTGCTACTTGCTGTGTCCCCAGCCCCTCTCCACTGGTTAACATTGCCCCTACTACAGCATATTTTGACCGTTTTTTCTGTACTAGCTTAGCTCCCTCAAGCTTCCTAGCTTCTTCCGTCTTCCGATTTTTCTTACAACAATCCGCAATGGTGCGCAATGGTCAGTTGTATTTCTGGCCATGGCTTTGCTTCCATACCCACCAGCTTCTTGCGCTGTCTCTGTACCTGTTCTGGCAATCCATGACACAGTATATGATCAAATACAGGTATTGATTCCCCCCCCCAAGTTTCCAAAGACCACTTCCTGAAAATTATGAATGTAAGCAAGCGGACCTTCGCCTTCCTGCATTTTACGTGCAATAATTGCACCCATAACCGATGCATCAGGATATTGTGTTCTAAGCGCTTTCCAGACTGCCGCTCTGCAATTATTAAACAGCGCTCCATCATGCAGTGTGTTCTGTGCTGTGACATTTGAGTATCCTGCTCTCGTCTAAATGTCGTCAGCCCTTTCCCCAAGGATAGCTACTAGTAGACCCTTAATGTCCTCTACAGCTAAAGCATTTCCTCCTGTCATTTTTTCCAATGCATAGATCCATTTTCCCATCCCTGCCATTAAGCTGGGTAATTTGCATTTTAAATTACCTTAATCCATCTGGGGCCAGGTGATATACTGCAGTCTGGCCCCTCCATTTTCTAACATGGGGGAATTATGAAATACCAAAATCGCAATCTGCTCCCATCGTCTGCCTATCCATAGTAGGGACAATGGTTGCTGATCGCCGTCTTCCTGATAATGACCTCTGTATGTAGTGACGTATGGTGGCAATTCCCCCCCTCTCACTATGAGCTCGCCTTTTAGGTCACTCTTGGTATGCCATAGGCTCTGGCGGCCTTTCTTTAGGCTGGTCTAAATCCGACCAACTTACTTCCTTATCTGTCTGAAAACATCCTTCGGGACCGCATGCATGAACGCCCTCCTCCTCACGGAAGGTTTCCCTGTCTTCGTCTGACATATTTTGTCCCCAACTAGTATGGCTGTGCTCTTTCTTGTCTCTGTTTAGAGTCAGCCTCTCCAAAGACAGGGCTCTATGCTCGAGACTAAACAGGCCGCCCTCCTTGCCTCGTGACTGGGCAATTTCAGATCAATCTTCTTTCTATTTGTTTCTCAATTCACTCTTTGTCCACATCTCTTGATATGCTTTCTCGATTCTGTCTCCGATATTTCCTATCTCAAAATTCTGCTCTAGGTTTACCCTGGAGAGTCCTGGCATCGCTTCTTGCGATGGGAGAAACTCCTCTGTGTCTTCCCATAATACTACTGGACTCAGTTCCATTAATTCTTTCTTGATGCGATCAATGTCGCGTGCCCTCTCTCTTCTCTTTCTTTCCATTTCCTCATCAAATGCCCTTTGTTTCTTTGTTTCTCCCTAACCCTTTCTTCTTCCTGCTTCTCTCCTCTCATTTGCCATTCGCACCTCTTCGTCGCTGCGTCTTTGCATTCGTTTCTCTTAATTCTGTTCTTCCTCCTCTTCTCTTTTCTTCTCGTTCTTAGATTGTTCTTTGCCTGTTGTCATATTTTCCTTGCTCTTCCGCTCTGTCTTCCTTTCTTAACTGTTCTTCCTGATACATCTGTTCTTGCCTTTTCTATCTATTCTTTCTTTTACTCATCTTCTTTGAATCATTTCTCTCATTCCCTGTCTTTTTTATCTTGCTCATCTTGATTTTCTCCTTGCCTTACTTCCTCGATACTCTTCCCATCAAGTTTGAGCAGTATCTGACCACCCATCCCTTTGTTCTGTATTAGCACTATATCATCAGCTTTGTCTTTTTCGCCTTTCCATCTCTTAATTTCCCGTTCTATATCTAGAGTCACATTCGGTCACTAATTTTTCTCTTTGACCCATAAGACTTTACAGATCACGTCCTTTTCTGGAGTTCTTTCTGGACTTTCCTCACCGGTATAAGCAGGCGGTTCATGTATCGGTTGCTTTATCCTGTCACTTCTTTAAGCTCCCTTAATGGATACAATCCTTCATCTTTTGTACTATCGCAATTTACTTCAGGCGCGGTAGGCGGAGCACAAGGATCAACACCCCCCTCTTTACACTGGTTAAGCATCCAGTCTTCAGGAGGCGGTCTTCCCGTTCCTCCTATACATTTTCCAAAGCTCTAGGCTAGCTAAACCTTTCTCCAATTTCTTTCCTGTGTACTTAGCGCGCAAGTACGTGGTCATGTGTTGCAAAACTGCTTTTGACAATTATCCCCCTTGTGGCCATGGCATGAACATTTTATCTGCAGTGACCTTAACCCATTCTACACTATATTGCTTAAGGTTGATTGCGTGCTTTGGCAGCTGTTTGCATAGGTGCATGAGTGGAGTAACATCCTCCATTATGACAAGTCTCAAATCGACTGTCAATAATTACTGTTCTTTTACACAAGAAATACCTATCAGAAAAACAATGAAATATGAGCGTGCACCAATCTTCGCGGCTCCAAACCTCTGTCTCACTTTGCTTCAATCTACCTATTCAGTCAATACCCCCAATGACTAAATAAATAAATCATTTCCTTTCAACCTTTTAACACAATCTATCATTTGTCGCTCTTCGACATCTCATCTTTCCTCTATACATAAAATACATGCAATACACAAACAAACTGGCCGGCCCCAACATATATCTCTTCTGAGCGGTCCTCGCTGCTATCCTTACCCCTAAATTTACTCCAATGAGAGTGTAAATTATTCCCTTTAGCAAACCTTGTTTGCTTGTCGCCTATTTATCCACTTGGATTTTGAAATAACTTCTTCTCGATATTCCTTGAACGTAGGATTATGGGTTTAATCTGTGACGCTCCTCATCATTACACCTCTACATGATGCTCTTCGTCATGAACTAAATACCTCTACATGATGCTCTTCATCATTAACTGAGTACCCCACCAACCCTCTGTTACTTTCTTCCCATTATCACTTTCCGCACTCCATGCTCATTCATTTTTTGCCACCTTTCTCAATCTACTCACTATTAGCTTTTCAGCTCCTGGCCCTCTGGATCGTCTCCTCCACAACCGGCCAACGTTGTCTTCAGTCTGCTAAGCTCCCTGTAGAAACCAGGAGGGGATTATGTGAAAGAGGGACCCGTCCCACCTATCTCTTTATATCTTGCAAGAACTTTTTGACTGCTATCCACAGGAAGCCTCGCAGTCCTCCAGCTTAATGGCAGAGGACATCCAATATTGCGAGATCCTTAAAAGCCTACTGGGTCGATGGGTCTTTAACCATCCTACCTCTGCTACCACATGAAACCCGGGACCTGGCGCCCTTTAAGACGAGGTAGCAATACTTAGAGATGGATGAAGATGCAGAACTTACTCATACACCAATAATCAAACGGACTCAGGAAGTTGGCAAAACTTAGTACTGTTTTATTAACAATTATCTAAAACAGGGAGTACAATGGTCATCAACTGACATTTGCTCAAGCCCCTCAACGTGTTACATGAAAAAAACATTCTTATATAGTAATAATTTGTCATCATTGACATCACACTATGTGGCAAACTACAAAAGCCTACTTGGGGATGTGATAGGCTTAAAGGGAACATCTAAGTATACGTTCCATACTGATGGGGGTTGTGATTGGGTCTCTAAGATCAGGTGGACAACTAAGCCCTCCTAGTGCAAGTCATCTTCATCGTAACAAAATACACAACTATCTATTGGTTATACCAACCATAGGGCTCTTTGATACGTGGCCCTCTATAATTGGTTGGCACTCTTGTACCATTTTGGAATATTCCACTTGCTAGCAGCATGCAAGCTGGTTACCCCAGGTGCTGGGGGGGTTTGGCCTGGTCATGCCTCACCACCCAATTAGCCGAACATCTATCATCACTCCTGCGGTCTGCCATTCAATTGGGATTTGAACTTGGCCTTGCAGAAGCTCTCTGCACCTGAAAATAAAAGGGAGCGTGGCATGGTCTTATCTTCTGGTTTCGGTGTAGCTCGACCCACAGTCTATTTTGATCTGACCATATGATTGGAGACCACGTTTTCAAGCTCTTTGCTGCATATAATACTATTAAATGATGAACTCTTGAAGCCCTCAGTGTTTTTTCATTCCACCTCAAACAGAAGTTTGTTTCTTCCTCACGTTCAGGTAGCTTCTTGACAGACAACCCGGCTCACGGTGGCCTGGACTCTTGGTGCTGGGCCAGCCACCCTTTCTTAAATTGTCCTTCACCATCAGCTATTTTCCAACTGCGCCAAACTCGAGCCCTTTCCATTCAAGGAGTACAAGTTTGCTAAAGTGCATTGTGGAACATCCAGATTCTATACATTCTTATGTATATACATTGGAGCAACATCACAGTCTATTCACTGTGTAGCCAGCCTCAGGATTACTTTGTCTACTTGCGTTACAGCATCTATACAAGTGTAAAATGACTTTACCTTTTCTTCAGCGTTTCTTTGCACGAGCATCTCCAATTCAATCCTAAAATGTTGCTTGACTTCGACACCTCCTCTTCATATCTTATAGAATGTTTATGTTCCTTCTTCATTTGTGTCTTTTCTGGGTGCATCAGTTCTGCTTCATATGACGTCACCAGTCTCCTTTCACGTTCATTTTCATACTTCTTCTAGGACTCTTTCCAGAAGACCATTACTTCTTCATAAATGCATATAGGGTTTTCTCAATTGATGCCTTGTGTCAAGAATTGCGGTATAGGCACCCTCACTGGTACTGCACATGTCGCAATTTCCGGTTCCCAACATATAGGCAACATGGGGGCAGAGCTATTCTATTAGTAGGGGTATTTGGATCCTCCTCTACACAAGGTATCCCCCTTCTTTAAACACCTTTTGCCTATCCTATCATGTAGGATATTCCAAAACACTGCCCCCCCCTTTCTTACATGAACACTTTCGCACAACACGAAAGACAACAGACTAACACCAGAGCTGTTTACCTGACATGTCCTAATAGAAGGGTCAGGCAAAGTTGGGCAATTGATCAGAATCACACACCTGATGGCCCTTTCCCTTCCCCACAGGGATAAAAGGTGGAGTACGACAGCACACAACAAGCAAAGCAGACAGCATCACGAAAGAGCTAACTGTGCACAGCAGTTCAAGAGGAGGACATAGACTTCGCAGGCCGAGAGGGTGACCAGGAGAGAGTCAACCTTTGAAAAGCAAAAAGTCAGGCGCCACAGGGGTACTCTCGCAGGAAACTCTGGGTGATTACCCAACGGTAAAAACTACCGTAACCAGAAGGCTTTGGGAAGACCATCGAAAGTCTTTGACCGACAAAGAATTGTAAAAGCTAAAGCAAATGAATCCTGCAGGAGGAAAATGAGTACATGAACTGTGTTGGTGAAGGTTGGCAGGAGTGAGCCCGGCAGAGGGAAGCAGACAAGGGAAAAGACTGAAACCCTGTTTAAAAAGACATTAAGATTTGTGAAAGCAAGAAGCATTGCAAGGCAAGGGGAAGGAAGGTGTCCCTCTTGTCATCTGGTGTACGAGCCCGGCCGAGGGAGATACATGGGTGGAAAGTTATCCCCCAAAGTTCTCTGAGAAAGGAACTGTCTTGTTCGTTTGTTGAACACTCCTTGTGAGGGGTCTGCGCCCCGACAAGGGGGACCCAGGAGTGAAGCCATCACCCAAAGTATTTGTGGAATAGAACTTTGTATATGTTTCTCGAGAACATCAGGACTCAAAGGCAAGAGACTTTTGTTAAATGATACTTAGCCATCAAAGAACCTGATAGCGGATGCAGAACTGTCGGCTCGTACTGGGAAAGCTCGAGTGTGTGCTGTCCTCAGGAGACCATCCTTGTCCCGTTTTCAAAACGTGGGGAAAGGAGAACCCTGGCAATCCTGACTTTTTATTTGTCAACACTTCTTTCTTTATTGAAAACCCTATCCCACATTCTTTCTGTAATTATTTGTAAGGATTTGGCAATAGTTTTTTTTTTTTTTTTTTTTTAGTATAGGCCTTTTGACTTTGAAAAGACACCACGAGGACAGCCTTAATTTTCATTTGATGGTCAACGCTTGCTCCCATCTTGGATTTAGGCTTAGGTTAAGTGTTTTTCCACCCTACATTTACAGTTTAATAAACACCCTTGAACTGTGATCACTTGTCTGTCTTTACTGTTGCCACCATGAGTTCCTTAAAGAGCGCATTGTTCTTTACATCCCTCTTGGGCAAGTAACACAAGGGAGAATGCTGTTGACCACTCCACTAAACTCTGCATCACTTCAAAGTCAGAAATCCCATCACCACAAACGTTCTCAATATATTGCAGGACTGCCCTGTAAATTCTAGGTTTTGCATACTGTTCTAAGTGTTCAGCCCATTTAACAGAATGCTGAGCATAGCGAGACAGTCAATGCCTTTGTACTGCTGCCAACCTTCATTACATTACCCGGCCTATCCCAGCGCTTAAGAGAGATTGTTAAGGGCCTATGATCCCTTTCACTGCGATCCAAGGTCTTGAAACGGGTACCATTTTTCCAATCTCTAGCTACAACAGGATGCAATCAAAATGGCCATTCGGGCCAAAGAATGATTTGCCAGCCGGCTGGTCTTTAGCAAATCGTCCATCACATGCTCTCAATTCTAAAGTATAAAGGACTCTAGCAGTGTACAGGACTTTAATATGTGCCTTTTTGGGATAGACACCAACCAGTGAAGGTATTTCAAGAGCCTTGTCCTGATCCTCCCATATCTCCGCCAGATCTTTCAAAGGCTCAAATTGGGCGTTGAACTCTCCTACAACCATCAAATGGGTTTTGTTGGTGTCCATCTTTTCCCTTGTGTGGACTAAGTCATAGATTTTATTTATGATACTTGGGGAGGATGATCAATTTGGCCTATTGTAAACATTAAATTTGAATTAAGGCTGCAATGAATCAGCAAATTGAGGAATTGGAAACAGGGTATCTGGATTTGCGACAACTAGTGGTCTTGATAAAGGGGAGCCATTTTCTTCTACTGTTCAATGTCTATAACAGATCAAGTAATAGCATCAAAGTTGAAACAATAGAATTATTGAAGGAGTTTATAGGTAGATGGGAGATCTATGGCCCAAAGCAAATATACATTCTGTTGGCTGGAGAACTGAACCTCCAATTTGAACCCATAAAGGAACTTGATGGATGTTGGGAGGATCACAATGAGACCTGGGATATCCCAGATCTAGTCTCAGCCTATCCTAAAAGAAGGCATGCCTGTGCAATTGACACAGCATTGGCACTTCATAGAATGGGGCTAAGAGAATGCAATAGATGGTTTATCGATAATCAACAAGCAAGTACCACCTATACTGCACAAAAACTCTTCATCACTAATTGATTAAAACTTCTTGCAATGTGCCAGTCCTTTGCCGTTATTAGAATATAAAGTGTTACAGAGACAGGAAAGCGATCATAATCTGATAACAAAAACTGTTAACTTTATATTGGGATATGCACCAGGTTGCACCATTGTGGGGGAAAGATTGCAGGCTATTGCAGACATTTGTCTCGTCAAACACCTGACATATATCAGTCCATCATAGGGAATTTTGATGATTTATGTAGACCTGATATACAGGAACTGCTTTTTGAATTTAATTACTGGTAACAACACTTCAGAAGCAAGCCACTGCCCCTCCCAGCAGAGTTAAGAAAATGTATTGAAGAAAGTGACCTGGTATGATGCAGACTGTAAAGCTGCTAACGGTCAAGTTACATCCTGTTTGAAATCGGGCACTGCATGGATAGGTCTGTGTTGAGAAATATGGGGTCTAGGCATAAGGCTGCCATTAAAGCCAGGAAAGTAGCCAGAAGTAGGCAGAGTGGCCCAATTTAATACAGACCCTAGCCCCAGGGGACTTGTGCACCTTCTGGAAATGTGTTAGTGGCAAAGAACTGTCAGGTGACACTCAAATGCAATGCTGCATTACACCAGAACATATTGTAGCTCTAAGCCATAGGTTAGTGGACAGTTACTCTGTCTTAGCCTTGCCGAAGTAAAATATTTCAAAAAGGAGGAAAGGCGCCTGGCCCTGACAATATACCTGTAGATCTATGCAAGTAGGAGGTCACAATATGGGCACCAGTCCTGTGGGGATTATTTAATGCAGTTATTAGTTTAAATGTAATTCCGCCATCTTGGAAGTTGGCTGTAATAGTCCCTCTCTACAAGAGACGTGGAAGGGAGAATTCTGGCAACTATTGGCAGATATCCCTATTGGACACTATAGGGAACTTTTTCGCAAAGGTTATATTGAATCATCTGCAAGAATGGGTAGATCATTGCAAAATCATTGATCATTTGCAAGTGGGCTTCCAATCGGGGAGAAACACTGTTGACCAATGTTTCCATCTGTCCCTACTGGTACATAAATATACAATACTGAGGAAAATAAAACAGTGCTACTTTTATTGATCTCAAGACGGCCTTTAATGGGGTGCTGAAGAATAAATTATGGCAGGTTCTTCAAGACAGAACGATCCCGTCTGAATTGATCATTTAGCAACTGTACTCGAGAAACCAGGCTGCTGTACGCTGGGGTGTGGGGGAGAAAATACTGAAATGTTAAATGTTTGACGTAGCCAAAGGAGTGAGACAAGGCTGCATTCTCACTGCATTACTGTTCTGTATTTACTTCAATGAACTAATAGTGGATTTAACTTTGAACATTTCGGGATCAGCCAAAATTAGGGAATGATTTGTACCCTGCTCTATATTTTTTGCAGATGACAGTCATCCTGGCTACTTCCCCTATGGGTTTAAAGAAAGCGAAGTTGTTTCCTCAATAAGTGCGAAGATTTAAATTTGGTGGTGAATACTGGAAAGACCAAATCGATGGTATTTAGGCCCACGTTTTCCAAACCCAGAAGATTTACATTATTGTGAATGATAGTTTCTTGGAGTAAGTGGATTGATATGATAAGTCATTTATAACGTGCCTGTACACAAGTGTTTCTAGGCGTGACAAGACAAAGCGGGGGAAAACATAGGGAGGACAAAACGAGGATCTTACTAGGCCTTGTGTCATTCAGATCACGCAAGTGCGCAATGACTATTTGGGAGTGAAATTACAGCGAATGGTCTTTGGGCAAACCAACTACGTAAAGCCTGTGCGGCCCTTGAAAAATACATTGGGGGGTCAAATTGTTTTTATATGGGCCATGACAACGGAGCAATATCACTAGCTCTTGAAATCTATAGATCACAGGCAAAGTCATTGGCTAGTTATGGTGCGGATATAAGGGGGAATATTAGTATTGCGTCGTTGAATACGATTGAGAACACATTCCTAACAAATCTGCTCCTAATCCTAAATAGTGGTCCTACTGCGTTTATCCACCTAGAGACTGATGTTCTTCCAGTAGGCAATGCAGTTGCACTCACACCAGTTCTTTTCTGGCTTAGACTTTGGGCGTCATCTGGTCTTGATATATTCAGGGATGCAGTATTACCTGTCATTAATCTGGAAGCAGGAAATTCGCTACTATGAGTTCTACATATAAAAAATCTTCTAGAGGAATTGGAATTGACTATTTCTTGGTCTACACCAATATGTATTAATCAGACAAGTATTGCCATAGTTAAAAGTGCTGCCCTGACACGTTCAAGGAGACAGCTGATAGAGGCATGCAATAGATTAAGATCGGGTCCTGACTACTTGGCAAGTAAGACTGTTTTGGGATTTGAAAAGTACCTGGATGTTATTCAACAATAGTTTGCAAGAGCCTTGTACATGAAATTGAGTGCTAATGTCCTTTAATACTGCAAGTTACACCAAGAATTGGTGTGACACAAATTCAAGTAGATGTCCATCTTGTTGTCATGTAAATGAAACTCCTAAGCATTTTCTGGTCCTATGTGAAGGATCTAGGGACCTGTGGAGCAAGTACCTAAAGCCACTATTTAATCTAGCTGGCATACGTAATAATGCACATGCTCTTTTGCAGTACTATTGCAGGACCTCAAGAGACTTTAATGTGGTTCACTTTGTTGCTATAAATTTCACATTGGTCTTGACTCTGCAGTGCACGTGTTGTTAACCAAATGAACTTTTAGGGAATTATGTATGACATTATTTTATGGCTCTTTTTAAGCAAGATTTTATTATTTAGCAGCTTTTATGTAGGCAAAATTCATGTATATAATATTTTCATGATGTAGCATTCATTTTTAATTGTTATGTATTCTGTGTTGTTATTTAAATTTGTTGTATGTTGCTGTGTTTTCCTATTGCTGCTGTTGCCTTATGACTGACGTTGAATAAATGGAAAGTAAACATTAAACAATAGTATATGATCGCCATCGGCCATGAAGACCACAACATGCTGGAGGTGCAAAAGATCTGTTGGCCGAGTCACCATCTGCCAGTTCATAGTCGGGCCCACCAAGAAGAGAAGGCAACCACATGGTCGGCCCCTTGTACCTTTCTTGGCTGGGATGTGATGGGATTGAAACCCTTGGATATCTACTTTGTCCATTGCCCATGTGTCTTGTAACAGCAATTGTAGGTAGCCTCTAATTAGGTCCCGCCAGCTGGGTTCATCCAGATATTTTGATAAGCTTGCTATGTTCCAAGACAGAATTTTACAGGTTGGGGTGATACATCCCTTCCCATGTGCTCTTTGGATGTGACTCAACCCCTTCGAGACCGTCAACATTACCATTATTAAATCTCGTTGGGCCTGCTACTCTGGAGTTCTGTAACAGGGGTGCGCAAATAAAGGAAAACTAACCCTTCTCCCTTGGACCCTCTGCCTAAGCCGTGGATGGTGCAAAGAGTAGGGTGTTGAAGGGCTGGTGGATGAGCTCTTATAGTTGAGGGGCTTATGGCCATCCATTGTCAAATGTATATACCTTTAGACTCGATAATAACACTATCTGAATTCTTAAAAATATCTGTATACAGTCATTGGAGGAATTCAGCATTTTCGAGCGAATTCATCTAGTAATAACCTCTCTGATTATGGACCCAAAGCCCTTAACAAATCTGATCCAATGAGTACATTTGTTGTTTAGAGCGTCTTCTGATTCGTACACACCTGCTGGCAGTCAGGGTACATTATGCATCATCACGGATGGCTTGACTATTTTAGCACCCCTCCCCGTAATATTTGTACCCACGATGTTCTCCCACTTCTGGGAATATGGCACTATTAAAGCCATTGGAGGGGGTCTAATAGCCACATGCTTATAATTCTTTAATGTTTGGATCTGATCATACAGATTAATTTTGTCCCATATTAACTCCCCATGCCCAAACACGGTAGCGGCAGTCCCCGGGGTAGAAGTACCAGGGGAGGCCAACTTGCCGGCTCACTGATGGACCTAATACCAGTGAAGCATGATTGTTCTTCTGTGATGTCATGCGCACATTTATAATTTGCATATATTTGGGTGTGCCGCATTCACCCCACTGGTCAACTTTAGTTGTGATGTTTTTAACTGAATCATTAAGTGAACAAATTTCACTTGTCAAATCAAAGAGTAATTTGCTAGATAACCCAATGTCATCCAATACCTTAGTTATCTCCTGATGTGAGGGCCCCATCAGAATATTTTTATTTTCACTTAGCAGATCCTGGTATGTATTATCTAGATATATGCTATTGGATACTCTATATTCATCCAACAGCTCTTGGTGTAAGGTCCCATTCTGGCAGGTACATATATGAGGTGTTATTATCTCACATCTCACTTGGGTTAGGGACCGCTGATCGCTATTAGATGTCATGCAATTAGGTGCAACTGATTTAGTTATTTTCCTTGCAGAAGATCATTTCTCTTTCCCATTTCATGGTTTGTTAGTCTTCAAATTCCCCAATGGTGAGAACCTATTACTTAAGGGTACTATATCTATAACAACCAGTTTGTCAACTTCTGGATCTTTGAGCACCCCCTCAGTGGTCACTCAACATCCTTTTGCCTCTGGAGACTTATTCAAATCAGGGACACTATCCCCCGCTGGTTGAGGATATAACTCAATAATATCCTTGCTTGCTAGTGTTAGGGAGAATTCTCATAAATGTGCAAATTCCCTTCACCTTCGTGACCCCCAGCAACTTTGCTGGGTTTTGAGGACTTGATTTTTTTCCGGGAGTCAGTGTCAGCCTTTTTTCTCCACTCTCTCTTTTATTTTGAATGTGTTTTTCTCTGGGTTCTTTGATTATGGAGTTTTAGACAACTCCATAGGCATCATCTTTTCATTTGTGTCACACAGCACCCTCAGTGCAGTGACACAGGGAAGCCTTTTAGGCTGTCCCAAGGTTTAAATACCTTCTCTGGGATAAACTACTGTTTCCCAGAGAAAGTAAAGTGAAATTGACTTTACTAGTCTTTTCAAATTCCTAGACCCAGCACACCCTATCTTACAATAGAGTGCTGGAGGGGTTGCCTAGTATCCCCTGTGTCTAGAAACTCATGTAGCAGTCAACTGCTACCCTTTCCTCTCAAAATGGCTGGTGGCAGTGGTTTAAGAATGAACTAACATGATTTTTCCCGACCGCGAACACTGTTAGCATGAAATCGCGGGAGCCATGTTTTTCAAGATGGCTCCTGAGCCCCATTTGTTTAAACAGGTCCCGGTCTTCTTTTTTCGCCATTTCTTTTTTGAAAGGTCCTTCTCGAGTTTGTCTCTGTGCGCCAAACCAGGTTTGGTGCCTTTGTTCCTACGCCTTTGGCCGGCTTCAGGACTGAAGATCACCTCTGGTGCCCGAGTGTCTGAGGTGGGCAGGAAGTGAGGGAGGTGCCCGAAACTCCCTGTGCTTAGTCTCCTAGGAGACCAAAATACTTACTGGTGTGATTGATTGTCTGACTGTCCGGCAAGGACAGCCACCCTGCTGGGTGAGTGGCAGCTAGGCTGGAATGAATGGGAGGAAACTGGATAAAAGGCGAGTCTCTTGGCTTGGAAGGCAGAGTCGACCACTGGAACGAAAGAACCAAAGACGAGCTTGAAGAGGACGGCTGCTGCAACTCCTGGACGGTTGGTTTGCCCAGTGAAGCCCTGCTGCAGATCCGAGTCGCAAGTTAATCTTGACCGAGAAGCCCTGCAAGGACGACTTCTCCCTTTCAGTTGGTGGGACCAATAAACTCGACACTAAGCCACCTGGATACCATTCTCTGAGCTGGTTGTATTTTCCTCAAAGTGCTGAAGGAAACCGAATAACCAGGGAGAGGGACAACAGTTTGTGTGCTTGACTACAGCTACCTGAATTGAAGATTTGCCATTTGCCAGCTTTTTGACCAGTGCAGTGCAGGAGTCCCCCGACATCCTTCCTCTTGTCCCCACGACTGAGGCTCAGGAACAGCGAGATCTGCAGGAACTGCCAGGAACAGACGTCTTCAGCTGCATCCTTTTCTTCATTGTAAGGTACTGTGAAAACCTGACTGAGAGAACTTACCTCTCACTGCGAAAGTGCTTGAAACTTTGGCAACTTGCAGGCCTTGTCAGCTTGTGAACCAACATATGAATCTTTCTTTTACGAACTACTTCTGAGAACTTTGGCAAAGACCTTTCCGCTTAACTACCAGAACTGCTTTATCCTCTACAAGACTTTAGCCCATTGACTTTGGCCTAATCTATTGCATTGAATTGACTCCTCTGGTGAACTCAAACTATTTGCACTGTTTAAGAGTAACTGTAATATTTGTTTTATTAACCTATGTCTTTTTGCTCCTACTTGAAATACTCTGAATGCCATTTTGCTCCTCCTTCAAAGTAGTTTAAATGCCACAGAAACTGATAGTGTGAAGTACTGAAGTATATTTTTGTGTGATATAGATTGCCTCATTCTAGTGAATGTTTTATAACTGACTGTGAAATAAATTAATACATGTTTTACCAAGAATCCTTGAGTGTAAGAGTTTATTGGAATACTTGTATTGTATTTATTAGTCTTATACAGAGCTTGTGATTGTAGACCTCTGTGTAACATCATTACAGCTCACATTTCCCTCTTGAGATAAGCCTGGCTGCTCAGCAACGCTACCAAAACTTTGTAGTACAGACTTTTAGCAAAGGTTGATTTTGCTTACACCCGTAGTCCTAGTTGTGTGTAGTGGTCCCAAAGGGTACTGCATACAAACGTTGTCTAACACTAAATTGTTAGAGTTTGTAGTGCCAGTTATTGAAGTAGAGAAAGCAACATTCTGCCCCCTTTTTGTCCCTCCTTCTTCTTGACTTCATAAGTTGACAAAAGGTCCTTAGACTGTCTGGTTTCGTAAGCTTTGGGGGTAATCTTTGAGATATTACGGGACTTGCAATGACTGACTGTAACAACATGCAGATCCTCTATGACCTCCGTTTCCCTACACAATAGCAGTTCAATCCTACACCAGAGGGTATATAGTTACTTTTGATCGATTCATTCCTCTGCCTTTCTTTTTTACCATTGTCCTGTAGCCCATCAACGTCTAAAATGTACTATTATCCTGTAGCGCATTAATGTCTAAAATAAGATCCTTAATTTCAGCGATTAAGGTATTAACTTCATTTATGGGCTCAAACATCTTAGAAAAACGTATTCTGTCTGTACTTAAGTAAAATGGAGGTTAAAGCTTTCCTTCTTGACATTGTAAATATAATATAATATAAAAAAGTTACAAAAGTTGCATAAAATAACTTAAGAAAACTATGTAGCAAAACAACCACCATTCGATCAGTCAGCAGCATACAGTAGCGGGAGAAAGGCACGCCTGACTGGCTGAAGGGGCTGCCAGCGTCTGTTCCCCACCCCCCACAATCCACCTATTCTTCCAACTTTGATGACCTAATTTGTCCCCAACAATAAGTAGGGAGATGAGTCAAACAAGTACAGATAAAAGGGGTGGAAAGGAAGGAAAATACGCCTTTTCTGATATTCCCAGGTCATGCCAAATACAATCACGTCCAAAGATTAAAACAAGCAGGAAACAAGATTTCCCTGATGGCAATCCAGCAATTCCCCTCTCTCTCTTCAAGGAATAAATAACACCAGCACTCTTACACTTTGACGTTTCAGTTGCCTGCTGTTAGGGAGGCATGGTATCACAAGTATGACACTGACGCAAGAGATACAAGTTTCAAAACCTTTATTCAATTGTTGTGGTTTGGAAAAAATCCTGCATTGCCCTATAGCTATGTTGGGAGTAGTTTCTACCATCAAATAATAAAGAAACACAGTCCTTGTCCGTCTTTATCAAATCAAAATGGCCTATACTAACAAAACCTAATGCATGCCCTAGCTCTTATACAAAAATGTGTTAAGGGGAATATGTATGCAAAGGAAAATCAGTGTTTTAAGGATCAAGATGACTGAGTCAGCTCTCCTCCCGATGTTGGACAGCACAGAGTTAGGCGCCCCCTTTAGACAGGATGACACACTCTGGCTCAGGTTCTCACAACAAAGGCATTCCAAAATGTGAGTCGAGGCCCGCCTGGCCTTCCACGTTAAAATTACTTATTCCCGTGTTCCAAATGTTCTTTCACAGTTCAACAAAAAGTTCACGTAGGTCTCCCTCCGTAGGGTTCAGACCTCCCAAAGCTTCAACAGTTCACATAGGTCTCCCCCATCCGGGCTCAGACCTCTCAAACAACAATTACCTGATTCAAAGCAGATCTTCCTCAGCCGGGCTCAGACCTCACAATCACAGCACTTGGAGGGGTTCCCTTACCCAAGATTTATTCGCATTCGTTTGGGGTTCCCTTCTCCTAACTCATTTCTTCATTTTGTTATTATTATTGTTTCAGTTGGTATTACAACGTTTTCAATAACTCATTTCACATTCCAGGTCTCCCTCGTGGTCGGAACCATCACTGATGTCGAACACCTTTGAATGTGCAAGGCTTTTCCACAAACCACCTCAGGACCACTTTGACTTTCCCTTCAGCTCACACTCTCATGTTATTTGCTTATTTGGTCTTAGTAGTTCAGCGCCATGAGCAAAAATGCTCATAGAAATCTTTATCTGAAAGTAATCACCATTTAACTTTCCCTTTCGCTGGTGTTAATCCTGACCATTTTGCATTTCAGAGTTTGTTCACTTTGCAGCTTTATTACAATATATCACATAATTTATGGAGACTTTCCAATGGGCTACTTCCTTTCACCGGACCACTCTGCTACTCTGTATTACTGGCTTCACAGTTATCAGTAATTTAAAGTTCACCACAGGTCTGCCTTCCTTCGCATTTCATCCACACACGTGCAGCCTTCAATTGTGAGATATACTGTTGGAACTTCAATCTTTCTTTAACACACACCAGCCTTTCATGTTGCTCGCCAACTCACTGGCTGTGTTATTCCTTTGTTGTCTTTTCAGCTTTACTTCACGAGTCAAGGTTAATACCACTGGCTTGGCCTTGCCTCCCCAACTCTGTCGTTCACCTTGGAGGTTCACTGGCGTCCTTGAAAAACAATGCAGTCTTCTTCTTTGGGATATGGCCTTCTTCATGTATGTTTCACGGCTCTTTGGAGACAACGACCTCCTGCATAGATCTCCTGGGTTTCTGTACCCTTTGCTCTCATCCCTCTTTTAGGTCGTTCTGCTCCAGTAGGTTTGCCTTGACCCTGAAAGTTCTGCTCCTTCTCATGTTCCACCTTGCTCAGAGTGTGTCTCTTATGTTCCGCCTTTTATCCGTGTGGGGAGAGCTCATAGGTATCAGATGTATGTGATTAAAGTGAAGTGCCTGACTTTGCCTGACCCGATTAGCGGGACGTGTCCAATCTAATATGTAAGGGTTAGCCTCTTTACTCTGTCTCCCTCATCCTCTGTCCAATATTTGTGTATAAAGAGGGGGTTTGGGACATTGAAACATCCTATAAAATAGGATTGGGTACAATAAAGGGGGAATACCTTATCTCCGCATTGCTTGATTCACCTTCACTCCCAGAAGACCCCTAACCCAGGTGATCCTCCCGCACTGGTCCACCTCCAAGGTCTGGATCTAAAGGTGATGGCTGTGTCCTGGCCACCTGAGAGAGCAATCTCAGAGTCTAGTAGGTGAGACACCCTTTTGGTTTCTCACACTGCCTAGGAACAAACAGCACTGTTCACAGTTTGGATGTTGTGCTGCGGCATCAATTCAAGTGTCAAGATCCTCATTGAATTTCAAACCACTCCACTTGATGATTACTGCTGGGGGAGAGGGTCTCACTGGGTGTCTGGCTCCACATCAGAAGCGGGTGAGCCTGCGCCCAACGCCCTCAGAACAACAGAACAACAAACATTCAGAGCCCTTTGAGGTTTTAAATGCTTTACCTTCTTGGGGTGGGGTGAGGCCTCCAGACCCAGCACAGAGTGCCAGGTGCTCACAGAACAACAGAAATGCTGCACCGGTTGATGCCCCAAGGACGACCACTTGAGGTTTTCAACACTTTCCATTCTCCAAATGGGTGGGTTGGGGCCTCCAGACCCAGCACACAGTGCGAGTTTATCACAGAACAACAGAAATGCAGCACCCTTTTCTTGCTCGGGCTTTGCCAAAAGGGCGACCCGCTGGAGATTTTAAATACTTTCCCTTCTCCAGGTGGGTTGCAGCCTCCAGACCCAGCACAGACTGCCAGGTGTTCACAGAACAACAGAACTGCAGCGCCCTTTGCTGCTGCGGGTTTCGCCGCAAGAGCAACCCGCTTGAGGTTTTATGATATGATATGATATGATATGGTATTTGTAACGCGCCTATACACAAGTGTTTCAAGGCGCGACGAGGCAGGGAGGGGGGTACAAGGGGAGACAGAAAACGATCCTACTAGGCCAGGTGTCATTCAGATCGCGCAAGTGCAGGGGTAGGGGAGGGGAAAAGTGCAAGGGGAAGGGGAGGGGGGGAAGTGCAGTACAAGGTAAGAGGCGTACGTAATAAATAAATAAATAGGGCCAGCTGGTGGCAAGTGTGAGGTAAGTGCAGAACAAGTGCTGGGGGAGGGGGGGCTGTAGGGATACAGAGACAGACCCGCAGTGCAAAGGGGTTCCAGGGCATCAGTGCAAGTGGAGAGTGGCAGGGCCCAGGACCGAGGCCGTTTAGAGTGGTCCAATTGCAGGATCAGTGCAGCTTCAGTGAAAATTAATTAGCCGCTCAGCAGGGGAGAGGGAGAGGGAAAGCAGAAGCAAAGAGGAAGGTTTTGAGGTGCTTCCGGAACCGGAGATGGTTCTCCTCAAGTTTCAGGGAGGCAGGAAGGCTGTTCCAGAGGGAGGCCCCTGCCGCGGAGAGAGATCTACCCCCAGCTCGTTGCTTCGAGAAGCGGCTAACCCTGAGGGAGTTGGAGGCGGATGAGCGAAGGGCTCGGGAAGGAAGATATTTGGGAAGAGAGAGTTTTAAACAATTTCCCTTCTCCAGGTGGGATGGGGCCTGCAGACCCAGCACAGAGCGCCAGATGCGCACAGAACAATAGAAATGCAGCGCCCTTTGCTGCTGCGGGCTTGTTCACAAGAAGGAAAATATACAATCCCTGCCACCCTGGGGAAAATAGTGAATTCATGAACATTTAGTGTTAATTGAATCAATTTTCAGTAACAAATTGGGAGAAATGTGTAATATGGGTGGGGTTTACCACCAGGAGCAGACGAGACGATATGGCCACTGTATGCTTTGGGGATTGGAGGATGTTGAGACATCTCTTTTAGGTAGTGCCTCCACCTTGCCCCTCTCCGTAGGTTTCCCTGGGGTGGCTGGAGATCGTATAATTTCCTACTTGTGAACACTGCAGGATCTTTTCCTGTGGTATTCTGGTGATGATCTGGCGATCCTGCGATGAGTTGGCCATTTTATAGGCATTAACTGTTAGGCCCACTTTTTCCAGGGTGGGCTCTGAAGGTATGGAGGTAGGAGGCTCTTTAAATTCTTTGAGGATCATTATTTCCTTTACTGCCTCGATGCCAGGGTCCCCCACCATATGTTTAGGAAATCCGTCACAGTAGGAGAGCTTTATAGAGGTTTCCTCTGGGCATAATCTCAGCCCTCTAAGCCACAAGCTATTATGTTTGTTATGTCCTAAGCACTCTAGATTTAAAAAACACGGAGAGGGACACCAGGTATTTCAAACTCCGGCCATACCTGGTCAGCACGAGTATATATAGAGGTACAAAAGGGGACCAGAGTCTTAATGCATCTAAAGTAGGAAATGCGAGGTAATTGGCTTCTGTGCTACCAACAGTTGGTCACATGTCAAGTAGAAACCAGACAATAAACTACATTAGGACATGAAAGGATTCAATTCATATCCTGTTCATCAATCATGTGATGAATGTATTACTCTTAAAAAGAATCCATTAATAGAGTACTAAAACTTCATAATAGAAATGCAATATGTCAAAAAATAATTTTCTAGAAAAAATCTATTACAAACATCAAGTGCTTAATACAACAAATGCAACACAAGTCAAAGAATACTACACATACCTCACAAGCACTCACACAACTATCAATTGCAAGGCATATTCATACCAAATAATAACCTAAACAAAATTTGACAAAAACATCACAAATGAAAAAATCAGTGAACATAAAAACTCATAACCAAATTCACCTATTAACATAAACTAAATATAATGCTAAAAAAAAAAATGAAACCCGGTTAAATAGAATGAATACCTAACTAGACAACTCTAGTTGGTTTACATTGTTAGTTCATCATTTTTTTGTTTTTAATTTTAATTTTATTAATGGGACCAATACAAATAAATGTCTTTCCATATCAGCCGTAATCTTATGTTATGTAGAAATCTGTCAGGGTTTTTGTGGTGTAGAGGTCTTGAAGGTATAGCAGTTCTTAACAATTGCTGTGTGACCTAGTCATGTACCTTGAATTTCACCCACATGTGTAAAGATGCATAATATTACTTAACTGTAATAATTAAAAAGTTCAGACTGCTCAACATGGCACCATCAAAGAGACATGGGCAAGTGCTCAGTTACGACCAAGTACGGGAACTCACACTCACCCTGCGGACAATCTGTTGGTCATTTGGGGTGGAATAGTAGGAATTTAATTTTCCTCATGGAACTGGAGCTGTGTCATAAAAGCCAGTGTGTTTCCAAGAAGGGAAGAATCAGTTACAGAGGAACAACACAGAAGACAAAAGCAGGAGGAAGAGAAAAAAGATATAAAAGAAATTCATTCAGGATTACCTCCTATACATTTTCAATTGGTCAATACTGAGAGTGCCGTAAAATGCAATCAGCATTTTAAATGGTCAACTCAGTAATCAAATACTCACACTAAAGTAATCGAACAAACATCATCGTTCGCAATAATTGGTTCACAGTGGTGTATGGTAAAGCTTCTCAAGCATGGGTTACTTGGCACATCATCATTCACAAGTGTTAATCTTGACCATGTGTGACCTATAACATAGGGGAACAGCAGTGGTCTATCAGTTACTCCCGCAGTCTTTCCTTATCGATTGCCGGCTATCTAGTATGAATAGAATGTTAATGCTTGATTCTGAAAGCTTACTTACAAAGTGATATCTTGTTCCGGACAAGCATATGATCTCAATAGTTCCTGCTTCAGTGGAATCTATAAACGTATCTCGTACGAATGCTTGGCCTGCTCGTGGTCCCACCAGTACTCTAATTGGAGACACAACGTGCACTCGGTTACTATGCAAGCATGTAGCTCGTCAAATGCATAAGACAAAAGTATCACTGCAATTTGTGCTGATGATACAGCCCGTATCTAGTTCAGGCTACACAGACGACCTATAGATCATTACTAGAGTCGGGTCCACTACCCGTAAATCTCACGCCGACCCGTCAATGCCTTACGAGATACTATCCTGTATTGTCAGCATAACTGGGCCAGATGAAGTCACTGCCACATTTCGATCAATAAACGAAACAACATCTCTCTATGTTCGCGATTCAACTCGTCGCCAATTCCATATTGGTAATGTCCACAACATAGCTCTTACCAGGTTTGTTATCGTCAGTATAAGTAGCGCGCTTCTTCTTCTTCTTAATTATCGGAAGCGTGGGCGGACCCACGCAGGCGCTTCCCCAGCCTATAGGATGATGTGCACCGTACCCACTAATTATTATTTGGCTCCATTTAAGTTCACAACTCCTCCCACCTCCCCGTCTGCCTCACAAAATCCAACATCACACTATTCCTCCTCCTGCTTCTCTCCCCATCACCTCCCAGTATAATCTTCTCACTCAGCTCAGCCACACCCAACGCAGTCAACCGAACCCTCATCAATTCTCTCTCTGTAACATGTCTTTCACACCTAATCAAAAAATGTCCCATCGTTTCAGGCACCCCACACACCGCACAGTCCCTTGATTCACGCTTCCCTATTCGAAATAGACAGTCATTCAGCCCCACATGACCTATCCTCAACCGATTCAGCATCACCTCCTCCATTCTGAACTCCCTGCATCCACCTTCACTGACACTTTCCCACGAACACCGAACATCCACCTGCCCTTCACCCCATTCACCCACCTCTCCTGCCACTCATCCAGGACCCGTCTCATCATCACAGCCTTCACCTCATCCACACTCAAAGGCAGCCTCACATCAATCGCTCCCCTCCTCATACCCTCACCCGCCGCCAGATCCACCAACTCATTTCCCAAAATGCCACTGTGGGAACCCACGCCAACTCCAAATCCATACCCCCGCGCACACACCGATCAATCTTCATCCTAATGTCCAAAATCACATCCTTCCTATTACCATCCCCTGCCACAATCGCCTGTAACCCACTCAATGAATCTGAGAACACCACCACTTTCTCATACCCCAACTCATACACCCTGTCAATCACCAATGCAATCGCCATCAACTCAGCCGTACAAATAGACACATCATTCGTCAGTCGTCCTATTTTATACTCCCCAATGCTTTCTAGATAATACGCCATTCCCACTCTTCCAGACATAGGATCCTTTGAACCATCCGTAAACACCTTGTATCCTTCCTTTCCTGCCACATACTCCTGACCCAAAGCTTTGATCTCACCCCGCATACCTCTCTTCTTCGATACCACATTCGCCAACTCCAAACACACCTTTGGAGATCTCATCATCCACCTCGGCCTTCTCTCCAAATCCGTATCTGTCACAATCATCAAATCACCCACACCCCACTGCACTCCCTTCTCCCACATGTGAAGTTGCGCGCTTCATCGCGGATCTGTGCCATCGTAGTAATTAGAAGATGGACTACCAAACTTGCTTAAATACAGTCCCCTCTTCCATTTCCACGACCTCTATGGATTGAATCATTTTGCTGGCGGCCATCTTGGAATGTATATTGTCAAAAGAAACACATTATCGAACTCGTAATAGGGTGTCACCTGCCACCCATAATTGAATGCCTATACCAGAAACAAAAATACTTTTTGTCTTCTATCATTAATCTACATCCCAAGAACTAGGAACTATGATAGAGCAGGCATATTAATCCTGTGACTGCCTGCCAGATGACATCATATTAGACCATTCAGATCAATGATAGGTGTGTTCAGAATGGGTTCAGAATTCGGATCAGGGATAAAGAAAGTAGTCATGGGGTCATGCACTCTAGAACCTCTTGATATCCTCCTAGGATATGTTCACTTCGGGCGAAGGGCCTGAAAATCCTGTTGAGCCTCTCCAATAAGGAATGTCACTATGTACGGCACGGCAGATCCTGAGTCACTTGGATGTCTCGGTTACCCTATTAAAAACACTGTCAGGTCTTCTCCACTTCCTATTTTCTGGAGCACCACAGCTGAAACTAAGGGGTTCCCAGGTTCTCTCCACTAAGGTACCAAAAAAAGCCATCAGTTTCCTGATATTGTTGGGTCATCACCCATTTGTCCCTTGATAAAGGCCCTCAGCTGGTCTTCCTGCTTCTGCATGTTCTTTCCTTCTCACCAAGGTTGGTGCCACTCTGCTGCTAGAAGACTGACATGCCTGGGATGGCATAGATTACTCCTGCTGGTTTGTCCTCCTCCAATCTCCATGAGACACTCCTGGGCTTCTCTGATCTGTTATAATAGAGTGGGGTTTGATCCTTAGCCAGGACGGGATTGCATTCCTCAATCTCATGAAGGATGTCCTCTGATTGAGCTGACCTACAGGAGTCCTCTGACTCAGTGGATGGAGTCCCTAGACTAAAAAGTCTAGCCCCACTTCAAGTACCCAAACTGCACATTCAATGGGTTCAGTAGCCGCTGTGACACAGGAATCTCCTGATTCTAAATGGCTGTCTGCCTTTTCCCAAGAAAAGGTGCGTAACCCTGGTCACCGCTTGTGGGAGGCCTCCTTGTCAGGGTGTAAATGACCCCATGATGTCAACACTTGAGACCTTGTTCCGAATGAGTCACAAGTTGAAAGGAATAAGCTGTTCACTTGTATTATACAAAGATATATACAAAAAAAGGCAATCAGGGCTGCAAGACTATGATGGTCCCTATCACCTTTTCATCATACTTGAAAGGGGCTCCCACCTCCTTAGCCAGGCTCCCTACTCCAAAAGGTCTGGTTGTAATGCAGGTTCTCTACAGCCAGGGTACCCCGGCTGTCTAGTATGTCCCTGTCCTAAGAAGGGTCTAACACCCTCAAGGACTTCATAGGTGACATTTTAATCTGAATACCCCTGCATACCTTCCCTCCAGATAACTGTCTCTCTACCTTTTCCTCACTTACCCCTCTCCTCTCTGCTCCATCCTCCTCCTCTCTCTCTCTCATCTCTCAACAATCCCTCTCCTGGTCTCATCATCCTTCCCCCTTCTCCGTCTCTACACTCCAGCTCCCTCCCGAACAGATCTGCTTCCCTCCAAATCTCAGTCTTCCCAACATTACTGCTGCCTCTACGTATCTGTACCCAGCTACCACTAATTTCCCTCTCTCACACACATTCTCCCACACTCCTACTCCCATCCCCAAACCAAAAGTCTTCTCCAAGTCCTCCCCACCTGCTTCACACTCCTTGCTCTTCTTTTAGTCTTCCTCCAATCTCACCCAAACACCTCTGTCTGCCAACTGATTCTGCTGACGTTTTTATATCCATCCCCTTCCTGCCTAGGATGTTCTCTCCACTCCCATTGGCTACATAAGTCAGATGCTTCTCTGGTCCAATCACAGCTTCTCTAATCCCAATGTCTCCCATTAGCTGTGCCCCCTTCAAGTCTCCATTTTCCTCTAGCCTTTCATGCAGTCTACTGCATCATTTGCTCTCTGTTGCTTCAGTAAGTTAATATCCCCACCTGCTTTGGGGAGGATTCCCTGGTCTACTCTGGGCCCTGTCATGGTCAGATGGTTCTGGCTCCACTGCAGATGCTCTCCTGTAGTATGCCTGGACAGTCTGTAGTAGATGTTGGGTCTCGTATTATGCTCCTCAATGGGGAAGGCTAGTCCATTTGCCTTTGGGAAACCAGTCCATTCCTCAGTTTCCCGGCTGTCAGTTCAGCCTATGTCGTACTTCTAGTTGTTTGGATGGTGCTGCCCTGCCAAGAACCACCTGAAAGAGCAGAGGAGATGCAATGAGGATAGGGCTGGTAGGCATCGGGTTCGGGTAAGAGGTGCCAATATACATGCACTGGTCCATGCTGACTGGGCCATGGGTCCCATTCTGCTCCCCCATACCACCTCTGGGGTCTTTGACCCCCTGGACAGGGTCATAACCCATGAGCCTGCTACACCCTTGAACTGTTCCTGTATGCAGGTAATCAAAGATTATTTTTGTTTTTATTTATTTTGCTCTGGTTTTGCTGATGTGAATACAAATTCTTAATTCAGTCAATGAGATGCAATGCCCAAGGCCCTAGTTAACTGAAGCCGCAGGGCAGTCCCACTGCCCGTTTTAGCCCCTTCCAGCTAAGGGCCTGAGGCAAAGGGCAGCTCCTGCAGTAGCAGCTCCAGTTTGTATTTTTTCCAGTGTTCACCAGTGGAGCCTCCAGGGCAGCCCTCAACCTGCAGTGACTGACAAGGTAAGCAGGGCGTGGGCAGGGGGAACAGCTATTACTGCTCCCTATTGTACTGTCTCACCTCTATTATTACTCATATTGCCAAAAAGCTTGTAGTCTGCTGCACGTCACCCACATCTGTATGGTATCCATATCTGGCATTTAGGCGTACTGTTAGCCATATCTGGCATTTAGGTCTCTATCCAGTAATCCCATATCTGGGTATTTTGTATTTGCTGTTGTGTTTGGAAATGTAGGCTTTTTCCCCTCTATCCAGGAAACTCGAATATAGGTGTTTTGAATTTGCTGCTTTGCTGAAATCTAGGCTTCTTTACCTCTATCCAGGAAGCTTGAATCTAGTTGTTTTGCATTTGCTGTTGTGTTTTGAAATTTAGGCCATTTCCCTCTATCCATGAAACTCTAATCAAGGTGTTTTGCTTTGCTGTTGTGTGAAGTTTAGGCATTCCTCCCTCTATCCTGAAATCTAGACATCCTCCCCTCCTTCCAGCCCCATGCTCCCAGCTCTTGGTGCTCTACCGCCTCTACTGGGTCAGGCCTGTGCTCCACTCTAGTGTTACAGCTGTGCTCTGAGTGAAACCTCTGCAGAACTAAGTCCCTGAATGGTTAGTCTCCTGAGGCTGGTGTAGGAAGGCTGGCAAGGGATCTAGTCTTTTAGCCTCTTCACCAAGATCACCCTCCATCTGCCGCAGGACTCTCTTCACTGGTCTGGACTTTCTTCTCGGGTACCTGATTCATCTTATTGTGGCTTGCTGCTAGGCTTCCTGGTGAGTTTGTTGTGCATTGTGCAGTTTCTCCCTCCCTCTCGTCTCACCCTTCCATCTCTCTGCTCTCTCCCTCCACAGTGCTTTGCATCTCCCTGATGGTCTCTAACTGCTACTCTATCACCTATCCTATCTCTCTTTCGAAGTCTGGAAGGAAAAAGTTCATGAAAATCCCCTGGTCTCCAATCCAGGCCTGTCCATCTCCAAAACCTATGTCAACGCTTCTTCCAGGCAGACTGCCACTAGCATCCTTTGTTGTTCTCTCTCTAAATGTTTGGACTCGTCATATGGTCTTAGTGCTCCCCCCTTTCTCTTCTTCACCCATTAATGGTGGAACCCGATGTGAAGTACACTTGGCATGTTTCCCATTCTCTAGGAGCATCATCAATGTCTACCAGAATGTCACTGTCATGGTCCAGGGCTCTCAGCCCAACATCCTCCTTTTTGATAGGCGTCTTTCGTCTCATCAACTTCCTCCCTTCTCCTACCACTCCTCCCTCTGCCACCCTTCTAGCCCCTTTGCCACCACCGGCAGGTGTACCACATTCCTGTACCCCTCAAAGTTGGCACTGAGCTCCACTTAGCTACCTTCAACTCTTGCTCTGCTGTTAACCACTCCTCTGACATCTGCCACCTCCTGGAAGACTTCGACCTTGACGCCCTCGATCTCACCAAGATGTAGTTTATGGCCATCTCTGTCACTATTTTAGAGACACTCCTCCAGGAGGGCTATACGATCCTCTCTAAGCTGAGGCCTAACCGGTCTGGGCGGAGTAGCCCTGATCTTCCCTGAATGGGTCCCTGCTACTATCATATCCACTCAGTCCTACTCTTCCTCTGAATTCCTTGTCTATAGGCTTGATGTCTCTCCAATACTCTCGCTAACTCTTGTCACCATCTACAGGTCCGTTGGTCCGGTCTCCCTCTTCCTCTGGGAGTGGTCTGACCTCACCTCCTCTCTCCTGGCCTACACCTCGAAGCTTCTCTTCTTCTGAGACTTCAATACTCACCTTGAGGCTGGACTCTTCCACAGCCTCTGTGACTCTTTCGCTCACCATTCTTCCCTCCAGTCCGATTCATTCCGCCAGGCACACCTTGGATGTTCCTATCTCAGCAGACATCCCTATCTCCAACCCTCTGACAACACCTCTCTCCTGTTCTGATCATGCTCTCCTGTCCTCTCACCTGGATCTCTTGGGTCCCCTGGCTAAGTCTCTGCCTGCACTGCCTGTCTCCTTCTCCATCATTCAACCGATGAAGCAAGTGTCAGTTTCTGCTTTTGACAACACTTTCATTCCCCCTCCCACGCTGGCCACTGACTCTCCCATTAACACAGCTCTGTATAACCTTTACCTCTCCATCACTCTGGACATCCTTGCCCCTGTCATTAAGGTTCTGCATGGAGCCTGCCTTCAAGCGCAATACCTGGTATAAGTCCGACCTAGTCTCTAGGAAAGGCAAGTGCAGAGCTGCTGCACATCCTCTGATACACTGGCCTGCCGCCTTCTCTAAAGGCAATGAAGACTCTCCATCCACTCGAAGAAGAAGGCCTATATCCAAGCCCGCATCTGTGAGGCCACTAACACAGCTGAACTGTTCAAAATCTGCAAGGAACTCGCCAACCCTACTGCAGTCTCCACTTCCCCTCTGCCATCCCTGACCCTATGTACTGCTCTGGTCTTTCACTTCATAATCCAAAACTCAGGACACCCTGTCCTCACTCTCCTTTACACCCTTCCCTTCTCCCTCACCCTCTCTCAGGCCTTCCTCGGCCCCCCTCTCCTCTTCCCTCATACTCTCCTCTTTTTCACCCTTATCACTGGATAAGGTTTCTAGACAAGTCCTATCTATGAAATGCTCTTCCAAACAGGTGCTCTACTGCTCCTCCAGAACTATCAAGGACAACATTGCCTCCCTTGCTCCAGCCTTACCTGATTTCTACAATCACTCCTTTGCCAGTGGCTCCTTCCCGCTACTCCTCAGGCACCCCCTTGTGCACCCTTTCTTCAAAAAAGCCTTCTGCCGACCCCTCCTGCCTGGCTAACTACTGCCCTATCTTTATTACCCCCTTCCGGGGCAAACTCTTGGAAAAGTTGGTCATCTCGCAGTTGATCCACCACACTGAATCTGTTGGTTGTCTCCACGACCACCAATCTGTCTTCAGAGCAGCCAGAGGCACGAAACCACACTCCTGAACCCCTGTGAAGACTTGCTCTCAAATCTCGATTCCAACTCTCCTTCTGTTCTCATCCTTCTTCACCTTTCCTCTACCTTTGATACAGAATATCCCAGGTTCAACTGGGCCCTTTTCTCTCTTCCATCACACTCTCCACCTTCAACGTCCCTCAGGGTTTCATCCTCTCGCTGTGCCTCTTCAACATCTACCTTGCCCCTCTAGCCCATTTGATCTCCGCCTTCTCTCCTCAATTCCAGTGTTATATGGACAACATGCAGCTCTCCTTCAAGCTTCCCTTCACTGATTCCTCTTCCTTCTCTCTCATTCCTGACTGTCTGACTGTCAGAGTTTTGGCCTCTTTAGGGAGTGTTTCCCAAACCAATGGAACCTCCAAGACCAATGGAAGTAATGCCTCCACCTCTTCCTCCGAGGCCAGTAGAAGTTCCACCTCTGCCACCACCTCATCTGGTGGAGCATCCTCCTAAGCCCAAGGAATGTGGAGAATGAAACCCAATGGGCCAGAGTGCGGAGGATGAGGCACAGGCTCGGGCGTGTGTCTCATGTTCCGCGCTCAGGCTGTCTGATGAAATTCCCACTGAAAAGGGTGTGGCAGATGTGCATGAGGATGAGGAGGACCCGTCTTCATCAATCAGGGATTTTCATGACAGGGTGGTGGATCTTATGTCGTATTTAGAGATTCCTACTCCTACTATGGAGGCAGGCATTTTATCAGGAGTTCTTACTTCGAAAATACAGGAACGGTCATGCCTTTTCCTTCAAAAAGATATTTTTGCTGAGTCCAGGAAAGTGTGGGAAAAACCACACGCAAGCCAACACATACAGAAAAAGATAGCAGTTTGATACAAGTGTCTGAGGAAATTCCCCCAACCACGTTTCCCCTCTCGTCTCCTATGGTGGTGGCAGTGGCTAACCTCCATTCCAAGGCCTTGGCATCATCCTCCTCAGCATCATAAGTCTTGTCAAAGGAGGAGAAGAGTTTGGAGGGGGTTGGGGAAAAAGTTCTTTGCAAATGCGGCACTCTGGCTCTGTCAAGCAAATAGTGAAGCAGTACTGGCTGCTGCAAACTAAAAACTTTGGAGCTTTCAGAATTCAAACACTTTATTCCCCAGGACAAACTTGACCATTTCAAAACCAGTTAATCAGATGCTGGAGTTCTGTCTCAGGGTCTGTTAGAGGCCACTGCACATCATATTGACACTTCGGCATGCAGTCTCATGATTGACATCGATGTCACCCACCAGGCGTGGCTACACGCATTCAAGTTCACAAGAGAGGTCCAAGAGAAGGTTCTGGATCTTCCCTTCGCAGGTAAAGAACTCTTTCACAGTACTACTGATGACGAGTTGGCAAAAGCAAGGCGAGTACTTTGATGGCATAATAGCTGTCCGTTCTCACAAAACCTCCAGCTACGAAGTCCTCCTACCCCCAAAAATTGGTCTTTTGTTACAGATCCTGTTTGGGGTTTCAGAGCTTTCAAGATCAAAAGACGCACCTGCCAGACCACTGCCAGAGAGGCCTCTGCGCAAGCAGCAGAGAACGGGTGAACAAGGATTTCTTTCTCACTCAGCAACCTCCACCAAAGGATCCAATTCCTCCTCTCCCAATAAGAATTCCAAATGATGACGCATCTCGTTACATCTGTAGGCCTGGTGGACCATCACAAAGGACCGTTGGGTTCTGTAAGTGACCCGTTCGGGTTTCTGCCTCCCTCTGCCAATTCCTCCATCCCGTCCTCCTCTACAGCAGGCAGACTCTTCCTCACTCCTTTCAGAGGATCAGCAACTTCTGGAATTAAGGGTGATGAAACATGTCCTTCCGGTGGTAGAGTGCAGGGTCTTCTACTCCCTCACCTTCACAGTGCTAAAACCGAACAGACTGGCCTGCACACTTTTTTAGACCTGTTGATTTTCAATCGCCACACTATCCAGGAAAGATTCAAGATGATCATACCCACACAAATTTCTCCTCCCTTGTAAAGGACAATTGGGTCTGTGTGGTGGATCTTCTGCTGTGTTCCTTCATATACTAATATGGCATCAACATCACAAATTACATCGGTTTTTGGTAAGGGCAAGTATTTTTAGTATAGGGTCCTCCCTTTTGGGCTGTGCTCGGAGCCAAAAATCTTGACAAAGATGATGGCTCTGATAGCCTTTCTCAGGCTTCGGGAGTCCATATCTATCCATATTTGGATGACTGGATCCTCAGGAGTCACTGTCCTCAGAAAGCTTCACTAATGCATTTGTTACTTCAGCTTCTTTTCAAACTGGGATTGTCAGTGAAGTGGAGGAAGTCTTCAGTGACGATCTTGCGAGATTTGATTTTCCTGGGTTTCCAATGGAACACAGTCTGTGCCAAAGTCTTTCATACGGACGACAGAATGAGAGACCTAGGTCATACATGTTCCCTATATCTGAACTACACCCACAGGCCATCATGGTGGTTACAGAGACTTTTAGGCTTAATGGCTTCCTGCATCTTAGCCCTTCCCCTAGCAAGGTTAAAGATGAGATGTACACAGGTAATGCTCAGACCGTACTGGTCTCAAGTGACAGTTTCAGATTCCAAATTGATTTGGATGTTTTTGGAGATGACTCCTGAACTCTGTTGGATAGCAAACCTCTCCACCTCACCCTTTTTCAGAACCATTTCCTCATATGACATTGACAGCAGATTCTTCCGTGCACAGCTGAAGGGCAATGCCAACTCATCTGTAGGGGTTTAATCGGTGGTCTTCCTTTGTCAGACACCATCCCATCAACTACCTTTTTTTCCTAGCCTTGAAGGCTTTCCAGTCCCGTATCTCCAACAAAATAGTTTGAATCAGGACAGACAACTCAGTTGCAATGTTTTACATGAACAAGCAAGGGGGGACCATGCCCCAGGTGGACCTTTCCCTTCAGATATGGAAATGGGCAGTACTGTAAGCAATTTGGCTACAGGCGGTGCATATTCCTGGCCAGGAGAACACAGCCAGTTCCCTCCTCAATCGCTGCTCTACTGCAAACCATGAGTGCGAGTTAAACGATCAAGTTCTCTCCCAACTCTATTCTGAGTGGGGGACCCCGAGTGTAGATCTGTTTGCAACGCTCTCCAACAGGAAGCTTCCACTGTATGCCTCCAGAGATGGGCTGGGTCTAGGCTCCCTGGGAGACACCCAAGAGATTTCCTGGAATTAAATGTTGGTGTTTGCCTCCCCTATCCTCCCATTGATTCATCATACCTTTCTGAAACTACAGGAGGTGCACAGCTGCATGCTGGTCTTTGTGGTACCAAAGTGGCCAGCAAGGTTCTATTTCAGAGCTAGACACTGTCAGTCTCTCCACCGATCCACTTGCTGGAAATTCTCAATCTCCTGCACCAGTGTGACCAACAGATGTGGTATGCCTCACCACAATCTCTAAACTTGGCAGCCTGGTTCCTGAAATCAGGTTGCTTGCTCAGTTCAACCCATCTGATGATAATAAGCACATCATCCAAGTGGTACGCAAACCCTCGACTCATGCACAGTACAAGAGCAAATGGCTCTGCTTCTGCCACTGGTGCTTAAACAAACAGATTGATCCTTGTCAAGCTTCAGTGGATTGTGTCCTCTATTTTATCTTTGCCCCTGCATCCATGGGAATTCATATGCACTCTTACCATACATACCTGTCGGCTATCAGGGCATACCTCAATTCTGATTCTTCTTCATTCGCCATTCGCTCTCACAAACCGTGTGATGAAACTGCTATAATACGTAGTGGAAACATCAATCCTTTACTTGCCCATATGCATATATATATATATATATATATATATATATATATATATATATATATATATAATATATAGGCACTTGCCGCAATCTATTCACTATAAAGCTAGCCTCAAGATTACTTTGTCTGCTTGCGTTTCTTTTGCATCTGTACATGTGTAAAATAGCCTAATGTCTTCATCCGTTTGTGTCATAGCTTCTTCACCTCGATCCCGCAATGTCACTTATCCTCGATACTTTCTTGATGCCTTATAGAATATCTCAATTCTATTGTCTCTGCATCTTCTATATATGTCAACTCAGCTCTGTGTGATGTTTACTGGTGATGATTGAGTCCTTTTGGCCTTTGTCGCTGCAACTGTTCCATGTATGTCACATACTCTGGTTTCCAACACACAGGTAATATGGACAGGACGGTTGATGTTGGGGTACTTGGCTCCTCCTCTACACTCTACCCTCTGAGCAATTCATCAACCACTCTCTTATCATCCTTCACAACCAGGCATCCTCTTCTGAAAAAGAGCTTCTTAGGGATCCATATTTTATGACAATTTTAAGGCATCCTGCTGATTTGGTGTGCTCATCTTCGTTCCATGTCATGAGCATGCATGGTTCATTTGTACTGCAATAGATCCTTCTTCTTACAAACTTCTTATGATTCTTTGGATACAGAAACTTCGTCCCCTCAGGTGCATGGATACTGGCTTTCACAAAGTCTCTGATTTCTTCATCTGTCAGGTCATTGGCTTTCCATCCTGGTTCAACATCGATCATGATCTTCATCCCTATGGCTTTCTTTGCTGTCTTCTTGCATTGCGAGATTATTATCCTGAGTACACAGAATCCAAGCAATATCATTACTATGAGGGCTCCAAGGAACTTGAAAATGTCTGCCATCCATTGCGGAACCCAAGAAAAGAGTGATCCAAACCAGCATCATCAGTAATGTCTTCTACTTCGTCTATCATCTGACCATGGAGCTTCATCAGAACGTCTATGGCCTCTGTCAAGGTTCAAATCTCCATCATGAGAAGGTGTAAATGTGCAAGATGATTCTCCAATGTTTGCACAAAAACCTCCATCCATCGCTGTAATCATATCCAAGACATATCTGTTCTAGAGAGTCATCAGTCGTATGGCTTTCATCTCTTCTCTGATTGCATTGAATCCGATTATAATCCCATCTTGTAATTTGAAGCCATTTGGTATTTGCTCCAACCTGGATACTCGGCATGAAAATTAAGGCAAACACTGATGAGGTCTGACTGAACAGCCTGTGCTCATATGGAATAGCATCAAAAGCTTCTATGGATTTTTCTGAAAAAGAGTTCTCTCTTCATCAACTCCACAGATTTCTTCTTCTTCAGGTGAGCATCTGCTTTTGGAAAACTGTCAAGATTCAGATCACTTTTTGGAATCGCTAATGCTGGACATTCACTAATCGGTATCATCCTCCCCAATCTTTGGGTAGCTTTATGTATGCCCAATAGTGATCCATGATTACTGTTGTTGCATGTATCATTCCTGGTACATCAAAGATTCGACCACAGTTCTGATTCTCTCCAACTTTTCTTGTACCATTTTTTCTGAAGCATAGTTTCGCACTCTCGAAGGGTACTAGCTGCAAGGGTCCTCCCCTGTCTTCGACCCAAGTCAGTAGCTTAGCAAGTCTCTGCCATAATGGCTTGCAGGCATTCTGTACAATGTCAAGGGCAGGTTTATAACAGCCAATGTCCACCCATGCTCTGCGGATCACCACTCCTTCTTCCCATCCGTCTGGTGATAGCACTGATCGCCAGATCTACATTGGACCGCTGTTCTTCCATCTATGAATTTCTTCTGCGGACTTTCCTGGACATTCCAGTTTTTTATTTACTTCCCATCTGATTCCAGCTCCTTTCACTCCAGGCTTCTCGTATCTGATCACATGATTATTAGTATGAGCTCTGTTTCTTGTCTTTGTATCTTGGATATAGTCATCTTCATCTATATCTGTCCATTCAGTTGCCCATTTGAGATAAGCATCTCAACCCATGTACTGGCCTCTGGGTCTCCAAAGTGCTATGTGCGAAAAACAATGAGCTGTCTGGACAGCTATTTCAATAGCTATGAAGATTTTAGACTTCCCCAAACTATAAGGCAAGAGTGCACATACAAAGCATTCCTCTTTTAAGGGACTTCTTCCCACTTCCTTCACATGTTGATACCATATGTTATTTCCCAAGGGTGCTGTACTGTCCAGGTAATCATTTAGTTTGAAATCATCTTCCTTGGTGCTTCTCATCTTCCTTGGTGCTTCTTTTGGCCTCATTCTTCTCATATGACCTTCTATAATCATTTCATGAAGTGGGTCAGCGTTACTCCTTCAAAATGGGTTAATCATAGGTACATTTATCAGTGGGAAAGGTACACTTATATGTGCTACCTAAGTAGGAAAAAGTTAAGAAAGTTTCATCCTCTCAGCATACCACTTAGGCATAAAAATGTCTTGCAGAATATCCATGTGTGATTTCCTTTTAAAAATGAACCGTGGGTCATTTATCACAGGATCAGGTGTATTTGCATGCATTATCTGTGTGGGATCACCTTCTATCAACCATTTCTTTTGCCTCTCTTGCAAAGCCTATGTCTGTTGTCCAAAAAGAGTCTCTAAGACACTTTTTATATGTGAATGACTGTTAGTGACATTTATCTTAGACTCAGGCAATTTATCTTTCTTTGGAACAGGAATGACTGCATAGGGTCTTGGCTGCCTCGTAGTTGCCACGATTGTACCTTCCTTCTGCTCAGGAAGATTCACGGGAGTCTTAGCTCCATGTACATCAATGTAGTACGATGTGCGTATTGTGAGTGAAAGCAGTATGATTATGAACAGGATACAAATGTAAATAATACAGAGATAGGAGATTTTACAGCATCGACTTTGTGGACAATGTGGATGTCTCTCGAGATCTGGCATAATGATATTGCTACTAACACTTCCAATCTTTATTGCCTAAGGAAGGAAAAACATAATTTTAATACAGCAGCATTGTGTATTGCTTCTAGAAGTTGCTGACTTGACTCTGCAACTTGTCCTCGATCAGCTGTTTGCTTACTGGATAAAATAACAAACTCTAAATGATCTCCTCCAATCAATTTTTCATCAGATGAAATGTAGATGCCTCTCCAGCAAGAAGAAAAAATACTTCAACAAATGTACTCTAGACGTCTTTTCTCAAGAAAGTTTTATAGAGTGTTCTCAATCTACTTCAGTAAGTCTAAATAAGCTCAACAACATACACCAGTCCCCAGTCTATGCCTCAAATCTGTCTTAAGCCAGATGACAATTATGATTTTTTTTTCCGCATGAAACAAAAGTTCTCTGACCAGCAACCTCTCCTTCTGTCCCTCGAAGGAATGTTTCAATCTGACCTCAGAGTTCGCTCGGAGTAGATATTCACTTGCATGATAATGTCTCTCAAGATTTTGTTTAATGCCGCATTATTTCTCGGATCCCTTAGGAATGTACGCTCATCAGTGTATCTTCCAACAAGCTGTGGGCACTCTTCAACCAGGTAATAGAAGACCAAACTGACCAGTCTATGTGAGTTATCAGCTGATGGGGGCATTTGTCCTTTCCCCACTGTATTCAGAAAGCTGCAGAATTTGCTCAATAATTGCTGCGAGCAATCTTCCTACGATTGGACTATTCTTAGGATCTTGCAGGAAAATGTGAATGCTAGTAGTTCTCCCCCCAATTGCATGATATGTGCGCAATATAAAGAGCTAAACTTCTAATATGATCCGTGAAATGTTGTCATTGGGTACCACCATGGACACCTCCAAACAGGAACTCAGTAAGAAATGAATCAGGGTATTATACCCTCTTCCAATTGTCGAAAATGAACTCAGAAATTGGCATATTTCTCTTCATATCAAGGATTAAGCATGCCTCAGTCCAAAGTTAACAAGCTCCTGTGGCTCAAGAACAAAAGATCTTCCCTTAACCCTGAAATGACTGCACAGAGTGTTTGAATCCGCTTCCCTTAACTCTTTTATAAGCAGCTAAAAAAGAGTCCCGAACCAAGCCACAGTCCAATGAACACTTTCTCTTTCACTTGACAGCCTCTGCGTCCTTCTTCCTCGTCATAGACCTTGTCTGCACGTGCTGAGGTTCTTCCCCGATGCTTGTTTCCGAAGGGTGCAGGAGTGAAGGGGTCTCTCAGCCTAGATTCCTTACGTCACCTAGAAAAGTCCAAGCGCGTCTTCTTTGCACTCTGACTGCAGACGGCATGACGTCTTCCACAATGAAGGGGCTTTTATATCTGGGTTAGTGCCACTTCCTCGTGAAGTTGCGGATTAGGACCGCATATCCAGGGAATAATTTGGGAAGTCATAATTCTTGAACTCTACTTGTTGAAGCATCTCCTTCTGTGTTCTGTGCTGCCCCACACCTTTTTTGCCGTAGCTGACCTGAAATGACAGAGATACTTGAAGTCATACACATAAGATAGTCATGTAGCTCCATTCCTAACAATTCAGATGTAGGCTGAGCATCACTTCTAACTCTGGATGGAGGTGTGAGGGGTGTCCTCATTCACCACCTGTCCCTATCGCATGGGGAGTGAGATGGTGGTCCGAACCTGGTTGGCTCCTCAATGCATGCAACCACCCTTTCTTCAGGGCAAGCTTCAACTTGGGTATTCTTGCTTTAAGCAAGCCCTTGAGCTATTCACAGACCCCATTTCCTTGTGGATGATAAGCCAAAGAAAACTTGTGCTTTATACCAAGCAACAAGCTGATTTGCTCAATTGTCTGATTCACAAAATGTGGGCCATTGTCTGACCTCATTACTTCACATATTCCCCATCCAGGAAACACTTCCCGCATGAAGAATTTTGCGGCGCAGGTAGAGTCTGAGTGTGTACACGGACCAGCTTCAATCCACCTTGAAAAGGGACAAACTACTAGAATCATGTATGTATATCTATTACTTACTTGTAACATGCCGACATAGTCGAAATGCAAATGCTAGAAGGGGCCATTGGGTCTCTGAATAACTCCCCTAACTGTGCGCAGTGTACCCCCAGCTGTGAATTTTTGACACACAATGCAGTTCACTACATAGAACGCAACATGTTCTAACAAATTTGGAATGAACCAATCCTCTGCAATAGTTTAAGCGAGGTTCTCTCTAGTTGTGTGTGCAGGGTAGTGCAGCTGTTCCAGTGCCACCCTTATTAAGGCTACAGGCATCACCGGTTTACCAGTGCTGTCTTGTTGCCACAATGCTTCAGAGGGGTTTAAAGAACACCCTCTTTGCGTCCACAAATCCTTCTCATCTTGAGGTGCTTCCCCCTGATCCTCTATTAATTGTGTCTTTGACAGATTACTATATCCTTCAGACACGTTCATTATTACAATCATTTTTACATTTACATCAGGTGTATCAAATAACATAATATTTTCTGAACATGCAGTGAGTTTGGCTTCATCGTCTGCTGCTTGGTTTCCACGTGAGATAGTCTGCCCTTTTAGTATGTACTGCACATTTAACTACTGCGATGGCTACTGGGAGTTGCAGTGCCTTAATAAGCCTGTCCAATAAGGCTGCATGCTGCACTGGAGTGCCATCCGCTCGGAGGTAGCCCCTCCTTTTCCAACATTCTAACCATGCTTGCACCGTTGATGTCACATAGGTGGAGTCGCTATACACTGTTACTTCCTGGTCTGCATGATTCTCTAGTGCTACAATCAGCGCCACTAACTCTGCAGCCTGTGCTGAATAATGAGATGGTAGTCGAGCACTTACCATCTTCTGAAACTCCTCATTGGCTGTGTGCTTTACCACAGTGGCACCTGTGTATCTCTGCCCATCATTTTGATCGATCCTTGAAGAACCATAAATATAAACAATTTCTCCACCTGTCAATGCATTTTCTTTTATCCTAGGGATTTCATCATAGATCTCTTCATAGTTCGAACAGTCATGCGCATGCTCATCTTCTGCCAGTGGTTCAGCTACAAACATGTCAGGATTCACTATTCTGCATCAATTTGATATGACTACCTCGTAGGCAGAAGCCCTTTGAGAAGTCAACGTACCTTTTGGTTTCTCTAAAATGTCAAACAGTGCATGTTTAACAAATAATGTCATAGAGCATCCCCATCACTATGCTTGCAGCCTTTTCTTTGGTGAACGCGGCGGCTGCCAAAGATTGTTCACATGGAAAATGATCCCTCATTACTGGGTCCAAAATCCCACTGTAATATGAAGGAGGCTTGTACCCCAATGTAGTTCTCTGCATATGGACTGCTGTTATAACAGTGCAATCTGTATGTGAGAATAATAAGAATTACTCAGCATAATTAGGAATCCTGAAACCTGGAGCTGTGCAAATTGCCTTTTTCAATTCGTCAAATCCTTCTTCTATTTCCTCAGTCCACACGTTTTTTTCCTGCATTGCCTGTGCTTTCTTTAAAGCCTATAATAAAGGCCTTATATATGAGCTGTAGTCAAAGACCCATGCTCTCACATAGTAACATAATCCCAGAAATGTCTGCATGTGTTTTATCGTGTGTGTGGCTTTGCAGTTTTCAAAATGGCCTCAGCGCTCTCAGGAGTAACCTTCTTTTCTTCATGTGAAATCAATTGGCCTATGTATAACACTTCTTGTTGACAATACTGTAAGTTTTCTTTGTCAACCTTATATCCTTTGTCAGGTAGTGTAACCATCAGCTGAACAGAAGGCGTCTGCACTCTTCCTCTGAAGTGCTGCAAACTAAAATGTCATCAACGTATTGCAACACAACACTTTCTAAATCAATATTGCTTAAGCCCACCTGGAGCACTCTATTGAAAATCGATGGAGACTCCCAATACCCTTGAGGTAAACGAGTGCTTTTCAGGCGAGTTTGTCTGAACGTAAATGACGTCCGATCCTGCAAGTCTTTGTGCAATGGGATTGAGAAAAACACATTTTTCAACAGTGAAATATCGTACTTTAACAGGTATATTACATAAGATTGTGGCAGGATTAGGAATTAAGGGGAACTCGGCTTCTACAATTTGGTTAATCAGCCTCAAATCTTGAATTAGCCTCCATGACCACCCCCCTTTCCCCTTTTTCACAGGATAAATCACTGTATTACAGAGTGACTCTGACGTCACTAAAATACCTTGATCCATCATGGCGGAATTGTCTTAAAAATACCTGCCTCTCGAGACATGGCATACTGTCGTGCTTGAGGTAAAATTGCTCCTGGTTTCAATTTAATCTTCACTTCTCCACCCCCCTTCAACAGACCTGCATCATACGGGCCTGTGGTCCATAATGAAGTTGGAACTTTTGCCATGTCTTCGTCAACATACTCGGGACGTTGTTTTGTGAAAACACCATTTTCTGAGGAACTTCTCGTTTGATTGCTCTCACCCAATAAGTAATGCTCATGTAAAATATTACTCCAGATAGATCCTCATCTGTGACGTCATTCAATCTGTAACCTTCCCCGATGGCAATTACTGCACACCATCCATTGCTGCTTGTAGCTCTAAGGGAAAAACTTGTCTCTCTTCTATTTTTGGTCTAAAAATTCATCAGGAATTCTCATAGTTCTGCCTACTAGGCCTGGTATCCATGTCAACAGAATGCATACTCCATAGTGAAAAACCTCTGGTTCAAAAGGTGTTGCTCGCATGGCTATCTGTCCTGCAAATGCCATAATAAATTCACTCACGTTTAAATAATGCTTTCCCGGTGTTGAACACACTATGCCTTCATCAGTAAACGAGATTGTCATGTTCAACTTTGTCATTAAATCGCGACCCAAAATATTGACAGGTGTCTACCTTGAATATAGCAATGGTACCGGCATGTCACACTCTCCTATAGAGACTGGTAATTCTTCAGTGAAAGGAACTCTACTTGTAGCTCCTGTGAAACCATGAGTATTCATGGCATTGCCAGACATCGAAAATGTCCCTTCTCGTATACATGAGCACGTTGCACCCATATCTACTAAAACCAAAAAACGTTTGCCTCCTATACTGACATCTACACCCTTGGTTCCTCGTGAGGATTCGGCATCATGGATAGTATTGAACACATCAAGTCTCCAAATGAGCTGTCCTATTGCGGATACAGCCTCATTCCGTTACCTGTAAAAGGATTCCCGCCATCAACAGTAACACCCCCTGTTCTAGGAGTCATCAGCTGTCCTGTGCTCGTGCTCCGCTGAATCTGCATAGGTGACTTCTGTGACTGCGCTTGTGGTGGATTGACTGCTACCTGCTGTGTTTGCAAGCCTTGCTGCACTCTCAGCGCTTGTCTGTTGCATCGTTTGATTCTGAACAAACCCATCTCCATTCTGCTGCGAATATGCAGGTGGGTTTTAAGCCCCCCTCTTAAAAATTTGCCATTTTGCATGAACCCCTGACTTCTATACATGCAAGCAAAGTGCCCTGTCATCCCACATGTCCAACATGTAGGAGGTCTCCTAATATGCCCATCCTTCATGTTTTGATTACCATTCTGCATATTCTGAAATCTACCCTGATTATTTTGGAAGTTTCCCTGATTATTTTGCCACTGCCTTTGATTATTCTGAAAAGCCTCTTCCTCGAAATCCTCCCCTTCCTCGGGGAGTAAATCCATTGTTGCCTTGATCGAACTGCCTTTGATTATTCATCTGTGGCATGTTCACGGCCTGCTGTAAATTTGATCCGTCTACACTAGTCAACATTGCCCCTTCAAAGCCATATTTGGACAGTTTTTTCTGTACTAATTTTGCCTCTTCACCTTCCCTTACATCATCTTTCTTGCGATTATTTTCCTGCAAGTGTCTGCAATAATGCACGATGATCAGCTGAATTTCCGACCACGGTTTTGCTTCCATACCTACTAACTTCGTGAGCTGCTCCTGTACAGAGTCTGGCAGCCTTTGGCACAATATATGATAGAACACAGGTCGATTTTCCCCAAGCCTCGCGTGTCTCCAAGGCCCACAGCTCTTGGAAATTTTGAATGTAAACAAGCGGATCACCCCCTTCTTGCATTCTTTTTTGTCATTATAGCTCCCATTTCGGACGTGTCCGGATATATTACTCTAAGCGCTTTCCAGATTGTCGCTCTGAAGTTATTAACGATGCTCCGTCATGAGCAGTGTTAACTGTAGTAACACCAGCATATCGTGCCCTTGACTAAACGTCATCAGCTCTCTCACCAAGTATGGCGATCAGGAGACCCTGTTACGCTCACCTGATATCCCTGAGGGCGTCTGGAAGGCTCTGAGATCTAGAACCCTGGATGCGTAGTTGGCCAGTGCTGAATAATGAATCTGCAATTACACAAGGGAGGATTTGTGATAACTGTCTCTAATGGGTGAATCTCCCACCTCCCTCTGACCGATTCCCTTCCCACTGGGTTCTTTTCTCAGCTTAGTTATTTGTAGGGTGAGCTATCCGTCCTGCGTTTCTTGTGCAGTGGCGCTTGACGTTTGTTGGCGAGCTGCCCGAGTTGCTTCACTGGTGCAGTACGCCTTCCTTGGGCCCAGGCCTGCTGTGACTCCGAATCTGCTGGTAGGCAGGTAGGTTTGTTAATTGTAAGTCTTTGTTCTGTTTATGGTGGGAATTCGTCAATGTCGTTATCTCCTTCTTTTCGGGTGCAAAGGTCTTGATGCTGGCGTGCCGGATGGAGAGGCACCTTTCTAGGTAAGAGAAAGCGCGAAGCACAGCACCTTTATTGTCTTTTGAAGCTAACCTGTGTTTTCTTCTTCTTCTCCTCACAGGCCGCTGTGGTGCTGCGAGTGGATGAGAGCGCGATGAAAAACAGGCCCCCGGAATCCGTTAAGGTAGTACAGCGCTGTGCGGCTCTTTAATATTGAAAGCAACCCTGAATATGTCTCTTTTCATTGCAGATGTTGCTGTGGTGCTCCATATGGAAGCATGGCATAGCGCGATGGAATTCAGGTAAGACTGATGGAATTCGATGTTTTGGAAGCGTGCGTTCTAATATTGTTTTCTCGTTATTGCAGGTCGCAATGTTCGAACAGCAGCTGTGGTAGCGGTTCGCCGGAAGTCCTTATGCTAGTACTCACAGGTGAGTGATGTTTCTTCTTCTCTCGGTTTCCACAGATTGCAGTCCAGTTGAGATGCTGAGTGCTGGATGGTGTTTTCTCAGGTAAGACAGAATAATCTTGTTCTTGCAGGATTACAGGAAAATGCTGAAGACCAGGGGCTGGACACGGTGAGCGTCACGCTGCTGGTTGCAGAATAACATGAAGCATGTTCTGCAGTCAGGGTGTGGTTTATATAGCCCAGGTAAAGTAGTACCAGGGAAAGGTTCCAGGCCTGCCACACCCAAAACACTAGACCGCATGGCTTGGTTCTTAGAACTAGACTGTGTGGGTGCTTTCATGTTGGATTCAAAGGCCCATGTACATAGATGGGACCTAGTTTGAACAGCCCTTCCTTCTTACATATGAGCCTGGTGCCCAAGGCTTCAGGACTGGCTCCAGGAGCCTTTTGCAGTGGTTTTAAGGCCCTCAGGGTTCTCGTGGGAGCCTGCTTGTGGCACAACTTGTGCCCCATCACAGTGATCATGAAAATCCCTAATGTCCCCTATAGCTAATGTAGTTCCTCCCATCATCTTTTCTAATTCATGTATCCATTTCCCAATGCCGGAAGTTAAGTTTGGAGGTTTACACCTTAAATTATTCTTGTCCATCTGGGGACACGGTATATATGTACTGTTGTCTGGCCCCCCTTTCTCTAGTAAGGGAAAGTGTGAAGCCCCAAACTCATTCTCATTTCTCATCATGTGTCTGTCCACCGCAGGGACAATTATTCTCGTAGCACCTTCTTCGTGGCAGCGATCTTAATCTGCTCACATATGGTGGCGATTCCCCCTCTCACCATGAAGTTGCCCTTTTGGGTCAGTCTGACAGTGTCCATGGTTCTGCCGCCCTAGGCATAGGTGCGTTCAAATCTGACCATCTTACTTTCTTATCCATAGAAAAACATCCCTCAGGACCACATGCATCCCCTCTCTCTTCCCCATGGAAGGTGTCTGTGTCTTCGTCTGACATTTCTTGTGCCCAACTTATGTAACTTCTCTCCTTTTCATCTCTATTCAGTGTCAGTCTATCGAAAGACAGCTCTTTATGCTTCGTACTACATGAGGCTCCTTCTGTATCGTACAACTGAGTGCTCTCAAGTCGATCATTTTTTCCCTTCCCCTTTGATTCTTTCTGGGCTTACATTTCATGATATACTTTATCTATCGCTTCCCCAATGCTCCTAGAGTCAAACTCGTCCTCTAGATTTACTCTTAGACGAGCCTGGTAATGACTCGTATTCTGGGAAGAATTCCTCTATGTCCTCCCATGCTACTTCTGGATTAGGATTCCTTACTTCCTTTTCCAAGCAATCAAGATTGCGTGCTCTTTCCTTCTTTTACGTACCATATCATCGTCAAATTCTCTTAGTTTCCTTGCTTCCTCTCTGACCCTGTCTTCTTTTTTCTTCAGATCTCTTCTCTCATTTGCCCTGCGTATCTCCTCAGTCCTTTTGTCTCTGTATTCTCTTCTACCTCAACTTTTGTTCCTCTTCCATTATTTTTCTTTCTAGCCTTTCCTGCTGTTCGCCCTCTGTCTGTTATCACGTTTTCTTTGCTCCTCTGCCCTTTCTTGTTTTCTCAATTGCTCATCTTAATATAACTGCTCCCGTCTTTGTCTATCCTTCCTTTTCACTTCTTTGTCTTTCAATCGTTCCTCTCTTTCTTTATCCTTTTTGCCCTGTTCATCTTGATCTTTTCTTTGCTTACATCCTCAATAACTTTACCATCGAGTTTGAGCAAAATCTGACCAAATAGCCATTCTTTGTTGCATTCTCCTTCACTGTATTTTCATGGTGAGGCAAGAGAATACCTGATTAGTTGCTAAGCGTGCACTTTTCGGTAGAGCACAAAGCATTGCTTTGACAAAACTATTTGTAAACATTATGAAATTAGCTCTTTGCGTAGTTTATCTCTATCTTTGGCATAAAAAAATATATATTTTAAGCTAACCAAACTTGGTATGCTCTGTCAGCTCCCTCTTATATTGATTTATTGATTATAGTGAACACTATTTTAACTGTATCCTGCAATTTGAAAGGCTTTAATAATGGTCTGTTTATTATGTGTTTGTGCTTGAAAAGAGAACCTGTGAAAGCCAATAGGAATGTTGCAGGCATATGTGATTTGCCTTGGTTTGAGAGCCATTCAAGTCATGCATGTATTTATGCAGTTTATGACAAGAATAGATTATTACTTGGCAAAGTAAAAAAAAAAAACTGGCGAGATCTTGTGACTGTGCATTCTATAGCAAGTTGTCACGACCCTCGCCCAAAACCCCCTCTGGCAAACCCATTGGCCAGGTGAAGTCAGGACTCGAGCCTCTAGAGCCTGGCATCCTCTTCAAAAGCCCTCATGGGGCCAGTCCTGGCGCCTATGGCGCCGGGCTCATACACCATGAAAAACAATGTGCTTGGGAACTACTTTATTGTATTGTCAGCCAACATGGAGGCATCCACATAGCTTGGTTCCTAAGAACCAAGCTATGCGGTCTAGTGTTTTGGGTGTGGTAGCTAGGGACTACTTTACCTGGACTAGTTTGTTGGGGCTATTTAAACCACACCCGAGCAAGACCACACGCTTTGCGTTACTTTGCAGCTTGTAACGTGACACTAACCATGTCCAGATATTCCCTCTGAGAAGCAGAACCTGCAAGGAGACAAAAGGAACATCATTAGCAGCAGCATCTTACCTGCAGTCTTCATCTTTAAATACTCGCAGCTACTGAGAACAGCTTCCTCGAATCTGCACGCCTCTTGGACAGAACGACCTGAAAGAGGAAGATAGAGGCAATATGAAAGAAAGCAGTAGAGACATTTACAAATTACAAACTGCTCAAAAGGCTTACCTGGCTGGTCGCTTCTCGGCTGTCACCACTCTGGACATTCCACTAGCGCTGAAGAACACCGCGACCTACAAGGAAGGAAAACACAGGTTGGCAAAGGCAAGACTTCGCAGCGCTGCGCATAGCGCTCACTTACCGCATCATAGTGCTCTTAATGCGCCATCATTTACCAGCGGGGCTCAACCAAGCCAGTTCGCCGCGCTGAAGCTCTGCATACCTAAGGGAGAAAAGAGACATTTTAAACAAAGAAATGAATGCAGGATAGCAACAAAACTAAAGAACAGCAATAAGACCTACCCGAACAATATCAAACGGGCCGGCGTCAGTGAAGGAACTGGACCGCACTCGCCCATGAAAGACAAGCGTGCCCCTGCAAAGAAGGCAGGACGGAGAGCACGCCTAATTCTACCACAAGGTGAGGAGAGGGCACCAGAGGGACTGAAATCATACGGGGGTGGAGGTAGGATACTTACCCCAGTCGGTCAGTCTTGAACACAGTCCTTCTGTAATTTCAGGCAGAACCTTCCCCGCAGACCACATCAGGGCAAAGCTGAGAAGCATACCAGTGAGTAACCCGGCTGGGTGGCGTCCCTCTGGATACCAGGTGAGCGTAACACAAGTCCCACAAAAATAGTACATAGAAAAGCTGTGCAAAGGCAATATATTTCTGCCACCAGCTGTGACAGGAATAAATTGGTGAGAATTAAAGGATTGAAATTCACAGGCCAGGCAATCAAGCCAATGCAAAGCTGTAATTCCGGGAAGTGACGGGATCCTAGGAGTTCTTGTAGAGATCAAACAACTCAGTCGAAAGTCCTGGCAGGTTTAGAAGATGACTGAATGCGACAAGAATGAGAGATTGTTCTAGAATGAGAGGATCTAGGAGACCTGCAGAATTCATCAGAAGTCGGGGGAACAGAGGCAGCTGAACGAGAGAATCCATAGAAGGTTCCAGATGTGCTGGAAACCAGGGCTGCATCAATCAGAGACACTTGACCATGATCAGCTGCACATTCTGATTCCAGACCTGATGAAGAGTCCTGGAAATAATTGATAAGGGATAATGCATGCAGGAATGCTCTTGCAAGAATGCACCCATCACCAAGATCTCCAGCTATGGATGCCAGATGTAAAATCTCAGATGTCAACTGAGACAGGACACAAAAATGTTTGTCGGAAGTCCCCAATGATCCCTGAGAGGCTGAACGATCCTGGGATTTAACTGTCAATTCCTGTGACCTGTAGATAGTGAGAAAGCCAAACTGCCATTGAGTATCAATTGTTGATGTACTCCATAGACTTTTCCTTTTGGGACCACTTGCCCTCCATGTACATGTTCGTGCATCACTGGAGGAACTGGAATTGGATTACTTTATGACATCTGGGAGACTCCCGAACATCACTTGACCATTCACAGCTGCCATGTACACAATAGCAGTTTCCTCCATGCCTCTGATGCCAGAATTATATGTTATGAATATTCAACACCTTTCTGTTGAGGCTGTGGTAGCGAATGGGAGGCGGGGACACTGCATGAATGAATGAGGTCACACATTCACAAAAGTATTCACCTTGGACATATATACTCCTCTCATGCTCCCCACGTTCTACACCTGAACCTCAATGTAAACTGTTAAAGCAATGTTATTATTATTTACTTTTGTTGAAATTATATTATTGTACAATTTGATTTTGAGGATTTCTAACGTGCACCAGGCAGACTGAACTGCATTCGGGCACAGATGATTACTACGTTTGTATCGATTAGGGTGACCAGATTATTCACAGTGTAGTGGCTGGTGTATAGATTTCCTAGGTTTACTTAAAGAGGAAGGTTTTTAATGCCTTTCTAAAGCTTTCCAGCGATGAGCATGAATGAATGGTAAGTGGTAGATGATTCCATACCTTTGGGCCAAAGGCCGAGAACCTCCTATCCCCCTTTGAGACCTGCTTAGTCCGGGGTATGGACTTTGGCATTTTATCTCCCAATCTAAGATCTTTGGATGGCTCAAGATGGTAAATCTTAGCACTGAGATATTGTGGTGCATTATAATAGCACTTGTGCATCAGACAGGCTATCTTAAACTTTACCCGATCCTCCACAATCAGCCAATGAAGAGATCTCCGTGAGGCTGACACTCTTTTTCCCAAATGGGCTATCAGCCTAACTGCTGCATTCTGTGCCCTTTGTTGCTTCCAACTTTTCAAATCATTATATTCATACTTCCATGAGCCACAATGAACATTCAATTTAATTATAACACAACTTCTTCTCTGCCTATATCCATTGTTTTATTATGTGTGGAATGTCAGTCCATAGGTGTCAGTTATATGCACTCAGTGGGAACACCTCCAAATACTTGTAATCCTGGGACATCACTATTCATTGTTTATAATGTTTGGTTCCTAATCAGTCCTGCGATGAGTGTCTCAACCTATTTGCCTGACCTGCCCTTTTTCATTCCTTCATTGCATTATAGAAATGTCTTCCTGAGGTGACTAGCAATATGAAGAAGTATGGTGAATACACCTGTAAATTCAATTGTGCAATTTCTGTAGAATAAGATATGATGAAAAGTTAAATGTTATAACCAAGATATGGGGTGTAACAAATAAACTATTGAACAGAAAATAAATGAATAATTTGCCATGCATGGGTATTCTGCTTCTGGAGAGGAAAGGAATTGTGTGACTATTTTGCTTTCTCTATTGTGGCAATCTCGCTTCAAAGATTGTACAACTGTGGAAATAAGTAATGCAGGACTACATTTTTCTATGCTTAGTTGTACTTAATTTTTCTATGACTCAGTGTCTATATTTTTCCCAGGATGCACAGTACAGCTGTATATACCAGTGGCACAACACTTGTATCCTGTGGTAGTTGATTAAGGAAAGAATCAAAGCACACTGTCGCAGATAGCTTCAATAACTCACCTCCCTAAACCAGGCTTCCCTAACCCCAGGTTTGGCCACTAGTGATTGGTAAACCCTACTATCTTAAAGCTAGCTAATTATGAGGACCTAATGGCAAAACATCTTCTAAGGGGTCCCTAACCTAACATGTCCCAGGTTTGCTCAGTAAGGGTGATTTTCTTGTGCTGGTAATAGACACTCTTGACCATTCTCTCACTCCTGTTTTCCCTTTCTCTCCTTTCCCTGATCTCACTACTCTATCCACCTCACCCTCTGCTCTACTCACTTACCCCTGTTCCTCCTCCGCCTTCTCTCACAATCTGTTCTTCTTCCTCTCTTCTCTTTCCTTCTGTCCCACCGATGTCCACACTCTCTCCTCACTTCTCTAATCATTGCTCTCCTCATCCCTCTCCTCCCCTCTCTCCACACTCCTCTTCTCACCTCTATCCTTGCCTCTCTACATACCCCTCGCCTCACCACTCTCCAGACCCCTTTTATCTGCTCTTTACTCACCTCTCCAATACATATCCCTTTTGCTCTCTCTCTAATTCTGCTACACTTCTGTTTCTTTCTCTGTTTCTCTCTCAGCCTTTTCACCCTCACACCACTATAGTCAACTGGTTCCACTCTCTCTCAACCAATACCTCACCTGTATGCTACACCAACTCTGCCACCAACTCTTTAGCACTCCGCTCCACCATCCATCCTCTTCCTCGTGACCTTACTGCTACAACCTGCATTGTTTCTCATTCACTCTTTTCATACTGTTCACTTCCTAGATTCCCCCCCCTGTCCCCATTCCATTGGCTCCAGCACGCCCCAGACTCTGTTGGCCAATGTGTGGCTATTGATTCTGCAGGGGCTTACTTAGACGGGTGCGTAGCTTTGAAAATCCGTCCTAGCCCCGCCCTCTTTCAAGTCTTGATTTGCAGGATAGCAGTCTTCTGCTCAGGCTGCTGATTTTCCTTGTGGTCCTCTTCATGTACTGGTCAGTTTTGCCTCCAATTCGTTTTGAGGTGGAGTTCAGTGTCTCTCCTGCTCCCTTGCAAACCCCTCTCACTCTGTTTATTTTCTGTTGCCCCATCATTCACCTGGGGTCCATCTAGGGTTGGTGGATCTGGTGTCTGCTGTCTCATCTCTGTTGTGCAATAAAAGTCCCAGTCCAGTTCACTCTATTCTCTTTTTGTTTCCATTCCCCCTAGTTACGGTCAAGATTTTCTTGTTTGCACCCAGGTGCATCCTGGGAGTTGCTGTCCTGAAAAAGACAAAAGAGAATTGGTGGCAGAAACCGTACTAAGAGGCCTTGTTTGACAAAGGGTGGTACCCACATTAACAAGGTACGTGACGGAGGTTCAGGGATTGCCACCCTACCTCTGGAACGGAACCACAAAATAAGCGCCATCGACAGACTTTGGAACCATTTGTGAGATATCACAGGTTAGAAGTTATCCATTAAGAGATGGATGCCATCCATTAAAGTGTATATAAAAGACAAATGCATTGAAATCCCTGATATCGATCAACTGCCGATAGCCCTTTTATTTTTCTTACAAGGAAAATATTGATGAGAAATTGCTGGGATCAGAGAGGGTCTTCTCTTTCACCCTTTTGTTTCCTTGGCTGCAATTTCAATGCTAATGGCGTTGCAGTCTTCCTTGGTCACACCGAATCAGAAAGGGCATAGAGTTAAGAATGGGAGGAGATAGCTGCTTATTATGTCTGGCACACAGGAATGGTATATATGAACTTGCCAGGCATCCTGAAAAAGTACCAAACTTCCCTCACCCATGGGCACAATTAACTCAAATGGGGTGGATGGGTCGGGCCCTGGTTACCCATACAATATTGGGGTAATGGAGTCGAATCCCTGCTGGTAGGTCTGACCTCTGCCAGAACCAGTCAGCCGAGCGTCCCCTACCTCAACTGGCTGAGATAAAACCTTTTTCTTTAAGATATATTTAATGTTGAATTTGGCTCTGTGCAAGGATCTGAAAGTATTGATGAATTTGCTAACCATCTTCACAGAGTTCTGACTGGAGAAGAGGCTGTTGTGTTGGGGACCCATTTAGAAGATGCACATTCTCCCTGTCGATCTTAAAAAGGAAAACCTTTCAGCGTTTAGTATTAATAGCCACATGGGCATTGGCCAGGAAGCACAGTGCCTTTTGGAGTCGACCTCTGATGGTTTTGGGATCAAGGAATTCCAGAGAAACACAAGTCTTATCTAATGCCTGTAAAATCTTTGTGATTGGATTTAGTATGTCTACAACCGTTTCCATATGGACTTCTAAGCACAATCAATGCCTTTCTTTCGACCTTTGCCTGACCACTGAAGTGATGTGACAATCTCTATATACAGTTACGGGGTTGGCACCATGCTTTTATCTTTTACAGTTCTGGGCCTCTATACCCTGAAAGTCGCCCAGGATTGCTTGGCGGGGAGCTTCATCCCATGATGAATGCACTGGGCTTTGTGGTCCATCAGTGCCCATTCCAATGAATTAGTATGACTGAAATCTTACGGGTGAAATATTTCCCCCAGGTCATCTAATATACAGTCCGCTGACTTCGCGCCTTGCTAATGAACCTTCGGGTGGTACAGTCATTGGCATTTCTTGGTAGGCCCTTGCCAGCTGACGTTTGATTCTGTGGTCGCTGAAGCAATGAAGGAAGGATCCCCCTTCTTTGGTCAAGCCTCACACAGCCACAACCAAATTGATGGTGCATGACCCACTCCTCCTCTGCCCTATCTTAACTACCTCTGTGCTGGACGGTCCCAGGCACCACATCTAGATGCTAGTAATCGATTTTGAATGCACAGCTGTTAACACACTCGTGAAGATGTGCCTTGTTCTGCACTGATTGAGGTCAGGGTCTTGCTAAGTTTAGTGGTACAAGGCCTCCTTTTCTTGGAAATGTTCACATTAGATGGTATTTAGTCAAGCATGACACATTTTTCCTCTTCTAGGGAAAACATTGTTATTAAATTAACCTTCGTAGACACAAACAGGTTTCCTGGATGTTTGCTACCACCTGCCGTCAGATTCGAGTGTGTAGAGGAGCCACCCCTTTAGTGGGAAAGATCTGCCCTGTTGAAGCAACCAGACTTTCTAATAGCAAAGAAAAGTAGTGCAACGTTGACTGGCTTTTCAAAAGTTGGTGATGGCAGCTATTACTACTACCTGCTGCACAGTCAGATTAATAGAGCTGTACATAACCCCGAGGAAATCTTCTTCCACTGAGGGTGGGCTACCCTCAGGGGATGATTTACGCTTCTTTGCCACTGCAACAAAGTAACAAATGGAGTGCTCCATCGCTGCGGCCTCAGAGAGTAAACTCAGGAAAGCACATCTGTGGGCTTAGTCACATGCTCACTTTAACCAGAAAACCTGTAGAACCCCCCCCCCCTATCGAAACCACACACCTTTGTGAGATTGCGGACCTCAGGAGATTGAAAATGCTGAAAGACAGGGAAAGCCAGTCCATGAATTCCAGTGTGGAGTGCGTGGCAGCACCCTGAAACTCACACCCACAGTTCCGGTTGTTGCGGCACTTCAACAGGCCCCTGCACCTTGCTTCCATGTAGCACACCTTTAGAGACAGTAGCAGTAAGTTTGAAAGACAAACAATGGAACATGACCTGTGTTTCTACCAATAGCAAGGAAAGAGGGGTTTGGTAACAGCTGAATATAATTCGGCTCACCAGGGACTCTCTGGACATCTACAGCTATTGGATACCCTGGCAGGACCTGGTGGGATTTTTTTTTAAAAAAAAGTTACTGCTGTCAGTCATTAAAATGAATACATGCTCTTGAATGTCTCAAGAAATGACCCTATATGAATATAAATGACAATCGCTCTCACCATAGGTAACAAATAGAGAAATTAGTAACAACACGCATCACACCATCCTGAAATAAACTTAAAGGAATTTCAACAACTAGTGGCCCTCCACACCAACTAGCTGTGCCGAGTGAAACACTACTGCTAAGAGGTATGGGATTTATCATACCTAAATCCTTGAGGAGAACGACAATCAATATTTCTCTAGAAGGATACCGAGGCGTAGTCCACATACAGAAATTCCGGAGACACCATGTATGGTTCCCTAACCTAGACAAAGCAGTACAAGACATTATCAACATTGTGAAACATGCCAAAATGCAGCGCGAGCGAACTCGCCTCTTCCACTACATTTCAACAACGACCTCAAAACAGTATGGTACAGCTTGGCAGTAGACTTTGTTGGGAAGGAGGCGAGCCTGTCCCACCCCTCTAAGCGCTTTACAGTAAGGCAAGCGGCTTTCAAAGCACTATGATGGTCAAGGGGTCAGTGGTAGGACCCCACCCCAATATAATCAACCTACATAGTGTAGCCCAAGGCATGAACAAGACTGCCATTTTGTATAGCTGTTAGTGCATTCTGCGTAGATTAGTAACCATAGTTTGGAGACAAGGCCTGCACGGCAAATGCAGCATTTCATGCACTAGGCCCTATTTGCGTGACAAGGGAAATCTCCAGCCATGCCCAAGCTCCCATGAGGACAACCCACATCCTACAAGGTTGCGATCATAGACTGGCGCCTGGTGTGCATGTTGTCTCACACCGGCCAAAGCATGACCGGGCCCATACCCAGGCAACCACGAGTTATATCCCATATAACTGACTAAACTTCAAGATCTCTGAATTCCCTGGCACCAGGTGCTCTTTGACCACCAACCCCAAAGTAACAAGTCCTGAAACGTTCAAAGAGGCCGGACGTTGCACATCTTTGAGCTACAATCATATGATTTGTATTGCGAGGTGCTGGGAGGGATACATAATAGTTCAATACAAGGGTGGAGACCTTAGAGCTGGATGGCGTGGAAGGGAGTGAGTGAAATGTGTTTGTGGAGGTTAGAGTTCCCCAGAACTTCCTTTGTGCCAGTCTTACAGCCTGCCAAATGCACAGTATAATAAAGTAGCATTGTGTTTGGAATGTAGTTAATTTGTTCTTTGACTTTCGTCGGTGAGAATAAGATGATCTCCGCAGCACCCACGTGGTGGAAGACGGACGGACGGGGCTGGAACTAATGACCTGACATCCCTTATGGGGCAGGCAGATACTGTATAGTTGCACACCAAACAGCCACGCAGGTTTTTACTGTATGTATTGGGTCACAATGACTATGTGTCTTCTCTTAAGCCTCTGCTTGTACCCTTTTTCGGATGAACGTTATTAGCAGCAGAGTTCTTTGCTGTTGCTCTCATCTGTGTGTGAGATTAAAACTTGTTATTCTTACAAGATCGATTTGGGCCTTTTTTCTCTAGTGGGTTGTATTTGTTCTGGTGTGACCTTCTAACTTTTATGGGCCAATGCAATAGGGATTATATCTGTTTGTCATGATTGACCAATATTCGAGATTTCCTATCACAAAGATTCTATACTCCACCAGCTTCAAAACAATGGCACATACCATAGACAAAGTATTACATCAATGGGGTATATGAATAATTGTGAATACCACAATTCAATAGCCATCACTTCAAGAGACTGACTGACCATTTCAGCTTCACACATCAAAAGATTCCGCCTTTGTGGCCACAAGCCAATGGGATGGCTGAAAGATTCATGGCCACTATAAAAAGAACAGCATGAAGAGCAGAGCAAGAACATATGTCCCTGCAACAAGTGCAATCTTGGGTGCTAAGTCACTATCGTACAATGCCATGCAAATTAACAGGCATGACCCTGGCAGAATTGATGAGGGTGTGACCGCTAGTGACTAGACTACCTTGCCAACCCCTCCCTAAAAAGACACCAGAGTGAAACTCTTTGCGAAGAAAACCCCAGACAAGAGAAGGCATGCATAACACAAAAATTTCGAAATGGGAGATGAAGTATTTGTTTAACAATGATGGACACAAATGACGGATCCCCCAGTTCATGCAATTTTGAGTCGCGGCTAAAACAGGCACTAAAAAAGGCACTATGGTCATTGCTGCTTTCACACATTGAGAAATTATAAGGAATGCCTAATAATTTTGATTCTTTCTAAGAAATGCAGATCTAGAAGGGAGCGCACAGAGTAATTAAATGGATGAAAGGTCAGTGAAAACCCAGAAGGTGTTTCATGACTCAGTCCCTGGGGATCCCTTATCCAGGTGGCCAGGGAAGGGCCATTGCTATTGGATCCTGACCCTGGGGGTTAGACATGCGAGGGAGGATCACCTGGGTGAGGAGTCTTCGGGGGGAGTGCAAGTGGGACACCGAAGGGTGAGGTGCGGTAGCGCCTTTTTTTTTTAATACTTTTTCCCCATCCAACCAGGTAGGATACCTAGGAACTCAACCCCCGCCCCTTCCTCGACACAAACACTTTCTCACGGACAGTTCACCGTGGGCGACAATGGACTTGCACCAGAGCCTGACATGTCCCAACACCATGGTCAGGCAATTACGGATCATTACACACATCTGACTTCCATCACACTTCCTCACATGGATACAAGGCAGAGCACGAAATCACACGAGGAAGCAGCAGTTCCAAGATGGCAGTTTAATACAAGGAGAAAGACGGCGAGACCAGAGAGGGTTGCAAGGAGGGAAGCACCGTTGACCTGCAAAGAATATTACTTTCATGTGCCTTGGAAAGTAAGAATCGGAAGACCAGGAACTAAGGCTTATCAAACCTGCATAGTGTGTTGGAGGTATCTGGGGCTCTTCTGCGTCGATAACCAAGGCAGAGAGGAGCGGTTGCCGCTGTAGTACTGTCATTGGCTCCTACAACAAAGTGGTGTCCAAAAAGACAGCACAGCCGGTGAGTCGGAGAGACTGATACCAAACCAGCTTGTGTTTTGAACCAAGGCTGCAAGCGGCAACATTGTATAAAGAGAACAGTGCATAAGGCATTTGGGATGAGCGACGCAAATATAATTTGAAGCCAAAGAAAGTAGTTGAACTTTATAATTGAACTTTGGGAGGCCAAGAAAAGATACCTTACACAGAGTGGTCCGGTACCACATGGGTGCTCATACGAAAGTCTGTTGCTGAGTGTGAGAAAAAGAAATATTGGGATCGAAATGGTCATGCAACGGGTCAAGCTAAACCCTGTGCACATTCGAAAGTCTTCGATTGTTTAGTGTACATCACAATTGGTCCGAGCCCGGTTGCGGAAGACTAATTGAACAAAAGAAAGGGATCTGAGCCCTTCAGAGGAGGATCCGGGGTGAACCGTGAGTCACCCGAAAAATAATACTCTGAACCTTATTTTGAAAGGGATCTGAGTCTGGAAGAGGGGGGGTCCAACTTTGAACTTTTTGTTAACATTAGGATCTGTGCCTGGCTGAGTGGGATCCAGGGTGAATACCCAAGTTGAATACTGGTGATAAGGAAAATAACGTTTGCGTGTTGATTTTGGTACAAGAGACTTGCAAGAAGTAAAGAGACTTGGACACAGAAGGTCCTGAACTGAGAAAATGGAACTCGCGCCGCAGAAGCTAGATTGCGTGCTTTACTCGAGTGACCTGCCTTGGCCTGTGCTGAAAACATAGGGAAGGAAGGCCAACGGCCCAAGCAGCCTGACATATTATTTTGTGAACACTTCTATCTTTTTCATGAACATTACCCTACATTATTTGTAAATTATTGGTAGGTATTGGCAGTTGTTTTTTTTAGTATAGGCCCTATTATTTTGACAAGACTCCACTAGGACTGCGTTATTATTATTTGATGGTCCTAGCTTGTTCACATCTATAGATTTAGGTTTAGATGAGCATTTATCACACCCTTGTGCAAGTTCAATAAACACCCTTGAACTCTGGTCACTTGTGTCTGTCTTACTGTTGATACCATGCCTTCCTTACAGTATCCCCCATTTCCTGACAGTTATTTACCATTATGGGATACTACAACTCTCATAACTACCCCTCCTTTCCTAATCAGCCCAACTACTGAGACGAGGAAAAGGAACACTGAGACGATGAAGAGGAGCACTGAGACAAGGAATATTACCGCTAGTAACATGTACTGGCCTTGTGCCACTAATAAGGCCAGTCAAGGTCAGACACTCAGTCACAATCAAACACACCTGAAACTCATGGACCGTTTTGAAACTATAAAAGGTGGAGCACAGAAAGACATGGAGAGCGAGGCAGGGGCCAAAAAGGAAAGCAAGCTGGATGGCGAGACAGAGGAGCAGCTGAGAGAGAGCTGTGAGAACCAGGCCAGGGAGAACGGGACGCTGAGACGCTGTCAGGCTGCAAGTTAAGGAAGGAGAAAGTGTGATGAGCAAGCTGTGTCTCCAAGAAGCCGGGAGATTTCAGAGAAGGGAGCCGAGGGGCCGGCTAGTCCCTTTCCTCCATGTGCCAGGAAACTCCTAATTTCTTCCATTGAGATGCAAGGATGCCCGGGAGTGTCTGAAGGGCAGATGGGCAAGACCCTGACCTCGACAAGCTGAAAGCAGAAGGACGAGTGAAAACAATCACAGCCGGTGAGTTCAAAGGAAGGGAGAGTCCAGTTTGTGATATGCGTGATTGTGGAAAGCTACAATTTACACGCAAGGCAACGCGTTGAAGGATAAAGACATTGAACTGAAAGCTTGAATGTTTAAGTGAGCCAGCGAGGGAGCCGATGAGAAACAAAGTAAAGGAGCAGTGCCATGTGAGAAGGCACATTGTGAAACACTTCTTGCAAGATAATAGAACAGTGAATAATGAAAGCAAAATATGTTGAAAGCCATTGAAGGGAAGGGCATGAGGGAAAGACAGCACGCAAAGATCCCGAAAGGCTAATATGAAAGTGAATGGACATTTATGTGAAATGAGGAACAGAGTGGCCGAGGGCCCGTTCTGCAAAACCAAGTGCAAGAGACACGGATATTAAGAAACCAACCCTATTGTCAGAGTAGTCACGCATAGGGGTGAGAATACTATGTGATTGCGAAGGTCTCCGACAGTCGGACATTGTGAAAGAGAAGTACATAGGTTGGGGAAGGGAGTTCTCCCCGAGCACTGTGAAGCTGAGCTTGAAGACGGGCAAGGGCAGCCTGTAAAAGTAACTCCATTGAAGAGAACTGTGATGCATATTGAACTGACAAGATTCATGGAAAATCTTTGAACTGTGCATACTACCCACCTTAAAGGAACTTTGTAAGAACCCCATTCAACTGAACTTTGGGAAGGGAGTGGTGAGCCACTTTCATTGCCGCTCTGACATTCTACTCCCTTTTTTAGGGCCAGTTAGGAAGTCTTCAACCCCATTCAAACTTAATAAAGGGGTTGAAACTTGTACCTTTGTGTCTGTGTCAGGAACGGTGTCTTGCGCGGAGGTAGCACGTACACCTGCCTCCCCGTTGGGTCTTGGCGCCTGGGATATTCAGCACTCAGGCATCCGCGACCCGCCGGGGAAAGAGGGTTAGGGTCCGCTGGTTTGGATGGGTAGGGGGAATTTGGTAAACCGGGTTGAGGGAAAGGGAGAGGTTTTGGATAGGGATGGGGTAGTTCAGGGAAATAAACGTTCAGCCCTCCTGGGCATTCCGTGGAATCTCAGATACTGCCAGACTCATGCACTTTGCACTTTCTCGTGCTTACCAATTCCAACACCCAGGTTACTTCTCTAGGCTTGGATGCATTAGGCAATACCATATCACATTCATAGATTCATAGATTATACCGTAGCACATTACTCAGAGAGCCCCCCTGGATTCAGATAGACAGGTAAATGCCCCCAAAACATTAACACGAGAGCATTTCAACCACACAAAAGGTTAAGACACTTAGCTTCAGAAGTACGAGATTCTGTCATGGATCGATCACTCCAATATTCTTTAACGAGGCCGCGTAGTCGGCGCTCTGCCACTACAAGAGATAAAACACCTATGAGCTTGGTGCTTAACAGCGTTAGACATTCATGAACTCAACTAGCTCGAGTGTTGCGAGAGTCAGCATGCGGCGTGCAACTCTATGAATCAAGGGTTAATGGTGCCGGTTCGCTACAACATAGAATCCAGCATGCAGCTCTGTCAAGCAAGGGTTACGATGCCGGGTGCCCCGGTTCACTACAATATTGGAGTCCGGCATGCAAGTCTGCCAACCAAGGGTTAATGGTGCTGGTGCCGGAGCCCAATCCGCGGTGTTTCAAGGCCCCGAGTCGGAGCGGGTTAGTAGCACAATAACTCCCCACACGCCCTCGTTCCCAACCAATGAGTAACTCGAGTGAAAGCACTTATCTCAAGCAAGCAGCGGGGCCTGCAGTGTTCGCAGGCGGGGAATGGCCCCGCTGACAGCAGCCTGCAGGAGCCCGTAGAGACACGTCTTTTCTGGCGGAGAGTCTGTAGCGCAAGCGGGGATCCGCGTGGGTTCTGCGCGCATGCGCGATTGGACGGGCGTGCTCCCAAAGCTTCCCAGAGGCTCGCGGTCGCGCGGGGCCTCTGGGAAATGTAGTCTTCTGTTCGTGTTCAGGTGTTTGAGGACTTCTATGCCAGAAGGGCTGGTCCCAAGTCATTTGCCTGCACTTTGGACACAGGAGGGCCCTGAAATAAAGGCATTTGTTTCTGTTAGGCAGTTTGGCAACAGTGTATGCCCCAGCTACTCGCACAGGAATAGGATTCTTGACAGTCTGTGTCCCTCCTTGTGATACTATGCCTGACTCACAGGTCACTGGATGACATTACTGATGGTTCAAGTTCAAGACATGAAGACACTGACCCCAAGGAACACAGACAAACATAGCCAGAATAACGAAACTAGGAAGATCAGGGCAGGTGATCATGTAGCCATGACGACTGGTGGAAGAAATGTAGACTGAAAAATAAGTGGGATTGGAGTGGGTGCTGTGTCCCTGAAAGGATTCTATGGTAGGGGCGGCTACAAAGAGAGACACATGAGGAAAAGAATGTGGAATGAGAGAGAAGACATTATTGTATTGGAGAAGGAAAATAATTCTTTTTTTTTTTTTACATTTATAACAAGGACGTTGTAAATGCTTGCTGCAACATTTATCAAATGCTCCAGTGTGAGTGATCTGCACTACACTTGAACAAAACAGTATTGGGTCATATGATCTTTAAAATGCACAATTCTCGACTAACTTCTGTGACGATTCATGGGATCTCGTCACTTCTCTGTGGATGGAAGCCCTTCTCTGTGAGGCTAGGGTGGTGAGCTCAATATTTAATATTCCCCACTATTCCAACCAGGGGTGGTGTAAAGTGGGACCTCTTGGGGACAAGGACTCCCTTTTCATCAATGAACTCCATAAACTCCTTTATGAGAAGTCGGCAAGAATATCTGATGACCACTCAAGTCACTCCAAACCAGTTACTAACCATTACTGCAATATCCCCAATAATCCAACCCATCGGGCCAGTTTTCCCAAACAGAGTACTCAGTGGTTGGCAGCCAACCGCACTGTGATGACAATTGCCACAAGTCCTCAAGCAAAAGAAATAAAGGAATGTGTGTCTATACTAGGAAGGACTTAGTGTTGTCTAATAAAAAGAGAAGAAGGACCAATGAAGTTGGTCACTGGAGCCTAGGACGTTCATACCAGGGCTGAGGAAGAAGCCAGGAGACACTGATGCATCCTGAGCCAAGAGGATGCCGGAAAGGTGAAGGAGGAGGCACAGCGAAGGCAGGGCGCTAAGCTGTGTGCTTGGGAAGAACCTGGAGGCGGTGGCATGACCCAGAGAGGGTAGACAGGATGGTCCCTGAACAGCACCAAGACCATACCTGGAATGGTTTCATGGAGCTGCGTGAAGAAGAAAGAAGAAGCAAATGACTGAAGCGGTTGTACCAGAAGGAGGAACCTGAACCCACAGGAAGAACCAGTGACACCTACCCGATTAGAAAGAGGTAACAGGAATGGTGGGAGATCCGGGTGGGGAACTAGTTGGAAAGAGATTGAAGATTACCAAGGGACTAATCGTACTTGTCCCACTACAAGCAAATATTGTAGAGAGAGTGAAGATTAGCAAGGGACTAATCACACTCATTATTGGAAGGAGAGTAGAGGCTGCCAAGGGACCAGTCAGACTGATCCCAACTAAGAGGAGTACACCACCAAACAAACCGATGTACTTCCAGAAAAGTATAAATATTTAAAAAGAGACACTGCAAGATTCAAAGAAGAAGCAGGACGGAAATCATTGTTCTAGAAAAAGCAAACTTTTGTATAGAAAACAATGGGAAGCCCAGGGGGGGTAAAAGCCCCTTTTGAAGAAGTAAATTAAATCATAGATGACATTACCAGAAGCCATCCTAGGACATAACTGTTAAGTGTGTAGAAGCCTGTCCAGAAGAAGAGTCATTCTCTTGGACCCCTCTTTTCTTGATTAGTGGTAGGCCAGAATACGATAGTTTTGGACAGAGGGTAGACTGTAGATTTGGACGACCTCACTGATGAAGAGCACCCTAGTTAGTTTTGTGTTATGTAGGGCAAACACCTTATTGCTAGGGATTTATTTGAATAAACAAACTGGCATAAATGCCACCAATTGGTCCGTCTCCTTCTTCTGGCTTACCACACAATTTATAATCTTATTCTGAAGAAGGTGGTTCAAAATGGGTTTCCTTTGCTTCAAGTACATTTCAGAAGTTATTGTTTGCAAGTTTGTTAATTTTGAATTCTGATATGGGTGTGTGTGTGTGTGTGTGTGTGTGCATGTATTGCGATTTATTTCACAGTGGAAAAGTCATTAACTGTGGCCCCTGAAGAAGTTTCCACGCTTTTATTTTTTAAACTTTCTTTATTAAAGTACTTGGTACAAAACATTACAGAGTTCAATTGCAGGTGTATAAAGGCAAGTATTAACTATACGGACACATGCATATATTAACAATGCATTCAGTGAGACAACAAGGAGGAATGCAGTCGATGGGACATACGAGTAAGGGCAGAACACCAAATGGCGGGAAGTGAGTAACACAACAGGGATACAAATGTAGATCTCATTCAGTCTGTTTGAGGGTATTCCTCTGCGCATGCCAGGTATGTTCTGAAGGGTTGCCATATGTCTTTTGGACGGTTACCAATTGGCTGCACAGTAGCTCACTCCTCTTCAGTGTCGCTAGCCCAAGCGACAGCTCACAGCTCTTGGTCAATTGATGGTACATTGGGCTTCAACCGGTACAACAGCAAACATTGCATCGCAAGTAGCAAGTATAATTTCACCAGTTTATGCCCCCACCTGATCATCAAAGACATGGAAAAGGCATTGCATGGAGGTGGCATCCAGTCTGTCACCAGGCATGTCATCGAGTACAGTGCAGACATTCTTCGAGTAGCTATCTAGCTAAGAGCAACTCCACACCATGTGAAAGTATCCAGTGTCATCCTCCCTAAAACCAGGACAGCAGCCAGTGGTCGTCTGGGGAAAAAGGTTTTAGTTGTGCCAGAGTATAATGGTATAGGTGCAGGACTTTAAATTGTATTGGGTGGAATCGGGAGTTGAAGGAGACCTCTCGGGTTTGTGTACACATGTCACCCCAGATTTCATCTGTAATATCCAGATCTGTCGGCAATTTGGAACAGAGCTTGGTTAAGGGTGACAACACACATGTCTGGATTATACCGTACAGAGAGGAAACCATGCCCCAGGAACTCTGGACATCCATAATATGCCTGAGTAAGGAGTCATTCTCGGGCTCCATAGGGAAACCCTCCCATTGGACCCAGAACACTTTGCGAATGCCGAAGCCAGTGTGAAGACTTATACTGCATAAGCAGAGTGATGTTGTCAGCAGAAATAAAATTCCCATCAAGGAACATGTCCCCCAACACACTAAATCCACCCTCATTCAGTAACTGTGTCTACCATCTACCTTGGGAAACACTGGGATACAGTTCCACAGCGGGAAGTTACCTTGATAAGGATGAGTATCTCCCAACAGTGTTCCTATTTTAAACCAGGCCAAAGCTGTGACGCTCGCCGGGTCAAATGGGCAAGGATTTACAGCTGCAGGAGGCACCACTAAAGGTCACGCTCACCTGCAGAATGCCTTTTGAGCCTGATGTCTGGTATAGCTGCTTCAAATGGATGTTGTCCTCCCACATATTTCTCATATTTTGACATCTCCATATCCAGATTTAGCTGCTTTGGAAATAAATTTCAGCAGGGGGCACTGTGCGTCGATGCCTGTTGATTCGATGTCCCTCGAGGGCCTCCTTCTTGATGTCAACGTCATCACTGGTATATAGTGCACGCAGCGACCGTTGGCTTCAGTTCTGTTTTTCTGCGAGAGCAATCCTTTTGGTTGATCGACACGCTTCGGTTCCTTTAAGAAACCTATTGAATTTAGTTAAAAATGGCATCATCATAGTCATCGCCAACTCCGAGATTGGGGTTCAAAAAATGCCACGACTGCAGGGCAAAAATGTCCCTTATGGACGCCCATTGGGTGTGTCTTTGGTGCATAGGATCCACTCATATGATGTTCCAATGTGGGTCCTGCCTATCGATGACAGCGAAAGCCCTGAAGGAGCATAGTGGGAAGTTAGCTGCAGGGAGGTCGCATAAATCCCCTTTGACAACTCCGTTGATGAAGCAATCCTCCGACAAAGAGTTGAGAGGTGACTCTCCTCGTCGGAAGAAAGCTAAAAGGTCCCGATCCCAGTGTGGTTCTCACCACTCGTCATTGTCCTCACAGCGTTTGAAGAAAAGACGTTACAGATTGCCGTCTTCGTCATCGGGTTGTTCCCCAGAACAGGTCACTTGCCCGACCAAACCTGCTTCACCAGCTGAATGGGAGAGATTCAGACTGAAAATGCTGAAAGTATTCGAGAATGTGGCCTCGGCCGCTTTCGAAGAAAAGCAAGAGCCATGCCCATGTCAACAAACGCAACAGAGAGAGTACAAAGGACAAAGCATGTGCTCCCTCGGGCCTGGGTGTCCAGGACAATACTCCTCAGGAGCCTTCTGAGGTTCCTTCAAGTAGAGAAAAAACTCCTTTGAAAATAAAGTCTTCCACGTCATCGACGCCAAAAGATTCACTGACTAAGAAACCTTCAACACCTCAACCGTCGAATCCCTTAACATCAACAGCGTCGAAGACTTCGACACCATTGCTGACGAACACAACAACATCCTCGAAGGAGGCTGAAAAAGCTTTCACCCCACTGCCAAGGAAAGACTATGGCCCTCATTACGACCCTGGCGGAATTCGGAAAACGATGGCGGAAATGCAATACCGCCATCGAATAGCGCTCGGTGCGACTATGACCCGTCACCGCAAAGTACGAAGCCATTAGCGACACCGTAGTGAACGCCAACGCTAACTGCACCAAGCACGCGCGCGCGCGCCATGCCAAACCGCAAACACCACCATGGCGCAAGGGTACGCCAATTCCGACCCTAGCGGACATGTACCTAACGCCATGAAGCATGGCGGAATGTACCATTCCGCCATGGTGAGAAGTACGGCATCGCGAATCAACCGTAAACGGCCCCACTGAGTGCCTGTACACCGCTCCCTGCCCACAAAGTACAACTCCCCGTAGGTGCAATGAAGTCACAATGCAACCATTGAAATGTACAAGTCACCCATGCATGCCAACGAACAAAAGAAACACAACAGGGGCCAATGGGAGCTGCAGGGCACAGATGGCACGAATACAGAAGCCATCCCAATGGACATGACCACAGTCCCCCACCAAGAAACGCACGCAAACACAGGCACCTGTGACCAGCAATATTCCGAGAATCACATCATTCCACCAGTCCACCTGGCTGTCCGGCATCTGTCACACAAAACCCAATCCCCCGCCCCTGAGCATGACAACATTCAAACTGTCATATTGGCAGCCCCCATCCCTGACCTCACGGGCTTCGTAGGCAAACGCGCCCAGTACAGTACCACGCAACTAAACTCCGAAGCTGGAACCCAATGCAGATCTCCCCACAATACATCGCCCCCCCAAATAGGCATATGCCACATCACTTGCAAAGAAAAACGCTACACGGGCCAAATCAGAATAGAAATTTAATGCACATCAAAATCACCAAGCCCATACAGCCATCAGGCCATGAACTCCAAAACACTTTTCACCATTGTGTGCTGCATCCGCAAGAAATGACCAGCCACTACTTGTGTGACGCCCTGTTCCCTCATGGTACACAGAGCCACATTCACGTACGAAAAGGCAACATGGAAGCGCACACAACCGCAGGGCCGTCCCAATGGGGAGGCACTAGTCCAGCTGAAAGGCCGAAATGTTGCTCCGAGCCACCAGTACTGCGTAAGGGCATGTGGGCCATTGGCGATCGTCCCATAAGATCGTAATGCTGCTCCACTGATTAACACGAAGCAGCAGGTGTCGGGAGTAAAATCCATCTGCAGGAGTGGCATACAGATGGCAGTGGCAAAAGGGGAGGAGATACCTGTCAACCAAAAGAAAAGAAAAAGAACTGAATGGCCATCAGAACTACATTCCAACAACTCACTTCAATGATCACACTAAATCCACAGCCATATGCATGCTAGCCCACTCCAAAGGATCATCACCACCCCAAAACCACTTGCGACTCATAACCATCTATATCGAGGTGCAAACACCATCACAAACGAGTGTACCTGTGCATGCGTCTGTCAAAACAGAATCCATCAGATGGGAATGTTAACGTGCATGGACACAAGTGTCTGAGGGCGCGTCGAGACAGGGAGGGCTCAACAAGGCCAGATAGACGATGGTCCCACTATGGCAGCCCTGCATCACATAGCGTAGGGGAGGCGGATAGATCCCAAGAAGCCCTGTACATGGCAAACTCTGTATCAAATCACCTGCCCATGCATCCATCCATCATTCCCTCATCCCGGGATCAAAACGCCTGAATAATTACTCACATGACATTAGAAACATCCATTGAGTCTGTGCGTTATGCAGCCTGCAAAATCCACAGTGCCCCAGCCCGTAATTCCAGTGTCGTGAAGTAACATGTATTTGGGAACGGCCGGCCTCATCGGCCACGTAGCTATTGCGCATCCCAAACTATTCATATCAATCATTGCTTCCTCGCCATGGCCCCTGCCTCAAGGACATTGAACAATAGAACGTTATATTTGCAGTCAGACCTGTGGGCATCTCCTCGCCGCTAGCTGGAAACCGAAAGCGCCGCCCTTCGAATTCCTCATTTGCAACATCACGTCGAAAAGGCATCTGTGGCCGTTTGAAATCACTAATTATTCCATCGAGTGCGGCTGTGTGTGAAAATGGCAACTGCCTTCACCCACAAATGGGACGCCCCGCCCGTCGTTGCAACTCGGTACAGTGATGCATGAGGGCCCACCGTTACTCGAGTACTACGTTCCACTGACCCTTCACAAGTCTGTTCGCGACTGCACAGATAGTATGTGAAACAATGGGACCACAGCAGAATGAACATATCAACCAATCTTACACGGCCATCGGGTACAAATACATGATTGCAATAGCAAGATGCCATTCCCCGAATTGCAGCGTTGTGCGCGGGACGTGCCCGGCCAAAGGGGAGAGCAGTTTGCACAGGTGGAATTAATCACCACAGGTGGAGGCCATACAGCCTGAAAACACATAAATTGCACAGCCAGTCTCCTCCCACAACCACACCGAAATGCTACCGGCAGGACTCGCGATGTTGGCCCTGGGGGACCTGATAGCACTGCAAGTACTCCAACTCCAAGAAGAAGACGAACACCTACTACAACCGGCCGCACGGAGGAGACGCAGGAGGAGGAGGAGGCCAAGGCAGGGCCAGCAAGGGCCGCCAGCACAGCCACTACCACCACGCAGGCAGCCCGCAATCCCACGCCTCCGAGCACATCCGTTCAACCTCACTGATGAGCAGATCCACACCCTCTACCGTCTGGACCGGGACACCATAGCCGCCATTGTGGACATGACACAGGCTGACCTTGTCAGCATGATAGATAGCCCAACCGCCATCCCACCCCTACTGAAGGTGGTGTCTGTACTCCACTTCCTGGCCACAGGCACCTACCAGCACACAGTCGGACAGTTGCATGGCATTTCTCAGCCACTGTTCTCACGGACACTATTGCAAGTGCTCGATGCCCTCCTGCAGCACGCAGACGACTACATCTCTCTACCACGCTCGGAGCAGGAAATTACCAACACAAAAGTGGGATTCCATGCACTTGCCGGCATACCGGGTTGCATTGGTGCCATCGACTGCACCCGTGTGGAATTGGTCATCCCACATGCCATGGAGGCCCAGTACCGCAACCGAAAACAATTTAATTCCCTGAATGTACAAATGGTGTGTGACTCCAACAGGATCATTACACATTGTTGTGCCCGATTCCCTGGATCAACCCATGATTCTATGGTCTTGAGGAACTCTACAATACCACGCTACATGGAGCGACACGCAGGGAACAGATCCTGGCTACTCGGTGAGTCTCATTACATGCATGAATATGTGGGGTATGTGATTTGGCAATGACCTGGCAGGAAGGGGGGGGGTGTGCGTACGTAGCAATGGCATTCCACATCATGCGTTTCTCGTCCACATACAGGTGATGCTGGGTATCCACTGAAGAGATGGCTCCTCACACCAGTCCGGAACCCACGGGACCAGCATGAGGAGGACTACAACCATGCCCACTCACGTACCCGTGTAGTCATTGAACAGGCATTCGGCCTACTGAAGACTCGTTTCCGCTGCCTCAGCAGGTCTGGCGGGGCACTCCTGTACCGCCATGAGAAGGTTGCAAAGATGGTCATGGCATGTGTCATGCTCCACAACATGTGCGTACGTAGAAATGTGCCCATGCCCCCTGACGCAGAACTGCAAGCACCTGATGATGGTCATGATGAGGGTGGGGATGTGGCAGCACCTCATGGAGTCTGCGAGGCACCGGAGGCCCGTGACATTCGTCAGCATCTCATTGATGCATGCTTCTAGCACTCACGCCTGGTGGCTGATACATGGACACGGGACTCGTGGCACTGTGTGTGTCTGGGACATGCACAATATGGACTGTACGCCTATGATGGCCTAGTACACAAAGATCAATGTCCACACATCTCATTGGTTGATCGTGCACTGTTTATGGCATATGTGATATCATGTTGAACACCCTATCGACCCGCCACCCAAGTGAGCCCAACACACCCCCTCCACCCTCCTACCTCCCCCCCGAACACCAGTGTCCAAAGATGCTCATTGTCAGTGGGCAGTCGCTATTGCAAGCCCCCTCTGCGGGTATCAGGGGCACCCCTGCCTGTGGAGCGCAGGTTCCTCCCAGATCTACGTTGGGGGCTGCCCTGGACGGAACTTGCAACGGATGATGTCTCTGCCTGCTCACGTCCATGCATGTCCCTAAGGGTTTGCGAGAGCTCAGTGAGCACACGGCGCACTGCGGCAAGTTCGGCACATACGTCTTTGGACGTCTCATGCAGTTCCCCCCTCAGGCTCTCGGTGCTTCTCTCCATTTGTGCCCTTAGCGTCTCTGTACCTCTCTCCATTTCTGCCCTAAGTGTCTCAGTTGATGTTTCTATGTCTGCCTTAGTGCCCCCACATTCATCAGCATGGTCCTTGAGGAGCGTGGCCATTTGCTGCTGTTGCACGATTAACTGGTCGAGGGACTGTTGCCTCTGCTGGGCCATGGCCATTTGCGGGGGTGTCACAGAGGGGCTGTTGTCCTCATGTTGCCTTGCCACAGGGCTTGTGGGGGATGGCCAGTCGTCGTCTTGTGGGTGCCCCTGCGTGGTATCCTCATGTTGTACGGGATGGAACAGACAGGGGGATTGGGACAGGTCATGGATGGATCTGACTTCGACATCCCCGTCTTCGGTGTCCGAGCATGCTGCCATCAATGGGGTGTCACCTATGGTGCTGCTGCCACCAGAGGCAGTGCCTTCTGTGGCATCCATTGGGGGGACCTGTGGTGGTGGTGGTGTGGGCATGCTGGTTGCTGGGGTGCCTGTTGATGTTCCCTCCTCTGTGCTGCCACCTGATTTGTGCTGCTGCCGTGTCTTGATGCGTGCAGCTGAGGTGGAGGGTCTCTGGCCGTTGGTCTTGGCCCTCTTTGCAGGTGTGCTGGTAGGGGTGTCCTGAAGCTCGTCGTTTGGATCGGACCCTGTGGTGGAGTAAAGGAGGGCGAGGGTTATTGATGGGTCTGTGGGAATTGGAAAGGCATTGTATCACATGCATTGGAGTGGTACCTGAGGGTGATTTGGGTCGGGGCCTTGGAGGTGCTTTCATTTGTGTGTGGAGTGAGGGTGCAGTTGTTTGGCAGCCTGCAGTTAGGGTGTGCCTGCTGCACGTGTAGTGCGTGTTTTAGGGGTTTTTAATTATTTATGTATTTATTGTGGGTTTTAACGTGCGCTATCAGGCCTATGTGTGTGGACGTTCTCCTGGACATGTGTTTCTGTAGCACTATGTGGACGCATGGTACTTCACATGGATGGACTGTGTGGATTTGGCATTGTTTTATTTGGCCCCCCTACCTGAATCTTCGGATGTCTGCACTCCTTTCTCCATCCCTCCGACTCCCTCTATGCTCTCCATTCCGATGGTGGACGCACAGATTTCTTCCCAGGGGGTCAACTTGATGGGTGATTCAGGACCTCCCCCGGTGGCTGTGGCAATGTTGCGGTTGGCAGAGAGTATGCTGCGGACGCGTATCCGCAGGTCGTCCCATCGCTTGCGGCATTGCTGTGGGGTGCGGGGTGCGGTCCCCACCGCACTTACCCGCTGTGCCACCAGAGCCCATATGGCCTTCTTGTTTGCAAGTGCCGTTCTGGTCATTTGCGTGGAGAAGACGACGGCAGCATTCTCCTGGAGGGTCTCTGTTAGCATGGTGAGTTCCTCACGGGAGAAGTGGACCTGCCGCTTGCGGTCGCACGCTTTCTTCGCTACTTTTCCCATTTTTCTTGGTTTCGCTAGGGTGGATGACGGGTTGGGGTTTGTTTCAGGGTAGTGATTTTAGTGGTTGTGTGGTTTTAGTGGTTTTATAGGTGTACGGCGGGATGTTTCCCGTTCCGGGGCCATGTTTTAACTTCCGTTTCCGTATATTTCCGGTCACCGTACTTTCCGGTAGGCGCACACTGCGGTGACCGCTAAGAGGGGTGGCGGTATTGCACCTAGGGCACCGTACGGCGGCGGTGTGGGCCGTTTTGGGGTCATTTCCGCCATCGCGGACTTTGCACTTCCGCCATGGCGTGGTGCTCGTGCCCGATGGGTCGGAATGGGCCGCACTTTGCTCCTTCGTGCAATGGCGGAAACGCTATTTACGCTGTGGCGGTCCGGTCAGTCACTTTCCGCCAGGGTCGTAATGAGGGCCTATAAGTCACTTTCCACAATTTATGAGGATGAACAGCCATCTTCGGATGAATCACATCCTTTTGGGTTACAATATGGACACAAGGCATTCCAGAGGCCTTAATATCAGAAGACTCGAGGATAAAAAAACATACATGAGACTCTGCAAACTGCAAAGTGGGATAGAGAATTCCCCCAAAATTGAGTTTGGAAGGCCAGATCCCGCAGACCACGATGATGGGTTGTACAGGCAACTGATGTCTAGGGTCATAGAATATCGGGGATCGAGTAGACCTGCACCACTTTTTGAGCAGGATGACACCAGGAGGACCCTATTTTTCCTTTTCATGTAGCCCTACAAAGGAGAGTTAATGCTAACTGGGAAACGCCAGAATTAATTCCAGCAGTGAATACAAAATTGACAAGCAAGTACAGAGCATCAAGCAGTGACCCCTGTTACCTAACAAAGCATCCAAACAGAATGCATACCCAACAATTCCCCCTGACAGAAATGACAAGTGCTATGATGCTTTGGCAAAAAAGGTCTTCTAAGCAGGTAGTATAGACCTTAGGTCGGCAAATGCCACGTGTGCTCTGGCAAGATTCACTTTCACCCTCTGGAATTGCAGATCAGTGGTGGCTGAATATATCCCCAAAGGGGAAGAAAGAGAAGTTTTTAAAAAATATTTTTAAAGATGGGAAGGATGCAATTTGCGAATCCCTTCAAATTGGTCTGGACTCTGCTGACCGTATCAGCAGGGCTATGGCAGCTAGCCCTGTAATGCACAGATTTGCCTGGTTAAGAAAGTCTGATTTTGCTCCTGATGTGCAATCCAGACTTCTTTGCCCTTTGATGGCACATATTTATTTAGCAGCAAGGCTGACAAGAGCCTGGAGAAGCGGCAGACCTCCAAAGCAGCAATGAAATCCCTTGGTGCTGTACTCGCAGCTTCAAACTCGCCCCACTGGAACAGCTTGGGGGGGCAGGTCCTTTTGCTATCACTCCTCAGTTGGAAGAGGGAGAGGACTGTTGAATCAAATGGGTCTGAAAAGATTGCCCCGTGGTGGACATGGAAGATGTGCTAAATCCGCCCCGGTAACTGCTACTTTACCCTCAGCCACTGCATCAGTCGCCTCAACACCTCTCTGAGGCCTTGGTCCACAAATTCCCAGTGGGAGGCAGACTCTCGCAGCATCTGAAAGAATGGCTGGACGTTACTTCAGGTGCGTGGGCATTGAAAACAGTAGCCCAGCTTTACTGCCATCCCTTTCTAAAAAGGCCTCAGGATCATCCACTGGGGAACAACTCTTTCAAGGTTTCAGATCCGTTTCTTGTGCAGGAAATTTTGACTCTGCTGGAGAAAGGTGCTATAGAACCAGTACCTGTAGCGGAGAGGAACAAGGGTTGGTACTCCTCTTACTTTCTAATCCCCAAAAAGGACATATGATTGAGATCCATCTTGGAATTGAGAGACTTCAACAAGTTCCTCAGGAAGGACAAGTTCAAGATGGTTACCCTTTCTCAGATCCTTCAGGCCCTCCAACCTCAGGACTGGATGGTATCATTGGACCTTCAGGATGCTTACTTTCATGTGCCAATCCATCACAAGCACAGAAAGTACATGAGGTTTTCCGCTGGCAGTTCTCACTATTAGTTTTGAGTTCCGCCATTTGGGCTGACCTTTGCATGAGGGTTTTCACCAAGTTGATGGTGGTGGTGGCAGCAAGTCTTAGGGGAGGGGGATTCACGTCTACCCCTATTTGGACGATTGGCTTATCAGGGCACGTTTTCCTGAACAGGCCCTGGTACATCTCAGATCCACCTGTCACTCCCTCCACAGACTCGGCTTCTCCCTCAACTTCATGAAGTCCTACATGATACCATCTCAAAGGCTCCAATTCATTGGGGGCAGTCCTAGATGCATCCTTTGTAAAGCCTCTCCACCCGAGGTGAGAGTTCAAGACATTCTGCAGATGGTCACCAAATTCAGAGTGCCCAGCGTCTCCTGGCCTTCAACTTTTTTAGGATGATCAATCTCATGGCATCCTGCATTTTCCTGGTGCCAGATGCGTGCCTGAAAATGAGATCGCTCCAATGGGCTCTCAGGACTCAATGATCCCAATTCTCAGGAAGGATGGCAGACCTTCAGGCTCCAAATAGAGTCGCATGAGACCTTCTGTGGTGGGCCTGCGAGGACAACATTCTGAAGGGAGAACAAGTTTGGCAATCATGGCTGGAGATAATTGTAATGACAGACGTCTCAATTACGGGGTGGGGAGCCCAAGCCAACGATCTGACAATCAGCAGTCGTTGGTCTCCATCAGAGTCAAAACTACACATCAACCTTTTGGAGCTGAGGGCGATCTGACTAGCGCTGTACGGGGAAAGAACGTCCTGATAATGACGGACAACACAGTGGTCATGTACTACCTCAAAAAGGGAGAAGGTGTAGGGTCACTATCACTGTGCAGAGAGGCAGTATAGCTCTGGCTCTGGGCAATTCAAGAAGTAATCTCCTTATCTGTTGATCACCTAGCCAGAGAGGAGAACATGGAGGTGGATGCTCTGAGCAGGCAGAGCACAGTCTCCCACGAGTGGGAACTAGCTCAGGAAGTCCTTCAAGAGATCTTCACCCTTTTGGGGAACCCTTCAAGTGGATCTGTTCGCTACCAGTGTCAACCTGAAGTGCGAACTGTACTTCTCCAGGGAATTTCCCCCAAGAGGAGCCCTAGGAGATGCATTCGTAGCGGACTGGGAGGTTCCAATCCTATACGCGTTTCCTCCAGTCCCTGTCTTTCCTCATGTGATCAGGAGGTTGAGAAAGTTTGGGAAATCCATGATCCTAATTGCTCCGGATTGGGCCAAGAGGACGTGGCACCCGTGTCTTCTGGACTAATACATCTGCCCTCCAATACGTCTTCCACAAAGAGAGGACCTTCTCTCGCGAGATGAGGGTTGGGTTCTCCATCCGGAGGTCAAGACACTCTACCTAGATACATGGTTTCCGAGAGGTTGAGATATAAGGATTGAGACCTCTCGGACAACATAATGGAGACTTTGCATTCGGCAGGGTCAGCAACAAAAACCTTATACCGCTATTGTTGGAACAAGTTCTGCAGCTACTGCAGGGATAAGAATGCGGACCCTTTTACATGCAGCACACCTATGGTGTTATCGTTCTTGTTACACCTGGCTAATATGGGACTCCAGGCTGGCACAATAAAAGGGTATCTGGCAGTGCTATCTATTTTCAAGCGCTCCTCTGAAGAGTTCTCTTTCTTCAAAATACCATTAGTGATTCAATTTCTGAAGGGATTGAGAAATGTGTTCCTTCCAATCCCATTTCAAGTCCCGGTTTGGGATCTCAATTTGGTTTTGAAATGTCTCATGTGTTCTCCATTCGAGCCTATGTATTCCTGCCCTCTAAGATTACTAACTCTGAAGACCCTGCTTTTTATTGCTCTGATATCAGCCTGTGGGGTGAGTGAACTGCAAGCCTCCTTACAGTTTTCTTTAAGGATAGACTGGTCCTTAAAGTTAAACCAACTTTCTTACCAAAATTGTGTCTGAGTTCCATTTAACTCAAAAAATCATACTTCCTTCATTTTATCCTCCACCTCATCCTGAAAAGGAAGAGGAGAGATTACACAGGCTTGACCCCAGACGTGCAGTTAGCTTCTACCTATCCAGAATGTCTAAGTTAAGACATGATGATCAACTTTTTGTTCGACCAGGAGCATGGCTACTTCCTCCGCTTTACAGAGGGGAGTCCTAATTCAGGATATGTGTGCAGCAGCCACATGGTCCTCCGTCCACACATTCACCAGCATTATAGTCTGGACTCTTCCTCGGGCCAGGAAGGTGGATTTGGGAGGTCAGTGTTACATTCTGTAAACACAAGCCAATAAGGATCTCCTACATTCTTATTTGAAACTGAACATTCTGACTTCCTCCTCCAAAAATGCAAACACTGCTTTGGGAATCTATCAAAAAATGAGGAATATGTGGGAGGACACAATCCATTCGAAGAACAATTCTTTCGATAGGATGTTCCTCCCATCTATTCCTTATCGCCCCTCCCAGCCCACTCCGCAGTAGAATTTCCTTGTTATTGCAGCTTATCCTCTTTCAGGGTGAGTAACTGTCGGGCGTAGGCTAAACCAAGAATCATAAAAACAGAACTGAAGCCAACGGTCGCTGCGTGTTCTATATACCAGTGATGACGTTGACATCAAGACAGAGGCCCTCGAGGGACTTTGAGTCGACCGGCATATCAAAAGATGAGGAATATGTGGGAGGAACATCCAATCAAAAGAACTTTACCAGGAGTAAGTAACTTGTTCATCCCTCGCAAACCAAAAAGCTGTATATTGCACCTATCCTGTCAGCCAATACAACTTAAAGTCAGGGGCAGTGAACCCCCCTGTGCATAGGGCATGGTAAAGGTAGCCCACTTAAGGTGCACCATGCTCGAATGCACCCAAATAATTGATGGCAGCTTCCAGCTCTTTGAAGATTGTCATGCCAGGCAATAGAGGTTTATTTTGAAATAAATGAAGAACTTTCAGAGAACTGTCATTTTAAGCAACGCTGTTCACCCGCAATAGTCAACGGCAACTGTGTCCAAGTCCCGAGCCTAGGTTTAAGGCGCGCCAAGTATTTTGCGTAGTTATAGTCGAATAGGGCAGTGTGATGCCTCGTAACTGTAACCCCCAAGTATCACATTGCAGCCGAAGCCCACGTGAAACTAAGTAGGTCTTGCGGTTCAGTTGTGGCGTCAGTGAGAAGGAACCTGGAGACCAGATAGTTCTCCAAAAGCAACCATATTCCACATTAAGCGCGCTATCAATAACCAATCATAATAGGGTGTAGGTGGGTTTGTGTATCCCTTACATAAACTATTGCATCATCTGCGTAGAGTAGAGAGATATGATTTCAGGCTCAACGGCCAATCGGATGCCCCTTTGTTTGTGCTTATGCCTAATAAGGTCTACCAGGGGTTCAATAGCTGTAGCGAATAATAGAGGCAACAGGGGAACCCTTGACGAGTGACCCTGGCTATATGGAGCGAGGCCGACTGCATCCCATTAGTGCAAACCCTAGCAAACAGAGATATCTGCCACTCTTTTTTATTAACACAAGAAAAAGTATCCAGCTACATGTGCTCTGGGATCTTCTTGGGATTGAGCTGTTGCAAGCTGTTGGTGATCTTTTGTAATCTTTATAGATCAGTTAAAACTGTATGGATCACCCAGGTAGAATTACTAGCACTTTGAAAAGACCTTAGGGCAGCATATGCCACTGCACCGCAGACTTTCATAGCATTATATAGCCATGCCTTTCTTTAAGGTTATAAGCAGAACACTGACCAATTATGTTAATACTACGCTGCAAGTGCAATTTGTTATTCTAGAACGAGCTGAAAAAATTACTTGCAGAGCACAGTGACAGATGTCTATTCCCTCATTTACATGGGCATATTTCTCATACGAGGGAGTTAACCGATGTTTACCCTGTGCATGATCCCATCACAGATTGTGCACTACCCTATATAGCTTCAGTTGAGCGACATAAAGTGTTAGCCACCAAAGAGTAGGTGCACATTTTGTACCCACTCTCCCCCACTTGCGGGGTGCTTTTTGAGTCACAAATAAGGCATATAGTCAGTGGTGTATCAATATGAGGTAGGCAAAGGGTGCAGTTTTCTCCCGCATGTGCCTCACAGTGGAGAGATTTAAGACATTTTCGAAAGGTCTGGCACTTTTTTCCCAGTCGAGAACAGTCGGGTGGGCCCTGTGGGTGGAAAGTGCCCCAGCAGATTTTAACACTTATTTTTCTTTGCAGAAATACACATCTAATTGGCAGTAGTTTAATAAATAATGCTGCCGCAGGCATAACAAACAATAGAAGGGGTGTCCCTTTCCTTTAAAAAGTATCAGCTCTAGTCAAGTGTTATGGCTGATTGTTTGATATGCACATATTGTGTACATTATGCTTAACACCATAAACGATCTTCTCTGGGTGTCTAGGTCTTGAACTTAGTAAGGTTTTCAATGTCAGTTATGAAATAATTAACCATTCCTGGCAGTTAGGGTAATAACAAAAGTCACGTTAAAAAATAATGTTTATGAGAATTTGTTTATGCATGTCAGGGGCAAAGACAGGGTTTGTGGGCACTGAAAGTGACATGGTGCAACACAGAAATGTATTAAGACAGATTTGATTTGGCCATTTGGAGCATGAGAATGTATTTTACAGACTCAATACTGGCATGTAGTGTTGAGGTCAACCTATTTACTTTCTTTGGACACAACCAGCAACAAAGGGCGACAGGTCTCATGATCTGATTTTGGCAGAAACTGTTGGAAAGCAGGGAAAATGCTGACATATATTGCTGAGACTGGCCTCATGTATTTTCTGGGGGAGAGCCAGCATCAACGTGTTCCAAATTGCTCCTGTGTATTGTTGGTGACATTCAATCTGTTGAAGTGTTTCATGTGTTGTCCTGCTGAATCGAGTGCACATTCTGTGGATTGTTACCAATGTTTGATGACATTTCTGGTGAAAACTAACGGATCGGAATGCATTATTTGCATTAAGGCTGAAGGGTGACAAGACCAAGGTGCTGGTTGGTGGTCCTACTTCTGCCTTTGCTTTCTGGACACCACTCATTTCGCCCTTTTCTCTTGGTCCTTTTCCTTCTCCGGTGGTTGTGGCCAAAGTTTTGGGAACCGCCCTAAACCTTACTGTTTTAGTCTAGGAATGCTCACTCTAGCCCATTCATGAAAACCGTTTACACTCATCCACTTTACAAATTTACCAGCTGTCACTGTTCTAGAATGTAACAGTATTGTCAACGTTGGGTATGGAAGCCCAAGCAGATGCCTGATTATGGCTCTGCCCCTTCTTTGACCACAAAATGGTTGAACTTGAAGCTGATTTCCCAATCAAAATAACTGAATGTTTCCTATAGTTCACCTACCTCCTCAATCCCACACTCCCTGTTGTGTCCTGGTGCACAGACTGTTAGTGGCTGATGTGGGCGCATTAGGACGAACAGCAAATATTTTGGGATTAGGAAGTGAAGGAAATTCAGTTTACGAGCAGGAGAGTAATACAGAACTCCCATGTATTCTTGCCTCCGTGTATTGAACTGCACTGGTTCCTCCACTGGACTGGAATACAAAAAGAGGGCGAGAACACTGCCCTGGTCCAAGCGACTGACTTGCAGCATCTATTGGGGTGGATATATGTTCCCAAGGTTGCACAGTGTCCATTTGGGAATTGTACCAAAATGTCGCCCTCACAATTACGACGGCCGAAAATGGCGACTTATTTTTTTTAACCACCCCCTTACACCACATATATGTATGGGGGGTATAGAATATAATATTAATATGGGAGAGAGTGCAGGGGTTTTCCCCCAGCATATATATGTGGTGTAAAGGTTTTCTTTTTTAAAAGTTGGCATTTTCGGCCGTCGCAATAATCACATAGATCCTCCATTTTTACCTGCACATAATCCCTGTCCTTTTGAAGCAAGGCATGAAGCCTCAAAACCGGGTAGGTGCACTCATTGAAATACCCTAGTGGTTCTCCCCTGGAAGCACGGAGATGTGTTCCCACTGTTTCAAGGCACAAGGCGCTGAATTGTACCAGTCTTAAAATGAACTGCCATTTTGCTTGAACATTATGGTAATACCGTACACTTTTTTTCCATTCCCTTGATCACATGCTAATATCATTTCACACAAATTCATCTATGGATCAGAGAGAAAAATACATGCTATGATTCGCAACTGCGCCTCACTGGATTGCTGTGGTGCGATCTCGGAGTGTAGCATAGGGTAGACATAATGGAAGGGACCGTTTGAGTGAGAAATGTTAATGTTTTTTGCTGTCATGCCTCGTTTCTGATGGTAAATATTTGAATTGACAAGTGCTGCAGTTGTTGATTTGATTGTTTTGCAACATGGGGAAACATTGCAATGAGGCAAACAGCGAAGTGTAAAGAAGAAACGACAGCGTTCAGAGCTGTGAATACATAACTAGATGGGGTACATCACAATAATGACATCTCTCATTATGCACGTTTCAAATCTATCGCATGAAAGCAATTTCTTATGTGCATTCAGTTTTAATTACTTTTACACGAATCTACACGCCCATGCTAATATTTCCAAGGGACGGCAAACGTGTGCTGTGGCATAGATAAATACTTTGGCTTATTTGTGTCCTTGAATGGTGCCAGCTCATCACTTGCTTGTCATGGGAAGAAAGGACAGAAGCTTGTCCTGTTCCGCAATGAATTCCCCGGGGTGTGCTTTTGTGCTTGTGAATACCTCGCTGCCTTTGCGAAATGACCTCTTATGGTCAGTCTGATGACAGGGAGCAGCAGTCAAGATCGGAATGGTTAGGCCTTGTTTCAGTGGCTACAAAACATGTGCTTTCTTCTAAGTCATCCTTGCAATTTTTGTTTCATGTATGTTCAAGGCAAAATAAAGCCTTCCTATTGTACAACTAATACTTACTGTGACGGATTTACAAAGCGTTTTCAATGAGATTTTCCCACTGAAAAACACTTTTGTAAATCAGGCCCATAGTAACCTATATGGAACCCCCCCTTGGGCTTGTTCCAATTTAGAGTCCGAGGAGATGTTCAGGAGTGCAATGATATTACTTTTAAGTGCCAATAATTTTAAAAGGCTAGTCCAGATTTTTTAAAAACAGATCTAATGGAAGTCAATGGGTGCATGTGATTTGAAAGAGAACCTATGATAAGTTGAGCGGTAGGACTCATTTTTATTAATAATTAAAGTTATTGTACAGCACTGTATGCCAGGCAACTCCAGCTTCTAAGAGCTAGAATAACAGGTGTTACTATTATCCTATTTTTTTATGGCACACTATTTATTGACCCGGGGATTGGAACTTGTGCAGTGCAGGTGGGCCTCATGTCAGAGATCACCACGTGCCTGGGTAGCTTTCCACGCAGACACATGGCTTTCTTGGTGCATCAATTGAGGATCGGGTAGTAAACTCATTCAAAATGTACGTCGTAACATGAGCAAAACGAAATAGGCGGCTCATGATTAAAATGATGAACTACTAATGTTTATACATTCTAATACTGAGAAAATACGCTGCCCAAGAAACACCGCCAGACATTGTTCCTGTAATTTCTGTTTTGTGCTCCAGGATTTCAAAGGGGCCATACTCTCTTCACTGAGTTTGCTATCGTTCTATAGTCTTGCTGTACTGCACATTTCTCGTGCCATTTAAGTCCACTCTTTATTGTACTCTTGTTGCTTGCAATTAGGATCAAGTTTCTTTCCTAGGGCCTTCCACACTTCTTCCTCACAGTGCTTCCGCAGTTTTCTAGCATAAGCTGTTTATTCATTAATTAGTAGTTTGAGCATATTAACACATCAGTGCGCTGAAATAGTCCCATCTCCCAAGGCGCACTAGGAAAGTCTTTGCAGATTTATGTGATGGGTCCCGCGCCGTTATTGATTTAGACGTTGCGCCTGCGATGCTGGGGTGGTGAGAGGGGGAGTATAGCAGACCGCGCCAAGTGTGGAATGTATTGTAGCAGCCTGCATTAGAACACATTACTTTGCGAATCGTTTTCTGTTTATACAGGAACGTTAAAAGGGCAAAAATAAAGTTTTCCTACAAAATTGCACAGAAATATATTTATTCAAAATGCCTAATCTTCTGTCCCATTTTTGCAGTCTTTGGGCCTCATCACGAGTTGGGCTGTAACTCTTAAATGCGGTGGTAGCGCTATTGCAGCCGAATTTAAGGGTCCGCCCAATCACAAGTCTGGCAGCATTTACCCCCAGCTCTAAGCTTATTGCGCCAAAAATGAATACCCATTACTGCCCAGCCCTTGATCCGGCGCTAATAGCATGGGCGGTATCCCAGTGGTAATACCGCCGGGATACCACCCAACTCGTGATGAGGCCCTTTGTCTTTTCAGTGGCATGGTTAACATAGCCTTCCAGCTGCTCCTCATCTTGAGGGCTTGATTTACTTGTTTACTTTTTATGCTTTGACCACTTCTCAGTCTCTTGTGTCTCTGCTCTGCCTTCATGTTTCATCACCTTTTTACGGGTTTGGCTATCAGGCGGCACTTAAGCGCCACCTATAAGCCAAAATGATTGCATTGGTGTACAGCTAGGAGGGCGATGATGTAAGGCGGGATACCCAGTTTGTGAGTGTTATTTGGTTATTTATCCACCCATTGACGGTCCATGGCGAAACTATTGCTTCTAGCCATCACCACACACTAGCTGCACCTCCCCACCCAAAAGATTTAATGGATTAATTTCAGCTGTAAATGTGCTATGGATGTAATAATTTCTTAACAAAATGTGCCATCAGCCATTTCATTTAGATCTGCTTATTGCACTGGATTCCTGCTAAAAACAAGCATTGACAAAGCAAACAGTTTTCGTTTGTGTATAGATATTAGACAGCCATCTTCCAGGCACTGCAACCAAATGCACAGGTGATTATGCCATTTTCCAGTTGGCCAGATAGTTATCCAGGATGGGGTCTGGCATGGATTCACATGCTCATGAATATTCCCCGTCGTCAGGCTGGGAATCCTCGGTAAAGAAAAAGTCAGTTTCAGTTTTGTTTCTGAACTGTCTTTCTCCTAATAACCAATCACTGGTCCCTGGGTCATACTGCCCCCAGCCAATGACTGCCGTCTACCTAAGCCCCTCCTATGGCAGCCATCTTCAGATTTTTACCGCACATTCAAGTGTTGGGAGTCCTCGTGCTATAGCTCTCGAGCTTTTACTGCGTTTTGAGATTTTTTTCGAAGAGTTTTATCTCATTTTTTTCAGTCAATCGAGCCTCAAGCTCCACAGTTTCTACTTCCGATCAACGGGGACCCGTTTCGGAATTTCCTATGCCCCTCAAGGGCAAAGTTTTCATCGAGTTTCGCTTCTTGGAGGATTCCGGAAGATATTTGAGGCCTACCCCGCGTGGACATGGCCCAGGACAAAGGAAACACAACACTCAGATCCAAGCTGTTCAGGAGCTGCCCTGGATGCGGATTACAGAATGTCTTCAAGGAGGATGAGCATTGTCGATGCCTCTACTGCCTCTTCGAAGACAAAACACACGTGGAGAACTACTGTGCGTTTTGCAAGAACATGTCCGAACGGACTATCAAGGATCTTTGTATCTGACTCACCAACTGGCTGGAAGGGAAGAGCCCAGCAGCAGGTGAGAAGAAGAAGAAGTCCGAGCGGTCTTCTAAGACCTTTGAGGGCGCTTCGGTGACGGGGGCCCAACAAAAGGCTAAGCACCGCGAGTCCGCGGGCCCCGGGAGCGCCGATCGGTCGGGCTCCTCGGCTGCCAGGCAGGGCGCATTATCACTGATGCCATCAACCATGAGCCAACGCTCTGGCTCGGTGAAGAGGAAATCGGAGAACCCGGGTAAGCTTCGGGAGAAGGCCCGGTTGATCCCGACGGAGACAGCCGAGGGGGAGCGAGGCGGTGACCCTCCCCCCAAGGTGAAGGCCTCGGGCTCACCCAAAGTCACAAAGGCCCTCATTCACCCGGCTAAGGCCTCGATCGAGGGAGTCGTGGCGGCCCTGGCGAAGCCTGCAGAGGCTACCCCAGTGGAGGCGACCTTGGGGCCTAGAGTTTCCCTGCCACCGCACAGGGTATCCTCTTTTCAGCCCATCAATAAGACCCCCGTGAAACCCCAGGTGGAAAAAGAGGGGGGGCCCGGTGGCCATTACAGACACGGGTACCACCTCCTGAAGAGGAGCTGGCTGACATTGCAAAGATCCTGAACAAGAAGTTCGAGGAGGTCCAGTCCCACAGGAGGGATCCCGACGAGGCAAACGAAGAAAGAGATCCCGACGTGCCGTCGAGGAACCGCGAACCGTGGAGGGGACGGAACGTCGCTTCCGTCGCAGCCGGTGCCTATGCCACAAGACAACTCTTGAGCAATCTTGATGGCAATTCAGGCCTTATGTACGGAGATAAGGACAAGGTTGCCTTTACCCCCAGCGGACGATCCAGCGGAGCCTGGACCATCGGGAAGCCCACCAAGCAAGTAGAGGAGAACTCACCCCCCCTCCTTTCCAGCCTTCACGGCCTTCATCTCCTTCCCCTGTTCCGAGGGATGAGACGGCGACGACGTGGACGGATGACGACGGTGGTGATGACGGAATGGACCTTCCATCAACACCCACTCGGGACTCCCCGCCCAACGGAATTGGCTCCTTCCAGGCCATGATCACCAGGGCATCTGAGCTCTTCAGCTCTGCCCTGAAGAACAGAAGAAGGAAGGTTTCCTCTATCAACGGCGTGAGGCCAAGAGGAAGACGGTTCTCTCAGTTCCATTATTGGACGACATCTGGGATGAGAGGCTGATGCTCCTGAAGAACCGTCCATGGCTCCTGCTAAGAGGGACCGTTACGAGAAAAAGTACTGGGTCCCGGACTCCGCCCCCATGTGCCTTAGGGCGCAGCCATCCCCGGTTTCACTCGTCTCCACGGCGACCAAGAAGAAAGTGGCGGGGGCGACGGCTTCAACTTCGACTTCCCCGCCGGACGGCGAGGGGAAGAAACTGGACGCCATCGGACGGTGGGGCATCTCGTCGGCGGCGACAACGATTAAAGCAGCCAACGCCCTCACGATTCTGGCACGCTGCGACAGGGAGCTGTGGTTTAAGATCGCTCCCCTGTTGGACTTCCTCCCGGACGACAAGAGGGCTGAGGCCCTGGAAATCCTACAGGAAGGTGAGGTGGCTTCGGACCACACCATTACGGTGGCCACGGACATTGCTGACACCGGTTTTCACCAGATGGGCAACAGCATTTGCCTTCGGCGCAGCTGGCTCAAGGCAACCGATTTTCGCCAGGACGTGCAGACCAGGGTTCTGGACATGCCCTTCGATGGGAAAATCCTGTTCAGCAAGACAGTGGACGAGTCACTGCAGGCCATCAAGGCAGACACGGAGACGGCTCGGGCCTTGGGTGTTCTTCAACAGCAAAAGGTCGTCCTTTCGGAACTCCACAGGTAAGCAAGGCCCTCCAAAGGATTCGGCGGCGCGCCTCGTTGTACCGCCAGGCGGCCCGCTCCTCGTCGCAGGAAACCTACAGAGGACGTGGCAAGACGGGAGGATCTCATCGCCAAGGAGGCAAGGCCGCGGCCAAGCAGGACTGAACCGGCCGTAGCTTCGGGCCCCCACCTTAGCACCCCAGTGGGAGGCCGGCTGGCGAATTTAGTCAGTGTGTGGGAGTCCATCTCCACTGACTGTTGGGTGCTGGATACCCTGGCCCGCGGGCACACTCTAGAATTTCTAAGGAAGTGTCCCAGAATTCCAACCGTGGCCAGGAAGGAAAACCACGTCCCTCAACTGCTGATGGAGGTACGGGCGATGCTAAAAAAAAAGGGAGCCATCGAGCTCGTCCCAAAGAGGCTACGGAGTGTACTCGAGATACTTCCTCGTAAGGAAAAAGACCGACGTTTGGCGACCCATCATGGATCTTGGTCGTCTAAACAGGTACATCAAGTCCCAGAAGTTCCGTATGTTCACCCTCCAGCACATGCTGGGACAGCCGGAGGAAGGCGACTTCCTATCGTCGCTGGACTTGGAAAATGCCTACTTTCACATCCCCATTCTAAAAGGACACTGAAAATTCCTGCGATTCGTGTTCTAAGGGCGACACTACCAGTTCAAGGCCCTTCCCTTCGGATTAAAGTCAGCGCCCAGGGTGTTCACCAAGTGCTTAGCACCAGTGGCAGTGCGGTTGCGCCTGCAGGGGATCCACGTCTACCCCTACCTGGACGATTGGCTCATCCGAGCAAGGTCAAGAGAACTTGCCGTTGATCACACAGCGAAGACCGTTCAACTGCTCACGGATCTGGGATTTTTGATCAACTTTGCGAAATCCCACTTGGTACCGTCGCAAGTCGCCCTGGTCCTGGGGGCAAGGCTCGACACAGTGGTGCGATTGGCTTCTCCGTTGGAGGAAAGGATGAAGGCCATCCTGGGCAAGGTGCAATGGCTGTCGACCATGGACGTGGTCAGGGTGAGGTCCATGAAGTCCCTGCTCGGCATGATGTCCTCGTGCATCTACCTCGTGTGCCTATGCAGACTGCGAGTGCGACCACTACAGGAGTTCCTCGACGCCCAGTGGTTGCAAGCGGCGGGCAGCTTCGAAGACAGGATCTCGCTCAACGAGACCTTCCGCCAAGCGATCCGGTAGTGGGGCACCCGTGGTGGGGTACCCGCGCGCATCTGGTGGCGGGCATGCACTTCCAGACCCCGGGTCATCAGGAAATGGTGACGACGGACACCTCCCTGGAGGAATGGGGAGCGCACACCGGAGATCTCCATGCAAGAGGTCTTTGGCTCCCAGAGGAGAGGTCACTACACATCAATGTCCTGGAGCTCTGAGCTGTGTTCTGGGCCCTCAGGTTGTTCCTTCCGTCCCTCAAGCAGGGAGACACCATATCCCCAGCCCTATCCAAGGAGGCCCAGGATCTGTGGCACTGGGCCGTCGCCCATGGGATATTTCTGGTACCCTTCCATTTGGCAGGAATAAAGAACACCATTGCCGACTCACTCAGCAGGGAGCTGCGCTCGTGCCACGAGTGAGAACTGCGGCAGGATCAAGTGGATCTCCTATTCCGACAATGGGGCAATCCCCAGATCAACCTATTCGCGACAGCGACGAACACCAAGTGCCGGAAGTTCACCAGCAGGTTTCCCCAGCCGGGGAGCATGGGCGATGCCTTCTCATCCCCCTGGGATGGCCTGTTCCTGTATGCGTTTCCATCGTTGCCGTTGCTGCTGCGACTCATCAATCTACTCAGATGGTCCCGGTGCAGGATGAACCTCGTTGCACCGGCGTAGCCGAGGCAGATCTGGTTTCCGGACCTTCTGGACATGTCAGCGTCCCCCCCAGTCAAACTGCCGACAAACGTGGATCTTCTCTCCAGAGAAGGAGGCGCCATCCTCCACGTCGACCCGGGGTCGCTGAACTTGCAGGCCTGGCTCCTGCAGCACTAGAATTTGGAGGGTACGATATCCCAGCGGACTGCAAGGAGGTGCTTGCAAAGGCCAGGGTGTCCTCGACCCTCAAGTGCTATGGACACAAATGGAAGAGGTTCTCTGTCTGGTGCCGTGCACAGAAGATTAACCCTCTGCGGATTACGGCCCCTTCATCAAAATCCATCTAGCAGCAATTTCCTGCTACACCAGAACTCCGGGGCGATCATCTCTGTGGTCCCATCGCCTGGTGAAGGAGTTCATGAAAGGACTGTTCTGGACATTCCCACCGGTGAAGGCTCCGGCATGGGAGCTCAATGTGGTGCTGAGCAGGCTCATGGGACCGCCATTCGAGCCGCTGCATTCGGCACCGTTGAAATTCCTATCGTGGAAGACAGCGTTTCTTGTGGCCATCACCTCCGCATGACGAGTGGGAGAGATCCAGGCCCTCTCCTGTACACCTCCCATACCTGACATTCCACGAGACGAGGGTAGTGCTGGGGATGCACCCATCCTTCATGCCCAAGGTGCCGTCGGACTTCCATCTCAATGAGCCCTTGGTGTTACCGTTTTTCTTCCCGTCGCCTTAGTCGCCCGCCAAGAGGATTTTGCACTCGCTGGATGTGGCTAGAGCGCTGAAGTTCTACATGGACCACACGAAGACCCTTCGGAAGACATCACAGCTATTTGTGAACTTTGGACCTGTGAACCAAGGGAAGGCTTTCTCAAAGGCTTCCATTTCCAGATTGCTCTCTGGCTGCATCATGCACTGTTACCGGCTGGCAAACTGACCGTTGCCCGGCCGTCCGAGTGCCCATTCAACCAGAGCAATCGCTGCTGCCACGGCGTTCCTGTTGTCGACGCACACCTTCACGAGATTCTACTGCGTCGACCGGGATTCCAGGGAGGAGTCCAGAGTCGGCCAGGCAGTGCTGCGCAACCTGTTCTCCTGAAGGTGGGCCTGGTGAGGAGGTAAGAGATGCTTAATGTTGAGTTGATGAAATGCTTAATGTTGAGCCTAGCCACCTCCCGTGGTTGTGCATGTGTGTACTGCTATGTATTCTTGTATTCATGAACATGTGAATCCATGCCAGACCCATGCTGGAGAACAACAGTTACAGGTAAGTAACGTGTTCCTTATCCAGCATTGGATCTTTCAAGGATTCACATGTTTGTGAATATTTCCCGTAGTCGGGCAAGAAATCCTCAGCAATAATGAAGCAGTTTTACTTTAAACTTCAAACTTGCTTGATACCTGTATGCCTAGTGCTGTCACCTTTGGTCATAAAACCCCAGCCAATGACAGTGGTCTTCCTTAGCTCCACCCCTGGTGGCCATCTTCAGATTTGTACAGCATGTTTACATGTTGGGAGTCTTTGTTTCGCTCCTCTAAATTTTTTCATCATTAGTCATAGCTGTGACCGCCGGGAGCAGGTATCCATTGCTGGTGAAGATCTGAACATCTGACAATCTTCTGACCATCCGCCAATCTTCTCAGAGAGCCCCTCTTCTCAAGGTTCAGGCCCTCTCCACACAGTCATGACGGACACAAGCAAGAAAAACGTTTTCAGGCCCTGCTCTAAGTGTCACCTCAAGATCATTTTTGTGGATGATCGAAACGCAAAATACATCTATTGCCTGCACCCACATGAGGTGGACAACTGCTCCATTTACCAAGCCTTCTCTGGGAATATTCAGAAAGATTACCATAGAAGGTTGTTGGCTTGGCTGTAAGATGGTGCCAGGACCTCTGACTCACCCTCGGTCCGGAGTCATGCCTCTGGCAGTGTTGGCAGACTTGTAGATCGGACTCCCTCTACAAAGAGTTTGAGATCCCATGAGGACACGTCCCAGAGGAAGAGACCTAAAAGGGGACATAAGTCACAGGTTTCGACTACTTCCCCGTCAACATCGAAAACGGACCAATCTTCGGCCCATCTATGACCGCATTACAATCACGACTACGGTGACGAGAAAACACACCCACTCTTCGTAGAAGAGGGGTTCATCGAGGACCACAACATCTACCCCATCAACGAGCCACAGACAAACATCATCATCGATGCCAGTTACTTTGTCCACGACCTCATCGCCAACATTCCCACTGACGACCCTGTTGACGGTCCATTGATGAAAATGTACCATCTCATCGACGACCACTTTGCCCACGATCGATTTGCAACATCATTCAGCAGAGGTTATCTTGTGTACCCATCCTTAACCTGTAGAATGTGTGTGTTAAGACTGACTAATCTGACATGGTGGGTTCTTGTTACTTGTTTATTAAGTGACTAACACAAGCCCCTGCTCCAGGCTGTCCACAGCTCTTCTCCAACTGCCAGTTTTTAGAACCCTCATGCTTTGTCACATTCAAACATTCCACGTAACTATAGAGCAGGTGGCAGGTACTCTAGCATAACATAGTACCACAAGAGATGCAACAGTCTCCTCATCTACCAAAGATTTACCCTGCATAACCTCTGCTATGACTTCCAGCCAAGCGTCCCAACATTTTATACCTGGACTTTGTTCTGCAGCGAATTATCCCTCTCCTTCAAATTGTCTACAGCTCTGCACAGCCCCAGTTGCGTCACTTGTCGGATCGTTCGCCTTGGTAAGCACAGGATCTATGAGGGATGTCACTGCACTGGAAGTTGAGGTGGGGCCTCTGGGAAGCCTGCTAATGATCAAACATCCTGTCTTCTTTCTATAGCCCCACTCGATTTCACTGTGCTGCCGTCCCATACACTCTTCACCTCTGTGCCTTACCAAGACACATGCTCAAGGGAAAACTCCTGCTTCTACCCTCATGTAGATGATTCATGCTCATTCCTCTTTCCGATGCACTTGGTTATCTCTTGGGGAGTGTTTTGAAGTTGAAAGGGGGACTGCCAGATCAGATACTTTCCTGTGCACTATTGGCAAGTTAAAGCCAGACCATTTCTTTGATGGGAACTTGTCTATTATGTGTGGTGTGGGGAGAAAATACAGCCCCAGAGTGACAGAGATTGAGAGGCCTTGCAAGGCCCCATTGTAATAATGAAGCTGGCTGATGGGAATACCCATTAGAATATGCAGGCCAGTCCAAACCACTTATTTTCCAACATGAGGCCTAGTGAATGAATGAAAATGGGCCTCCCTCAACGTTGTCAAAATGGAAAGGCTATCAGCTGAAGGAATGTGCCTCAGAACTCTAATATTGATAACTGTGTCCAATGGATTCCAAAAAGACATGTGCTGCTGCAGATGCTGACTTTGTGTAAACTGGGAAAAAGGCACATTTTGACAGATTTAAAACTTTAGCAGTACACATGGGAAAAGATACATTGAAATGCTGTTGATTTGAAAATAAAAATGAGGAATTGTGCCTTACATTTAAAAAGTGAAGCCAAGTGACATATTTCATTTGACACGGAGAAAGACACTTTCCACAAATAAACTGGCATTTAAATGGAAAGGCCTACTTTGTTTTAAAATGGGCACTGGTTTCCAATGTTGAATAATAGCCTATGTGTGGACAAGTCAAGAGGCACACTCCTATCTTTTCAATTTCGATTTAAAACACTATCTTTCTCAGAATTATGCATGTAACTGGCTGCTGCTGCTTCCCGCACTGAACTGCTGTGTATCTGGAACTGTGACCTCCAGATCTTTGGCTGAGGCCCACTTGGAGGGCAGCCATGATTTTCAGTTTAAAATACAAAGAAATATAAACAATTAGACCAGAATGGTGGAGGTTGCAGGTAAGCCGGCCAACAGAAATGACCTTTTAGGGTTGACTAGACCCCAATAAATGGTATTTTCCCCACAAACAGGTTCTGGACACTCTCTCTGGGAAAAGGGGGACAGCAAAGAATCGAGGGGGGTGGGGGATGACATCCCAATCCCATCTGTTTCTGGGTGCAAAATCATTTTTAGAGATTCCCGGGTTCCGACACAGAAAACTGTCCATGGATCTTCAAACGCTGTGTAGAAACAGGCATCCACTGATAAGCCTAGACACTTTCAGGTCCTAGCTTGGTTTGCTCTTTGTAGGTTTTAAATAAAGAAATAAATGGTATCCAGTCATTTTAACGAAAAAATTCAAAGGGGTATGTTTTACTGAAATAAAAAATACCAAAAATTGTAAATAATTATATATTAATTACACTGCCCGCGGTAGCGGACGTGTAGTTATGGTTAAGTTGCTAAACCCATAGGAAGAGCACTTTTTGGGCGGCTTATAACTTTGCTCCCCCTGGACGAATCCTCACCAAACTTTGCAAACAAAGTATATGGCCCGCTCTGAATTTTGCAATGTTTGGTGAGGTTTCATCAAGGAGGGGCAGAGTTATAGGGGGGTCCTAAAATTTGTTTTTTTTCCATAGACTGAATGGAGAAAAACTTTGCTCATGCCTACAGCCCAAACTGCTGGACAGATTTTCACCAAATTTGCGACAGGAGAGGCGGTTTGTTCCCAAAAGCGTGCTTTTGTAAATTTGGTGGAAATCTGTCCAGTAGTTTTTTTAAAACTACCAAAATGTAGGCCCAAACAAATTAGTGATATCTGGGTCCAGTCCGCGGACTCACTTCCCTGTTCGGTCCGTGGACAGTACTCTGATTGGCATAGAAGGCAGCGTGGTGTCCGCCGGACATCAGAAGCGCCCAGTGATTGGATGGTGAAAAGCGCGAAGTGCGTTTGATTTTTGGAAATCTGCAAGAAGAAAAAATAAAAGGTGTTTTTACCGCAAAAGTCCACGAACAGTCTGGATGTTCGCGAATCCTGTGAAGTTCGCAGACACCTCTGCATTACAGGGTTGGTGAAAAGCAGTTCTTGGATGGCCTATAACTTTGGTGCCACTTAATGAAAATGCATGAAATTTTGCAATTCTATTTGTGACCCGATTCCGAATGAGTTTGGTGGGATTCGGTCAAGAGGGGGCAAAAATATGGTGCCATTTGACGAATCTACAAAAAGGTTTGCAAAAAGATTAAATATCTAGATATAAATGTTTACCTAAAGTCTGAATGGATTTTGTAAAGTAGGGGCTAGGTTATATGACTATTGTATGTGCATACATTTGACACTTTTAAAAAAATAAAACATGGGTGGATTTCCAGCAAACTTGTGTAAGGAGCATTGGCAAGGACCTGAAAGCATGGTTTTGCAAATGTGCCCGTGTTTTTTATTTTTTGACAAGTGTCATAATGTAGGTACAAAATATAGTGATATTCCTTTGGTGACTAAGGTGTAGCCTGTGGCCATGGGCAGTAGCCAGATTGTCCTGGTCATGGAATAAGGTCATGATCCAGACAATCTGGCTACTGGCCATGACCACGAGGGATAACACCTGGGGTTAAAGTGGCCAGGTCTACCTGGGGCTGGCTTTGTGGTAAAGTTATTCGAAATTGGGATAGGTTTGAAAGGGAAGAAAAATTTGCTTGTGGTAAAATGATCATAGGGTTCTCTTTTCGCCTTCTGCAGGCTGCCACGGAAAACGAAGATGGGCCCTCTATGGAACACTGCCTTCCCTTTCCATGGTGGCCATCTTGGAAAAGGATTTTCCTTCCTACACCGGGACGCGACAGGCATCCTGGTGTATGAAGAAAAATCCTCTTTTTTAGCACCTCGGGTTAATGTTTTGGGAACCTAGTGTGCTAATGGCCTTCATCCCCCATTAAAGGGGCTGGAATGGGGGGATAATGGTCTGGAGACCTCGTTATCCACCTTCTCTTCGCTTGGGCTGATAACGTAGGCTGCCGGGCCGGTATCCACCATTCCAGTCCCTGGAACGGGAGATGAACACCACAATATTGCCATTAGTATAACACAAAATGCAAATGGAAATGTTGGAAAATCTTATTGAGTCTATGTACTTTACTGAGAAATGTAAAGTAGATGGAGTCTATACGGTTTTTCTTTGTTCTATTTTTTTAACTGTGAAAGGTGGTTCCTAAAGGAACATTTCTTTTGTTGTTTTCGGATGTATTTTTTTTGGCAGGAGAGCTTAGAACGAAAGGTGAGGAGGGAAATGAGGGAAGAGGCAACAAACACTAATATGGAGGGGCAGGTGTATAGGGGAAAATGTTGTGCCAAGGTAGGAACCAGTGGTTCTAATGCTCCTTGATTACAGAGGTGATGGTGGCTCTTGGGGAGGAGGGATGGCATTAGCTGATGCCATTTTAAGATAAGTAGCAGTTTTGCTAAAAGTATGTACTGTGTACTAGATTGTTAATGGATAATGAGTAGGAATAGGTGTAGGAACTGCGCAAGGGAAATTTTGAAGTTGAAAGTTCCTAGATCAGTAGAAAATGCAGTTTTGAACTGTCTGCGAAGCACAGATCTTATCGTGAATGAAGTGCAGACGGGTTCTCGGACACGTCATCATGCCACGCACCAGTGTATGGTCTTGTGGCAATTTTCGGAAGTTCTGCAATGAAGTCAGAGGCTGGTAGACGTCTACGGATGCAAAACCATTTGAAATAGTTGCAAAAAGTGTATAGAAGTGTTAAAAATGATTCTAGAAGGTGGGAAATGGCAGGGTTTTAAGGTGACACTAGGTAAAGTGGACACAAATATTGCTATATTGGGTATGATATTAGTACGTTGTAGGAAAATAGCATGCACTGGTAAAAACCCATTAAATTCACTGAAACAACTTTGTTAAATGGTCGTTATGGATAAGTTGCACTAATAAAAACCTATGAAATTCAATGAAAAAACTTTGTTAAATGGTCGTTACGGATAAGTTGCACTAATAAAAACCTATGAAATTCAATGAAAAAACATTGTTAAAGGGACGTTATGATTACAAGTAAAACCGAAAACCCCCAGAAATTCGCCAGTTATGATAAGCTAAGCAACCATAACTCGTGCCACCACCGTACACTGCTAATACTAACACCCAGGACATCAAAGATGACATCACGAATGTCATTGATGACATCACATGTGAAATAAATTTTGATGAAAAGTCCCTACAAGGGGTTGTGTTTATATTGTTGGTAACAAGCTGTCGGGGGAGATTGGGAGACCTATCATGAACTACTTTATCTATTAAAGAATGTACTCCTCTAAAATCATTGTATTGGTGTGTTGTTAGTACAGAAACCGAATCATATATAAACATAGGCAATGACTGCAGCATGCACCATAGAAGTACACTATTTATAATCTTGTAATTTTGGATAGTACAATAATGAATGCTACCTTATAAGAGTTTTGAGTAATGTTAAACATGTAATAACCAGATAACAATTCAAGACTTACAACACTTGTGCTAGTACAAACAATACATATGAAGAATCACAATGCATACAAATCAGACCCACATACAGGGAAACTAAAGTAAGGAAGAAAAAAACTGCATCATCAGAAAATGTTAATAACATTAAAGTTTTTCCTCATGTATACAAATGAATTGTGTGTTTGAGGCCTGCTCATTTCCGCATGTATGTGCACCATGAGCTGAGACCAAACCCTAAGGAAAGTACTTTAAGAACATATGACAAGGTTAACGTCTAGATGTATAGCACCTTTTCAATTTTAATATTCTGACTGTCAGTGAACAAAACTACCTATCCTATATATGTCAGTGAACAAAAACACGTGGCCCAGATATGTGATGTCATCATTGATGTCATCAATGACATTTGTGATGTCATCTTTTATGTCTTGGGTGTTAGTCTTCGCAGTGCATAGTGATGGCACAACTTATGGTTGCTTAGCTTACCATGACTGGCGAATTTCTAGGGGTTTTCGGTTTTTCTTGTAACCATGACGTCCCTTTAACAAAGTTTTTTCATGGAATTGTATAGGTTTTTATTAGTGCAACTTGACCATAACGTCACTTTAACAATGTTTTTTCATTGAATATATATATATATAGTGGGGTAGGGGGTTAAAATGGGGGGCATGGGGTTAAAAGGGTAGGAAAACAGGAGGGCTTGCTGGGACCCCCCAAATTAAAAATAAAATAATATTTTGGTGTTTCTTCGGTACTTTTTACCTCAGTTAAACTTACCACTCTGAATTTTACTTCGGTAAAATCAGATATAACCAAATAAACGTTCAGGTCACATGTGACTGTTGAGAAATGAACCTCATGAGGGGCTTTGTTGAGAATATGAAACCACAACTTTTCATATGAATGGATGGCCGTTTGACTAACATTGGACTCCTTTTTCCTAAATAAGAGAAGAACCGTGCGGCCCAGTGGGCTCCTCCAGAACTCATATTAAAGGGCATAAAAATGCTGTCAGTTTTATGCATCTATTAATTTTATGTGTTGTATAGAATTTAAGTTAGGAAGAATACCATGATCATGACCTTCTCATAAGTCTGAGGAATTCAAAAGTTGATGAGGTGATAGATTGTAAAATTAATATTTGACTTGTGAGATGGCATATTTTTCACTAATTCAGCTCGGGAGCAAATCACAAAAAACAATAGCTCCTCCCCGGAAGTATTCCCTGGTTCGCCATAAACTGTACAATTCAAAAATATATATGTTCATGCAGTTATCTGAAAAGTGACAGTAGTTGCCATGTAGTGATTTCTTTTAGGAAAAAACTTGTCATTTTGAAATGATGCATCTTCCTCCTCTCCCTATATCTATAATACAGACCACTAAACTCCTTGCCCTATCAGCTGGCAGTGGGCGAGTTAGTGAGAGGGGGAGAAAGCGAGATGTCCAATCCGTAGTGTGGGAATGTTCATAATATGTAAGTGTCCTCAGTACTATATAATATCAGTTTTCAATCTAAAGGAACAGAGCAGGGGAAGAGGAGACCAAACTGACAAGACATGGAGCTGACAAAAGGAAGGCTGACACCCAGGAGAGCAGATAGATAGGAGACCCTGGGACACTTGCTGGGGACTTTTGCCTGGAAGCTGGGAGCCCTATTCGAGAGAGATGTCTAAAATCTGTTTAGAGGGACCTTGCTGTGACTAGAGACCAGAGGTGTGAGCTGCCTACCTATTCCTAATAAAGGGTCTAAAGTGTGGCTGGCCTCCTGAGCTAAGAATAGAGATCTCCCATGTAAGTAGATATTTCCCAAAGCTATTAAATGTGTGGGGTGCTACCTGCCTTATTCCCTTTCCATTAGTGGGTGGGGGGCAACACTGTGTAGAACCTGACCATATTTGACTAAAAATATTACTTAACTATTTCCCTTACAGAAAAACACCATATCCGTTTTAACCAGAAGTGTGAGGGGGGAAGCTGTCTGTTTTAACCCATTCCTTTTCATTAGTGGGCACTCTTCCATTAGTGGGAAGGGGGCAAAAGCGTTATACCCTTAGCTTATTTAACAGAAAATATAATTCAGACACCACAGGGTGATGTTTTCGACAAAATTGGAAATTGACAAAGAGTATCCCAGTGCACAGTACATGACTGTAGTCTTTCATGTAATTGGGTAACACTGCTGTTCATTTGAATGTGCTAATGTCCCCAACATGAAACTCCCAACACCCTGCATTCCCTGTGAACCAAATTGTCCCATTAATTCCAAATTCCCCAAATCCTGTATTTGATTTGCGTGTGTGTTCCCCAAACAAGTTTCCCATTGAGTTCATTTTTCAAACCTTGCCTTTTCAATAAAAAGCCCAAACAAAATTCCCCTTATATTCCCACTCCCTGTACCTTGCCTTCAAACCGAAGGGGTCAAATATATATAACTGTTGCTTGGGGGTGGGTGTTTCTGCAAGAGAAGAGCATTGTGATAACCCAAGCAATCACTGCGTGCGGTTTAACATTTCCTATCTGTTAATGTGCAAATACATCCTATGTGTGTTTTGATTTCAAATCTTCAAATTCAACCTATGTTTGTTGTGGTAACTGAAAGTCTATTAAGAAGTACATGTCAGTCAATTGATGCCAGTAATTTGCATTTGTGATTATTGTGTTGTGCCACTAAGTTGGTGGCTGCTGTTCTTATTGATTTATTTTTCATTGTAGTAAAATTTAAATAAATATATATTTCGAGGGGATTGGGTCCTCCGACGTATTCCACATCTATGACAGTAATCACCACAGCTGTGCTGCTTCGGAAAATCCTCGGCGTCTGCGTCCTGCGTCGATGACGTCGATACGCCGCCCTCGAGGTCCTCCTCCGACGGCCGACATCACTGGATGTTATAAGTAGGACGAAGACGCCCGTAACCTCAGTTCCGTTTTTTCTGCGAACGTGTTAGCTCCAGGAATCTCGGCGCGCCTCGACTCTTTGGAGTTTCTGTTGCTTTCTCGGTTTTTCGAACCTTTTTGTGTACTATTTCTTCGTGAAGATGTCTACCTCGTCTTCCACACCGCGTCTGGGCTTTAAGAAGTGCGGGGACTGTGGGTCCAAGATGTCAGTCACGGACTCGCACGACGCCTGCCTCTGGTGCCTCGGGGAGGCCCATGACACGGATGACTGTGTCGACTGCCAGTCGCTCACATCGAAAGCCTTGCGGGAGCGCAAGAAGAAGTTATTGGTAGGTAAGGTGTCCAAGCCCCGGAAGTTGAGGTCTGCGGGGCTTTCGACGGACGACTCGAGGGGCGACTCTCCGCGTCCTTGTCGGAAGTCCAGTAGGTCTTGGTCTCAGAGTCGGTCTCGCCACTCCTCGGCCTCTTCGAGGCACTCCCGGAAGCACTGTCATCGGTTGCCTTCCTCGTCCTCATCCGAGGACTCTGCCCGTCGGCGGGTCGCTTACCCTTCCAAACATGCGACACTGGAGGAATGGGTATCCTTCGGGAAGAAGATGTTGGTGATTCTCGAATCACAGGGCACTGGTCCATCTGCGCCTCCGAGTGGGGTCGGTCGTGATCAGCCGAGAGATGCCGCTCGCACGCCTTCGGGCTCGGGTGGTCGTCAAGCTTCGCGGGAAAGGTCCCGCTCGGACAAGGGGAACCATTCTCGGCATGCCCGGTCAAGGTCCCGGTCCTCAACGCGCTCGAGACCGCGTGAACCTGTGAAGTCTTCGAGGAAGACATGGACGCCTGTGGCGCCGAGGTCATCAACGGCCTCTCTAGAGGCTCCGCCTCCGAGGAGGTCGTCGACGCCTTCGGTGCCCAGGATCTCGAGGGACACGCTCGGGGCTCCTCCTTCGAGGCCTGTGTCGACACCGTCGATGCTGTCGGCGCCGCGTCTGTCGTCGACGCTGATTCTCTCGATGCCGGCGCCAATTCACTCGACGCCTTTCGGGGCTGTGTCGACGGGGGTACCCCGTGGCTCGGGGGGAACCGCCTAGAAAGGCTCTGGCCAAGGTCAAGCATGGCTTTGGTTCCAGTTCTGTGCCTTCTTACCGCCATCTGGAGTTCATTTCAGAGGTGGATGAGGGCTTTGATGATGGCATGTTGCCTGACACGGTGCCTGACGAGATTCTCTCGGGCCATAGCCAGTTTGAGGTCCTGAGGCAGTCCATGCATGATGCTAGTGGGCTGGACAGCTCCAGAGGTGGAGTTTTGTAGGCCTGAGCCTGACACTCATGCCGATTCTTCGTACCGGCGCCTTATGTCACGGGTCTCCGAGTACTTAGGATGGTCTGTTCTCCCAGGGGAGTTTGTTCAGGATGACCTTACGGATATCCTCGACATTGGTCCACCAACTGACCCGGTACTGCCGTTTCATATGGCTCTACAGAGGAGGGTGGCGGCGGCTTGGACTGCTCCGGAGAGTCTCCCGGCAGTGAGCAAGTCTTTGCCGTGAAAATACCACCCAGCCAGTAGTGACCCCTGCTACTTGTCCAAGCACCCTACTCCGGAGAGTTTGGTGGTGCAGACGACTACGGCCCCGGCAAAGCAGGCGTCGTACCCTACCATCCCTCCTGATAGGAGCGAAAAGAGTTTTGACGGCTGGGCAAAGAAAGTGTTTTCTGCAGGGGGTATGGCGCTTCAGGCAGCCAACTCCATTTGTGCCTTGTCTCGTTTCACGCACACTCTGTGGAACTGTGTTTCCTTGGTGGCTGAACATATTCCCAAAGGGAATGAACGGGATGGTTTCCTTGCCATGGTTCAGGATGGCAAGGATGCTATGTGTGAGGCCGTTCAGTCGGGTTTTGACATGGCAGATTGCGTCAGCCGGTCCATGGCGGCGAGCACCGTGATACGCAGGTTTTCGTGGTTGCGGAAGTCGGGGTTTGCTCCTGATGTGCAGGCCCGGCTCCTCAACATGCCCTTTGATGGGGAACATCTTTTTGGCAGCAAGGCTAACGAGAGCCTTGAGAGGTTGCAGACCTCAATAGCTGCAGCGAAGTCATTGGGCGCGGCAGTTCGGCAACCTCCACCTTTTCGTCCTAGGGTACAGCAATGGAGGGGAGGTTCCTTTCGTTATTACTCATCCTTTGGTAAAGCGAGAGGAGCTGCCAGTCAAAGAGGCCACCGTAGGAGGGCCAGAGGTGCAAAACAAGGTCCTCGATGTACCAAGGCCGCTCGGGCTGTTGCCTCTTTGCTCTCAGGCAATGCCGCAGCCGCTTCAGCTCAGTCATGAGGCCATGTCCCATGGTTCGCCGGATGGGGGAAGGCTGGTGCAGCATCTTGCAGAGTGGCGCGCCATTACTTCAGATGTGTGGGTTCTGGAGATCATAACCCACGGCTACTGTCTTCCTTTCCGGCAGAGGCCTCAAGACAATCCACCGGGGAATCTCTCTTTGAAGAGTCCGGATCCGCTCCTTGCGCAGGAAATTCAATCCCTGCTGGAGAAAGGCGCCATAGAACTGGTGCCTGTAGCGGAGAGGAACAAGGGATGGTATTCCCCTTATTTTTTTGGATTTCCAAGAAAGACGGGGGATTGAGACCCATCATGGACTTGCATGGTTTGAACAAACTCCTCAGGAAGGACAAGTACAAGATGGTTACTCTTTCTCAAGTCCTCCAGGCCCTTCAACTTCAGGACTGGTTGGTGTCTCTCGACCACAAGGACGCTTATTTTCATGTGCCGATCCATCTGAAGCACAAGAAGTACCTGAGGTTCGCGGTTGGCGACTCGCACTTTCAGTTTCGGGTCCTGCCGTTCGGATTGACCTCCGCCCCGAGGGTCTTCACCAAGCTCATGGTAGTGGTGGCAGCGCACCTCAGGAAAGTGGGGATTCACGTCTACCCCTACCTGGACGATTGGTTGATCAGGGCGCGCTCTTCCGAGCAAGTCCTGGATCATCTGTCAGTCACCTGCCACTCCCTCCACAAGCTGGGATTCTCCCTCAACTTAAAGAAGTCCCATTTGACACCAACTCAGAGGCTCCAGTACATCGGAGCAGTGATCGACACGTCCCTGGGGCAGTGTGTTCCCCCCCAGGTGAGGGCTCATCACATTCAGCAGATGGTGCACAAGTTTCACCTTGCCCAGACTCTCCCACCATTCGAGTTCTTGAGACTGCTCGGCCTCATGGCATCCTGCATTCTTCTGGTGCCAGATGCCAGATTGCGGATGAGATCTTTGCAATGGGCACTCAGGCTCCAGTGGTCTCAGTCCACCGGCAGGATGTCGGACCCTGTTCAGGTGCCGTCTTCGGTCGCCCAGGACCTTCTGTGGTGGGCCGACGAAGGCAATCTGATGAGGGGGGGCTCCATTTTGGCTGCCCTGGCCAGAGGTGACGAAGACGTGATGGAGGTGTTGCTTTCGGCCAGAAGGCCCGCAACAAAGTCCCTGTACTGTTGCCGTTGGAGAAAGTTCTGCGACTAGTGCAGGGTTAAGAATGTGGATCCTTTTGCATGTGAAATTCCCATGGTTCTGTCTTTTTTGCTTTCTTTGGACCACAGAGGCCTTCAAGTAGGTACCATTAAAGGTTACCTGGCGGCGCTGTCCATATTTAAGCGCTTGTTTGAAGAGTGTTCCTATTTTAAAATTCCTTTCATTTCTCAGTTTCTGAAAGGGCTCACTAATGTGTTCCCTCCGTCACCTTTCCAGGTGACCAGTTGGGATTTGAACCTTGTTCTCAAGTTTCTGATGGGTGCTCCGTTTGAGCCTTTGCATTCATGCACTTTGAGACTGTTAACTCTGAAAACTGTATTTTTAGTTGCGGTCACTTCCGCTCACAGAGTGAGTGAGTTACAGGCACTTCTAGTTAAGCCACCCTTCGCTGTGTTTCATAAGGACAGGGTTGTCCTTAGAGTTCGTCCTTCTTTTCTTCCGAAGGTGGTGTCAGAATTTCATTTAGGCCAGAAGGTTGTTCTTCCGGCATTTTATCCTCCACCACATCCTGTTAAGGAAGAGGAGAGGCTCCATAGGCTTGATCCTAGGAGAGCTTTAAGCTTTTATATTTCACGCATGTCCCGGGTCAGAGTGGACGGTCAGCTCTTTATTGGTTACGCTGGAAAGCGTTTGGGACAGGCTGTGACGAAACAGACTTTGTCTCACTGGATTATTTTGGCTATCTCTGAGTGTTGCCGCTTGGCGGGTAAGGACCCACCGGTCGGCTTACGGGCCCATTCTACCAGGGGTATGGCTGCCTCTACTGCCCTGCAGAGGGGTGTTCCTATTCGCAACATCTGTGATGCAGCCACCTGGGCTTCGGTACATACTTTTTTACGTCACTATTCCCTCGATTCCATCCGGGGGCAGGATCTGGCCTTTGGCAAGGCGGTCCTTTACCCCGCAATTTATGTGGGCATGCTAAATTTCTGTTTTCTAAATTCTTTTCCCACCTCCTTGCATTGGTACTACTTTGGGACCCTGTCATAGATATGGAATATGTCGGAGGACCCAATCCCCTCGAAGAACAAGTTACTCTCTTACCTGGTAACGTTCTTTCGATGGGATGGTACGACGACGTATTCCATATCGCTCCCTCCATACCTTCCCCGCTACAGAATTTCTTATGCGATTGCAGCTTACGTTTTCAGCAAGGCTTTGTGTGTCAGACTGGCAGAAGACTGGTGGCACACGTTCTGGGAAAAAACTACAACTGAGGCTACGGGCGTTGTGCGTCCTACTTATAACATCCAGTGACGTTGGCCGTCGGAGGAGGTCTTCGAGGGCGGCGTATCGACGTCATCGACGCAGGAGCCGAAGATTTTCCGAAGCAGCACAGCTGTGGTGATTACTGTCATAGATATGGAATACGTCGTCAGACCATCCCATCGAAAGAATGTTACCAGGTAAGAGAGTAACTTGATCATTATTACTATACTCCGGCCAGGTTTCTAGCTTATTGGTGATATAGAGGGTATCTGCTGAATGGTGTTCTACAGGTTGGAGGCCTACCCAAATTTGATTCTGCTAAGCACTTTGTTGTGCGCCACCTTGCTTGGGTTGAGAGTGGCCGTCCAATAAACCGTGACAATGGGATTTCACAATGGAACAATTTGCATGTCATCAACAATCTTTTGCAGGTTCCGGCTCTGAAAGGCAGCTGAATTTAACACACCAGAATTAAAAGGCCTCTTTCCGGTTTCTCCCAAACCTGTATTTTTTCACACACAGTAAAATGCTATTTAAGTGATGAATCTAACAGAAATTGAACAAACAAAATTCCCTTTTTACCGAACTTGCATTTCTTTTTCTTATGCAAAAATGTTTGCCCATTTCCTGTGTTCACCTAACACCTATTTCATTATCACACCTAATCAGTGGTATTCAAACATTTTCATGCCGATGCTCCCCTTTGAGTACACCTATTGTTGCTATCTCCCCATCCCCAGATGCCATATCTGCTTATATTTTCTATTAAGGGCAGTCACTGTAGTCCCTTTTAGAAGAGCCTCATGCCCCGCAGGACATCCTTTGTCCCCCGAAGCCCCGAAGGGGCCAGCCTCACAGCTTGAAGACCCCTGTAGAGAATGAGCCAAGTACCCCCACCTCATTCACCTCGCCCATATTGCCTATATGTTGGGAGCCAGAGCATGAGACACATACAGAGCCATTTAAATTACAGATATTGAGGAGAATCATGGAAGCAAGATTCACATTGAGACAACCATACCTGCATACGAGACAGAATGATGGCTGTTCGAATGAAATTCTGGAAGAAAATAGGATGGTCGATTGACGAAGAAAAACGATGACGTCACACAGGGCTAAATTGATGTACATAGAAGAGATGCATCAAGAAAGTATCGAAGATAAGTGACATTTTGGGATCAAGATGAAGAAGCGTATGCTATGAAAACATTGAAGATATCAAGCTGTTTCACACGTGTAAATATGGAAAGAAACGCACGCAGATGAAATATTCTTGAGGCTAGCTTCATAGTGAATAGATTGCGGCATGCACCAACATGTATACATGAATATACTGGAGTCAGTAAAGGATGGATGTTTCCACTGCATACAATAGCAAAGCTGAGCAAAAGAAGAAAGGCTGCTTTTCCAGTATGTCGCAGTTAGAGAACAAGTGAATTACAAGCGTGAAACTCAGGAAGGCGAGACTGGATGAGCCAAGAAGCCAAGGGCGTATTAGGCAGGAGTTGAGCTGATATTGGATACAAATCATGAGAAAGAATGAAGCTCCTGTTCAGGAAGCATGGACAGAAAACAAGAAGACGTCAGAGGTCTATTGGAAAATAGCATTTTAATACACTAGAAGCTCCATTTTGTGGTTTTCAGTCACGTGGGGAGAATTTGAATGAACATGATTGTCACACCTACGCACAAGGGTAGAGCGTGCCTTCACTCCCCTGAATTCTCAAGAGCAAAGAACATTTCCAAGGCCGAGTTCAAAACCCTAATTGACAGCAGACCTCTGAGGTGATGATGGATGAATATGCTAATTGGTGGAAAGCTATGGTTAGGGCGAGCTTACCAGCACCTGGAAGCTCAGTCTGCATGCTTCTAATGCAAGTGGAAAATTAATGACAGAGGTTAGAAGCCAACCAGTGATGGGGACTGCATGATTAAGGGTCCTATAGTTGTTTAGCCAATAGAATGTCGTATATTTAGTGACATTCATAGTGACCTGTTTAAAGGGGAGTGCTTAGTTGCCCCACCTGATGCTGTGAAGCCTATCGCTTTATTCCACTGCCTAGACGAGCATGGATCGTATACTTAGATGATCCTCTTAGACCCTATCACACTCACCATGGTTTCACCCAGAGAGTAGACTCACATACCCACAGCAAAGGGAGAATACTCGACTGGGTGGCAGACCATAATTGCAATGCCACAATCATGGCCATTACCCCTCAAATCTGGACAGATCACCACCTCCTCACCTTTGCCTTAGCAACTAAAAGACCCACTGCCACGACAACCCCACTTGCACCATCTACACTAACTAGAATGAAAAAAAACATCACTCTTGACAAACTTCTACCCCTCATCCTACCTACCCTCAATTCTCTACAAGACAATTTAGAGCCCAACTGTCTCGTAGATGAATATAATAAAATCATGACCACTAGCCTTAACACCATCACACCGTTAAAATTGAGACAAAGTAAACCTAATAGCCATCTAAACTCCTGGTTTACACCACACCTAAAAAAAACTCAGACAGGAAAAGAGGAAATGTCAAACTACATGGAGGCTACATCCTTCTGATGAAAACAAAATAAACCTAACTAACATATCTTCCCAATACAAAGAAGACATACTACTAGCAAACCAGAAACCTATAATATTAGAATCTCACAAGCGAAATCCAGTATGAAAAAACTATTCATAATTCTAAAAGAGCTACAATCCCCTATCCCGGTTCAAGACAACTTCATTAAAGATAAAACATGGTGCTCTAATATCCAGGGTGCACTATCTAACAAAGTCTCCACCCTTCAAGACAATATTTCACAAAAAAAAGTTATACTGTCCATTAAACCTTCTAACTGTCAAGGCGACCAATGCCTAGCCCAACTTATCAAAGATGTAGCACGTGACCTAGCACCCTTCATCACCAAACTGATCAATGCCTCCTTCTCATCTGGCACCAGTAACCTTAAGGAGTCCTGGGTACGGCCCCTCCTTAAAAAACAGACTCTAGAGTCTAGACCCATCTATACCAACCAACTATAGGCCAATTACCACTGTGCCCTTCCTCCTTAAAATCTTAGATTAAGTGGCTTACCTCAAGATACAAAAGTATCTGGAGGCCAACCACCTTCTAGGAACCCGCCAATCAGGCTTCTGTTTCAGCATGGTATGGAAATGGCATTCATCGATTTTAAAGCCAAAATCGACGAGCTTAGGGACAATGGTTAAGCAGCCTTACTCCTCCTCCTCGACCTCTCAGCTGATTTTGACCTGGTAGACCACAAGGTCTTATGCAACCATCTGGACTCAGCAGCACACTTCTCCAGGGAGGCCATCATATGGATACAATCCTTCCTTAGTGATAGGACGATAAGAGTCTTCTCTCCATCAGCCGCTGCTGACCCCATCCCTATCACCTGTGGGGTGCCCCCGGGCTCATGTGTCTCCCCGACACTCTATAACATATTCACCAAGCCCCTTTTTCGATGATCTGGACCATCTTGGTATCACCTACACTAATTATGCTTATGATACTCGATTCGCCTACCACTTTCAGGTGATCATAACAAGGATTCGGACTTGGTGAATAGAGTCTACATCATCATTCAGGCAGGGATGGCCGCGCATGTCCTATGCCTGAATGATGATAAAACTGAGCTTATCATCCTGGGCACTACATCCAGCCTCAAAAAACTCAGCGCCGACTACATGTCCTTCAGCATTGACAGCAACATTATCAAAGTTGCCAAAGAGGTAAAAACCTTAGGCTTTTACCTCGACTCCACGCTCACATTCACCAAACAAGTAAACTCCATGACCGCTGCCACCGAATATACATGCAAACTTATCAGAGCAGGTAAACCCTTCCTCTCTATAAACAGCCGCATCATCCTAGCTAGAGCCCTAATCCTATCCAAACTGGATTAGTGTAACTCCCTCTACATTGGCGCTAACAAATACATCATCAAAAAAATACAAACACTTCAGAATAACGCCCTAGGAGCCGCCCTAAACATCCCCAAAAAAGAACACATCTCAGCATGGAGAAGACACTATAACTGGCTATCTTCCAGTGATAATATACAGTTGAAAACAGCCTCTCCTACCGACAAATGCTTAAACAGTGCAGCGCCTCAATACCTCACCGAAAGCCTTGTGCAGGCCTATTGGAACACCGATCACTAACTGCCTCCTTTCTGTGCCGAGATTCAAACTCTCCAAAGTCAGCGGCAGCAGCTCCTCAGTGAAGGCGGCGCTGCTTTGGAACTCCCAACCCTATCTTCGAGCTGACCAAACCTACATTAAATTTAGGCAGAACCTCATTAAGTGGCTTAAAGAGTCTGACCAGTAACTGTCTCCCGGATAATGAATACCGCAACCAGCAAACATCCCCACCTCCTACCCCTCTAACTCACAACCACCTTGTATATATAACATACATACTATGTACACACTTGTATTATCTTATTTAAATTCTGCCTTTACTATCTCCTCGTTACATACCTTATTCTATGTATCCATTCTATTCCTGTAATTTTATTCACTGTACTTTACCTGTCTGTAACTAAGCTGTGAGATCCACCATACATTACCTTGTATGTAACTAAGCTATAAGCCTTCTTGTACCCTTGCACCCTGATACCTTCGGGTCTGGCATGCGTTACAAATAAACTAACAAACAAACCATTAGGTTTTTGGAGATTAGGATAACGTTAGCAGTACGTGGGTTAATGTCACCTATGATGATTTTTTGTTATATAAGCAAGCTTTTTTTCAGGGTGAATTGAGATCATAATGAGAGACGTCTGCTGATGTCCATTGTACTCCCTGTTTTAGATAATTGATCTTAAAACAGTTATCCTTTTGCCAACTACCTGAGTTGTTTTGATTATTGATGTTAGAATAATTTCTGCATCCCCATCCATCTCAAGGGTATTGCTACCTCTTAAAGGGCTGGGAACTCCAGTTCACGTGGTAGCTGATAGAACGGTTAGACATCCATCGAGATAAGTAAGCTTTTGAGTCCCGGAAATATCGCACAACCTCTGCCATTCGGCTGAAAGGACGTGAGGCTCCCTGTCGATAGTGGTTTAGTGTAATGCAAAGTCTTGCAAGCCAGGTTAGACGGGTTCCCTTGTTTTCATGCAGAAACCCCTCCCGGCGTCTATAGGAAGCTGAACAATCGAAAAGTTGGAGAGGCTGCTGAGGAGGTGTACGATCGAGAGTCGGAAGTTGAAAAATTCAAATGGTGAATGAAAAACCAAGCAAGATGGCAAAAGAGTGAATGGGCAGTGGGTGAAGAAAGTTAAAAAGAGAAAGCGTAACAGAGGGAGGTGGGGTTAAAGTAACTTGAGAATAATTAGTGTTAAATATTGAGTAAGATTGACTTGAGAAGAGGCCAAGCAATTAAGAGGGATTGTGAGGAAAGTCCACGATAGAAGAGTATGCCTAGATACCTGCGTTTTAATGAACAGTCAGAAGGAATCGCACATAGAGCCCTTTAAGGGTGACAAAGATATATGTGGCCGGCTGAGTGTGTTTGTTTGTCTTTTTGTTTTATGCGATTGTGTAATGATGATGAAATAATAGACGAGATTGATTAATGTAAAGAGGAGAAACGTGAGAGTTAAAGAACTAAGCGTGTATTTAATGTACTTGAAGTGACAATATTTTTAGCAGAATAAGGTAAAAAATGTAATAATAAATAAAATGTAATAATAAAATAATTATTTTTGTATTCACTGAAAAAAGTATTATTAAAATTTGCAAACAGTAAACGGTGAGTATTAACAGTCAAATAGTGACGTGTCAAAATGGAGGATATTACTCTGCTTATACAGCGTTGCAAGCAACTGCCAAAACACACACCTAAGCTTAGACATTACAGTGCGGAATGGGTTAAAGGAACCGCAGACAAAATGTTCATGCCTCCTGTAGATTGGATACTCAATGTATGCTCAGAGGGGGGTGAAGAGCCTTCCGCTACACCCACCGTGCCTGAAGTAGACGGCAATAGTATGAAGGATAATGGGCTATACTCATTAAGGGAGCTCAAGGCAGTAACAGGGTATGGTAACCCGGCATAGGAGTCGCCTGTGCAAAGCAGTGACGAGGGCACAGAGAAAAATACTGAGAGAGATGTAATCTCTAAAGTCCTGAGGGACAACGAGAGATGCAATAAGGATAAAAGTGAACAACCAAGTACATCTCTAGATATAGGATGAGAAATAAAAATACGGAAAGGAGAAAAAGATCAGACTGAAAAGGTAGCGCTTATACAGAACGAATGGTCAGATTTTGCTCAAATTCGATGGTAAAGGCATTGAGGATGTAAGGCAAAGGGAAGATCAAGATGAACAAGATAAAAAATATAAAGAAAGGGAAGAAAGATTGAAAGACGATGAGGCAAAAAGAAAAGATAGACAAAGACGGGAACAGTTGTATCAAGAGGAGCAACTGAAGAAACAGGAAAGAGCAGAGGATCAGAGAAGGTATGAAAACAGAGAGAGGGCGATCGAAGAGCAAGAAAGACTAGAAAGGAAAAGGAGGGAAGAAGAGGAACAGAAAATGAGGGATAAAAGAATGCAAAGATGAAGAAATACGAAAGGCAAATGAGAGAAGGGACATGAAGAGAAAAGAGGAAGACTGGTAAGGGAGGAAGCAAGGAAGTGAAGAGAGTTTGATGATGAAATAGAACGGAAGAGAAGACGGAGATCACACGATCTTGATCGAATGGAAAATTAGGTAATGGATCCTAATCCCGTAGTGGCATGGGAAGATTTAGAAGAATTCTTCCCAACACATGAGCCAATAGCAGGTCCGTCCAGAGTAAATCTGGAGGATGAATTTGACTCTAGAAGCATTGGGGATGCAATCGATAAAGTGTATCATGATATGAAGTCTTAAATGGCACTGCAGGGGAAGGGTAAAAATGATTGACTCGAAAGTACACAGCTGTACGACAAAGAGGGAGCAGGACTATTGTCCCTACTATGGACAGACAAATGATGGGTGACAAATGCGAGTTTGGGGTTTCACAGTTCCCATTGTTAGAGAAGGGAGTGGCCATCCACAGTACATACCGTGGCCGCAAATGGTTAAAGATAATTTAAGATGCAAACTCCTGAGTTTAACTTCTGGTGCTGGGAAATGGATACTTGAGCTAGAGAAAATGACAGGAGGAAACACGCTAGCTATAGGGGACATTGAAGGTCTCCTTCTTGCTATCCTTGGGGAAAGAGCTGACGACGTTTGGTCGAGAGTAGGATATTCTGGTGTTACCACGGTGAACACTACTCATGATCGAGCACCGTTCAATAACTGCAGAGCGGCAGTATGGAAAGCACTTAGACTGCTGTATCCGGACATACCCGATATGGGGGTGATAATGACAAAAAATATGCAGGAAGGGGATGATCCACTTGTTTAGATTCAGAATCTTCAAGAGTAGTGGGCTTTGGAGACATGCAAGACTTGGGGGAAATCTAATACCTGTGTTTTATCATATACTATGCCAAGGGCTGCCAGACCCATACAGAAGCAGCTCATGAGTGGATTTGGAAGCAAAACCATGGTCGGAGATTCAGCTGACCATTGCGCATTATTGCAGACGCTTGCAAGAAAAGAATCGCAAGAAAGATGATATTAGGAAAGGTGAAGAGGCAAAATTAGTGCACAAAAAACTCTCCAAGTACGCTATTGAAGGAGAAATGTTGACTAGTGGAGACGGATCTGGTCTACAGCAAACATGCCACAGGTGAATAATCAAAGGCAGTTTGACCAAGGTAATAATGATTTCATACCACAGGGAAGGGGAGGCTTTTGAGGAAGAGGCTTCCAGAATAATCAGGAAAACTTCCAGAATAATCAGAGTAGGTTTCAGAACATGCAGAATGATAATCAAGGTGCGCAGGTAGGACAGATGGGGAGACCTCTGCCTATATGATGGATATGTGGTATGACAGGTCATTTTGCTCGCATGTGTAGAAGCCAAGGATTTGTGCAGAATAATCAATTTTCAAGAGGGGGCACATCAAAACCGCCTGCATAGATGGGTTTGCTCAGAATCGGACAATGCAGCAGACACAAGCGCTGAGAGTACAGCAAGACTTTCGAACACAGCAAGCAACAATGAATCTACCACAAGGGCAGTCACAGCATTCACCTATGCAGATACAGCAAAGCATGAGCACAGGACAGTTAATGACTCCTAGAATAGGGGGTGTCACTGTTGATGGAGGGAATCCTTTCACAGGTACGGGGATGAGAATGTACCCACAATAGGACATCTCACTGGGAGACTTGATGTGTTCAATACTATCAGTAACGCAAAATCCTCAAGTGGAACCAAGGGTTGTCGTTAATATAGGAGGCAAATATTTTTTTGTTTTTAGTAGACACGGGTGCAACGCGCTCATGTATACAAGAGGGGAAATGTCTGGAAATGCCATGAATACTCAAGGATTCACAGGCGCTACAAGTAGCATTCCTTTTACTGACACACTACCAGTCTCTATAGGAGAGTGTGACATGTCTGTACCGTTATTATATTCAAGACAGACACCTGTCAATATATTGGGTCGAGACATGATGACCAAATTGAACATGACGATTTTGTTTACTGACGAAGGCATAGTGTGCTGAACACCAGTAATGTATTATTTAAACATGAGTGAGTTTGTTATGGCATTTGCAGGACAGGTAGCCATACGAGGAGTGCCATAAGAACCAGAAGTTTTTCACTATAGGGGTACGCATTCTGTTGACATGGCTGCCAGGCTTAATGGGCAAGACGGTGAGAATACCTGATGAATTTCTATTCAGGCCAAAGATACTTATGTTTGAAGAGGAAGGAAGAGTCTTTCCTTTAGAATTGCAAGCAGCTATAATACGAGGAGAACTAGCTATGGTTGACGAAGTTGATTATGATGTCAGATGATGGGTCACTGTGATTGCCATTGGGGAGTGTTATAGATTGACTGACGTCACGGATGAAGATTTCTTTAGAGATCATCCATCAGATGACGAAGTAATCTTTGAAACAAGCATCACTTGGTGAGAGCAATTAAACGTGAAGGTCCTCAGAAAATGATGTTAGCACAGAAACGCCCTGAGTATTACGATGAAGAAATGGCAAAGATACCAGTTTCTTTATGAACAAAAGGCCCCTATGAAGTAGGCCTATTGAAATGAGCTGGGGAAGTAAAAATTAAATTGAAACCAGGAGCAATTTTACCTCGAGCACGACAGTATCCCATGTCTTGGGAGGCAGATTAAGGTATCTTTAAGACTATGGGCCTCATTATGAGTCAGCCGGTCCGGAAACAACAGTGGCGGTAAATCCACAGTTGTTTCTGGACCGGCTGATTCCGAGTTCTGCAGGCCGGAGGTGTCACTCCCGCCAGGTCTGACCTGGCGGGAGTAACGCCAACCGCCTGCAGGCGGAAACGGAAACACTGTCTCCATCATAGACTGAACCAGTGTTTCCAGGACACCATGGGAATGGGGATTTACGTAATTCTGCCTCCGGAATTACTGGGTCACCGGGGTAGTAATTCCCCATTGATTCCGGCAATCACGGAAGCGGAAAAGTATTTTGGGGCTGGCGGCAGCCTGCCGGTTTTTCCGGTACGGCTACCGCCGGACTCGTAATATCTGCTATGAAGGAATAGGGTATGGTAGTGGCGTCAGAGTCACCGTGCAATACTGCAATTTATCCGATCAAAAAGGGGAAAGGAGGGTTGTGGCGTTTAATTCGCAATTTGAGACTGATTAACCAGATTGTAGTGGCCGAGTTCCCTCTCGTTCCTAATCTGGCGACAATCTTATGTAATATACATGTTGAGGCACAATATTTCATTGTGATTGATTTGAAAAATGCGTTTTTTTCAATCCCATTGCATAAAGACTCGCATGATCTGATGTCATTTATGTTCAGACAAACTTGCCTGAGAGCACTCATTTAACCACAGGGGTACTGTGAGTCCCCATCGATTTTCAATAGGGCCTTACAGATGGACTTGAGCAATATTGATCTAGGAAGTATTGTGTTGCAGTACGTGGGTGACATTGATCTGTAGCACCACAGAAGAAGAGTGCAGACGCAATTCAGCTCAACTGATGATTATACTTTCAGACAAAGAATATAAAGTAGAGAAGGAGGAGTTACAGTACTGCCAGGAGGAAGTGCTGTGCATAGGCCAGTTAATCTCAAAGGAAGGAAAGAAGGTTACTCCTGCGAGGCTATGTCTATATTAAAATCAGTAAAACCAGTCACAATAAAGCATATGCAGAGATCTTTAGGACTATGCAATTATGTGAGAGGATTGGTCTTTGACTACAGTTCATATATAAGGCCCTTGTTGCAAGGTCTGAAAAAAGGCACAGGTAAATCGTGAAAAAATGGTGTGGATTGAGGCATTGGAAGAAGTGTTCGATGAATTGAAGAAAGCAATTTGCACAGCTCCAGGTCTAGGAATTCCTAATTATGCTGAGGAATTCTTCCTGTTTTCGCACACGAATGGCACGGTTATGACAGCAGTACTCATGCAGAGAACCACATTGGAGTACAAGCCCCTTGCCTATTACAGTCGGATTTTAGACCCAGTAATGAGGAGTCACTTACCTTGCGAACAATCTTTGGCAGCTGCTGCCTTCCCCATTGAGAAGGCCGCCAGAATAGTAATGGGATGTTTGATGACGTTATTTGTTTGACATGCATTGTTTGCCATTTTGGAAAAACCTAAACGTACATTGACATCTCAAGGGTTTCGGCCTATGAGGTGGTCATATCGAATCTAGCAATTAAAATAGTCAGATGTAGAATAGTGAATCCTGCCATGTTTGTAGCGGAACCACTGGCAGAGGGTGAGTACGCACATGATTGTTCGAACTACGAAGAGTTCTATGATGAACTTGCAAGGGTAAAGGAAAATGCATTAGCAGCTGGGGAGATTCTCTTTATTGACGGTTCCTCTAGAATCGATCAAAATGATGGAAAAAGATATACAGGTGCCGCTGTGGTAAAGCACACGGCCAATGGAGAGTTTGAAGTGCTAATAAGTGCACGACTACTGTATCATTTTTCGGCACACGCTGCAGAATTAGTGGTGCTGATTGTTGTGCTTGAGAATTGTGCAGACCAGAAAGTAACAGTGTATAGTGACTCTGCATATGTGACGTCAATGGTGCATGCAGGGCTAGCACGTTGGAAAAGGAGGGGCTACCTCCAAGCGGATGGCAATCCGGTGCAGCATGCAGCCTTACTGGACAGACTCATTAGAGCCCAGTAGCCATCGCAGTCGTGAAATGTGCAGCTCATATTAAAAGGGCAGATTTTATTTCACGTGGAAATCAAAAAGCAGATGAGGAAGCAAAACGTATTGCATGCACAGAAGTGATTGTCCTTTGACACGCCTGATGTGAATGAAAGCATGGTGGTAATGATGAGTGTGTCAAATTGTTATCTAGAACTCAGTTGGGAGAGCTTCAAGGGGAAACGCACCAAGACGAAAAGGACTTGGGGACGCGGAGAGGGTGTTCTTTAAACCCCTCTGAGGCATTGTGGTGACAAGACAGCACTGGTAAACCGGTGATGCCTGTAGCCTTATTAAGGGTGGCATTGGAATTGCTGCACTACCATGCGCACGTTACTAGAGAAAGCCTCGCCGCAACAATAACGGAGGATTGGTTTGTTCCAAATATAGTAGACTTTGTTGCATTTTATGTAGTACATTGTATCGTATGTCAAAGGTTTACTGCTGGGCAAACATTGTGCACAATTAGAGGAGTTATTGTGAGACCTAATGGTCCCTTTCAGCATTTACACATCGACAATGTTGATATGCTGCAAGTCTGTAATGGATACAGATATATGATTGTAGTAGTATGTCCCTTTTCAAGGTGGGTTGAAGCTGGACCATGTACTCACCCAGACACCACTTGTGCAGCCACATTTTTTGTACGAGAAGTGTTTACTAGATGGGGAATATGTGAAGTATTAAGATCAGATAATGGCCCTCATTTTGTCAATGAAGTCTTTGAACAGATAAGCTTGTTGCTTAGCATAAAGCACAAGTTTTCATTGGCGTGCCGCCCGCAAGCAACCAGTGTCTGTGAGAGACTCAATGACTTGCTTTAGGAGAGAATAGCCAAATTGAAATTGACTCTGAAGAAAGGATGGTTGCATTGTCTACCACTGGCATTGTATGCGTTGAGAAACCAGCCAGGGTCAGACCACCATCTTACCCCTCACGAGATAGTGACAGGGAGGCAAATGAGGACACCTCTCACACCTCCATCTAGGGTTAGAAGTGATGTTCAGCCAACAGCAGAATTGTTAGAAAAGGAGCTACGTGATTATCTTACGTGTATGACCTCAAGTATCTCTGTCATTTCAGATCAGCTTAAGGGAAAAGGGTGTAGGCCAACGTAGAACACAGAAGGAGATGCTTCAATAACCGTAGTTGACCAGCTTTGTCTTCCTAAACATTTTCCCAAAGATGAAGTCCTAATCCGCAATTTCAATAGGAAGTGGAATGAACCTCGCTTCAATGGCCCTTTCATTGTGGAAGACGTCATGCCATCTGCAGTCAAGGTGCTAGGCAGAGGTGCTTGGATATTCCTGGGCGATGTAAAGATCTATACTGGAGAACCCTCACCACCCTCACCCGCCCCCGAAGAGAGCATTGGGGAAGAACCACAGCATGTGCAGTTTAGGTCTATGACGAGGAAGAAGGACGCAGAAGCTGCTGCCAAGTAAAAACAAAGAGTTCATTGGACTGTGGCTTATTTCGGGACACTCTTTTCAGTCACTAAATAAAGAGTTAAGGGAAACAATTGCTCTTGAGCCATAGGGGTTTGTTGAACATTGGACTGAGACATGTTTAAGCCTTGATTGAAAAGAAGAAGATATGACAAATCTGGAGTTCCTTTTTGACAATTAGAAGAGGGAGCAGTACACAGATTCATTTCTTACTGAGTTCCTGTTCAGAGGCACGCATGGTGCTGCCCAATGACGTTTCCCGGATTGTTCTTACTGTCTTCTTGTTCATCTTGCACGCTTTTACTTCACTGGTAGGGAGACCTACTAGCGCGCATTTGTTCTTGCAAGATCCCAAGAATAGCTCAATTGTGAGAAGATTACTTGCAGCTATCATTGAGCATACCCTTCAGCTTCCTGAGTTCAGTGTGGGGAACAATAATGCCCCTGTAACCAGATAGTGCACATAGACTGGCCGCTATAGTATTCTGCTATCTGTTAGAGGAATGTCCACATCTTGTTGGGAGACAAACCGACGTCCAAACTTTCCTGAGAGACTTGAGAAACAATTCAGCGCTTAATTAAATATTGAGAGATATCATTAATCAAGTAAATGGGTACTCTAAAAGAACATTGAGAACTGAATGATATTTTCAAGGAAGAAGATCCAAAACACTAACTGATTGAGGAACTTTTGTTTTATGCTGAAAGAAGATCTTCATGTCATCTGGTCAGAGGCCAATTTGTGGCATCCATTGGGAATTTGAGTTCATTATTCTATAGTCAGCCTGCTGAAGATGATTAAGGAACCTTTTGAACCAACTCAGCAGATTCCAAAATTGTGCATGATGTTGCCCCATTCAAATTATTTTTCTTTCCTTAAAAGTAACATGGGAAGCATCAGTATCAACTTCATCATGGCAGATCACGAGAGACATCCACCATGTGCCAAAAGTTATTGCTATAAGTGGGCACGTTTGTGCACAATTTACACCTGCATTTTGTTCATAGTAATACTGCTCTCACTTACAGTACAAACAGCTTATTATGTAGACATAGACAGAGTGAAGATTCCTGTGTATCCTCCTGTGCAAGAGAAGGGTACAGACGTGGCAACTACTAGGCAGCCAATACCTTATGTGATTGTTCCGACTTTAGAGGAACACATGAGAGCACCTGGTCCTGTGATGAATAAACCTGGGTTACCTTTTAGAAAGAGATCACACATGAAGATTATGCAAGACATTTGTATGCTTAAAATGTATGTTGATAGGATGAAGCTTTTAGAACTTTTTCCTACACAGGAAGTATTTGTGAATGCACCCAGTCCACTAACGAATGTGTCTATAAGTGGTCTAGTAAAGAAGAACTATGTTGACATGTTACATGATATGTTTAAAGAAGCTTGCAGGCAAAAAAACAGACCCAAGAAAAGAGCTAGGGAGGATGATCATGAGCTGAATGATTACCTGGACAGTACAGCACATTTGGGGAATAACATTTGGTATCAGCATATGAAGGCAGTGGGAAGAAGGACTTAGAAGGAGGAATGCTTTGTATGTGCACTCCTGCCTTATAGCATGGGGAAATCTAAGATCTTCATAGCTATTGAAATAGACATCCAAACAGCACATTGTCTTTCACACTTAGCACTCTGCAGAACAAGAGGCCAGTTCATGGGTTGAGATGCCTATCTCAATTGGGCAACTGAATGGACAGATCCAGATGAAGATAACTATGTGCAAGACACAAAGACAAGAGACAGAGCTCATAACAAGAATCACTTGATCAGATATGAAAAGCCTGGTGTGAAAGGAGCTGGAATCAGATGGGAAGTAAACAAAAGACTTGAGACTCCAGGAAAAACTGCAGAAGACATCTGACATTGGATGAACAGAGACCAAATGCAGATTTGGGGATCAGTGCTATCGCCTGATGGATGGGAGGAAGGAGTGGTTATCTGCAGAGCTTGGATGATATATGATCATCCCGAATCAACTGTTTGGAATGCACAAGTAGGATGCAAACCACTGTGGCCAAAACTTGCTAAACTATTGACCTGGGTCGAACACATAGGCGGACCCTTGCAGATAGTGCCTTTGGAAAGTTCTAAGCTGTGCTTCAGAAACAATGGAACAAGAAAAGTCAGAGAGAATCAGAACTGTAGTCGGATCTTTGATGCTACAAAGATGAATCTTGGAACAGCAGTGATCATGGATCATTATTCGGCTTGTGGATCCAAAGCTTATATGAGACTACCCACGGACTGGGGAGGAATATGACAGTAGTATGTGGGTTGACGTCCCCAATGACGATTTAGTGTTATAAAAGCAAGCTTTTCTTCAGGATGAATTGAGATTGTAATGAGAGACATCTGCTGATGTCCGTTGTACTCCCTGTATGTGGGTTGACGTCCCCAATGACGATTTAGTGTTATAAAAGCAAGCTTTTCTTCAGGATGAATTGAGATTGTAATGAGAGACGTCTGCTGATGTCCGTTGTACTCCCTGTTTTAAATAATTCATATTAAAACAGTTATCCTTTTTCCAACTGAGTTGTTTAGATTATGGATGTTTGAATAATTTCTGCATCCCCATCCATCTCAAGGGTATTGCTACCTCATCTTAAAGGGCTAGGAACTCCAGTTCACCCCTTTATAAATAAAGGTTCTAATTCAGTAGTAATATAGCCTCCATAGTAAGAGGCCCATATAGTCTTCAGAGCTATCAGCCAAACAACACAGTTTAGCCTAATAAAGGTATGATCTCTGCACGAATGTGAAATTTTTAAAACGAAAACAGCACGCAGTATTTTTTTGTCCCTAACACATCAATCCGATCCTTTTTTGAAATACAGTTAAAAGTAATTGTCACCAATGTACTGTCATTGTAAAATTTAGTTGTGGTGGATGGTATACTTTTTATCATCGTAAACTAGGTAGTATTTGTCATAAAATGTGTGTTGCACATCTGAGTTCAAAGACACTATCAGGCACCGTGTATTGTCGATTCCCAGTGATGCACACGAAGCACTTGGGAATACGAGCATGAGGATATTGGCATTTTGCACAAAAGATTTATTTGACATATACATAAAAAAGGAGAAATGTGTTTTTTTTAATCCCTGGGTTTGTCAAATATGCGTGCCTTCTAGAGTAAACAGATGCTTAAAAATTAAAGAAAAGGGCGAGTACCTAGGGCATTCTATAGAACCTATCCTTTGTTCTTAGAGGGCTAAAGAAGTCCTTATGGTAATCTTTTGGGAAAAACTCTGGGCTGATATGATTCGAAACTGGTTGGAGCAATTGGATGCCACAGGGTCTCGGCTGACACACTGATTGATTGTATGTTAAACCAGCTTAGTCTCATATCCTTGTCCACTTTAGCCAAAGCACGTTGTTTAAACTTTATAGGAAATTTGGTCTGATAAAGGAAACCCTCAGCATACTGATGGAAGTGCTTTTGGCAATCCCATTTATAGCTGGAATTACTATCTCCAGTTTGGATTACAGTTGTTAAATCACATCAACGTACTGCTATTTTACGTTTTGCAAATCAATGAAAATTATGTTCAGTAGTAATGAGGAGAACTTTCTTACTGTGTAGGTTTTTTTTTGTAATTCAAGACTGCTTGGCACTCACACTGTGATATTTGCGTTTGCTTAAGTGGATTGTGTTAGGTAAGGGGCTGAGGAGAGAGACTGCGGGGGCGGGGGTGGGGGGGCTTAGGTCGACCTGCTCTCAATCCACTTAGAACTCAGGCCTTTTTGTACCTGTGAATACAGCCCATGTGCTGTGCAAACTGATTGGCTGACGCCCTCGCCAGGTTGCTAATATACTTAATGGATGACTTCTACTCAGCCTCAAATAAGGAACATTGTTTACAATTCATAACTGGGGAAACTGAGTGTTATTTTTGCTTTGTTAAAATTATGGAGCTCAATTGAGGAATGAGTGTTAATTTAATAGAATGAGTGTTCATTTAACAGTGTAACATGTGTTTTATTTTTGGATTTGCTGTTTATATGATGTTGTTTCATCGCATGTCGGTTTTCTTGCAACCAAATATTGTGTACATTGACAAATAACTGATAGCAAGTGAACACACGACATGCCCCTTGCTCCACCCTCTCTTGAGCCCTCTGTACCTGCTTTCTAGGACTGAATTTCTGTTCCAGAGACCTTTTTATTCTTTTTCTTCCACAATAACCATTTGTTTCTTATTTGTCATTTCTGAGGTTCCAATGTGCTTCTGTGAGCACAGTTCACTTCAACAGTTAAAGGCTGGTATTTGACACTTCTAACTTCTAAACCCGTTTGTAGACTTTGTCAATCAGAGCCATTTGGATTGTTGCACTGTGGTGAGAAAAGGTAGCCAAGCCAGTGCAGAGGCCGGCACTCTTGCCATTCAGTGGCTCTTCTTCAATATATATGAGCATCCTCGTTTTATGCCCAGTCTTTTCAAAATGGATTTCCAAATGTATGCAGGTAACCTGCACACCAGTTCTTTCTACATTTACTCAATCCCGTCATGTGTAATTGTCAGGGTAGAACTCAACATTTTGGCTTTGCCTAAGCAAAGAAAAAATGTCTAGCAGACCAAAAATCCTATGCCAATAGGCTTCAAGAATATGGGACAAGTATGTAAAGTTCTTACCCTTCAGGTTCTGTTCTCTCCAAATAGATAGTTAATACAATTCATCCAAGGCTTCATTTTTAATTCCAGGGATGTGCCTAAAGTACCATAGGATGAAGGCTGGAACCTATCCCAAGCTGGGTCAATCAGGCAGCTATGGTTACACACCATAACGATCTCCCTCTCTGAGAAACGTACACCAGCAGTTGACTAAGGAAAGTATAATGTGCTACCAGAACTCCAACATTGGGCTTACTTATGAATAAGTGGCTTTAAATCTTGCTTGCACTATTTTTTGAACTTTCAGAAACTTCTTCAGTTGCACATTCGGCTTGTCTTTTGCTTTCGTAAGTCCTTGGTTCAGACAACATTTTATTCTAGGTTATATAGTTGTGATACCTTTGATTAAATGTTCTCTGCTCTCTTTCTGACGCTCTGTCTCTTTCTCTCTCTCCATCTCTGTGTCTCTCTCTCCATCTCATTCTCTCTCTTTCTCCATCTCTGTCTGTTTTCATCACTTTTGGATGTCTTTTTTTAACTGTGCAAGACATTCTGGAAAATCAGATTTTGATATTGGTGAAATATGATTCTTTATGATTTGGTTTGTTTAGTAGCAGATTCAAGTGATCCTTGGAAGTCTACCAACTGTGGCATGTCAGAAGAAGAAGACGGACAAAGGGGTGGCGTTTTTACCCAAAAGCTTTCATTAAATAATAAGAAAAATACCTACCTTTCCCTATTACTAAAGGGTTTGCCCTACCGAACAGAGCTCTAACTATGGTGCTCCTTGTCAGGGTGGCTGCCCAAAGTAAAGGGTCCATCCCCTGGGTGGGGCTTGGGGGCCCCCCATACTCTAACTGCTGCAGGCAAGATGCTTCATCATGTTGGTGACTTCAACCGCGCACCTCGGGGGTGTGTCACCCCTCTTGCTTTCACGTGAGTATGGTGCGCTGCCTACTGGCTTCCTAGTCTCCTCCCGACTCACTCCCTCTGCCTCTTGCAGCACAATCACACCCTCCCCCTCTTCCTTGTCTCTTCCTCTCACTGCGCTTTGTTCCAAGATGGCACTCTCCTTCTCAATCTACTCCAACTGCTACACCTTCACTTATCCTCCATCTCTCACAAAATCTGGACAAAAAAAGTATAAAAAAGACATCCTTGCTGCAGACCCTGGCCTCCCAATTGCATACACCTACGTCAGTGAATCCTCAAGAAAAATCTTCTTTGTACCATCTCCTGACCTTTGGACCTCTCACCTCACTGCCACTCTCCCACCTTACTCCTCCACATCCATTAATGGTGCCACCAAGTGGGAAGTCTTATTTTCAGGCTTCTTCTCATCTTACAGCTGCATCAATGTCTACCCCACTGGCACCGTCCTGGTTCAAGGCCCTCAGGCCAACCTCCTTCTCTTTGATCGGGTCCTGCCATCACTCTTCAATTTCCTTCCTTCCCCTGTCTCTCCTCCTTCAAGCCCCTCTGCTCCACCTCTTCTGTTGTAGGTCCCACCCCCCGTCACTCTGCCTCAATAAATCTTCATTGGCAACAATTGCCTTCACCTGGTGACCCTAATCTCATGCTCAGCCATCAAACACTATGCTGACATCTGCCTTCTCCTTGAAGACACTGACCTGGACATAATTGCGCTCACTGAAACATGGTTCGATGCCAGCTCCGTTACTTCCTTTAACTCACTCCTACCTGACGGCTTTAAGATCACCTCAAAGCCTTGACCCCACCTTGCTGGCGGTGGGGTTGCCTTAATCTTCCCAGAGTGGATTCCATCCTACCCACTCAGCCCTACTTGTCCTTTGAGTGCTTAGTATGCAAATGGGTCATCTCTCCTTCTACCACATTGACCATTGCTATTATCTGCCAGCCCCATGCACCTCTTCTCTGTTCCTCTCTGAGTGGGCGGACATCTGTTGCTCCCTACTCTCTTATCACCTCCAACCCACGACTTCTAGGTTACTTCAACTTCCACCTAGACTCTCCTTGCACAGCAATCACCCTCTTCATTGATCTTTGCTCTTCCCTATCCCTCTCCATTCTTCCCTCTGGCCCTACCCATTCTGCTGGACAAACGCTAGACACCATCATCGACTCCAACCTCACTCTGTCTCCTCCCCTGGTGACCACACTCTCCTCACCACTCATCTGGGTCCCTATGGCTCTGTGACAACTCCTTATAATGCTCTGCCAACCTTGTTCACGAACATCCATCCGATCAAATGATTGTCAGCTGCTGCCTTCTCTTCCACCTTCATTTCCCCGTGTCCACCCAACACAGACTCTTCCACAGATTCTGCCCTCAGCAACCTCTATCTGTCCATTGCCAACTGCCTTGACATCCTTGCGCCAGTCATGAAGATCCGTCTGAAACCTGCCTCCAAGCATAACACCTGGCATGAGACCGAACTTGTAGACCAAAAATGAAAATGCATGGCTGCTGAACGGAAGTGAAACACTTCAGGCTCACGCTCTGACAAACTGGTCTGCTGCCTGATCCAGAGACACTACAGACTCGCTATCTGTGCCAAAACAAGAGCCCACATTCAGGCACGAGTATCCAATGCGTCCAACAACACAGCTGAACTCTTCAAAATCTACAGGAAACTTGCCAATCCATCTGCCTTATCTTCTGCCCCTACTCCTTCCCAGGACCTTTGCAATGCACTCACCTCTCACTTCACTTCCTAAATCCAGGACATATTGAACAGCCTTGTCACACACTCTTCCAACCCAACCCTCCCCACTCTGCCCCTCCCTACCACTCACCCACCTCCTTCCTCCTTCACTCCTGTCTCCCCTGAAGAAGTCACTCGAGTTGTCAAACTCCATGAACCTCTCCTCAAAACAGGATGCCCCATGCTCTTTCAGAACCATCAAGGAAAATATCGCCTCTCTTGCCTCTGCTCTTGCTGATCTCTGCAACCACTGTTTTGTTACTGGTTATTTTCCTTCCTCCCTCAAGCTCTCCCTTGTGTGCCCCCTCCTTAAAAAAAACATCTGCAGACCCTTCCTGCCCAGCCAACTATTGCCCATTTCCATCACCCCCTTCCTGGGAAAACTGCTCGAGAACCTGGCCCGCCCCCAACTCAACTATCATACCGAACTTGTTGGTGGTCTTCATGACCACCAGTCTGGATTCCGAACATCCAGGGTCATGGAAACTGCTCTTCTGAACACCATGAAGAGCTGCTTGCGTCGACTCCAACTCCCCTGCTGTCCTGATCCTTCTTGATCTCGCTTCTGTATTTGACACAGTGAGCCATTTCATCCTCAAAAAGGCTCCATGACACTCTTGGCATCTCAGAGCAGGACTGGCGTACTTCTTTCCTAACTGACAGTTCCTCCAAAACAATTATGGGCCCTTTCGCTCCCCACCCATTTCCTCCTCCACCTATGGTGTCCCCACAGGACTCCATTCTTTCCCCTTGGCTCTTTAACATATACCTCTCTCTGCTGGCACGCCTCATTTCCTCTTTCTACCCCAACTTGCAGTGCTGTGCTGATGATACACAACTCTTCTTCAAACTTTCACTGATGCCCTTGCACCCTCCTTCATCCCTGACTGCCTCTCTGTCATCCAGGCCTAGTGCACTGCTAATCACCTCTGCCTCAATGCCAGCAAAACAGAGATTCTCCCTATTGGGTCCACTGCACCCTACTTCTTTGCTGCACTCTGGCCTTCCTCCATGGGCTCCCCTCCTGCCCCCTCCTCTGAATCCAGGAATCTCAGAGTCATCTTCGACTCCTGCCTTTCCTTCATCCCTCATATGCAGGACATTGTCAAGAAGCTCCACTTTCTGCTCTTCCTTCTCAAAATAACTCTACTCTTCCTCACCTTCCTCCAGAGACACAATGTTACCAGTGTTCTGGTTCTCTCCAGGCTAGACTACTGCAATAGCCTGCTCCTTAATCTTCCTTCATCCACACTGCAACCTCTCCAGATAATCCAGAATTGGGCAGTGAGACTTATACTTGGCTCAAGCCCAGGGACGGCATCTCTCCTGCCCTTCAAAGCCTTCACTGGCTCTCGGTCTCAGCACAGATTAAATTCAAATCCCTTTGTATCATCCACAAGTCTATCTGGGGCCGGGGACCACTCTATCGCCAATGCTTCCTGTCCAAATACTCCCCTTCTAGACTTCTGCATTCCTCCGGCACAAACTCCCTGTGTTTTAAGCGGTTTGCTAAACAGAGAGCTCAGGTCGTCCACTTTCGTCGGTGGGCTCTGTAGTATAATTATTGTATTTTGGAGTGCAGTGCCACTGCATGGGATCACGTTATTGCTATAATGTGGCACACATATAGCCAGCCAGATGTTGCCAGTGTAACATATGGATATGCAAATGAAGACAGGTTACAGAATTAAAAGCATAATAGAATCTTTTTTTTCTTTCTTATTTGAAATGCCTCATTCACAGGGGAACACATTAGCTATCTAATTGACTGACTTAATTGACCAATACTAACACTAATTCTAACTAAATAACATTATAATGTGCTCTCCATGTAGAAAAAGGAGGCAGGAAAGGCCTGTTCTGAGATTCAGTTTAAATGTGCATTTTTCTCTGACTTTCTCTGGCTGCGCTGAAATGTGAAGGACGGAAAGGCAACAGGAAATCAAACAGAAACAGTTATTACAGTATGAAGATCCCATTGTTTGTGAAACAGGGGTGGCAACCTAATGCACTTTCTGTTAATATGATTGGAGGGAAGTATATCTGAAGACAGGCTGCGTAAGCAACAGAGCTTTGCTGGACGAGCTCTGACAGAATTATGGTCAGTTCACTTTTGCGGAGCTGCTGTGAGGTCGCCTTTGCTGGGCTGCTGGGAGGAGTCGTTCCAGCTGCACTGCTAACCTTTAAAAAGAAAACCCCGGCCCATTCATCGGAGGCCACGAGCCAAGGGAGATCGCGTGTGGGAGAACTACAGATAACTGTTAATTATCAAAGTGAATGGAGATTATTGTGACTGCTGTACGAATGATCTAATATAAATCAGGTAAGGCAGAGTAGAAAAAAATGGAATCCCCTGTGTTTAATTGACACTTTATAATTTTGCAAAGTGAATATTGTTCTTTTGCTGCATGTTTTCTTTTTTCTCTTTGTTACAGATGGTGCAAAGTGAATCTCGTTCTGCTCCTGTACATTTTTCTGTTTATTTCTGTAAAGAAAACAAGGGTAAAATGGTGTTCTGAAATGCAACTGTTTATAAAACACAAAAATACATGAAAGCCGACGTGTAGTGTGTTTTTGTTTTTCTCTTTTCTTAGTGCATCTGGAATAGCACTTGTGATATGGGGAAGATTTTGAGGTAGTGCATTTGTCATTTTTCCCATATAGATAAAACAACAGAAAGAATAAGTTGTCTAAAAGTAAGACTTAGTAATTATAAATAGTTGTGTGTGTGATTCCACTCAGGTGTGTGTGGTTTCTGAGTGGAATACAATACAATAGTCCTTGCTGGGCATACATGAATCAGCAAAAAGAGGCCTATGGAAACATAATTCACTAATGTAAATAAATTAGTGATAATACCACATGTTATTGTGAATACTTTATGGAAACAGTTCACTGGTGTAGATAAATCAGTGATAACAGCCATAGGTGGCACTCTAGATGAAAATGTGGTGTTTCTGAATAATGTAGGTCTGAGGCCTCTAGAGATCACACGAACAGTCTAAACAAAAGAAGGGGGGGAGGGTTTAGATGTTGTGGCCACAAATAAAACCAAGAAATTATGCTCACCAAAATACCACCAACAAAAATGTATACCACTAAATGATCCTATATAATGTAATAAGGAATGCTCACTGAAAGGAAGTAAGGCCAGACCCAATCTAAATGCATGGAGTAGTCATCACCAAATTACTATTATTTTGGCGGTAATAAAATACTGCCAGACCCCAAATCTACACAATATACCCTACTTATTTATGGTGCGTTGCAGGCCGGAATGTGATCATAGAGCACCTACTGGGCGTGGCAAGTGTGTCTCACACTGCCATCTGTACATTAAAGGGAACCCATTTCATAATAGCAGTGTGTCACTAAAAACGAATTTCAGAATGTCTCAAATGGAAGCCATATTCCCAGAGCTAGCACAATATTTAGAGGCAAAGTTATATGCACATGGGACGTGGTCATCGAACAGTGCCACTGAATGGCATGACCGCATTCATGGTGAAGTGCAGAAAGAAAAATTAGACAATATTTTTGCAGAAGGCAGCATAATTCAGGTCTGCCTTCTGAGGTTATTAAATGCAGCTGATAAACATGCAGAGAAAGATAGTCTGATACGGCTATGCGCCAAGATTTGGTTTATCTTGAATAGGTCCCTGCGAATGCAAGAAAATGATGCTAAGCTGATTGACAGGTTAAAAGCTGACCTAGATGGGGCAAGTAAAAAGGAGGAAATATTAAGAGCAGAATTAGAAGGATGTCAAAAAGACATGCAGTTAAAATGCAGAGGTTTTGATTTTCAATTGTCCAAAAGCAAGAAACTATTTGAAGACAGTGGACAAGAATTGGTACACTTTAAGGCATTAGTGGACCACATTAGCCAAGATAAAGATGAGATGGTTTCAGAAATGCAGGTCTTACAAAAAGAACATTTTGAAAAAGAAAGTGATCTCCAAAATGCAGAATAGGAAATGGTTAAAATGCTTCAAGAAAGAGACAAGAGAAACAAAGAGTTCAATGAATTCCAAATGCAAATGTCCGACATGCAGGAGGTAATTAATAAAATGAGTGATGAAAACAATTACTTGCAAAACGTGGCAGACAGGTTCCTTAAGAAGTGTAAGGTTTTGGAACAACACATGTGCATTCCCAGGTCCCAGGATAGACGGCAGGGCACCACATTCAATGGAGTTGAGGTGAATTCTATTTCTACCCAAAGAGCTAGTGCCCCAGTGACTGGGCCGGTGACTGAACTTTGTTGCAGCGCCCTTGGGGATTTGATACTCCCATTGGGGGCCGCCACCAATCCCATACACCTGGAACCAGGGTTGAGTCCCCAAGTAGTGCAATTCCATGCATTGCAACAAGTAGCCCCATAAAGATAATGAAATCCAACAAAGCCCTGATCAGACCATTTAAAAAGGGAGGGGAATGCTGTATAGAGGATCACTTAGAAGCGGTTCATGACATTTTTAAAGCCCTCCAGATACCTAAGGAACAATACAGGCAGTATTTTCATTTAACTTTAGATGCTCCCACGCCCAGTATCATAAGGGGATTGAATGAGCAGCAGAATATGACATGGGCAGAGTTTGAAAAAGAGATTAGGCGTCATTTTTCTCCTTTCCAGTCATTGCAGGAGGCAAAGATAGCCGCTTACACAATCACTGCTGGGCCTAATACATCCCCTTGCCAGTTTTTACAAAACTTAAAAAGGGCATTTTCTCGTTTTCATGTATCTTTTGACCCCAATTCTCATGAGTTTGAAACTGCCTACTTCTATGGGCTACAAAAAGACATTATATCACAACTGATCCATGAATTTGATCGTGACAAGTCCCTTGAGTGGATTGTACACCAAAGTACAAAGCTATATGAAGTACTCTATTGTCAGGGTAGAGAAAGTGATAAAATGCAAGATACTAGACCAAAATCTAAAGAACCCTCAGCAACAGTGATGGAAATCAGGTCAGCCAAAATGTCCCTTGAGTCTGCTCAAAGTCCAGGTAAAAATAATTTGACACCTGAACAAAGGGGTAATCAACAAAGATCATCACTTCCTGTACCAATGTTTCAATCACATGATCCTAGTAATAGGGAGAGCTACATTAGCCCCAGGTACTTAGGAGATAGGCCCCGGGTAGGCTATCGGCCTGATATGTCAGGTATGAACAATAACCAGAGACAAAATCAGGATCAAAGAAATCATGGTCCCTACCAGACATTGGGGACACAGAGCAGATTTGATCCCAATACCATGATATATGGTAATCAAGATAGACCCCGATATGTGGATCGATTTGCTGATAATGGAATCAACATAGGGGTCAATACCCACAACATGAGAGACAGGACCTGAGGCAGAATATGAATAATGCTCCATGTCAGTACAATGATTCCCCACCAGCGGATTACAACCAAAGGATGGGTGCACCCCGATCCCCTCCATATATGAATCAAGAGTTCAGGAACAACCCCAATAGAAATCATTCACCTGAGAGGTACCAGAATAGATCCAATCAGGGGGAAAACAACCAATATCGATCTAGGCCACAGAGGGAGGATTTTAGAGAGATGGAAAGATTCCAGTGTCTCGAGGCCCAAGTGAAAATGTTAGCTGAGCAAATAGGAAAGCTCTGTACAGCACAAAAACAGTAATCAAAGGAGGGGGCAGAAAGCCATAGCAATGACTGGGTGGTTTCTAAAAAGTGACTATGTACTTATAATACCTGCAGTGTCAAAAAGACAGATTGCTCTGATGTGATTATGCATACCTACTTTGAGATGCCTAATGATTTAAAAGTGAAAGTACCAGTAAATGAACATGTGACAGAAATTGCAAATACATCTAAAAGAGAGATACGGTTTAACCTAGAGCTAAATCAAACGTTGGAGATCTGTACAAATGAAACAGGAAAACCTGTAATTCCAAAAGAACAAAGAGACAGATTTAAGAAAAACGACTCATGCATGGGGAATACCAGAGAACAGGGACTAAGTGGGAATGCTATAACTCCTTCCCTGGGCAATCAGAGCAATAACCAAACACAGGCAGAAAAAAGAAATACTCAAAAGGAGGGTACAGGTCAATCACCTGAAGAATTCTTTGAGCCACATATTTTTGAAGAAGTTAAAAGGGCTGGTACCACACTAAATAATCACAAATGCACAGGGTTAGACAATGACAAGTTGCCAAATGATGTTGTTACACATGTTCAGTTGGAGGATTGTAGTGTGACCTCTGATGATACCTGGATGGATGGGCGAACAGTGACCACACTCCAAAAAACCTCTGAACATGGAGAAATGAATAAAGTCTCCCACGCAGAAATGGGCAAAAAGGAGGGAAAAATGTTATTCCATTTACCAATGTGCTTAGCCAAAAGTGAAAAAGGCCTGAGAAAGGTGAGCCCTGAAATCAGTAAGAATTCACACTTCTTATGTGTGTTAGAGGAAGTTTAAGACACTTATTATGCTCCCATCACTGTAGAAGAAAAATGCAAAACATTTGCAATGATTGACACTGGCGCACAGGCCACAATTATGTCTAAAGAATTGGTAAAGAGTATCAATGAAAGGAAATCCCCACAGAATCAGATCACAGTGAAGGAAAATCAAGGTCCAGTGCATAATTTTAACGGGCAGGAGGTGCCTATTATAGGCGTCACCGAGGTTGACATAAAGATAGGTAAACACAGAATGAAACAGGAGGTATTAGTCACATCCATTTGTGAAATTCCATTTCTGATGGGAACAGATTGCCTGAAAAGATTGTCTCCTTTCATAGATGGGGTGAATAGAGTACTGTGGTCCTTAACCAAAAAAACCATTGAGACCTAAGAAACTAAAATCACAAAACAGCAATATAAATGAATGTCACACCGTTGCCAAAAAAAAATTATGCAGTGGCGGTATATCTCCAGAATAGCTGCATCCCTAGCGTCACTGTTATATTAATGTGTCAAGACAAAATGCAGAGTGAAAATGAAAAACTACCTGTACAAATATACTTGGACCCCAGGAAAAAATGGCAAACTGCCATAGATGAGCACACATTACATTTTTATTTAAAAGAGAAGACATGTAAACAGAATACTGCTCCTAAACCAGATTCAGAAAAACACATCACCACTCTTGCTGAAATACACATGGAAGATGAGCAACCATGGGTTCACATTGGTATAAATGATTATTCTAAAACAACAAAAGCCACTTTAGCACTTGAACAGGAAAGGAGTTTCATTAATGAGAGACTGTTGCAAAAAATAATGGAGAGGGAGGAGATCCCGAAATTTTGAATTAAAAACCAATATGTCTCTGGTTTGGACAGTCCAGACTTAGAAAACCGAATTGCAGGAAGATGCATGCTGAAATTTAGTATTAGACAAAAGACAATTCACCATAATGTTTGGATAGTGAGTGGGACACAAAATAACTTTTACATGGGCAATGATATAATGCACAGAATGTGTATGGTGTTAGATTTCCTTAATCAAAAAATATGGTCACGCCTTGGTGGGCCGGCACCTGAATGTGAAGATAAAAGAAGAGCTTATCATTGCGCACAGCTGGTCCCATATGCAATTGAATTACAGCTGACGAAGGATACTATTATACCTGCATTCACCAAACCGGTCCATAAAACAGCAAGGCCTGGATTATGAATACATTCCATTGATAGATATTGGTGAAGGGTCTGTAAAAATGATGGTGAATAATAAAGGTTGGCAAAATATTCATTTAGAGGAAAACTCCTCATTTGGAATGGCCATACAAAAATCACATTATACTGCAGATCTAAATAACATGGTGATTGGAAATATCCCTGAAATGTATGTGGATGCCAGGGGTGAGTTGCCTGAATACCTGGACTCTCAGCCCAAAGGAATATTTAGAATTCATTCTGTGTACCCTTAGGATTCGAATGAGACAGTGTGCTGTCATCAAGAGGATTGCATATCATTTAACTTAAATGAAAATGAAACAGAAAACTAGCCCATTGAAGTAGAAGCTGATATGCCAAAATATTTAAAAGTGGCAGCTTTACAGAGAGACACAGCCACACAGTTAGAGGAAAACACAGAGATTCCTCTACTGGAAGATTTTACAGAATTTTCCAAAATGGTAGAGGAGCAGATTTTATCAGCGGATGCATGTGACAGCGATGAGGATAGAAATGAACTGAGGAAGATATTTATGGAGTTTAAAGATGTATTTGCAAAAGATGCTTATGATTGCGGTTTAACTGATTTACATGTGGCCATGCTACCGGAAGGGTGTAGTAGAAGCCCATTATTTGTGAGCCAGTATAGATTACCACTGGCATGTTTAGAGTCATTAGCAGAGATTATTAAAAATTTGGAGTCTCTGGGAATTATCAGGCCTATTCATAGCACATCCAACACACCTATTTTAGGTGTGTTGAAGCCAAATGGTCAATGGCGGCTATGAGCAGATTTGAGGGAGTTAAATAAAAGAGTGCCAGTAACCAGATGGCCACTGCCATTCATTGATCAAGGCCTAGCTCAGGTACATGGTTCAAAAGTGTTTACCACATTAGATCTCACCTCTGGATATTGGTGCTTGCCATTGGCAGAGGAGAATCAGAATTCATTTTCATTTTCATTTGATAAGACTCAATACGCATGGGTTAGAGTTCCATTTGGGTATGTCAATAGTGGGAGTGAATTTGGAATATTTTTGAGAAAGGCCATGCCTGATGCAGCGGAAGGAGGTACCATAGTTTATGTGGATGATGTCCTGATAAAGAACGAGAGCTTGAAAAACCACTTTGATGAAATAAGACATGTTCTTGGCCAATTGCAGAAAGCAGGTACCAAGGTATCTTTACAAAAAGCACAATGGTGCAAGAAAAAAGTGAATTTTCTAGGCCATGAAATGACTGAATATGGACTAAACCCACAGAAGAAGAAAATAGAAGCCATACAAAAACTAAGAGACCCTAAAAATGTGAAAGGGGTAAAAAGTGTATTAGGAATGACAGGCTATAACAGGAAGTTCATTGAAAATTATGCTGAAATTACTCAACCATTGACTAAACTGCTAAAGCTGAATACACCCTGGAAGTGGGAAAAAGAGCAGTCGGAGGCAGTGGCTAAATTAAAGGATTGTCTTGTAAAAGCACCATGTTTAGCATACTCCATAAAGGATAGGGATTTCTTTATAGAAATAGGTTTCTCTGAACATTGTATGTCAGCAGTGTTATCACAAAAACATGATTTGAATCACAAAACCATTTCCTATGCAAGTAAGGCGTTTTCTCAAGTTGAAATTAAATTCAATGAATGTGAAAAGGCCCTATTGACCACTGTGTGGGCACTACAACATTTCTACCCAATTGTTCAGGGAGAAAAGGTGATTATTGAGACAAATCATCAACCTTTGCAGTTTTTAGAGAGTAAAAGAATTAGGTCAGGTAATCTAGCACAGTCCAGAATCACTTCATGGACACTGGGTTCACATTGGTATAAATGATTATTCTAAAACAACAAAAGCCACTTTAGCACTTGAACAGGAAAGGAGTTTCATTAATGAGAGACTGTTGCAAAAAATAATGGAGAGGGAGGAGATCCCGAAATTTTGAATTAAAAACCAATATGTCTCTGGTTTGGACAGTCCAGACTTAGAAAACCGAATTGCAGGAAGATGCATGCTGAAATTTAGTATTAGACAAAAGACAATTCACCATAATGTTTGGATAGTGAGTGGGACACAAAATAACTTTTACATGGGCAATGATATAATGCACAGAATGTGTATGGTGTTAGATTTCCTTAATCAAAAAATATGGTCACGCCTTGGTGGGCCGGCACCTGAATGTGAAGATAAAAGAAGAGCTTATCATTGCGCACAGCTGGTCCCATATGCAATTGAATTACAGCTGACGAAGGATACTATTATACCTGCATTCACCAAACCGGTCCATAAAACAGCAAGGCCTGGATTATGAATACATTCCATTGATAGATATTGGTGAAGGGTCTGTAAAAATGATGGTGAATAATAAAGGTTGGCAAAATATTCATTTAGAGGAAAACTCCTCATTTGGAATGGCCATACAAAAATCACATTATACTGCAGATCTAAATAACATGGTGATTGGAAATATCCCTGAAATGTATGTGGATGCCAGGGGTGAGTTGCCTGAATACCTGGACTCTCAGCCCAAAGGAATATTTAGAATTCATTCTGTGTACCCTTAGGATTCGAATGAGACAGTGTGCTGTCATCAAGAGGATTGCATATCATTTAACTTAAATGAAAATGAAACAGAAAACTAGCCCATTGAAGTAGAAGCTGATATGCCAAAATATTTAAAAGTGGCAGCTTTACAGAGAGACACAGCCACACAGTTAGAGGAAAACACAGAGATTCCTCTACTGGAAGATTTTACAGAATTTTCCAAAATGGTAGAGGAGCAGATTTTATCAGCGGATGCATGTGACAGCGATGAGGATAGAAATGAACTGAGGAAGATATTTATGGAGTTTAAAGATGTATTTGCAAAAGATGCTTATGATTGCGGTTTAACTGATTTACATGTGGCCATGCTACCGGAAGGGTGTAGTAGAAGCCCATTATTTGTGAGCCAGTATAGATTACCACTGGCATGTTTAGAGTCATTAGCAGAGATTATTAAAAATTTGGAGTCTCTGGGAATTATCAGGCCTATTCATAGCACATCCAACACACCTATTTTAGGTGTGTTGAAGCCAAATGGTCAATGGCGGCTATGAGCAGATTTGAGGGAGTTAAATAAAAGAGTGCCAGTAACCAGATGGCCACTGCCATTCATTGATCAAGGCCTAGCTCAGGTACATGGTTCAAAAGTGTTTACCACATTAGATCTCACCTCTGGATATTGGTGCTTGCCATTGGCAGAGGAGAATCAGAATTCATTTTCATTTTCATTTGATAAGACTCAATACGCATGGGTTAGAGTTCCATTTGGGTATGTCAATAGTGGGAGTGAATTTGGAATATTTTTGAGAAAGGCCATGCCTGATGCAGCGGAAGGAGGTACCATAGTTTATGTGGATGATGTCCTGATAAAGAACGAGAGCTTGAAAAACCACTTTGATGAAATAAGACATGTTCTTGGCCAATTGCAGAAAGCAGGTACCAAGGTATCTTTACAAAAAGCACAATGGTGCAAGAAAAAAGTGAATTTTCTAGGCCATGAAATGACTGAATATGGACTAAACCCACAGAAGAAGAAAATAGAAGCCATACAAAAACTAAGAGACCCTAAAAATGTGAAAGGGGTAAAAAGTGTATTAGGAATGACAGGCTATAACAGGAAGTTCATTGAAAATTATGCTGAAATTACTCAACCATTGACTAAACTGCTAAAGCTGAATACACCCTGGAAGTGGGAAAAAGAGCAGTCGGAGGCAGTGGCTAAATTAAAGGATTGTCTTGTAAAAGCACCATGTTTAGCATACTCCATAAAGGATAGGGATTTCTTTATAGAAATAGGTTTCTCTGAACATTGTATGTCAGCAGTGTTATCACAAAAACATGATTTGAATCACAAAACCATTTCCTATGCAAGTAAGGCGTTTTCTCAAGTTGAAATTAAATTCAATGAATGTGAAAAGGCCCTATTGACCACTGTGTGGGCACTACAACATTTCTACCCAATTGTTCAGGGAGAAAAGGTGATTATTGAGACAAATCATCAACCTTTGCAGTTTTTAGAGAGTAAAAGAATTAGGTCAGGTAATCTAGCACAGTCCAGAATCACTTCATGGACACTGGCATTGCAGGGTTTTCCTGTAGAAGTGAGATATGGCCAAAATTAAAAAAAAGCCCAGTTGCTCAAGGTTTAGCAGATCTACATGACTGTGCAGCTGAACATGCTTCAAATGAAGTAGAAGTGGAATCTAGTTTACAGGAATTTGGACAGTCACTGCATAAAGCTTTTAATGAAAAGTCATGCAAGGATTTGCCAACTGTATATGTTGACGGCTGTGCTTTTCACATTGAAAATGACAGTGATAAACAATTAGTGTCAGGGATAGGAAATATATGATTGAAATGTGAAGGCATCCCTAGTATAGGGATGAGGACTGGAGCTAGGAGCAGTCAAGTAGTGGAATTGGCAGCCATTTATAAAGCAATTACTACTGCAGTTAATAATAAATTTAGTGAAATTGTCCTGGTAACTGATTCTGATTATGCACGAAATAGCTTTGTGGAATATTTACCTGGGTGGAAAGCGAGAGGCATGATTACATACAACAAAAAGCCACTTAAACATGGAAAAATTATACAAGCCATAGACAAATTGGTGTCAGAGAATGATTTGACAATATACTGGAGAAAAATTCATGGACATTTAAAATCTCCAGGAGAGGATAAGGAGGGGAATGATAAGGCAGATCACCTAGCTAAAATTGGGGCTGTAATGGGAGAATTGCTACCTATTGAACATTTACTGGGTGAAATACAAATTGATGCAGTAACACGCTCCAAAGCACCAAAGGAGCTAGAACAACCAGTGGTACAGTGGAGTTATGATACATCAGATCAAGATCTGATTAAGGCACAAAAGGATGATCCAATTTTGGGAATATATTATAATCATTTGATAGACCCTGAACAAAACCCTTTAACAGAAAATGATTGTGTGGCAAAAGAAGAGATAAGAGTACTATTAAAGAATACAAAACGAATTAGACTACCGGATGGGTTCATGATTAGAGAGTCCATAACAGGACAAAAACAGTGGGTGGTGCCTCTTTCATTCAGATGGCTAATGCTACACCATGCACATGATGCGATAACTGCAGGCCAGAGAGGTTCACAAAAAACATTGGAGATACTAAAAGATTATCCTTACTGGCCACATATGTCCCCGGATGTGGCATTATATACTAGAGTATGTCTAGTATGTTCCCAATTTAAACCCGCTTCACCAATGCATAGAGCCCCATTAATGAAAAGATGCTTAACTCTTCCATGGTCAGATTTGCAAATAGACTATGTAGGGCCTGTAAAGAGGTTTAGCAGGGGGAACCGTTATATTAGGAGTGTGGTGTGTTTGATCTCAAAATGGATTGAGTGTATTCCTGCACCAGAATGTAGTGCGCAAACAGCAGCTACATTACTGGTGAATTATGTGTTTTCAAGATTTGGGTTACCACAAAGAATACAATCAGACAGGGGAAGCCATTTCACATGCACTCTAATGAGTAAGGTATGGCAAATACTGGGAGTGAAAAGAAAATTACATATTGCATATCGAGCTGCTTCTTCTGGGGGAGTTGAACGCTGCAATAGGTCTGTTGTGGACACATTAAAGAAGTTTGTGGCAGAAGCAGGTTCCAGCTGGGATTTACGTTTACCTTTGGTTCTAATGGCAATCAGATCAACTCCTGCCAAAGCAACAGGTATTAGCCCCCATGAGGTTTTGACAGGTAGGAAAATGGTGTTACTGCAACACCTACTATACAGAACACATGAGCAGACACTTGTAAGCGCATCTACAGTTCATGAATACATGGATGAGCTGAGGAAGCATTTACAACATGCATTTGCTTTTGTACAGCGAAATCTAGAAAGAGCTGCTGACAGTGCGAAGTCATATTATGATAAAAAGACATCAGTGAAAGAGTATTGTGTGGGCGATCAGGTGTATACATTTCATTTTGGAAAAGGTAAACAGAAAAATTCTAAATTTGTGACAGCCTGGCAAGGGCCATTTCGAATTATAGATAAGATCTCTCCCGTGGTATACAACATTTTGAAAACTGAAGATGAAACAGTAACAGAACAGTTTGTTCATGTAAATCAAATTAAACCATGCCACCCCAAACATGAGGTAAGGAGATTTGAGCATGTAGAAACAGATAAAGCCACTTGAATACATGAAAGAAAATAAATGAGTTTAATCATAGAGCAACGGCAGAGAAATAAAATAGGGGTGATTCATTATTGTAATGGAACACAAACACTGTGACATATATATATATATATATATTTTTAAAAAAATGGAGACTGAAATTAATGGAGTTATTTTACAAAATTAAAATGTGTTAAATGTTGAATGCTATTTTATGTATGTTTGTTTTCTCTCTAACATGTGCTTAATTTCAGAAGGCGAGAGGGAGAGGGCGAAATGATTTATGAAGTGCATGGACATATATATATAATTTTATTTTTGGCAAAAGGGTGAAGTTAGCATTGTGCTATATACTTAATTTGTTTTTTTTGTATTTGATTTAGACTATTGATTAACACATTTTGGCTTGGAGGTCACGGGACCGGAGGACACGGGAGAAGATGGAGTCCTGGAGTCCACGCGGACAGATTCCGGAGAAGCCCCGGAAGGGGGCGAAGACCAAGGCTACAAAGCAAGCAGCATTGATGATGACACCGACAATATGGATAATTATGATGACATTCAGAGGGAACTTCAAAATTTTAGAAGCACAGGTTGTCATTGAGCCTGGACCAGCATCTGGTATTGCGGTAGAAGAAGCACCAGGATTCATCATGAGTGATAGAAGGATGATTTTCCAGAACATTTATACACCCTTGAATCCTGATACTCTGATGGAAAAACATTTTAACAATACTGAAATTAAAGCTGAGCAAACTAAGGAGTGGCTGGAACTAAGAAAAGAGGACGCAAAGCAGTCAATAAGAGATATGTTGATGTAATTGGAGAAAACATTTGTGAATTCAGCAGACATAAAGAAAAGGAGAGGAAAAAGAGGAGCAGTAATGCTTGCAGTCTCATTGGTGATGTCTATAATTGGAGCCATAATAGGTACCACGAGGTCAACAGCCAATGCCGTTTCAATAGGGACGCTGAGTACTAAAGCACAACAACTGAGTGTTGACCTAGAAATAATACAAAAAACCTTAGATGGAATTAGACGGGGATTAGATGAACAAGTAAGGTTCATGAATGAAACTGCGGTCATATTGAATGAACAAGCGGATGTGATTCAACGGGCAACTAAATTGATTATTAAGCATGACTGAACGTTAAGTGAGATACTGAATATAATGAGTCCTGTTGATAGACTATTGACGAATTACATGAGAGAAATTCAAACTGCAATTTCACCAATTGATTCGAGGACATATACCATTGTACTTCGTTTCACAGGATATTATTCATCAAATGATAGAAAGGTTGACCAGAAGGGAGATTGATCTGGTACAAGTGAAAATTGCATTTGAAATGGGCAATGCAATGCCCTTATATGTGGATTTGGAAGGGTTGGAAATAGGGTTTTTATTATGCATCCCATACATAGCTCCTGAACTTATTTATCAAACTAAGTGGGTGCACAATGTGGGATTTTGGCAAGAAGATAAGTTTATTAAGATCAAGACTCCAGAAGTGATGGCATTTCAGTCATGGGAGCCTGAGGTTTACTTGATCCCAAATTTGGAAACCTGTGTAAAATTTAAAGAACAAAATTACATGTGTCCGGGTAAACTGTTTGTTCCTGATGCTACAGATGCTATTTGTGGTTTGAAATCTGACCCAAGTATATCAGGAGGATGTGAAGTAATTATTAGCAATATGGGGCGGTGAAGAGTTGGCACAAGCTAAAATGGTCAAAGGTAAATGGTTGGTCAGCACCTGTATGAAGAATCTAACAGTGGTTCATTTAAATCATGGAACATTTGTCGTCAAACAGGTGAAATATAATGTGTTTTACTTACAGGTTCCGAAGGACACAATTGTTTCAATTGGAGGTTTAACATTATTTCACATTACAAACAATATTTGGGAAAGCCAAGTAGAAAATATTGAATTTTTTCAAAGGAATACATTTCCAATAGACCCGGATGTGGAGTTCTTATTGAATCATAAAGAAAAGCATGTTATGAAAATGAATTTAAGAAAAAACAATATCACAGTCAGTAACCTGGGTATAATAGAAGTGGAAAAGTTTAATTGGGGAACCTGGGGGGAACGTTCTATGGTGGGTTTAGCTGTTATAGTGCTCATAATGGGGGGATGGTTAATTATTTTGTCTGTAAAGGGGAAGATGTTGCTCATGATATTAGCTACAACAGGGAATGAAAGATATCCCAATATGCATGCATTTTAAGAAAAGGAGCAAGGTGAGTTTCTTCAAATTGTGGCATGGACCATTGCCAAATTCTCAGAAAAAGGAGGGTTTGTAGTATAATTTATTGTATTTTGGAGTGAAGCGCCATACCATGGGATCACATTATTACTATAATGCGGCACACATACAGCCAGCCAGATGTTGCCAGTGCAACATATGGATATGCAAATGAAGACAGGTTACAGATTTAAAAGCATAATAGAATTATTTATTTTTCTTTCTTATTTGAAATGCCTCATTCACAGGAGAACACATTAGCTATCTAATTGACTGACTTAATTAACCAATACTAACACTAATTCTAACAAAATAACATTATAATGTGCTCTCAATGTAGAAAAAGGAGGCAGGAAAGGCCTGTTCTGAGATTCAGTTTAAACGTGCATTTTTCTCTGATTTTTCTGGCTGCGCTGAAATGTGAAGGACGGAAAGGCAACAGGAAATCAAACAGAAACAGTTATTACAATATGAAGATCCCATTGTTTGTGAAACAGGGGTGGCAACCTAATACACTTTCTGTTAATATGATTGGAGGGAAGTATATCTGAAGACAGGCTGCGTAAGCAACAGAGCTTTGCTGGACAAGCTCTGACAGAATTATGGTCAGTTCACTTTTGCGGAGCTGCTGTGAGGTCGCCTTTGCTGGGCTGCTGGGAGGAGTCGTTCCAGCTGCACTGCTGACCTTCAGAGACTGGGGGTTCCTGGTTACTTGGCACCAGCTTGAGAACTGCAGATTGCAGATTGAACTGCATGTTCTTGCTGTGCACTTTAAAAAGAAAATGCCGGGCCCATTCATCGGAGGCCATGAGCCAAGGGAGATTGCGTGTGGGAGAACTACAGATAACTGGTAATTATCAAAGTGAATGGAGATTATTGTGACTGCTGTACGAATTACCTAATATATATCAGGCAGGCAGAGTAGAAAAAAAAGGAATCCCCTGTGTTTAATTGACACTTTATAATGTTGCAAAGTGAATATTGTTCTTTTGCTGCATGTTTTCTTTTTTCTCTTTGTTACAGATGGTGCAAAGTGAATCTCGTTCTGCTCCTGTACATTTTTCTGTTTATTTCTGTAAAGAAAACAAGGGTAAAATGGTGTTCTGAAATGCAACTGTTTATAAAACACAAAAATACATGAAAGCAGACGTGTAGTGTGTTTTTGTTTTTCTCTTTTCTTAGTGCATATGGAATAGCTCTTGTGATATGGGGAACACTTTGAGGTAGTGCATTTGTTATTTTTCCCATATAGATAAAACAACATAAGTTGTCTAAAAGTAAGGCTTAGTAATTATAAATAGTTGTGTGCGTGATTCCACTCAGGTGTGTGTGTGTGTGTGGTTTCTGAGTGTAATACAATACAATAGTCCTTGCTGGGCATACATGAATCAGCAAAAATAGGCCTATGGAAACATAATTCACTAATGTAAATAAATTAGTGATAATACCACATGTTATTGTGAATACTTTATAGAAACATAGTTCACTGGTGTAGATAAATCAGTGATAACAGCCATAGGTGGCCCTCTATATGAAAATGTGGTGTTTCTGAATAATGTAGGTCTGAGACCTCTAGAGATCACATGAACAGTCTAAACAAAAGAAGGGGGGGTTTGTATGTTGGGGCCACAAATAAAACCAAGAAATTATGCTCACCAAAATACCACCAACAAAAACGTATACCACTAAATGATCCTATATAACGTAATGAGGAATGCTCACTGAAAGGAAGTAAGGCCAGACCCAATCTAAATGCAAGGAGTAGTCATCACCAAGTTACCATTATTTTGGCGGTAATAAAATACCGCCAGACCCGAAATCTACACAAAATACCCTACAGCTCCCTCCTTTGGAATAGCATCCCTCTACGTCTTCATCATGACCTCCTTAAGTTTCAAAAAAGCCTCAAGACCTTTGTCTTTACTTCATCCTTCCCTCATCTCTTCCTTGCTAATTATACAGTAGAGTGACAAATGTGCATGGTCCTTATGTTTCCTCAGGGGCCTGACCTGCCACCTCCCTCATGCCAACCACTGTCTTTGTACTGCACTTACATAGGCTCACCCTCATGGGTGGTTGCACTTATGTTCTCTCATCTTAGCACTTCATCCTGAGCACTTCTCCATGAGCACCACAGCACCTATCCTTTACCCCCTTCCCCTCTGCACTTGCACGTTCTGAACACTCACAAGGCATAGCAGGTTCATCTCCCCTCCCTTTTATTCTCATTATTTGTTTGTAGTATTAATTCAATTATTTATCATTGTTGTAATTCATTGTTTACCTTCTCCTGTCCCCACCCTGTTGACCTGTGGGCACTTTGAAACAGTTTTTGCTAATTGTATAAGAGCTTAACTAATGACCAATACATAAATAAAATAAATAATAGTTATTGCCCAAGCCCTTCCCAGGTCTCCCGCCGCTCCCGTTACCTTTGGCTAAGTGGGTGCGCGTCACTGGTTCTTCCTGGGGTCGTGGGCTGGCTTCTCTTCATTAAACACTCCCAGCGTTTCTCTCTCCGGCGTCTTCAGTTCCTCTGCTGCTCCTCAGGGGCTTTGGTTTAGTGGTTCATGTACTGTTTGTAGACTACATGGTCCACCGCCTTGAGGTCACAACACCACCTGTGTTCTCCCTTGAGTGGATTGTACACCAAAGTACAAAGCTATATGAAGTACTCTATTGTCAGGGTAGAGAAAGTGATAAAATGCAAGATACTAGACCAAAATCTAAAGAACCCTCAGCAACAGTGATGGAAATCAGGTCAGCCAAAATGTCCCTTGAGTCTGCTCAAAGTCCAGGTAAAAATAATTTGACACCTGAACAAAGGGGTAATCAACAAAGATCATCACTTCCTGTACCAATGTTTCAATCACATGATCCTAGTAATAGGGAGAGCTACATTAGCCCCAGGTACTTAGGAGATAGGCCCCGGGTAGGCTATCGGCCTGATATGTCAGGTATGAACAATAACCAGAGACAAAATCAGGATCAAAGAAATCATGGTCCCTACCAGACATTGGGGACACAGAGCAGATTTGATCCCAATACCATGATATATGGTAATCAAGATAGACCCCGATATGTGGATCGATTTGCTGATAATGGAATCAACATAGGGGTCAATACCCACAACATGAGAGACAGGACCTGAGGCAGAATATGAATAATGCTCCATGTCAGTACAATGATTCCCCACCAGCGGATTACAACCAAAGGATGGGTGCACCCCGATCCCCTCCATATATGAATCAAGAGTTCAGGAACAACCCCAATAGAAATCATTCACCTGAGAGGTACCAGAATAGATCCAATCAGGGGGAAAACAACCAATATCGATCTAGGCCACAGAGGGAGGATTTTAGAGAGATGGAAAGATTCCAGTGTCTCGAGGCCCAAGTGAAAATGTTAGCTGAGCAAATAGGAAAGCTCTGTACAGCACAAAAACAGTAATCAAAGGAGGGGGCAGAAAGCCATAGCAATGACTGGGTGGTTTCTAAAAAGTGACTATGTACTTATAATACCTGCAGTGTCAAAAAGACAGATTGCTCTGATGTGATTATGCATACCTACTTTGAGATGCCTAATGATTTAAAAGTGAAAGTACCAGTAAATGAACATGTGACAGAAATTGCAAATACATCTAAAAGAGAGATACGGTTTAACCTAGAGCTAAATCAAACGTTGGAGATCTGTACAAATGAAACAGGAAAACCTGTAATTCCAAAAGAACAAAGAGACAGATTTAAGAAAAACGACTCATGCATGGGGAATACCAGTGAACAGGGACTAAGTGGGAATGCTATAACTCCTTCCCTGGGCAATCAGAGCAATAACCAAACACAGGCAGAAAAAAGAAATACTCAAAAGGAGGGTACAGGTCAATCACCTGAAGAATTCTTTGAGCCACATATTTTTGAAGAAGTTAAAAGGGCTGGTACCACACTAAATAATCACAAATGCACAGGGTTAGACAATGACAAGTTGCCAAATGATGTTGTTACACATGTTCAGTTGGAGGATTGTAGTGTGACCTCTGATGATACCTGGATGGATGGGCGAACAGTGACCACACTCCAAAAAACCTCTGAACATGGAGGAATGAATAAAGTCTCCCACGCAGAAATGGGCAAAAAGGAGGGAAAAATGTTATTCCATTTACCAATGTGCTTAGCCAAAAGTGAAAAAGGCCTGAGAAAGGTGAGCCCTGAAATCAGTAAGAATTCACACTTCTTATGTGTGTTAGAGGAAGTTTAAGACACTTATTATGCTCCCATCACTGTAGAAGAAAAATGCAAAACATTTGCAATGATTGACACTGGCGCACAGGCCACAATTATGTCTAAAGAATTGGTAAAGAGTATCAATGAAAGGAAATCCCCACAGAATCAGATCACAGTGAAGGAAAATCAAGGTCCAGTGCATAATTTTAACGGGCAGGAGGTGCCTATTATAGGCGTCACCGAGGTTGACATAAAGATAGGTAAACACAGAATGAAACAGGAGGTATTAGTCACATCCATTTGTGAAATTCCATTTCTGATGGGAACAGATTGCCTGAAAAGATTGTCTCCTTTCATAGATGGGGTGAATAGAGTACTGTGGTCCTTAACCAAAAAAACCATTGAGACCTAAGAAACTAAAATCACAAAACAGCAATATAAATGAATGTCACACCGTTGCCAAAAAAAAATTATGCAGTGGCGGTATATCTCCAGAATAGCTGCATCCCTAGCGTCACTGTTATATTAATGTGTCAAGACAAAATGCAGAGTGAAAATGAAAAACTACCTGTACAAATATACTTGGACCCCAGGAAAAAATGGCAAACTGCCATAGATGAGCACACATTACATTTTTATGAGCAGATTTGAGGGAGTTAAATAAAAGAGTGCCAGTAACCAGATGGCCACTGCCATTCATTGATCAAGGCCTAGCTCAGGTACATGGTTCAAAAGTGTTTACCACATTAGATCTCACCTCTGGATATTGGTGCTTGCCATTGGCAGAGGAGAATCAGAATTCATTTTCATTTTCATTTGATAAGACTCAATACGCATGGGTTAGAGTTCCATTTGGGTATGTCAATAGTGGGAGTGAATTTGGAATATTTTTGAGAAAGGCCATGCCTGATGCAGCGGAAGGAGGTACCATAGTTTATGTGGATGATGTCCTGATAAAGAACGAGAGCTTGAAAAACCACTTTGATGAAATAAGACATGTTCTTGGCCAATTGCAGAAAGCAGGTACCAAGGTATCTTTACAAAAAGCACAATGGTGCAAGAAAAAAGTGAATTTTCTAGGCCATGAAATGACTGAATATGGACTAAACCCACAGAAGAAGAAAATAGAAGCCATACAAAAACTAAGAGACCCTAAAAATGTGAAAGGGGTAAAAAGTGTATTAGGAATGACAGGCTATAACAGGAAGTTCATTGAAAATTATGCTGAAATTACTCAACCATTGACTAAACTGCTAAAGCTGAATACACCCTGGAAGTGGGAAAAAGAGCAGTCGGAGGCAGTGGCTAAATTAAAGGATTGTCTTGTAAAAGCACCATGTTTAGCATACTCCATAAAGGATAGGGATTTCTTTATAGAAATAGGTTTCTCTGAACATTGTATGTCAGCAGTGTTATCACAAAAACATGATTTGAATCACAAAACCATTTCCTATGCAAGTAAGGCGTTTTCTCAAGTTGAAATTAAATTCAATGAATGTGAAAAGGCCCTATTGACCACTGTGTGGGCACTACAACATTTCTACCCAATTGTTCAGGGAGAAAAGGTGATTATTGAGACAAATCATCAACCTTTGCAGTTTTTAGAGAGTAAAAGAATTAGGTCAGGTAATCTAGCACAGTCCAGAATCACTTCATGGACACTGGCATTGCAGGGTTTTCCTGTAGAAGTGAGATATGGCCAAAATTAAAAAAAAGCCCAGTTGCTCAAGGTTTAGCAGATCTACATGACTGTGCAGCTGAACATGCATCAAATGAAGTAGAAGTGGAATCTAGTTTACAGGAATTTGGACAGTCACTGCATAAAGCTTTTAATGAAAAGTCATGCAAGGATTTGCCAACTGTATATGTTGACGGCTGTGCTTTTCACATTGAAAATGACAGTGATAAACAATTAGTGTCAGGGATAGGAAATATATGATTGAAATGTGAAGGCATCCCTAGTATAGGGATGAGGACTGGAGCTAGGAGCAGTCAAGTAGTGGAATTGGCAGCCATTTATAAAGCAATTACTACTGCAGTTAATAATAAATTTAGTGAAATTGTCCTGGTAACTGATTCTGATTATGCACGAAATAGCTTTGTGGAATATTTACCTGGGTGGAAAGCGAGAGGCATGATTACATACAACAAAAAGCCACTTAAACATGGAAAAATTATACAAGCCATAGACAAATTGGTGTCAGAGAATGATTTGACAATATACTGGAGAAAAATTCATGGACATTTAAAATCTCCAGGAGAGGATAAGGAGGGGAATGATAAGGCAGATCACCTAGCTAAAATTGGGGCTGTAATGGGAGAATTGCTACCTATTGAACATTTACTGGGTGAAATACAAATTGATGCAGTAACACGCTCCAAAGCACCAAAGGAGCTAGAACAACCAGTGGTACAGTGGAGTTATGATACATCAGATCAAGATCTGATTAAGGCACAAAAGGATGATCCAATTTTGGGAATATATTATAATCATTTGATAGACCCTGAACAAAACCCTTTAACAGAAAATGATTGTGTGGCAAAAGAAGAGATAAGAGTACTATTAAAGAATACAAAACGAATTAGACTACCGGATGGGCTCATGATTAGAGAGTCCATAACAGGACAAAAACAGTGGGTGGTGCCTCTTTCATTCAGATGGCTAATGCTACACCATGCACATGATGCGATAACTGCAGGCCAGAGAGGTTCACAAAAAACATTGGAGATACTAAAAGATTATCCTTACTGGCCACATATGTCCCCGGATGTGGCATTATATACTAGAGTATGTCTAGTATGTTCCCAATTTAAACCCGCTTCACCAATGCATAGAGCCCCATTAATGAAAAGATGCTTAACTCTTCCATGGTCAGATTTGCAAATAGACTATGTAGGGCCTGTAAAGAGGTTTAGCAGGGGGAACCGTTATATTAGGAGTGTGGTGTGTTTGATCTCAAAATGGATTGAGTGTATTCCTGCACCAGAATGTAGTGCGCAAACAGCAGCTACATTACTGGTGAATTATGTGTTTTCAAGATTTGGGTTACCACAAAGAATACAATCAGACAGGGGAAGCCATTTCACATGCACTCTAATGAGTAAGGTATGGCAAATACTGGGAGTGAAAAGAAAATTACATATTGCATATCGAGCTGCTTCTTCTGGGGGAGTTGAACGCTGCAATAGGTCTGTTGTGGACACATTAAAGAAGTTTGTGGCAGAAGCAGGTTCCAGTTGGGATTTACGTTTACCTTTGGTTCTAATGGCAATCAGATCAACTCCTGCCAAAGCAACAGGTATTAGCCCCCATGAGGTTTTGACAGGTAGGAAAATGGTGTTACTGCAACACCTACTATACAGAACACATGAGCAGACACTTGTAAGCGCATCTACAGTTCATGAATACATGGATGAGCTGAGGAAGCATTTACAACATGCATTTGCTTTTGTACAGCGAAATCTAGAAAGAGCTGCTGACAGTGCGAAGTCATATTATGATAAAAAGACATCAGTGAAAGAGTATTGTGTGGGCGATCAGGTGTATACATTTCATTTTGGAAAAGGTAAACAGAAAAATTCTAAATTTGTGACAGCCTGGCAAGGGCCATTTCGAATTATAGATAAGATCTCTCCCGTGGTATACAACATTTTGAAAACTGAAGATGAAACAGTAACAGAACAGTTTGTTCATGTAAATCAAATTAAACCATGCCACCCCAAACATGAGGTAAGGAGATTTGAGCATGTAGAAACAGATAAAGCCACTTGAATACATGAAAGAAAATAAATGAGTTTAATCATAGAGCAACGGCAGAGAAATAAAATAGGGGTGATTCATTATTGTAATGGAACACAAACACTGTGACATATATATATATATATATATTTTTAAAAAAATGGAGACTGAAATTAATGGAGTTATTTTACAAAATTAAAATGTGTTAAATGTTGAATGCTATTTTATGTATGTTTGTTTTCTCTCTAACATGTGCTTAATTTCAGAAGGCGAGAGGGAGAGGGCGAAATGATTTATGAAGTGCATGGACATATATATATAATTTTATTTTTGGCAAAAGGGTGAAGTTAGCATTGTGCTATATACTTAATTTGTTTTTTTTGTATTTGATTTAGACTATTGATTAACACATTTTGGCTTGGAGGTCACGGGACCGGAGGACACGGGAGAAGATGGAGTCCTGGAGTCCACGCGGACAGATTCCGGAGAAGCCCCGGAAGGGGGCGAAGACCAAGGCTACAAAGCAAGCAGCATTGATGATGACACCGACAATATGGATAATTATGATGACATTCAGAGGGAACTTCAAAATTTTAGAAGCACAGGTTGTCATTGAGCCTGGACCAGCATCTGGTATTGCGGTAGAAGAAGCACCAGGATTCATCATGAGTGATAGAAGGATGATTTTCCAGAACATTTATACACCCTTGAATCCTGATACTCTGATGGAAAAACATTTTAACAATACTGAAATTAAAGCTGAGCAAACTAAGGAGTGGCTGGAACTAAGAAAAGAGGACGCAAAGCAGTCAATAAGAGATATGTTGATGTAATTGGAGAAAACATTTGTGAATTCAGCAGACATAAAGAAAAGGAGAGGAAAAAGAGGAGCAGTAATGCTTGCAGTCTCATTGGTGATGTTTATAATTGGAGCCATAATAGGTACCACGAGGTCAACAGCCAATGCCGTTTCAATAGGGACGCTGAGTACTAAAGCACAACAACTGAGTGTTGACCTAGAAATAATACAAAAAACCTTAGATGGAATTAGACGGGGATTAGATGAACAAGTAAGGTTCATGAATGAAACTGCGGTCATATTGAATGAACAAGCGGATGTGATTCAACGGGCAACTAAATTGATTATTAAGCATGACTGAACGTTAAGTGAGATACTGAATATAATGAGTCCTGTTGATAGACTATTGACGAATTACATGAGAGAAATTCAAACTGCAATTTCACCAATTGATTCGAGGACATATACCATTGTACTTCGTTTCACAGGATATTATTCATCAAATGATAGAAAGGTTGACCAGAAGGGAGATTGATATGGTACAAGTGAAAATTGCATTTGAAATGGGCAATGCAATGCCCTTATATGTGGATTTGGAAGGGTTGGAAATAGGGTTTTTATTATGCATCCCATACATAGCTCCTGAACTTATTTATCAAACTAAGTGGGTGCACAATGTGGGATTTTGGCAAGAAGATAAGTTTATTAAGATCAAGACTCCAGAAGTGATGGCATTTCAGTCATGGGAGCCTGAGGTTTACTTGATCCCAAATTTGGAAACCTGTGTAAAATTTAAAGAACAAAATTACATGTGTCCGGGTAAACTGTTTGTTCCTGATGCTACAGATGCTATTTGTGGTTTGAAATCTGACCCAAGTATATCAGGAGGATGTGAAGTAATTATTAGCAATATGGGGCGGTGAAGAGTTGGCACAAGCTAAAATGGTCAAAGGTAAATGGTTGGTCAGCACCTGTATGAAGAATCTAACAGTGGTTCATTTAAATCATGGAACATTTGTCGTCAAACAGGTGAAATATAATGTGTTTTACTTACAGGTTCCGAAGGACACAATTGTTTCAATTGGAGGTTTAACATTATTTCACATTACAAACAATATTTGGGAAAGCCAAGTAGAAAATATTGAATTTTTTCAAAGGAATACATTTCCAATAGACCCGGATGTGGAGTTCTTATTGAATCATAAAGAAAAGCATGTTATGAAAATGAATTTAAGAAAAAACAATATCACAGTCAGTAACCTGGGTATAATAGAAGTGGAAAAGTTTAATTGGGGAACCTGGGGGGAACGTTCTATGGTGGGTTTAGCTGTTATAGTGCTCATAATGGGGGGATGGTTAATTATTTTGTCTGTAAAGGGGAAGATGTTGCTCATGATATTAGCTACAACAGGGAATGAAAGATATCCCAATATGCATGCATTTTAAGAAAAGGAGCAAGGTGAGTTTCTTCAAATTGTGGCATGGACCATTGCCAAATTCTCAGAAAAAGGAGGGTTTGTAGTATAATTTATTGTATTTTGGAGTGAAGCGCCATACCATGGGATCACATTATTACTATAATGCGGCACACATACAGCCAGCCAGATGTTGCCAGTGCAACATATGGATATGCAAATGAAGACAGGTTACAGATTTAAAAGCATAATAGAATTATTTATTTTTCTTTCTTATTTGAAATGCCTCATTCACAGGAGAACACATTAGCTATCTAATTGACTGACTTAATTAACCAATACTAACACTAATTCTAACAAAATAACATTATAATGTGCTCTCAATGTAGAAAAAGGAGGCAGGAAAGGCCTGTTCTGAGATTCAGTTTAAACGTGCATTTTTCTCTGATTTTTCTGGCTGCGCTGAAATGTGAAGGACGGAAAGGCAACAGGAAATCAAACAGAAACAGTTATTACAATATGAAGATCCCATTGTTTGTGAAACAGGGGTGGCAACCTAATACACTTTCTGTTAATATGATTGGAGGGAAGTATATCTGAAGACAGGCTGCGTAAGCAACAGAGCTTTGCTGGACAAGCTCTGACAGAATTATGGTCAGTTCACTTTTGCGGAGCTGCTGTGAGGTCGCCTTTGCTGGGCTGCTGGGAGGAGTCGTTCCAGCTGCACTGCTGACCTTCAGAGACTGGGGGTTCCTGGTTACTTGGCACCAGCTTGAGAACTGCAGATTGCAGATTGAACTGCATGTTCTTGCTGTGCACTTTAAAAAGAAAATGCCGGGCCCATTCATCGGAGGCCATGAGCCAAGGGAGATTGCGTGTGGGAGAACTACAGATAACTGGTAATTATCAAAGTGAATGGAGATTATTGTGACTGCTGTACGAATTACCTAATATATATCAGGCAGGCAGAGTAGAAAAAAAAGGAATCCCCTGTGTTTAATTGACACTTTATAATGTTGCAAAGTGAATATTGTTCTTTTGCTGCATGTTTTCTTTTTTCTCTTTGTTACAGATGGTGCAAAGTGAATCTCGTTCTGCTCCTGTACATTTTTCTGTTTATTTCTGTAAAGAAAACAAGGGTAAAATGGTGTTCTGAAATGCAACTGTTTATAAAACACAAAAATACATGAAAGCAGACGTGTAGTGTGTTTTTGTTTTTCTCTTTTCTTAGTGCATATGGAATAGCTCTTGTGATATGGGGAACACTTTGAGGTAGTGCATTTGTTATTTTTCCCATATAGATAAAACAACATAAGTTGTCTAAAAGTAAGGCTTAGTAATTATAAATAGTTGTGTGCGTGATTCCACTCAGGTGTGTGTGTGTGTGTGGTTTCTGAGTGTAATACAATACAATAGTCCTTGCTGGGCATACATGAATCAGCAAAAATAGGCCTATGGAAACATAATTCACTAATGTAAATAAATTAGTGATAATACCACATGTTATTGTGAATACTTTATAGAAACATAGTTCACTGGTGTAGATAAATCAGTGATAACAGCCATAGGTGGCCCTCTATATGAAAATGTGGTGTTTCTGAATAATGTAGGTCTGAGACCTCTAGAGATCACATGAACAGTCTAAACAAAAGAAGGGGGGGTTTGTATGTTGGGGCCACAAATAAAACCAAGAAATTATGCTCACCAAAATACCACCAACAAAAACGTATACCACTAAATGATCCTATATAACGTAATGAGGAATGCTCACTGAAAGGAAGTAAGGCCAGACCCAATCTAAATGCAAGGAGTAGTCATCACCAAGTTACCATTATTTTGGCGGTAATAAAATACCGCCAGACCCGAAATCTACACAAAATACCCTACAGCTCCCTCCTTTGGAATAGCATCCCTCTACGTCTTCATCATGACCTCCTTAAGTTTCAAAAAAGCCTCAAGACCTTTGTCTTTACTTCATCCTTCCCTCATCTCTTCCTTGCTAATTATACAGTAGAGTGACAAATGTGCATGGTCCTTATGTTTCCTCAGGGGCCTGACCTGCCACCTCCCTCATGCCAACCACTGTCTTTGTACTGCACTTACATAGGCTCACCCTCATGGGTGGTTGCACTTATGTTCTCTCATCTTAGCACTTCATCCTGAGCACTTCTCCATGAGCACCACAGCACCTATCCTTTACCCCCTTCCCCTCTGCACTTGCACGTTCTGAACACTCACAAGGCATAGCAGGTTCATCTCCCCTCCCTTTTATTCTCATTATTTGTTTGTAGTATTCATTCAATTATTTATCATTGTTGTAATTCATTGTTTACCTTCTCCTGTCCCCACCCTGTTGACCTGTGGGCACTTTGAAACAGTTTTTGCTAATTGTATAAGAGCTTAACTAATGACCAATACATAAATAAAATAAATAATAGTTATTGCCCAAGCCCTTCCCAGGTCTCCCGCCGCTCCCGTTACCTTTGGCTAAGTGGGTGCGCGTCACTGGTTCTTCCTGGGGTCGTGGGCTGGCTTCTCTTCATTAAACACTCCCAGCGTTTCTCTCTCCGGCGTCTTCAGTTCCTCTGCTGCTCCTCAGGGGCTTTGGTTTAGTGGTTCATGTACTGTTTGTAGACTACATGGTCCACCGCCTTGAGGTCACAACACCACCTGTGTTCTCCCACTATTGAAGTGAGCCCGTTTCTCGCTCACAGATGTCCTCTCCAGCAGCTTCACACCATCCTCTCGACTCAGAACCAGCTACCTTCCACTGACTTTTCTTCCCCAGGTTTGAACTTTCCAGGCTGTGCTGGCTCAAGGCCGGCTTCTGTCTTCAGCCAGTCATTCCTCTGTTTTTATCCCATGGTTCTGCTTCTTCCTAAGCAGAAGATCATAGTCCTTCCTTTGTTCCCAAGAGGTATCATTTATGGCTCCTTGGTAGCAACTCTTCTCAGTGCTGTCTGTCTTAAATAAAGGAGTGATTGATATTACTCCTTTACTCTTCTTCTTCTCATTACCGTTGGGTTCCAACCTATTGCCATTCTTCATGTTTCATTTAATCTTCTTCTCGTTGGTTTCAGGTCTTAGTTGAGTAAAAGAAGAGATGTTTTAGTAGTAGACAGTAGTTTGTTCAGGTTGTGATATTGGCGGGGCTTTATAGGAAAGAGGATAATGGAGTTCCTTAATGTAATGGGAGTTCTTGCCCTCAAGAAAGGAGTGTCTCCCTCCGAGGTCCCGCTTGCCGCCACCTCTAGGGGGAATGTTGCATAGCTGGCTCACCTCCATAGCCTCATACAGAAGGGCTCCCCTCTTGTGAGAAGTGGAGAGATCCCTTGAATCATCACAAATCTTTAGTGGGAAGAAGGGTCTTAAAGTAACCTATTTTCTTCCTCGCACGCAAGTCCCCTGCAGTGATAACAATTAGGGTTTTGCGTTAACTTTCCCATTTTTACTGAATGTCACTTCCATGCAGCCTAAGAGTTGAGGTAATTACTTACCAAAGAACTCGTATTGATAAAAGCATTGAGGACAGAGCCCCAGGTATCCTGAAGCTGGGGGTAACCCTCAATGATGTGTTGCATTTGAAGTATGGCACTTTCTGGATACTTCACTATAATAACTACAAGATAGGGCTTACTAATGTGTAAGGGAAAGAGAGCTTTATCAGGAAGCAGTGCACACAAAAATGATTGGTCCCTGTAACTCTTGTTATCCTTATGTTGGACGTGGGAAGCATGTCCTCTTCCTGAATGCATGTTTAAAAGCTGGAAGACAAGACCTGTAATACACACCTCACTTGGAATTGCATCTAGGCTGTACTCCTTTCCATTAAACTTGGTATAAATAACAGGTATATTACTTCAGTTCTCAGAAGCAAGACTAATCCAGCGTGAACCTGATATTTGATGAAGACAATTTAGAAATGAGTCCCTGAATGGCACACCAGGTGATAGGTTCATCTTCAGTTTGTATTCCCCGCAATTCAACAGACAACATTTGAAGACTGAGAGCAATAAGATCAGTCAAGCACAGGCTCTTTGGCTGTTCTTCCCATCTACCATGCCAGGTGACATCATAGTCCAATCCACTGCTCTATTAAGTTCAACTACACCAACCACCACCATTGACTGGTTACCCACTCCCAGCCACAGTGTAAGTCCCACTTTCCACAAAGACACAGAACAGTGTAGGAGCGCATCTTATCCACTGCCTCGCCCTAAAATCCAGGTCAGGTTCCCACATGCACCATCAGCAACAGTTGTAGACTCTACTGGATATCACTCCTCTTTGCCAAATACACATCTGAGTCTTGAGGTCTCCATCTCAAACAATGTATCCAAAATTAACTAGCAGTCTGGCATGCTACAATGCCGCCACATTGTCACAAGCCAGTGATATTTGATTATTTCTTTGTCTGGGATACCCAGGCTCCCTGTGCCCCCTTACAAGCGCTCATGTGAGGATGCAGCAATGTAAATCAAATTAAAACAAAAAACAAACCAGGATGAGCATTTTATGAAACATTAAGCCTATTTTCACTTATCATCTGGGTCAGTTTCATATGATGTTAACGAAAAATGCCATAACAAAAACATTTTTACTGACATCTAATTACCACATTCTGTATTTAAATGTATTTCTTATTTGGGGGGTCCCTACCAAACCCCTTTTTTGCAATGATTATAACCCCACCTCAACCTGCTCCCTACCCTTTTTAATCTCTTACCCCACCCCCCATATATTTAATGACAAATTCAGTGCCCCTCATCCATTAAAACCACTGCGCATGCACGTGTTCGAGGAATGGTTTGCTGAGTGGTGCTGTCTTGCTGTCTGGTGTACTAGCTTACAGCAAAGGCAGCATTATCCATGCCTGTTGCTGCACTATTAAGGTGGGCAATTCATTGCATTAATCGTTTCCCAATCGCAGGGTTTTACTTTGTAATTATTCTTTGTAATTGCATTTGAATTAATGGCGCTGCAAAAATTTACTCTGAAAACACGCATGCCGCATGATGCCGGGCAGCCGTCCTCTCCAGTGCAATCACAAATGGTGCCAACCAAAAGCCCTGTGAAAAAATCAACGTTTTTTCCTGTGAGTTTAGCGAACATTCGATTACAGCGCTCGCAGTGAGCAAGTCTTTGCCAAAAAAATACTGTCCAGCCAGTATCGACCCCAGCTACTTGACTACACACCCCACTCCAGAGAGTTTGGTGGTGCATGCGGCTACGGCCCCGGCAAAACAGGCATCGTACCCTACCATCTGTCCTGATAGGGACGAGAAACGTTTTGATGGCTGGGCGAAGAAAGTGTTTTCTTCAGGGGGTATGGCTTTACAGGCAGCCAACTCTGTGTGCGCCTTAGCACGTTTCACTCATAATCTGTGGAATTGTGTCTCTTTGGCGGCTGAACACATTCCCGAAGGGGAGGAACGGGATGGCTTTCTTGTTCTTGTTCTGGATGGCAAGGAGGCCATGTGTGAATCCGTTCAGTCGGGTCTGGACATGGCAGATTGTGTCAGCCGGTCCATGGCGGCGAGCACCGTAATGCGCAGATTTGCGTGGTTGCGGAAGTCGGGGTTTGCTCCTGATGTACAAGCCCAGCTTCTCAACATGCCTTTTGATGGTGAACATCTTTTTGGCAGCAAGGCTGATGAGAGCCTTGAGAGGTTGCAGACCTCCAAAGCTGCAGCAAAGTCGTTGAGCGCTGCCGTTCGCCAATCTCTGACTTTTCGTCCTAGGGGACAGCAATGAAGGGGAGTTTCCTTTCGATATTACTAATCCTTTGGTAGATCGAGAGGAGCTGCAAGGCAAAGGGGTCATCATAGGAGTACCAGAGGTGGAAAACAAGGTACTCAAGGTGCCAAGGCCGCTCGGGCAGTTGCCTGTTTACCCTCAGGCAATGCCGCAGCCGCTTCAGCTCAGTCATCAGGCCATGTCCCATGGTTCGCCGGTTGGGGGAAGGCTGGCGCAGCATCTTGTAGAATGGCGTGCCATTACTTCAGATGTGTGGGTTCTGGAGATCATAGCCCGCGGCTACTGTCTTCCTTTACGGCAGAGGCCTCATGACAATCCACCAGGGAATCTCTCTTTGAGGAGTCCAGATCCGCTCCTTGCGCAGGAAATAAAATCCCTGCTGGAGAAAGGTGCCATAGAACTGGTGCCTGTAGCAGAGAGGAACAAGGGATGGAATTCCCCTTATTTTTTGATTTCGAAGAAAGATGGAGGATTTGCGTGGTTTGAGCAAGCTCCTCAGGAAGGACAAGTTCAAGATGGTTACTCTCTCTCAAGTCCTCCAGGCCCTTCAACTTCAGGACTGGTTGGTGTCTCTCGACCTCAAGGACGCTTTACTTTCATGTGCCGATCCATCCCAAGCACAAGAAGTACCTGAGGTTCGCGGTTGGCGACTCGCACTTTCAGTTTCGGGTCCTGCGGTTCGGATTGACTTCCGCCCCGAGGGTTTTCACCAAGCTCATGGTGGTGGTAGCAAGGTATCTCAGGAAAGGGGGGATTAACGTCTACCCCTACCTGGATGATAGGTTGATCGGGGCGCGCTCTCCCGAGCAAGTCCTGGATCATCTGTCTGTCACCTGCCACTCCCTTCACAAGCTGGGCTTCTCCCTCAACTTAAAGAAGTCCCACTTGACGCCAACGCAGCGGCTCCAGTACAATCGAGCAGTGCTCGACGCGTCCCTGGGGCAGTGTTTCCCTCCCCAGGTGAGGGCTAATCACATTCAGCAGATGGTGCACAAGTTTCAACATGCCCAGAGTCTCCCAGCATTCGAGGTCTTGAGGTTGCTCGGCCTCATGGCATCCTGCATTCTTCTGGTGCCAGAGGCCAGGTTGCAGATGAGATCTCTGCAATGGGCTCTCAAGATGCAGTGGTCACAGTCCTCAGGCAGAATGTCAGACCCCGTTCAGGTGCCGCCCTCGGTCGCCCAGGATCTTCTGTGGTGGGCCTTCGAAGGCAATCTGATGAGGGGGGCTCCATTTTGGCTACCCTGGCCAGAGGTGACGATTGTGACGGACTCATCCCTCACGGGATGGGGAGCTCATGCCAACAAGTTGACAGTCAGCAGTTGTTGGTCTCTGTCAGAGTTCAGACTCCATATCAGTCTGTTGGAGCTGAGGGCCGTCAGGCTTGCCCTGAAGGCTTTTCTGCCGACTGTGCGAGGAAAGAATGTCCTGATTCTGACGGACAGCACAGTGGCCATGCACTACCTCAACAAAAGGGGGGAGGTAGGGTCACTTCATCTGTGCAGGGAGGTGATGCAGCTCTGGTTCTGGGCCATCCAGCAGGAAATTTCGATCTCGGCAGTTCATCTGGCCGGAGATGAAAACTAGACGGCGGACGCTCTGAGCAGGCAGAGCGTGATCTCTCACGAGTGGGAGCTGGCTCAGGAGATTCTCCTGGAGATCTTCACCTTTTGGGGACCCCACAAGTGGATCTCTTCACCTCCAGTGTCAACCGGAAGTGCGAAAGGTTCTGCTCACGGGAATTTCCTCCAAGAGGAGCCTTAGGGGATGCGTTCATGGTGGAGGGGTCCTTCCCACAGCTGTATGCGTTTCCTCCAGTCCCCGCCATCCCGCAAGTGCTGCAGAGGTTATGGAGGTTCTGTTCCCGGATGATCCTCATTGCTCCGGCATGGGCCCGGAGAGCGTGCTACCCTGACCTTCTCGACTTGTCCATCTGCCCTCCACGCCGTCTTCCCTACCGAGACGATCTGCTCTCATGGGAGAGGGGGGTCAGGTTCTCCATCCAGAGGTCAGATCCCTCAACCTTCACGCTTGGCCTCTGAAAGGTTGAGGTATAAGGATTGGGACCTCCCTGAAGACGTGATGGAGGTGTTGCTTTCGGCCAGACGGCCTGCAACAAAGTTCCTGTACTGTTGCCGTTGGAGAAAGTTGTGCGACTGGTGCAGGGTTAAGAATGTAGATCCTTTTTCATGTGACATTCCTGTGGTTCTGTCTTTTTTGCTTTCGTTAGCCCAGAAGGGCCTGCAAGTGGGTATCAGTTTCTGAAAGGGCTCACTAATGTGTTTCCATGTGCCCGGTTGGGATTTGAACCTTGTTCTAAAATTCCTAATGGATGCTCCATTTGAGCCTTCACATTCTTGTCCTTTGAGACTGTTAACACTTAAAACTGTATTTTTAGTTGCGGTTACTTCGGATCGCAGAGTTAGTGAGTTGCAGGCACTTTCTGTTAAGCCACTTTTCACAGTGTTTCATAAGGGCAGGGTTGTCCTTAGGGTTCGTCCTTCCTTTCTTCCGAAAGTGGTGTCGGAATTTCAATTAAGCCAGAAGGTCATTCTTCCGGCATTTTGTCCTCCTCCGCATCCTGGTAAGGAAGAGGAGAGGCTCCATAGGTTGGATCCTAGGAGAGCTTTAAGTTTCTACATTTCATGCATGTCCCGGGTCAGAGTGGACGATCAGCTCTTTATAGGTTACGCTGGAAGGCGGTTGGGACAAGCTATTACTAATCAGACTTTGTGTAGATGGATTATCTTGGCAATTTCTGAATGTTACCGCTTGGCGGGTCAGGACCCTCTGGTAGGCTTACGGACCCATTCTACTAGGTGTATGGCTGCCTCTACTGCCCTGCAGAGGGGTGTTCCTATTCGTAACATCTGTGAAGCAGCCACATGGGCTTCGGTCCATACTTTTGTAAGACACTACTCCCTAGATTCTATCCATGGGCAGGATATGGCCTTTGGCAAGGTGGTCCTTTACTCTGCAATTTAATTGGGCATTCTACATTTCTATATTCTAAATTCTTTTCCCTCCTCCATACCTTGGTACTGCTTTGGGAGTCTGTCATAGATATGGAATACGTCGGAGGACCCAATCCCCTCGAAGAACAAGTTACTCTCTTACCTTTTAACGTTCTTTCGATGGGATGGTCCGACAACGTATTCCATATCGCTCCCTCCTTATCTGCCCCGCTACAGAATTTCTTATGCGATTGCAGCTCACGTTTCCTCAAGGCTTTCTGTGGTCATACTGGCAGACGATTGGTGCCACACGTTCTGGGACAAAAACTACAACTGAGGCTATGGGCGCTGTGCATCCTACTTATAACATCCGGTGACGTTGGCACAACGGAGGCCCTCGAGGACAGCGTATCGATGTCATTGACGCAGGACGCAGACGCCGAAAATTTTCCGAAGCAGCACAGCTGTGGAGATTACCTGTCATAGATATGGAATATGTCGTCGGACCATCCCATCGAAAGAACGTTACCAGGTAGGAGAGTAACTTGTTCTTCTCTATCATGACCATTTCAGACATTGTCATTAAAAAACAATATTGATTGAGTGGCGCAGTATTTATACATGGGTCTATTGTGGCCAATGCATTTCGGACTTGGTCCGTCCTCAGGGTGACCATTAATTCAGTCAACCAAAACAAAAAGTAAAGGTTATGAAAATAATAAAGGGTAAACACACACAGAGCAACTAGGTGCTTATTTCATGTTGATATGACCTCAAACCCTCTAAATCTACCAAACATAATAATGTTATGCTACCTTAGTGCAACTCTTTCCTAAAGTGTCACCAAATATAATTCATGTGTGGATGACCTGCGCTTCACGTATTATGGCTTGAGGCCAATGTATTAATGGCTGTCTCACTGCAAAACAAAAAATGAAAGCAAATAAACCATTTGCTAATTTATTCTGAAACTTATCTCTTAATCATACATATCCTCTTGGATTGTTTTTCCTCTTTTACCTTTCGTTTTTTATTCATTCTCATAACGATTGGCAGCTCCGAGCGGCAAAGGCAGCCGCCATTACCACTCGGCACCCACTCAGTCGTGTTTATGTTATCATGTTGTGACGTCATCTGCGCGTGGCGTTGGCTGGCATGATGAGGTCGCGTATTTTTGACCGCAAACATACAAAACATTTAAAACATCATGTTCCCTTATGTTTATCCATCAAATCACTGTTTTTAGGAAACTCAATTATTGGTAAATTGTCAGAAGTATATCCACATTTACCAAACAAGGTAGTGTATCGGAAGAGTGTTCATATTCACAGAACAAAGCCAGTCTCCGTTCTGCAACTGAATAATTATACTAACTTTCCAAAATGCAAAGCCTTCATGTCTTAGAACGGTCTGGATTTTGATAAGCCGTTTAGTAAAGCATGAAGCTTCTTCTTTGTGTGAATAAACCTATTGTAGCATCTCTTAAAAATAATAATAGCAGAGTTTCTGCCACTTTTTTACCGCTCCACCATACCTGGGTTGATGGGCCCATGTCCTAGAAATTCATTTGTTCAACAAAAATTGATCCAAGCAATTTATATTTTTAAACAAAGTATCTTTTTACATATACATTATTTGTTTAGTGTGTAATGTTTTTCAGAATGTTGTTTGTAATTGTGCCCTTGTGAAAACACTAATTGTGAAGGCTTTGCTTCAAAACTAGTCAGCCTTTTGTCAAAATACACTTTTAAGAGTGCTATTTACATTATTTATTTTATATTTGTCAGTTGAGGTGACTTTTTTTTCTTTGTCAAATTGTACATGTACAATTTTCTGTGTTGTAATCTGTTTTGTCGAGTATGTCTTTATTGTTAAGTGGAGTATATTGATCTTTTGAAATTGTGATGCGATTCATTTGATATTTGACGTTTTCAACTTTTATTTTGATTTCTCTCATTATTTTCCCAAAAGAAGTTGCTGTAGCTATTTGTTGGTATCTTATATATTTTGATAAATATTGGATAATATTTGGGTAACTGATTCTTTAAATAATATTGGTGATTTAACCGGAAGATGCATTTTCTTTTGTACACGGGTCACTTCTCACCAGCTGGTATCACGACTGTACCATTGTTGTAAATTCTGAAGTTATAGGTCCTGATGCATAATACTCTGCCTACGGTCTTCAGTGGTGTTCCCTGTGGGATGTGGGTGCATAAACTCACTGCTTATAACAGTGACTGTGTATTGTAGAAAACCAGTTGTATTCTGTTTTTTCTTAGACCTGAACTGAAAGAGTGAGCCACAAGAAGGATTTCCTGGTTTTCATGCATACTGAATTTCTTGTGTTGCCATTGTTTGAGATGGAGCTGGTTGGGAGCCCTATTTGACATATGTTCATTCCTGTCTTGGAAAGGCAGATCATATACATGATGGGCATCGTAATTGCCTTGGCAATGGTAAAATGCACTGGTGAGGACTGTGGTGTGCCTATTTCCTGGACATTGCTTTCAGACTATGTACATCATTTAGAGATAGCAGTTATCTCGTTGCTGAAGCCTACAGATCAGTTCTGGTCAGCAGCGAATTTCCAGGATTTAAAATTTGGTTGAGTTTAATAGCTTGTTTTGGTGTCTTGGTACATCTCTGGTTGAAAAAGTCAATTTGTGTAGCTGGTGGCACCTGATTTTACCAACTGTCAATGAAGGCTCATTGGTAAGAGATGCTGTGAAAGTGAAAAAACAGTGTCCGAAGGGGCCACAATAGATAGAGTAGTCATAGTGCTGTAATGGAGCCATAGGTTTGAATGCAGATTTTCAGTTAATCTATTGATGTAGTTCTATAATCTAAATTGCTATCCCAAATTATAGTTGTATTATTATTTTAAAATAGTACAATACAGCATGATAAAGGCTGTTTATACACCTCACCAACAGACAGAAAATGAACAATTAAAACTAGTCCAGTCACAATCACTACCTAAGAATTTCTATAATCGGTTCAATCCTAGTCCACATCTTAGTCGAATGATATATGAGACCTACATCATTACATTCAAAGAATGATGGTTGTTAAGTTAGTTTGACACAAATCAACACCACATGATAACAAATATGTCCTTCTGATATCAGAGAGCTTCACAGTTTTATGGTTTCCAGCACATTTACTCCACACAATCTACAGCAACGTTGCTCTCTAGCCAAACCACTTCACCGCCAAACTACTTCAAGTGTATTAATGTTGTAGAATTTGAGGCGCAGGTACTTTAGCGACAATCTAGTTATTTGAATATGCCATCAGATAGCCATGATTGCCCAAAGAGTTCATGAATTGTACTACGTATTCATGGCCCGACGACCGGGTTGCCAAATTAACAAGGGATTGTTCCTGGTAAACTTCATAGATCGATTTTTTATGTATCAGTTTGAGTTTATGCAAAGAGTAAAGCCAAGTCGTAAAAACCATTTAATAGCCTCTTTATGCATATTATAAAATATGGTTTTCCTACTAGCAACAAACTCAATCTTCGGCAGTTGATAATTTAAGGTTACAAGTGAATTATTGTAGGCATGAGCAGTCAGTGTAAAATGTATACTATTCAACTTCACTTCTAATAGCACAAATTCAAACGGTGTTGAAAGTAGTAATTTGAGGATGGTTTTCCAAAATCGTTTTTACATAGTTATCAGTTTAGTTGCATGTTTAGCATCCCAAATTTTAGCTCCATACAGCATTAGCAAGGCACATTTTTGACTTATTGATTGAGTAATGCCATTAAAGAAAAGCTTGTGTGTTCCCTTGCAAAATTCAGAATTTCCCCAGTTGGCTGTCAAACCTTCTCTTCAAATATTTCCAGATGTGAATTCCATGTAAAATGATGGTCAACGGTAGGTTTAAGGTAGTCATCGGTAGTAACCTGCTAAACGGGCTGTTAACTAATTGTCAGAGATAGTTTCTTCATAACCTTGGTGTTACTAATACTGAAAGCCATACATTTAGTTTTTGCAATATTAATAGAAAGTCCATTTAATCTGGTATAGCACAGAAGTTGATATAGGAAATATTGTAGGCCTCTAGGTGTACAATCGAGCAGGACAAGCGTATTTGCGTAACCAAGCCAAGGAATCCCTGAGGTGCCCAGTCTGGGAGGAAAGGCCTTGAAAGAGCTCAAGGCTTCAGATGAATCCCCAAGATATAAATTAAATAGGATAGGGGCAAGGATGCATCCCTGCTTGAGGCCAACATGTGTGTTGATACAGTCTGTTGTAACTCCCGAATTAGTCCAATTTAAACTTTAGTATCTGTGTATAAGGCAATAACCATTTGAAGTAAGCATGGGGGAATCCCCCATTTGGAAAGTTTTTGCCATAGAATCTCAGAACAGACTGTATCAAAGGCAGCACTGAAATCAATGAAGACAGCTAAATACACTGTCCTTTCGTGGCCCATGAGTATTCCACCAAGTTGACCATTGTCAATATGTTGCTCAGTGTACCTGCACCCTTGCAAAAACTAGTTTGATATAATTGGATAATGCCAGCTTCCTCTGCGAAAGCAATCTGGTAAATATTTTTTCAGGAGTGTCCAGCATGGCAAGCAGCCTATAGTTTTTAGCATCCTGGCTAGAGCATTTCTTATATACTGGTACAACTATAATTCCGTACCAGGCGAGAGGGAGTTTGTTAGAATAGCGGATGGCTTTGAATAAATGTTGTAACAAAGGTGCCCACCATGCTGGATTAAGCTTGATTAATGCATTACATATGCCATCAGGGCCTGGTGCATAAGAGATTTATAGGGTTTTTATAATGTTAATTAAATCAATGGAAGTTAAAGTAATTATTTTATTGACTCCATAAGGTGGGGGTAATATTTTAGGGAGTCACAGAATGTAAATTGGATTGTTAGGCACTAGCCATTGTAACAATTACTTGGGAGGCACACTAATGGACCGCCAAAAGGGGTTTGTTGGCTTGAGATGGTGGCCCAAGTAGAATGAGGACATTAGATTAGGAGAGTATTTCTAGGTTCTTCACAGGTTTTTCCAAAATACTTCAATTATGGCCTGGATTAAGGAAATCTTCAAATGTGGTGTGGAGGACTACAGAATGACTACAGCATTTATAAACCTCTTGTGACATATGTCTCAGTGCTTATTTTCACCTGTACTATGCTCGGTTTCAAATCTAAGGTGTTTTCCCTTGCCCAGCTCTGACTTAGCCCTCTAGCCCTCTGCCTATACACATTCCCTTATCTTTTCACAATTTTCAGTATCGCTCCCAGCTTTATTATCTGACCTGCCACATATGCAGGCCTCTTACGCAGACCTTTCATGTCCATGTAAAGAGAAGACAATCAGATCACTAGCAAATCCACAGGCCTACAGTTCACCCAATTCCAGATGGGATTTTCACAGATACCAGACACATGCATCCATCTTTTCCAGATTAGGCCTACACAACCGCCTTGATAAGAATACACATGTTCAAGACCCCAAATGGGGTGTGAGGCCAGGTCCATAGGCAACTGACAAGAATCAGTCAATGGCTAACCAACAATTAGGCAGGTTCACCGGCTTCCTACAGAAGACTCAACCTCTCACTTGCCCCAAGTGATGCAGGCCAATAGAGAGCATTTAAGACCACTGTACAACAAACAACCAAACATTGCCCAGCATCTACACGGCACTCATATCAAACTTACCAAAGCACATTAAACCAACAGAACTTGCAGACATTTTGACCTCTGGAACCATAAGTACACACATCCCGAATGCCTAGAGTAGCCTAATTTCTGCCACCCTAATTGTTGTTGGGATGCATGCCCACCATCCCACCTGTGGTAAAAGGTTTACACTGTGCAGATTCTATTAGGAGCGAAAAGTGGTTTTAAAGAAGTAGTTACCTTTTTACTTCAGTTATGCAAAGCACACGTGTTATTGGAAGGAGTGTTGTAGGATGAAAGGTGGCACAGCAACTTTGTTGCAGAGTAGAAGGTAGACCCAGACGGGGTTGAGAAGATAGCAGCTGAGCAGGGTGTGAGATGATGCACACAGCAGAGACTATCATGTGTGACACTGTGTATTTAGGGAACTTCTGGTAGTCAGGAGTAGGCCAGTATTAGTGTCCAGAAGTAGATCTTTAATTAGCATTTAACATAGACAGGAGCAGCATGGGGTGGGTGGGCCGAAATAGCTAGAGTCCAGCAATTTTGAAGTAGACCATGATGGAAGTGAAGCATTGAACAACAAAGAATATTAGAAAATCATTTTAAGTTGCTGTACAGCTCTGTTAAGCTAGAAATATTTCTCCTTCTCCCAGAGAGTGTGCAGAAGGCGATGGTTGGCACGGACAGACCAGGCGCTGAGCTAAGATCAAGGAATGATGTACAGCCAAAAGCAGCTCACAGGAGCCAAGGACACGATATATTTTAATTAATGTGAGATATGTGTGTTAGATTAGCTAGACACCTGCAAGGCCAAATCTGGTGAGAACAGGGCATACTAACCCGGCGATGTTGAAGTAGGACATCCTAGTGAGGCTATACTGCCCCCAATGAGCAGTGGCCATTCTATGTGAACTTCAGGCAGTATGTTGTCTTTAACAAGCAAATAAGTGAAATGAGCAGTATACGGCTGCATTTTTTATAAAGCCATCTGGGTCTGCCCACAGAAGGGGAGGATATCATTCCAGGACAGAGATATTTTCCACAATGGCAGACGCATGAGGTGTTGCCAGCAAGTGAATTGGCAAGGTCAAGAGACCGTCTGGGGGTGCAGATGTGTCTGGTCTTATGAAGGAACCATTGTTTTACTAAGGGGATGCCTCAGGGAGCTGCACATCCAAAACTGTCCGGGTTACCTTGATCCATCAAGTGAATAACTAATTGTAATTTACTACTGAATTAGAGGAAACAAATCATAGTACATGTTGACGACATGATGAAGTCATTTTTAGGGGTTGTGCTTTTTGATTAGAAGTTGCCAATGAGTAGCAATAGATAGGCAATGTTTAGGGTCCTTGTATAGGGGTTGATAAATGAGGGCCGTGGGGCAAATTGTTTATCTGATATGCAAAATGGTGTTTTTTTGTGCATAAAAATTGTAACTTTAACTTTGGTGGTCGTGGTGAGGGAGTTGTTAGTTTAGTTCCAAGGTGCTGTCTAATGCTCTTGGCCGTATTGCATCTAATAAAACTTGTTTTTCTTGCTAGTCATGCACTCATATTGCCACTTGGATTATAGGGTATTGATCAGGTTGCAGGTTTCCCCTACAAATTTGGTGACCCCAACATGATTGGACTACCTCCGGAGTGGAGGGGTGTCGCGTCTGCCTGCAGTGACGAGTCTACATGCATAAAAAGAGGAGGGTAGTAGGCACTGTGGTTTTCTGAAGCCTTCCTGTTCCCTGTGGGAGTCGCCGAACGATTGAATGCGTATGCTGTGCGGGAGGAACTCGAAGTACACCTACGCACGTGAATGTACTCTTGCGGGAACAACGAAGGGGAATAGTCAGTGTGGTTGTATAGTGCATGAGGCTTTTTTAAGATGGATCGCTGCAAAAGGAGAAATGGTTCAGTATATTAAAGGGAGACGTGCTAAGTAACTGGCAGTCCTATATTTGAGAGAGGATTTATAATCCTTCCACCCCGCAAGGGGGGGGCACGAGAAAGAAAGGACGGTCCAGTATATTAAAAGGAGCCGTACCTAAGTAACTAGCAGTCCTAAATATTGAAAGCGACTGTAATCCCTCCGTCCAATAAGTGGGATGCGGGGAGGAGTAAACAGTCCCTTGTTTTGAGTTAGGGAGATAAGGAAGGGTCTGCACCATTGTTGTATATAAATCAGTTTTTATTGTGTTGATTTCTTTGGTCCCCTTGAGGAAGGCATGAATGGGTGGAATTCTCTGCCTCGAGTGAAGGAGGCTGAGGGAGAGGGGGGGGGGTTACACCAGCATATAAATAAGTGTATTTCATGCACCATGTTAGAATCGTAGGTATGTGTATATAGTTGACTGAAGAATTAGGGGTGATGAAGGAACATGGAAGGAAGGGGCAGGGTGAAACTTTAGAGGTGCAATCAAAACTTAGAGGTGAGATGCCACGGGATCCGTGCCCATAAGGAATAAGACAGGAATATGACTACTCCCCTAGCACACATATGTAAAGTGCTCCTCAATAAAAGGAAAAGATCATGAAGTACCACCGGAGTGGGATAAAGGAACAGAGGGCAAATTGTTTAAGGCTTGGCCCGAGGAAGGCAAAAATGATAAAACCATTTATCAGCAACATATAAATGGAAGCAATTGAGAGACAGAGTATATTAGAACTCTGGAATATGTTTGAGGATGTTGAAAATGCCCCAGATGACACCAGCAGGGGCAGTCAAATGAATATATGCCATAGAAAATTAAACATCAGGGACCACATTGCCTGTGGAAGATATGAAAAGTTTTTTTAATGCACTGTTGGGTGGAAAGGCATATGATATATGGAGGAAGGCGGGGTATCTGCATGGTGCAGTTGGATAATAACAAATATGATGACTGCATTGTATTTTCAGCAGGTCCAATAAATGGGGAGTGTGGAAACAGGGGATCCATGGGGCAAAAATATCACATGCTATGCAATGGACTTTCCAAAGAAGTGCAAAATGATTTAGAGAAAGTTGTGGGTATAGAGGCAAAAGCATGGGCTGAGATACAATCGGACATAGTACATCATTGTAAGCAGAGGCAAGAGAAGGAGAAAGAGGCCACCGATCAAGCGCACAAGCCAAAAGCGAAGCTAGTGACAATAGGTTGGCTTTGGAAGGAGAAATGATTACTAGTGATACCGAAGGGCAGCAGGCACAAAGAATGATGCAGTAAGATCAGACACAGATGTGGAATGAGGGGTATGCACGGGATGGGGGAGACATGGGGAGTCTTCAGAGAGAAAGAGGGAGTTATCAATGGGGAAGAGGTGGAGGATATGGTGGAGAATATAGAGTGGGATATGGAAGAAGATTTGGAGGAGGGATTGCAGGAGTAAGACCCAGATTTGGAGGGCTATGTTGGTTGTGTGGCAGTCGAGGGCATATTGCGCGAGAATGCAGAGCTAGACCGCCTGCCCCATACAATGATCCCAGTGCTCAAGGGACTAGATTTCCATATCATCCAGTCCCAAACTCAATATCAAGCAACAGCATATATCCCAGGCCCTACCCAAGGTAGCATGCAACCACAGAAAACGCAGCAACAACAGTATCAGACACCAGGAGTACCACCTACATATGGGCAACAGCAGCCTATGTTTGGACAAGCTCCAGTGCGACAAGCCACTGCACAACAGACAACCATGTTATAAAGATCCCCTGCCACAAGGGACTGTGACACATTACACAGGAGCAAGTCATTTAGGAGGGTATCCTTTTCTTTTCCCAGGTAAAAACACATGTCCCCAGTAGGGCAGCCCACAGAGAGCTGTAAGTGTGCAGAAGTAGGACTCTGACACAGAGGGGTCATAGTGTTTGCTGTAAACTTTTCTTGAAGTGTAAAAAGGAAAAGAAAACCCTATCTTGCCCTAAGTCTAAGAAGACCATTCTTGCCCCACCTTAAATAACTAGTGTCAGAATGTCCAAGGCAAAAGTCCCAATGGCCATTGTCGAAATCCTATCTCTGTCCCTCCCACTAAACTAACTAAATCAAAAGGAGATGTCTTTTTGGTCCAGAGGAACGACTCCCTTTCCCTGGACAAAAGGAAGTTCTTGTCTTGGTAAGAAATGTGGTTATTTCCTTGGGGTCCCAGACCTTGGTTGGAAGGCTTGACTTCCTCATGCCAGGTGCTGCACTGAAGAACAGCCTGAATACTCTTTCCAATCTGCAGTGGATCCTTGACCCTTGGGTGCAGACCTGGTTCCCTCTCACCAAGTACTGTGATGAAGAAGAATGCCTGGATGTCCTTTATAAACTGTAGTGGGTCATTCACCCTTGGGTGCATGCCTGGTTCCCTTTCACCAGGTACTGCAATGAAAAAGAGCTGCTTGGATGTGCTTTCCAAGCTATAGTGGGTAATACAGACTTGGTTCACTAACCTGCCAAGTACTGTGTGAACTTACCACTATCTTCCAATTCTCTTTATTTGGGTCCGAGTCCCAGACCCGCAATTCCAGGCTTAGTTTTTCTTTCTGTAGGCTTCTTTTCTCACCTGCCAAGCCTTTGTACAAGTCCATGTATGTCAGTCCTTTCCTCCCACTGTTTTACAGTCCCAGACCCTTCTTTCCCAGCCTCCTTCAGTTTTCAGAGTCTTTTTGGCTTGGCTCATTTGCAGCCCTCTGTTTAGTAAAAAACAAGTTTCCTTTTCCCTGCGGCGGCTCAGGAAGATTGTACTTTCGCACTTTTGTGGGCCCCCAGATCTCTGGGGCATCTGGAATCTTGGTCCGCTCACAAGCTGCGTGCTGTCCTTACATCCCGGACTAGCCCTGCACTCTCTATCCTTCTTCTCGGCTTCCTGGTCTGCATCCCTCTCCACGCCAGGCTTGCCCTGGCTACTGCGTTTCCTCCAGGGGGTGTTTGAGGACTTTTCAGGTCCTTCTTTCAATTTTACTGTTTCCTCCAATCACTGTTCATGAACCACTAGACTGTTGAAAGTGGTTCCAATGGTAACTGTGTACTGCTCAGAAGAAAATGAAGATAGAAAAGCGGGGCGGGTGGCACTAGCTATTAAAGTGTTTACAAACCACAGTAGTAATAAGTATCAGTGGTGTTGATTCAAGTTTAAAGGCGCATTTCAGGTGCAAAAGGGCATATGTCACAAGGCCACTCGGGACAGTACAATGCTAGATGGAACGAGACCGTATGTCGCCACACGGTAGCCCTTGGATGCACTCCTCAGGGGACAACTAGTCCCAGGTAAAGTAGGGTAGTCTATAATCCTGGCATCCTCACAAAAAGGTGCACACAGGAGTATACACTTCAATGTAAAGTAAATAGAGTACAATAATCTGAAGTTTCAATTTTTACGTCAACTCATCACCAGTACTATCATGTAAATCACACAGGTTAGACCTATTGGTAAAAATCACTTCATACTCAAAACGGGTTGATAAGAAGGCACACCTTTATCTCATCTAAAGTAAATGAGATGCATGTTCAAATGCAGCATATGCATAACATAAACAACATAAGTAGGACCATTGTCAGTACTTATCAGTTGAGTTTAAAAGAAACAAAATTGAACAGAAATGGAACAAGAATTTTGGTTGAAAAGTCCAACTAGGGATATATATTACCGAAATGTATCGACTTGTGTTAACAACATTCACACAAGGTCGGTCTGAACACCCTGTTGATTTGTGTAAATAATTCCAAATAGCTCCATGAGATTTATTGTGTTGCCAACGCGTTTTGGATTCCTAATAATCCATCATCAGGGGTGGGGTAGCTATTTGTTCCAACTACTCATAGTATTCGTTGTGTAGATACTTAGGGAGTTATAAAGAAGATTGTTACCTGGGGGTCAATGCAGAAACCTAGCTAATCAACTGCAGCTATCAAGGGTCTAAATTACTAACCTTCAGGTTCATACACTGAACTTGTAGGCAGGGTCAGACCTGCAAATGAGAATACATCTCATGAACATCCAGAATCTTTATAACCAAAGTTATAATCACATCTTGCTCAGTCAGTTAGCAATAAAACATTGCGTCGTAAAGCGGTACTCACCATGCTGGAGTGAAAACTCCCACTGCAGCAGGGTAGAGACACGTTATGGGCGGTATGCATTTAAACTGGATTATCTAAAAATAAGGCGAGATAGAACTTTATAGTTGCCAAAATCGTACCTGTGTGAGGTATAGATGAGAAACACACGGCGTAAGATACTGCTTTGAATATAAAGCATCAGGTCCACAATAAAACGATTGTATAAACCTGCAGCGTTAAAAATTGTGGTGTTGGTATAAAGGAAATGCCAGTACTATGTCAAAGAAAAAGGCTCAGTTGAAAGAGCCGGTGCGGCAATGTCGAGGTGTACAGCAACTGCCTAAGCGTTGCCGAAAGCTTGGTGGAGGTTGTACTATATAGGTAAAAATAATAAAGTCCTGTAACAGGCAGAACACCGTTGGAAATTTCTAAATGTGAGGGTCTCTACGTGTAAGGACAGCACCAACCAGTCGATGCTGTCCGCGGCGAAGAGCAGGGACGAAGACTGCTGCCCGACCCAAACGTGCGCGGCTTTGTCTGTTTTGTTATATCGGTGTCCCTGGCAACCCCGCGCATGAGCGCTGGTGTCCCGTCGTGATCTGTAAAAATAATAATAATAATGTCCTGTTACAGGCAAGACAAAGTTGGAAATTTCTAAAAGTGGGGTTCTCTTCTTGTTAAATTAGCACCAACAATTTGATGCTTAATGCAGTGAAAAGCAGGGAAGGAGACAGCAGGCCGACGCGAACGCGCAAGGCTGCGCCCGTGTTGTTATACCTGTGCCCATGGCAACCCTGTGCCCTGGTGCCCGGTCGTGATCCGGCCATCTTGGTGTGTGAACCAGTTACCTACCTCACCATGGTAACCCGCCCAGGTTCCATATGCCTTAATCCAAATGCCTTAATCTACGTGTAGATCATGTACTCGGGTGGTGACAAATGTAAGCATTCAGAATCGGGATCCACACTACATGCAGTACCAAAAAGGTAGATGAAATGTTGCTATACTGCATATCTCAGAGAAAGGGCATAAATACATATACCACAATGGGAAAATAAAATTGTCATGCCATTCAACCCCAGAAGACTGGTAAGAAGCCTAAACTCACACAGAGGATTAGGGTAGATAGTTTAAACAGAGTCCCACATTGGTGGAGTCATAATGTATCGGCGGGCATAGGGGAAGTGCAGATCAGAATCTTCTCTGGCCCCAATGCCAGCCACTTCGAGGTATTATTGACTCAGACTGGTCACTCTCGGTGTAGACCCCCGAGTGACCACGGTCTGCTAGGTTTTCAAAAAGGAGTGAACCAGGTTAGGAGCATTCAGTGGGAAGTATACAAAGATGGAACTGTCACAATGTTTAAAAGGCTCCCGGGAGGAGGCGCGTTCACAATCTAATCTGGCTCCTTATTATAAAAATCAGTGATGGAGTATAGAGTTCAAATAAAGTTCTCATATCATATCAACAATATGTAATAAGGAATCACAGGGCCTACCCCTTTCACAGTTAAATCAGGATCCTCAGTCCAGACATAAAGAGGAGAAAAAGTCATCCTACTGGCCTTCATATGAATAATTCAGTACAAGTCTGTGTCGCTATACCCTTAGGTTATATATAACTTTAACTCACATAGTAGTCACCATATGTCCGAGCTCTCGTGATTGCACCCGGTCACTTTCTGATTCAGCCTAAAACATATGCCAAAGCTCTCGGGACTATACCCACTCACATTCGGTTAGACCTCTTGACAAAAAGTACATAGGATGATAATGAATTCACGTGGCATGTACCCGAGTCAAAGAGTACGGCTGGTATCAAGGTTCAGCTGGTGATAATGCTGTGCCGGGTAATAACCACCATATCATACAAAACACATCAGATCGAATTTGCAATTCATTCCTCTTGGGCTAAGGCAGTACAATAAATCAATCCACAGGATTTCCCTTCCTTTGTATGCCCCGGCGGCTTCCAAGCTTGACTTGCTCAAAAATAACACATTTTAATTGTGCTACGGTGTGTCTTGCCTCAGAGAAATGTGATGCTATGGGAGATTTCCAGCTGTTGGTGCGGAAGTTGGATTTGTGCTCTGTCCAACGTGTTTTAACCTTCCTTGTGGTCATGCCTACATAATAATAGCCGCAAGGGCATTTCAGACCGTGAATAACATTCACGGTCTAATGGTTCAACCAGATGGGTTTGCCTGAATGAGGATGTCTGATATTGTTGCCCTTTATTAGGTTAGTACAATGCTGGCAATTCTGGCAGGGTATGGTGCCCTTAAATGTGTTCTTTCGTTTTGTCGGGGTCAGTATTTCAGCTTTGATCAAACTGTTGCGTAGCGCTTTGTTATTTCTGTATGCAAATGTAGGTGTTTGGGGAATCAGTTGTTGTAATTTAGGGTCGTTTGTACTATCGACCAGTGCTTCTGAATGATCCTCTTTATTCTCCCGCTCTGCATTGAGTGCGTAGTCACATAAACTAAGGATTCACCACTCTTGGGTGGCTTGGGTGTAAGAAGTGTATCTCTCTCTATGGAACTGACTCTCTCTTTAATTTCCTCGATCAATGCAGTGTCGTAGCCCTTTGCCTTGAATTTAGATTGCAGTTATAAAGATTGTCGTGTGTATTCAGTGGGTTCCAAAATGTTTCGTCTATAACGGAGGAACTGACTCAGCGGCACACTGTCAATGGTTCTTTGTAGGTGAAAACTTGTGGCGAGGAGCAGACTATTTCTGTCTGTAGTTTTTGTGTAAATGCGGGTTTCCACCTTCTGTTCTTTGATGTAGACCTCAACATCCAGGAAATGGATCAGCGACTCTCTGGTCTCAGTGGAAAATTGAATTTTTGGGTGCATTTGGTTCATCATGGTAAAAAACTCTTGTAATTCTTCAGTTGGTTCAGTCCAGATTCCAAAAATGTCGTCAATATATCAGACATATAGAGCCAAATGTCGAGATCACCTTGGTGCTGATAGAACATGCTCATGTTCAAGAAAATACATATATGTATTTGCATAGCAAGGTGCCATGGCTGCCCCCATGCTGGTTCCTGAAACCTGTAAAAAGAATCTGTCCCCAACACCACCATTTTTAACGCTGCAGGTTTACACAATCCTTTTATTGTGGACCTGATGCTTAACATTCAAAGCAGTATCACACGCCCTGTGTTTATCATCTATTCCTCATACAGGTACTATTTTGCCAACTATTAAGTTCTATCTCCCCTTATTTTTAGGGCCTCCAGTTTATATGCATACTGCCCATAACATATCTCTACCCTGCTGCAGTGGGAGTCTTCACTCCAGCATGGTGAGTACCGCTTTACAGCTCAATGTTTTATTGATAACTGACTGAGTAAGATGTGATTATAACTTTGGTGATAAAGATTCTGGATGTTCATGAGATTTATTCTCATTCAACAGCTCTGATCCTGCCTACAGGTTCAGTGTATGAGCCTGAAGGTGAGTTACTTAGACCCTTGATAGCTGCAGTTGATTAGCTAGATTTCTGCATTGACCCCCGGGTAACAATCTTTTGTATAATGCTCTAGGTATCTACATAATGAATACTATGAGTAGTTGGAACAAATAGCTACCCCACCCCTGATGATGGATTATTAGGAATCCGAAACGTGTTGGCAACACAATAAATCTCAAGGAGCTATTTAGGATTATTTACACAAATCAATAGGGTGTTCTGACCGACTTTGTGTGAATGCCTACCTAGCTGAAAGAATACACCGGGCTCCGGCCCATAGGCTAATACGTGACCAGTACTCACACAGACTCTCAGTCCCAACATTCAACAGAGCCCAAGCTTGAAGATCCAGCTTTGAAGTACTAGCCCCCAAAGCATGGAACTCCCTTCCGCTTAATTTAAGAAATGAAGAAGCCCTCGCAACCTTCACAAAAGATCTAAAAACAAAGTTGCTTAACTAAACCGCACCTTACTGCACTTCCCCCATCATTGTTCCTCTGTAACCTCAGAACAACTGTCAACACTGTCATTTAAATGTCTCCTACGTAACAAATGTCATAACATACTTCAAGTGAATATTCTGTAGCAGCGCCATGATGCCTCCGGGCCGCTAGACGCTTTCTAAATCCAAATAAATAAAATAATGTTTTCAACACAAGTCGATACATTTCTGTAATATATATTCCTTGTTGGACCTTTGCACTGAAATTCTTGTTAAATGTTTGTTCAATTTTGTTTCTTTTAAACTGAACTGATAAGTACTGACACAATGGTCCTACTTATGTTTTTTATGTTATGAATATGCTGCATTTGAACATGCTTCTCATTTACTTTAGATGAGATAAAGGTTTGACTTCTTATCAACCCGTTTTGAGTATGAAGTGAATTTTACTGATAGGCCTAACCTGTGTGATTTACATGATAGTACACTTGTGATGAGTTGACTTAAACATTGAAACTTCAGATCATTGTACTCTATTTACTTTACGTTGAAGTTTATAATCCTGTGTGCACCTTTTTGTGAGGATACCAGGATTATAGACTACGCTACCTTTCCTGGGACTAGTTGTACCCTGAGGTGTGCATCCAAGGGCTACCGTGTGGCGACATGCGGTTTAGTTCTATCTACACAGTACTGCGCCACATTGCCTCCTCATCTTATTACTAAGTGAGTGGTGATGTAGCAACTCGCCAAGACTCCTCCTCATGTCAGTACTCTCTATTTGGACTGTCTTAGCAAAGTACATAGGCTAGATTTGAAGAGGAAGGAGGTGAAGGAAAGGTGGGGTAGGTGTGGAAAGGGGTACTAGGATTATGTGCTTTGTGGGGGTACTGCGTTCTCCCGATGTGGTCATCACCAGTCCCAAAGGGGGTTTCCCCTCCCATGAGATCTACCCGATGAGTACCACTCCCGGGGGACTATTGGGTAGCAGCCTCACCACCCTGGCCTCACGGGAAAGGGCTCCCTCTTCAGAAGCAGTGACAACATCATGAGATTCGTCACAGAGCCCTAACGTGTCCGATTCTCTCAGTTTCTGCCGACCCGGAAGACAGGTAGGAGTGAAATGTTACTTTATGGTTGACACAGGAGCAACCAAGCCATGCATCAGGGAAAGTAAGTTTCCCCTAACAGGTAAAGTAATAGACATGCAGGGGTTCACTGGGGCATTTGCAGTGGTTCCTTTTACTGAAGAGCTACCCAGTACCGTAGGTACACAGAAATTGGTAGCACCCTTATTGTATTCCACAAATACCCCAATCAACCGTTTAGAAAGGGATATTTTGAGGAAGTTGAATATGACCATTTCATTTAACGAACAGGGTATAGTATGTTCTACACCAGAAATATGTCTTACTAGAATTGCAGTAATTGTACAAGCACTGTGTATTGAGACTATGATGAGAGTATTGCCCCTGCATCCTGATTTATTTCTTTACGAAGTGATGCCAGTGTTAGGATGGCTGTCAGTGATTTAAAACCAAATATTACATATTCCAACTGAGTTTCTGTTTAGACCAGCGTGTCCTCGGGATAGAGTATGTAGCACTATTCTTACATTGGTCGTAGATGAATTAATTGTGAAAGAGAACATGGTGATCTTACATGGCACAAATGAGGAATGGGATAAATGGCACATAGTTCTATGCATTGATCGCATATTGCCATTTAGAGGGATGTCTGATGAACAATTGTTCATAGATGACCAAGACACAGGGGAAATTATATTTTAAATGTACATTCCATGCCAACTAGTGATTCAAAACAGAGAAATGCCGTACACATTATTGATGCTAAAAGCACCATCCACACATTTGTAAGAAGACTTGGCCAAAATACCCAAACATATATGGACCAGTAACCCACATGATGTAGGATTATTAAAAAGCATAGGGGCACTGCAAATAAAGTTGAAACCAGGAGCAATACTACTATGTGTACGGCAGTACCCCATGTCCAGGGAAGCAGATGCAGCAATCTATGACACAATAATGGCATTATCACAACAAGGCATAATAACACAATCCAAGTCTCCATTTGACACGGCTGTGTACCCTGTCAAGAAAGCAAAGGGGTAAAATTGGAGATTAAGTCAAGATTTGCACCCTCTGAAGAATGTTATAGAAGCAGAGTTCCCAGTGGTCCCCAATCCCACAACCATTCTTTGTAATGGTCCCATGAGAGCAACACATTTTACAGTAATTGATCTAAAATATGTGTTCTTTTCCATCCCATTGCACCCAGACATGACGTACCTCACAACGTTTACCTATTAAGTTAAAGGATTCCAACCTATCAGATAACCTCAGAGGTACTGTGAATCCCCCAGTATCATTAACAAGGTCGTGCAAATGGACCTAGGAAATCTACAAGTACAAAGCATAGTGATATAATATGTAGATGACATTTTAGGTTTCAGCACAACAGAAGAGCAATACAGGCAAGATTCAGTAACACTTTTAACACTACTCGCAGTCAAGGGGTACAAGGTAGAAAAGGACAAGCTACAATACTGTCAGAAAGAGGGATGGAGAGACACACCAGAAAGGATTGCTTCCATGCATAGCACACCACAGTCAAACACTGTGAAGTAAATGCAGCAATTCCTAGGACTGTGCAGCTAGTGCAGAGCTTATATTTTTGATTATTCCAGTTATACCAAGCACGTGATACAAGGCCTGAAGGAACCACAGAAGGTGAAATAGACCATTAAGTGGACAGAAGAAATGACTAAATGTTTCCAAGAGGAAAACAAGGAAATAAGGAATGTTCCTGTGCTAGCTACACCAGACTAGACACAACCATCATTCCTGTTGTCAAACTCTAACGGCCATGAGATGATGGCTGTCCTCACTCAGGTAACCTCTATGAGACACAAGCCTTTAGTATGTTGTAGTGGGACTCTGGATCCAGTCATGCAAGGTAATTTCCCTTGTGATCTAGCTTTAGCTGCTGCAGCATTTGCAATACAAAAGTCGTCTACTATCACTTGTGTCCAGTAATATTTTATGTTGCGCGTGTAGTGTTCGCCATTTTGGAAAAGTCCAAATCGACACTCGCCACACAAAGAGTTTCATGCTATGAGGCCCTATTGTCCAATTCATCTATCTATACAGTGTAATGAATCCTGAGGAGTCATCACTGATCGCCGGCCAAAAGTCTCCTGTCATGGGGCCAGGGGATGGCAGTCTCTACCTGATCCTGACCCTGGGGGTGGTATTAATAGGGAGGATCACATGGGAAGAGATGGCTATCGGGGGAGAAAAGCGGTGAACCCATTGGGAGAGACAAAGTATTCTTACCTTCCCAGAAAGGAAGACTACCTCATTCCTGAATTCTTAATGGCAGATTGTCACTTTACATGTCCCTCTCATTGTAGGACCCAAATAACCCTTTCTGCAAAACACTCTGAGCGGAATAACATTCATACCTCAAATATACATTCTCCAGCATGGGGTCTGGCATGGATTCACATGCTCATAAATATTCCCCGTCGTCAGGCTGGGAATCCTCGGTAAAGAAAAAATCAGTTTCAGTTTTGTTTCTGAACTGTCTTTCTCCTAATAACCAATCACTGGTCTCTGGGTCATACTGCCCCCAGCCAATGACTGCCCTCTACCTAAGCCCCTCCTCTGGCAGCCATCTTCAGATTTTTACCACACGTTCAAGTGTTGGAAGTCCTCGTGCTATACCTCTCGAGCTTTTACTGCGTTTTGCAATTTTTCAAAGAGTTTACTCTCATTTTTTCTGTCAATCGAGCCTCAAGCTCCACCGTTTCTACTTCCGATCAACAGGGACCCGTCGAGTTTCACTTCTTGGAGGATTCCAGAAGATTTTTGAGGCCAAACCCGCGTGGACATGGCCCAGGACAAAGGAAACACGACACCCGGATCCAAGCTTTTCAGGAGCTGCCCTGGATGCAGATTACAAAATGTTTTCAAGGAAGATGAGCACTCTCGGTGCCTCTACTGCCTTCACGACGACAAATCGCACGTGGAAAAGGACTGTGCGTTTTGTAAGAAAATGTCCGAACGGACAATGAGAGATCGTTGTACTCGACTTAGCAACTGGCTGAAGGGGAAGATCCCAGCAGCAGGTGAGAAGAAGAAGTCGGAGTGGTCTTTTAAGACCTTCGAGGGCGCTCCGGCGACGGGGGCCCAACAGAAGGCAAAGCATCGCGAGTCCGCGGGCACCGGGAGCGCCGATGGGTCGGGCTCTTTGGCTGCCAGGCAGGGCGCAATGTCACCAATGCCATCAACCACGAGCCAACGCTCTGGCTCGGGGAAGAGGAAGTCGGAGAACCCGGGTAAGCTTCGGGAGAAGCCCCGGTTGATCGCGACAGCAGCAGCCGAGGGTGAGCGAGGCAGCAACCCTCCCCCCAAGGTGAAGGCCTCAGGCGCGCCCAAAGTGATGAAGGCCCTGATTCACCCGGCTAAGGCCTCGATCGAGGGAGTCGTGGCGGCCCTGGCGAAGCCTGCAGAGGCTATCTCAGTGGAGACAACCTCCAGGCCAAGAGTTTCCCTGCCACCACGGAGGGAATCCTCTTTTCAGCCTATCGATAAAACACCCGTGAAACCCTGAGCGGAGAAAGAGGGGGGGCACAGTAGACATTATGGACACAGATACCACCTCTGAAGATGAGCTGGCTGGCGTTGCAAAGATCCTGGACAAGAAGTTCGAGGAGGTCCGGTCCTACAGGAGGGATCCAGACGAGGCGGACGAAGAAAGCAGTGGTAGTGCCGGCGAGGAGCTGCGGACCGTGGAGGAGACGGAGGTTCCTACTCCCCAACCGTCGCTCCCATCGCAACCGGTGCCTATGCCACAAGACAACTCAGGAGCGATCTTGATGGCAATTCAGGCCTTGTGTATGCAGATAAGGACAGGGTTGCCCTTACCCCCAGCGGACGACCCAGCAGAGCCTGGACCGTCGGGAAGCCCACCCAGCAAGCGGAGGCAAATCCATCCCCGTCCTCCCTTCCAGCCTTCACAGCCTTCTCGGCCTTCACCTCCTTCCCCTCCACCGAGGGATGAGACGGGAACGGAGACGGCGACAACGAGGACGGATGACGACGGTGGTGACGACGGTATGGACCTCCCTTCACCACCTCTGCGGGCCTCCTCCCCAACGAGATTGGCTCGTTCCAGCTGGAAGAGCTCAGTGCATCTGAGCTCTTGCAGCTCTGCCCCAAAGAACAGAAGAAGGAAGGTTTTCTCTACCAACTGCGGGAAGGCAAGAGGAAAACTGTCCTCTCAGTCCTGTTACTGGATGACATCTGGGATGAGGGGCTGGCGCTCCTGAAGAACCCATCCACTGCTGCTGCTAAGAGAGACCGGTATGAGAAAAAGTACTGAGTCCTGGATTCCGCCCCTATGTGCCTTAGGGCACAGCCGTCCCCAGATTCAGTGGTCTCTGTAGCGGCCAAGAAGAAAGCGGGGAAGCGACGGCTTCAACTTCAACATCTGTAACGCTCACCTGATTCTCGCAGAGGCGCCGGTCTTGACTGGGCGACTACCGTATCTTCAAAGGTGATGTGTAGCACCCGGTTGGCTCTTTGGGCTGGACCTCTGTGCACTGTATGCCTGACTTCAAGAGTAAGATGTCTTAGGTAAGTGAATGCTGAGCTCTCCATCTGCCTCGGGGCAGGGTGCTGTAACCAGTTTCTTCACTGGATCGGTAGCGCAGGCCTCTTGACTTCAGAGGACTGCTGTCCGTCGTTTACTGCACGAACGGTAAGTTTCGAGTAATTCTATTGTCTTTAAAGTCTTTAGCAATGATGTCTCTTGTTTTGCAGGTTCCGGCGATGGCGGATGACGGGCTGAAGTGAGTTGAAGATGGAGTCCGTGTGATGAATAGAAGCGCCTGGAAGCACGTAAGTAAGCGCTTGTTGCCTGCTTCACGATGCGCTCTAACTGTCTTTTATTTTGCAGGTACGAGTTCGGAGCGGCTGCAGGGTGCCGGAATACCCACTGGGGTTGATGTGGAAAGGAGTAATGGCACGTGAGTATTAAAGTTCCCCAATGTCTTTAAACGCACCCTGTTTTGTCTTTCAGATGCAGGATGTAGCGCCGAAGGCCTCCGGAGCGTGCGAAGAGTCGGTAAGCTTTTGTCTTTCAGATGCCGGAATGCAGTGTGAAGACCTCCGGAGCGCACGAAGAGTAGGTAAGCCTTTGTCTTTCAGATGCCGGAATGCTAACCTGTTTTTTCTTGTCTTTATAGGTGTTGCTGAAGACTGGATTCAGGATGGTAAGCCTTTTTCCTTAGGCCCAGGATCCGATGCAGAAGACACGATGAGCGTTCTGCTGCAGAGGATGCAGAATAACGCAAAGCAAGATTCATCCACCGGGTGTGGTTTAAATAGCCTCCTGTAGTGCTTAGGTGTCTCCTTCCACAGCCACGCCTAGGTAAGAAAAGAGTTCCTGCTTTCCAGAAGAGTTCCAGTGTTCTGAATCTAGGGAGTGGCTCCTGCCCCACCCAACAGGAAAAGTAGTTCCAAACAGAAGAGGATCAGAGGCTCAGCTGGCAGGAAAGTAAGCAGCATGGTCTGCTGCAGGTAAGTCCACCCAAGCATTATGAGCCCGGCGCTTCCAGCGCTGGGACTGGGCATATTTATGAGCCTGGTGCCACTGGCGCCAGGACTGGGTCCAAAAGGTCCCAATTGGGACTGGTTGGCCCTCGGAACCTGGGTAATGGATCTGCTTCCAAGGGAGTTGGGAAAACCCTGACCTTTTGGAAGCAGAGATCATGACAGTACCCCCCCTCAAGGCCCCTCCCAAACCGGGCTTCTCCGGGGGTTTTGGCTTGTCAGGAAATGTTTGGTGAAATCTTTTGATTAGGCGAGGAGCGTGGACATATTCAGCAGGTTCCCAGGATCTTTCTTGGGGGCCGTAGCCTTTCCAGTCAATTAGGTAAAATAGTTTAGATTTGGAGATCTTGGAGTCCAGAATGCTTTTGACTTCAAACTCGAGTTCTCCATCAACTAGGATGGGTTTTGGAGATTTAGTTAGTCGGGTTTGAGGTTGCACAGGTTTTAATAGAGAGACGTGGAAGACCGGATGTATCTTCATGTGAGGGGGCAAGTCCAACTTGACCGCTACTGGGTTTACTATGGTAGTGATGGAATAGGGACCAAGGTATCTTGGGTTGAATGTGCGTGGCCCTTTTAGAGGTAGATATTTGGTGGATAACCAGACTTGGTCCCCTACTTGATATTGAGGGGCTTCCTTCCGATGTTGATCTGCTCCTTTCTTTAGCCCTTTGAAGGTGAGAAACAGCTTCCTTAAAGGCTTGAGTGATTGTAGAATGCAGGTAGTCTACTGCTGGTGTTTCAAGATCTTGGAGGGGATCCAACTCCGAGGTTCGAGGGTGACTGCCGTACAAAAGAAAAAACGGTGTTTTCCCAGTTCCCGAATGGACAGAGTTATTGTAGGCATATTCGGCTATCCAAAGGATGTTTTTTCAGTTTGTTGCAGCATGCAGCGTAAATACTGTTCCAGAGTTTGATTGGTCCTCTCGGTTTGTGCGTCGGTCTGAGGGTGGTGACTGGTCGATAGTCTCACATCAATTTGAGCCGACCGACAGCAACTTCGCCAAAAATGAGAAATAAATTGACTACCTCGATCCGAAATTAGAGCCGAAGGAAAACCGTGTAGTCGGACGATGTTTTCGAGAAATTCTCGGGCCAGAGTTGTTGCTGTTGGCAAGCCTTTGAGCGGAATGAAATGCGCCATCTTGGAGAATAAGTCCACGATTACTAGAATCGTATTGTATCCGGCGCATGAAGGCAGATCGGTGATGAAGTCCATAGAAAGCGTATGCCAAGGGCGAGGTGGGATGTCAATAGGGCGTAAGAGGCCTGCTGGTCTTTCCTTTTGACTCTTGTTTTGGGCGCATACTCCACAGGACATTATAAAGTCTCTGATATCTTTTTTCCAAGACGGCCACCAGAAGTAGCGCTTGATCTTTTCTGAGGTCTTGGCCATACCGGGATGACCTTCCATTAAAGAATCGTGATAACAGGAGAATACTTTTTTCTGTAAATCTGTGCTGGGTAGGTATAATCGTTCTTGGAAATACAATAAGTTGTCCTTTACTGCAAAGTCCTTTCCCTGCAGATGCCAATTCTGTATGTCTGCTGGAGTTACAAGTTGCCTGGCTTTATCCTTAACTTCCTCTATGGATTCTGTGGCGATTACACCCAGAATTCTTTGTTCGGGAATGATTGGTACAGGTTTAGGGTTGATCAAGTGTTCTTCCACTCCCATCCGAGAAAGGGCATCAGCTTTACCGTTCTTTGTACCAGGTCGATAGGTAATTATGAAGTCAAACTCGGCAAAGAATAATGCCCAACGGAGTTGTCTAGAGGATTGGGCTTTTGCGGTTTTCAAATATTGCAGGTTTCGGTGATCCGTAATCACAGTAACGGTGTGTCGGGCCCCCAGCAGATAATGCCGCCAAGCCTTAAAGGCAGACTTGATAGCCAGAAGTTCCTTGTCAGTAATCGTGTAATTGATTTCAGGAGGCGAGAATTTGCGGGACCAAAATGCCACGGGATGCAACTGATTGGTTACCGGGTCCTTTTGTGATAGAACTGCCCCCATGGCAAGGCTTGAAGCATCAGTTTCCACGATGTAGGGGAGTTCGGGGCGAGGGTGTTTTAAGATTGGTGCAGAGATAAATTTAGTCTTCAAATCCTGGAAAGCTTGTTCCGCCTCGGTAGACCATTCAAAACGTTTGTTTTTCTTTAACAAGGCAGTGATGGGCTGGACTATTCGAGAGAATTCGGGGATAAACCTGCGGTAAAAGTTAGCGAAGCCTAACATGCTTTGCACACCTTTTACGGAGGATGGTGATGGCCATTTGAGAACTGCATCGACCTTCTTTGAATCCATACGTACTCCGCCAGGTGATAATATGAATCCCAAGAATTCAACTTCAGTCACGTTGAAAACACATTTTTCCAACTTAGCGAAAAGTTTGTGTTGACGCAATCTTTCGAGGACCATTTTCACGTGTTTCCGATGTTCAGATTCCGATGAAGTATAAACGAGGATGTCGTCAATGTAAACAACAACACACACATCTATGAGGTCTCTGAGGACATCGTTCATAAAATATTGAAAGGCGGCCGGGGCATTGCAAAGTCCGAAGGGCATGACCTGATATTCAAATAGCCCATACTTGGTGCGGAAGGCAGTCTTCCATTCATCGCCCTCTTTTACTCGTACCAAGTGGTAAGCTCCTCTAAGATCCAGCTTTGTATATATGCATGCTTTTCTGACTTGGTCCAGGAGTTCAGGGATCAATGGTAACGGATATCTATTCTTAACGGTGATCTGGTTCAGGGAGCGATAATCTATACAAGTTCTAAGGTCTCCTTCCTTTTTTGGAACGAAGAACAAAGCTGAAGAAGCAGGGGACTTGGAAGGACGAATAAACCCATTCGCCAGGTATTGATCCAGGTATTGTCGAAGGTGAAGGTTCTCAGGCTCGGTGAGGGCATAAATTCTACTACAAGGAGGAGTAGATCCAGGTATCAGGTCTATCTGGCAGTCATAAGACCTATGAGGAGGTAGAGTGTTAGCCTGATCCTTCCGGAAAACATCTTGGTATTCAAGGTATTCGGGAGGTAACTGGGGAGTCTCTGAAGAAATTGATGCCAGTGCAACACCAGGTGGAGGGTGACAAGTAGAGACACATTCTGGAAACTGGACCGTTCTTGCTCGCCAATCGATCAGAGGATTGTGTTTCTCTAACCAAGGTATTCCTAGAATAATCTGAAACTGAGGGGCCTTGATCACATCGAACACGATCTTCTCATGGTGTCCATCTTGACTTACTAGCGTCACCTCTTGAGTGGTATGCGTTACTGGCCCGGAGGCTATCTCCGTACCATCCACTGTAGTAATGACGTCCTTTACAGCCTTGGGAAAAAGAGTTAGATTCATCCTCAAAACCATTTCATGATCCACATAATTTCCGATGGCACTGCTGTCGACGTAAGCTTCAATTGCATGTAATCGATCCGGATTATCAGGGCTAATGAGGACCATAGGTATCACGAAATGCGAGGTCACGGAACTGGTTTTCACGCTCGGCAAGAGGACCTCTATTCTTGTCGGGCGAGGTCGTTTCCCTGCTCCTTTTGTGTTAGAGGACCTTTCAGACCCCCAATTTGCATGGATTCTCCGGAGTCTACTCCTTTGGAAGGAGTTGGCGGTTTGGAAAATACTCGAGCATCAAACTTGGAACGGTCGGCCTTCCTGTTCTGCAGTCTATGATCTATTTGAACGACCAAGTCTATATAATCCGAACAGTCTTGTGGGGGATTCACTACTTGGGCTAAAACGTCTTTGAGCTCTCCACGTAGACCTCTGTAAAACAGCGTAATCCTTTTGTCCTCAGGCCATTGAGTTTCCACTATTAGTCTATTTAAAGATGCAATATAAGCCAAAAGGTCTTGATTACCCTGTCGCAACGAAAGAAGCTCATTGTCCAAGGCCTGCCCCTGTGAATGTCTTGCGAACAGTTTTTCCATACTAAGCTGAAAGGCTTGAAAATCATGGCGAACCGGATCATCTTGATTAACTAGAGGGATCGACCAGTCTGCCGCATTGCCACTAAGGTACGAAAGTACAAAAGCTACTTTAGCTTGATCAGTTGGAAAGGCTGCTGGCCGGCATAAGAAGTGCAACCGGCACTGATTGATAAATACTGCAAACCTCTTTGGGTCACCAGAAAATCGTTCGGGCGGAGCCAGAGGTACATTCCCAGGTAGGTTGATCTGCACTGGATTCATAGAGGATGTTGAAGGAAGATTTGCCCCTGATGCGGGTAACGGGGTTTGTCCGGCTTGTGACTGTAGCGATTGTCTAGCAAGACCGTATGTTCTCTCCTTGGAAATAATTAGTTCCCTTCTTAGAGCATTCGTTTCCTGACGAGCTGCATGCACTTCTGCCCTTAGTTCCCCAAGTAACCGGGCTAGGTGGTCAGTATCCGAGGTTTCCATAGCGCCTGGGCGAGAGTTTTGCGGTAGGCTTTGCGTTCTGTAACGCTCACCTGATTCTCGCAGAGGCGCCGGTCTTGACTGGGCGACTACCGTATCTTCAAAGGTGATGTGTAGCACCCGGTTGGCTCTTTGGGCTGGACCTCTGTGCACTGTATGCCTGACTTCAAGAGTAAGATGTCTTAGGTAAGTGAATGCCGAGCTCTCCATCTGCCTCGGGGCAGGGTGCTGTAACCAGTTTCTTCACTGGATCGGTAGCGCAGGCCTCTTGACTTCAGAGGACTGCTGTCCGTCGTTTACTGCACGAACGGTAAGTTTCAAGTAATTCTATTGTCTTTAAAGTCTTTAGCAATGATGTCTCTTGTTTTGCAGGTTCCGGCGATGGCGGATGACGGGCTGAAGTGAGTTGAAGATGGAGTCCGTGTGATGAATAGAAGCGCCTGGAAGCACGTAAGTAAGCGCTTGTTGCCTGCTTCACGATGCGCTCTAACTGTCTTTTATTTTGCAGGTACGAGTTCGGAGTGGCTGCAGGGTGCCGGAATACCCACTGGGGTTGATGTGGAAAGGAGTAATGGCACGTGAGTATTAAAGTTCCCCAATGTCTTTAAACGCACCTTGTTTTGTCTTTCAGGTGCAGGATGTAGCGCCGAAGGCCTCCGGAGCGTGCGAAGAGTCGGTAAGCTTTTGTCTTTCAGATGCCGGAATGCAGTGTGAAGACCTCCGGAGCGCACGAAGAGTAGGTAAGCCTTTGTCTTTCAGATGCCGGAATGCTAACCTGTTCTTTCTTGTCTTTATAGGTGTTGCTGAAGACTGGATTCAGGATGGTAAGCCTTTTTCCTTAGGCCCAGGATCCGATGCAGAAGACACGATGAGCGTTCTGCTGCAGAGGATGCAGAATAACGCAAAGCAAGATTCATCCACCGGGTGTGGTTTAAATAGCCTCCTGTAGTGCTTAGGTGTCACATTCCACAGCCACGCCTAGGTAAGAAAAGAGTTCCTGCTTTCCAGAAGAGTTCCAGTGTTCTGAATCTAGGGAGTGGCTCCTGCCCCACCCAACAGGAAAAGTAGTTCCAAACAGAAGAGGATCAGAGGCTCAGCTGGCAGGCAAGTAAGCAGCATGGTCTGCTGCAGGTAAGTCCACCCAAGCATTATGAGCCCGGCGCTTCCAGCGCTGGGACTGGGCATATTTATGAGCCTGGTGCCACTGGCGCCAGGACTGGGTCCAAAAGGTCCCAATTGGGACTGGTTGGCCCTCGGAACCTGGGTAATGGATCTGCTTCCAAGGGAGTTGGGAAAACCCTGACCTTTTGGAAGCAGAGATCATGACAACATCCCCTCCAGACGGCGAGTGGAAGAAGCTGGACGTCATGGGATGACGGGTCATCTCGTCAGCGGTGATGACTACTAAAGTGGCCAATGCCCTCGCAATTGTGGCAGCCTACGACAGGACGACAAGAGGGCTGAGACCCTAGAGATTCTAGAGGAAGGTGAGATAGCTTCGGACCGCACCATTACGGTGGCCACAGACATCACCGACACCGGCTTTCGTCAGATGGGCAATGGCGTTTGCCTTCGCCGGCGCCGTTGGCTTAAGTTCCCCGACTTCCGCCAGGACATGCAGACCAGGGTTCTGGACATGCCCTTGTTCGGCAAGACAGTGGACGAGTCATTGCAGGCCATCAAGGCGGACACTGAGTCAGCTCGGGCCTTGGGTGTTCTTCAACAACGATGACTGTCCTTTCGGAACTCCGGAGGCAAGCAAGGTGCCTCCAAAGGATTCGGTGGCGGTTCCTTGTCGTACCGCCAAGCAGCCCGCTCCTCATCGCAGGAAGCCTACAGGGGACACGGCAAGACAGGAGGATTGTGTCGTCATCGCCAAGGAGGCCAAGGTGGCAAGGCTGCGATGAAACAGGACTGAACCGGCCATGGCGTCGGGGCCCCACCCAAGTACCCTGGTGAGAGGCCGGCTGGCGAAATTCATCAGCGTGTGGGAGTCCATCTCCACCGACCGTTGGGTGCTGGTTGCCCTGGCCCGCGGGCCCACCCTGGAATTTCAGAGAAGGTGCCGCATACCACCCGTGGCCAGGAAGGAAAACCACGTCCCACAACTACTTCTGGAGGTACGAGCAATGCTAAGAAAGGAAACCATAGAACTCGTCCCAAAAAGGCTCCGGGGCTCCGGAGTGTACTTGCGGTACTTCCGGCGGTTGGTGACTCACCCTGGACCTTCATCATCTAAACAAGTACATCAAGTCTCAGAAATTCTGGATGGTCACCCTCCAGCAGGTGCTGGGACAGCTGGAGGAAGGCGATTTCCTATCGTCGCTGGACTTAGAGGATTCCTACTTCCACATGCCCATTCTAAAGTGACACCGCAAATTCCTACGGTTCGTGGTCCAGGGGCGGCACTACCAGTTCAAGGCCCTTCCCTTCGGATTAAGTCGGTGCCCAGGGTGTTCACCAAGTGCCTGGCACCAAAGGTGGTGCGGCTATGCCTGCAGGGGATCCACGTCTACCCCTACCTGGACGATTGGCTCATCCAAGCAAAGTTAAGGGAACTCGCCGTCGACCACACAGCGAAGGCCGTCCAACTGCTCACGGATCTGGGATTCTCAATCAACTTTGCAAAATCCCACTTGGTACCGTCGCAAGTCACCCTGTTCCTGGGAGCCAGACTCTACACAGTGGCGCGATTGGCGTCACCGTCGGAGTAAAGGACGAAGTCCATCCTGGGCAAGGGGCAACGGCTGTTGACCATGGACGCGGCCAGGGTGAGGTATATCAAGTCCCTACTCGGTATGATGTCATCGTGCATCTACCTCGTGCGCCTTTGCAGGCTGCGGATGCGACCACTGCAAGAGTTCCTCGACGCCCGTTGGATGCAAGCACCAGGCAGTTACGAAGACAGGATCCCACTCAACGAGACTTTCCGCCAAATTATCTGGTGGTGTGGCACCCGGGCGCATCTTGCGGCAGGCATGGACTTCCAGACCCCAGCACAACAGGAAACAGTGACGATGGATGCCTCCCTGGAGGGATGGGGAGCGCACACGGGAGATCTCCCTGCAAGAGGCCTTTGGAGGAGAGGTCACTACACATCAATGTCCTGGAGCTCCGAACCATGTTCTGGGCCCTCAGGTTGTTTCTTCCGTCCCTCAAGGGAAAGGTGGTGAGGGTCTTCACTGACAACACCACCATGATGTTCTATATCCGGAAGCTGGGGGACACCAGATCCCCAGCCCTATCCAAGGAAGCGCAGGATCTGTGGCACTGGGCCGTCGCCCAAGGGATGTTTCTGATACCCTTCCATTTGGCAGGAATAAAGAACACCATTGCCGACTCATTCAGCAGGGAGCTGCGCTCGTGCCATGAGTGGGAGCTGCAGCAGGATCAAGTGGATCTCCTATTCCGACGATGGGGCAATCCCCAGATCGACCTATTGGCGACGGCGACGAACGCCAAGTGCCAGAGGTTCGCCAGCAGGTTTCCCCTGCCGGGGAGCATGGGCGATGCCTTCTCATTCCGTTGGGATGGCCTATTCCTGTATGCGTTCCCACTGTTGCCGTTGTTACTGCGACTCATCAGTCAACTGAGATGGTCCCGATGCAGGATGATCCTCGTCGCACCGGCGTGGCGGAGGCAGATTTGGTTCCCGGACCTTCTGGACATGTCAGCGTCCCCCCCAGTCAAACTGCCAACGGACGCGGATCTTCTCGCCAGAGAAGGAGGCGCCATCCTCCACCACTACCCGGGGTCGCTGAACCTGCAGGCCTGGCTCCTGCAGCACTAGAGTTCGGAGGGTACGATATCCCGGCAGACTGCAAGGAGGTGCTTGCAAAGGCAAGGGCGTCCTCGACTCTATTAGTGCTATGGACACAAATGGAAGAGGTTCTCTGTCTGGTGCCGCGCACAGAAAATTAACCCTCTGCGGATTAAGGCTCCTCAAGTGCTGCCGTACTTGCTGTCGCTGGCCAAGGCGGGGCTGACTCATGCCTCCATCAAGATCCATCTGACGGCTATCTCCCGCTACAGCAGAACTCCGGGGCGATCATCTCTGTGGTCCCATCGCCTGGTGGAGGAGTTCATGAAAGGACTATTCAGATTGTTCCCGCCAGTGAAGGCCCCAGCACTGGCGTGGGAACTCAATGTGGTGCTGACCAGGCTCATAAGGCCGCCATTCGAGCCGCTGTATTTGGCACCGTTTAAGTTCCTGTTGTGGAAGACAGCGTTTCTTGTGGCCATCAGCTCTGCACGACGAGTGGGAGACATCCAGGCCCTCTCCTGTAAACCTCCATACCTGACATTCCACAAGACGAGGGTGGTGCTGAGGACGCACCCCTCCTTCATGCCCAAGGTACCGTCAGACTTCCATCTCAGCGAATCCTTGGTGTTACCTATTTTCTTCCCGTCGCCTTCATCGCCGGCCGAGAGGACTTTGCACTCGCTAGATGTGGCTAGAGCGCTGAAGTTCTACATGGACCGCACGAAGAGCCTGCGGAAGACATCAAAGCTGTTTGTGAACTTTGGACCTGTGAATCAAGGGAAGGCCCTCTTGAAGCCTTCCATTTCCAGATGGCTCTCTGGCTGCATCATGCACTGTCACCGGCTGGCAAACCGACTCATGTCCGGCCGTCTGAGAGCCCAGTCGACCAGAGCGATCGCTGCTACCACAGCGTTCCTGTCTGGTGTGCCCCTTCTGGACATCTGCAGGGCTGCTACGTGGAGGTCGACACACACCTTCACAAGATTCTACTGCGTCGACCGGGATTCCAGGGAGGAGTCCAGAGTCGGCCAGGCAGTGCTGCGCAACTTGTTCACCTTAAGGTGGGCTTGGTGAGGAGGTAAGAGATGCTTAATGTTGAGTTGATGAAATGCTTAATGTTGAGCCTTGCCACCTCCCGTGGTTGTGCATGTGTGTACTGCTATGTATTCTTTTATTCATGAGCATGTGAATCCATGCCAGAACCCATGCTGGAGAAGGAACAAGTTACTTACCTGTGACTGTTGTTCTCCAGCATGGGTCTGGCATGGATTCACATACAAACCCTCCCTCCTACCCCTCTGCGGCGCTTCTCTTGGTCCTACTGCCACTTTACGTGCTACCAAATCTGAAGATGGCTGCCAGAGGAGGGGCTTAGGTAGAGGGCAGTCATTGGCTGGGGGCGGTATGACCCAGAGACCAGTGATTGGTTTTTAGGAGAAAGACAGTTCAGAAACGAAACTGAAACTGATTTTTTTCTTTACCGAGGATTCGCAGCCTGACTACGGGGAATATTCATGAGCATGTGAATCGATGCCAGACCCATGCTGGAGAACAACAGTTACAAGTAAGTAACTTTTTCCTTACTCACATTTAGCATCCTTTTTCTCTGATGTTTTTGTCCTAAATAAAAATCCCAAACAAAATCACAATCTGAAGTCCTATGAATACTATGTACTCCAACTCCCAAAAAGCCTCAAGTACTGAGACGAAGAAGAGGAAGGAGCTGTTATGGATGGAATGAAACCCCAAGCCAAACATTCACACTAGTTGTTTCAATGGAGAACAGCTGCGAGGGAAATTTAAAAATGGCTTGCACTTTCAATTGGGAGTCGAAGAGAAGCAAAGCAGGTGAAGCAGGAAGCAGGAAGCAGGACAAGGCATGCACAGGAGTATGGACCGTGCAGCAGGAGACCAATGTTTTGAAGCTGCCGCTTGTCAGCTGTTCTTACCAGAGTGGCAAAAGACCCAGGGGAGCATGGCAGGCACCAGGGAAGTACTTGCAGCAGCAACAGCAAAGCTGTCTAGGCGCGGTCATATTCACAGCAACAGCTTCACTGGCAAGTAAACGCAGAGCCCAGACAAGGCTATGAATACTATGTACTCCAACTCCCAAAAAGCCTCAAGTACGAGACGAAGAAGAGGAAGGAGCTGTTCTGGAAGGAACGAAACCCCAAGCCAAACATGCGGACTAGGTATTTCAATAGAGAACAGCTGTGAGGGAAATTTAAAAATGGCTTGCACTTTCAATTGGGAGTCGAAGAGAAGCAAAGCAGGTGAAGCGGGAAGCAGGAAGCAGGACAAGGCATGCACAGGAGTATGTACCATGCAGCAGGAGACCAATGTTTTGAAGCTGCCGATTGTCAGCTGTTCTTACCAGAGTGGCAAAAGACCCAGGGGAGCATGGCAGGCAGCAGGGAAGTACTTGCAGCAGCAACAGCAAAGCTGTCTAGGCGCGGTCATATTCACAGCAACAGCTTCACTGGCAAGTAAACGCAGAGCCAAGGCAAGGCTGAAAGTGAGTCTGCAAAGCAGGATATACAATTCCTTAGTGAGGACTTCAATACAGCAGTGTGCCCAAGGTTGGAAATGCTTTCAAACAACGATGAGTCAGCCCAGTGATAGCAGGTACCCTGGGGTGTACCAAAAGGCACAGGAACAATTGAAAGTTAATTTTGAATACCGACCAAGTAAAGAAGAGTTACAGAATTTGCACAGATCCTCAAGTATGAAATGTCAAGATGGGAAGATTGGAGCAAATGTTATTACAAGCAGATAAATGTTAATGAAGAAGTTGATGTCCCGGGAGGATAGCTCAGTGGCAGCGTGTTCCCCTTGGAAGCAAGACGACACGAAGCAACACAGGTTTGATCCCCGGGTCTGCGCTTAGACACCTCTGGGTATTTAAGCGCGTTATAACCAACAAAAAAAAACAATTACGCAACTAACAAACAATTACTGTAACAGTGCCTTGATGCCCGTAGGATGTGTGAGCGCTTTAAAAATGCAAATAAGTTAAGAAAGACCAAATTTGTTCAAGTCTCCAAATCTGAGAAGCCAATATGGGGAAGTTGGAACAAGTATTGTCACAAACCATTGAATATTGAAGACGAAGTTCAAAGATATAACTTGAAAAATTCTCCATATATGAAATGTCAATACAGGGAAAGTTGGAACAAGTAGTATCTAAAGCCAATGAAGTATAGAAAGTGCAGGAGTACAACTGTGCTATACTGAAAGGCTAAGAGAACACTGAAATAAGTCCTGGTAAAAGAAGTATATCAGTCAGTGAGCCTTTGTGGAAAAGATACCTGTCAGGAGAGTATACCAGTGGATCTAGAGGATCTACGAAAGGGCTCCTGGTATGGGAGTATACAAGGAAGATATCCTTGAGAAGTTGTGCCATCCTTAGAAAGATATTTTTGGAAAAGGTCACTTTCACCATCCTTTCTGAAAATAATCCAGGGGAAGGGAACCATCCTTTGGATCCAAGGACGTATCCTTTGAGGGAACCATTTTTTGGACTTATTTATTTGCTTTGCATTTGAACACTTTTTGGCTAAACCTCGATCATAGACCATTTTCCTGACACTTCTTAGTTGTTTTTATTTCTAGTGTGAGGGCCAGATTTGTTTTGGACACAAGGACAGTTTACCTAGGTTTGACCAGAAGACACATACTGATCTTTAGTTTGTTTTCTAGGTAGGGAAACTGTTACGCTCACCTGGCTCCCACAGAGGCGTCGATCTGAACTGGACAGCTGCGGTCTCCACCAATGTGACGTGTAGGGCCGAGATGACAGACTGGACTGGCCCACCTAACTTCGTTTGCTTGGCCCGTAGGAATATTCTTCTGCAAATGGAGAAAGGGAATTAATCACCTGTAGAGTTGAGCGTAAATCCTCCCACCAGCGCTGTTCTCCCCACTGATCACCTTTGATGTCCCCTCTTATAGTCTCACCTGATGGTTTGAAAAGATGAGCTCTCCATCCTGAATTGAGCGCAGGGGCGCGTAGATAACCAGTTGCTTCACTGGCTCGAAGGAATTGGTGAGTTCCAGAACAATATTGACTCCGAGATTCCCGGCAAGACGCCGTAAGTATGTAGTTCGTAAGAGTTCAAATGCCTGACTTTCACTCTTGTCTGATTCCTTGCAGGTTGCAGCTTGACCCTAGTGAAGAGTTCCTCGTGGCAACCGGTAATATTCTGGTAAGGATTTGTATTATCCAACACAGTTCGATAAAATAATGTCAATATGTAACCTGTTGCTTTCTCCCCTATTCTGGCGCTGAGAGAAAGTATGAAGTCTCTGGGAATAATACCTCTGGCGGTAAAATCAGGTAAGTCTATTGTGGTGAGGAGGGTTCCCCTTGTTAGTCCCTTTGTTTCACCTTGCTGTCCTTTTGTTTCCCCTTAGGGCCCGGGGTTCGGCGAAGATGCAGTGGAAGCTGCGCCGACCCGTGAAGAGGAATAGTACCCCCGGCGGTAAAATCAGGTAAGTCTATGGGGGATAACTAATATTCCTCTGTGTGTTCCCTTGGCTCACCTTGCTGTTCTTGTCTTCTCCTTGGGTGCCGGAGTGCGGCGGGAACATGCAGGAGGATGCGGTGGAATGTGAAGATGCTGCGAAGGCCGGTGAGTTCAGCGCGGCGCTGCAGCAGGCGAGGCGACGCGCATAAAATAACTTCTTTCTTCCAGCTCGATCGAAGGCACGATGGATCGGGAATTCAGGTAAGGATCAAAGGTATTGCTCTTGTTCTAACCTTTTCCTCCTTCTTTGTCCCTTTTTCTAGGAGCTCCAAACTCGAGGCGGGCGTGGCAGAAGGCTGGATGCAGACTTGCAGGCACGGTGAGCGTTACGCTGCTGGATGCAGAATAACGCGTGTGCTGCTCTTCAGGCGTGGTTTAAATAGCCTCCAAAGTAGTCCCAGGTAAGTACACCTCCCCAGCCCCACCCGAGTAAAAAAATAGTCCCTAGGTTAGTCCCTAGGTAAAGTGGTCTGCATCAGGTAAGTTTGCAGCATGGTCTGCATCAGGTAAGTTTTAATCTATGAGCCTGGCGCCTATGGTGCCAGGACTGACTCTCCCTATGAACCTGGCGCCAGGACTGCACCCAAATAGCCCCTAGCAGGGGTTGTTGGGCTTGCTTGGGATAACTTGATGCCTGCTTCCGGGGTTGCTGGACTTGGTCTGGGTCCCTGGGGGTAGGCATCATGACAGCACTCCCCCCAAAGCCCCTCCTAAAGTTGTTCTTCCCTGTGGTTTTGGTTTGTCTGAGAAATTCCGGTGGAATTTGTTCACCAATCGGGGTGCATGAACATGGTCACTAGGTTCCCATGACCTTTCCTGTGGTCCTTAACCTTTCCAGTCGATTAAATAAAAAAGTTTTGACTTTATCAGCTTGGAGTCCAGGATGTTCTTAACTTCAAATTCGGGTTCTCCGTCTACAAGGATGGGGTCTGGTGGCTTGGTTAGTCTTGTCCCTGGTTGCACTGGCTTCAAAAGTGACACATGAAAGACGGGGTGAATTTGCATATTAGCAGGTAAGTCCAGCTTGAGAGCCACCGGGTTGATAATGGCCTTAATAGAGTAAGGTCCCAAATATCTGGGGTTAAAGGTCTGTGTTCCTTTTAGAGGTATATGTTTTGTGGCTAACCATACTTGATCCCCTATCTGGTTTTGTGGAGTATCACTTCTATGCCGATCAGCATCTTTCTTGTATTTTTCTTTCGCCTGTTTTAAATGTGTAGTTGCTTCCTTAAAGGCTTGTGTAATTGTAGCGTGCAGATGGTCCACTGCGGGCAGTTCTAAGTGTTGGGGTGAGTCGAGGTCTGAGGTTCGAGGATGGTGCCCATATAAGGTATAAAAGGGGCTTTTTCCAGTTCCAGAGTGTACTGAATTATTGTATGCATATTCGGCGATCCAAAGATAGTCTTTACAATTACTCTCAGTCTGATGTAACATACCTGCAGGTATTGTTCGAGAGTCTGGTTGGTCCTCTCCGTTTGACCATCGGTCTGGGGGTGGTGACTGGTCGATAACCTCACATCGATTTGCGCCAATTGACAGCATATTTTCCAAAAATGTGAAATGAATTGACTGCCCCTGTCAGAGATCAATACGGACGGAAATCCGTGTATGCGAACAACGTTTTCGAGGAACTCCTTGGCCAGGATTGAAGCTGAAGGTAATCCCTTTAAAGGAATAAAGTGGGCCATCTTGGAAAAAAGATCCACAATAACTAGAATGGTGTTAAATCCATTGCATGGGGGTAGATCAGTAATAAAGTCTAACGATAAAGTGTGCCATGGTGTAGGCGGAATGTCTAAAGGTTGTAAGAGTCCAGCTGATTTTTTCTTTTGACTTTTGTTTTGGGCGCAAATGCCACAAGACATCACAAATGATTTATTATCCTTTCGCCAGGTGGGCTACCAGAATTGTCTTTTAATTTTAGCTTCGGTTTTTGCAATACCTGGGTGCCCCTCCATTAGGGTATCATGATAACGGGAAATGACTAGCTCTTGTAGCCCCTTGTGTGGCAGAAATAGCCGCCCTTGGTAATAAGGCAGATCATTGGTGACAGAGTAGTCCGGGCCTTTCTTTACCCAGTCCTGCAGGGCTGTAGGATCAAAGTGTTGCTGGATCTTTACCTGAATGTCCTCTAGTGTCTGTAGAGTAGTCATGTCAAGAATCCTTTGTTCGGAAATTATAGGTACTGGTTCTGGGTTCACTTCTGCCTCTCCCATCCCTATTTGGGATAAGGCGTCTGCCTTACCATTCTTACAACCTGGTCGATAGGTTATCACGAAATCGAACTCGGCAAAGAACAAGGCCCATCGGAGATGACGTGACGATTGGGCCTTGGCTCTTTTTAAATACTGTAAGTTCCGGTGATCGGTGATCACAGTAATGGTGTGCCTGGCACTGAGAAGATAGTGCTGCCAAGCCGTGAAGGCGGATTTAATGGCTAATAACTCCTTGTCGGTAACCGCATAGTTTAACTCGGGTGCCGAAAACTTTCTGGACCAAAATGATACTGGGTGAAGCTGGCCAGTTTCAGGGTACTTTTGAGACAGGACAGCTCCCATGGCTAGACTGGATGCATCAGTTTCCACTATGTATGGGAGTTCAGGGTGCGTGTGCTTTAATACAGGTGCAGACGTGAATTTCGCTTTCAGCTCTTGAAAGGCACTTTCAGCTTCTTCAGTCCACATAAAGCGTTTATTTTTTCGCAAAAGTGCTGTGATGGGATGTACAACATGTGAAAAATCTGGGATGAATCTGCAGAAGAAATTGGCAAAGCCGAGCATGTTTTGTACTCTTTTAACTGAACTTGGTGATGGCCACTTAAGGATTGCATCCACCTTTCGTGAGTCCATTCAGCCTCCCTCTGGGGTCAGGATAAACCCAAGGAATTCAACTTCTGTGGCATGAAAAACACATTTTTCCAGCTTTGCATATAGTTTGTGTTGGCGCAATTTCTCAAGGACTGCTCGGACGTGCTTCACATGGTCAGATTCTGAAGAGGAGTATACTAGAATATCATCAATATATACGACAACACAAACGTCAATGAGTTCACGAAGGACATCGTTCATGAAGTATTGGAAGGCTGCTGGTGCATTGCACAGCCCGAAAGGCATCACCTGGTATTCGAATAACCCATACTTAGTGCGGAAAGCAGTCTTCCATTCGTCGCCCTCTTTTACACGTACCAGATGGTATGCCCCCCGGAGATCTAATTTAGTGTATATGCAAGCGTCCTTCACTTGGTCTAGTAGTTCAGGGATCAGAGGCAATGGGTATCGGTTCTTAACAGTTATCTGGTTCAATGCGCGGTAGTTTATGCACGTTCTGAGGTCACCTTTCTTTTTGGGCGCGAAGAACAAAGCTGAAGATGCAGGGGGCTTGGATGGGCGAATAAAGCCATTGGCAAGGTACTGGTCTAAGTATTGTCGTAGGTGAAGGTTCTCTGGTTCCGTAAGGGCATAGATCCTGCTACAAGGGGGTTGTGCACCGGTATGAGATTGATTTGACAATCGTACGATCTTTGAGGAGGTAAGGTGTTTGCCTGTTCTTTTTGGAAGACATCCTGGAATTCTTGATATTCAGGAGGAAGTTGCATGACTGCTGTGGTTACTGTGGCCAGGCCTGCGTTCAGATTTTTCTTTGGGTAACAGGTTTGTGCACAATCCGGGAAGGTTATTCTCTTCTCTCGCCAATCAATACAAGGATTATGTGTTTCCAACCAAGGTATCCCCAGTATTATTTGGAACTGTGGGGCTTTGATTAGATCAAACACAATAGTCTCTCGATGCCCATCCTGACCCAATAGTGTCATCTCTGCGGTGGAATGAGTTACAGGCCCAGAGGCAATTTCAGTTCCATCGACTGTGGTGATGACTTCTGAGGTGGTTTTTCGGCAGAGAGGTAGATTCATCCTGGAAGCCAATTCGTAGTCCACATAGTTTCCTATGGCCCTGCTATCAATGTATGCCCTTACTGCGTGCATACGCGATGTCTGCCCTGGATCTACGAGGACCATTTGTGAGGAATCACCCAAGTAGACCTGGTGAAGAGACCAGTAGTCAGTTGAGCGCGTCGTGTAGCCGTTGAATTCTTCCTGACAATGCAACTTCCAAAAGTACAAATGGACTGTTTGGAAGGGGAATTGCCCGGAAGAGGAAAGGTGACTCGGAACACAGCTGCCTAGACAGAAAACACAGTGTCAGGAGTTGGGTTCGTTGAATTAAGCAAGAATAAACAATGTCAGAAAATAATCCTAAAAAACTCACGTAGTGGAAACACCTCTGGGCAAGGATTGCAAGTAAGGACAAGGTGGAAACCCAGAATATCCCGGAAACCAGTCTTGGTGTGCAGTCCGTGAGAAAATGTTCCAGCAGTGAATGTCCCAGGCGGAAATCCCAGAAGATGTAGGACAGTTCGTCCGAGGAGCGAAGTTCCAGAAGGAAAAGGACAATCCAACCTAAACGTGTACCCGCCGGCACGCGGATGCCTAAAAGTATAAGGAAGTACGTGAAAGTTCCTTAGGTGAAAATCCCAGCAAGGTGTAGATGAGTTCCTTAGAAGAGTAAAAGTGGGGAGTTACGTGCTTGTCAAAAGAAACGGGGAAACAGCTGGGTAGTTCCGTGAAAAGCAAAGGATCGGGACGTGCAGGCTGTGAAGTTCCAAAGCGACAAAGCAGGAAAACGTTAGGCTGAAAGGGGTGGTCGTTCCTTCCGTAGTCAAGAGTTCCTGGAATATCAATTAAAGAGCCAAGAGTAATCCAAAAGCAATCGGTTAAGCAAAACAAGGTCGAAAATACCAGGGCATTAGTAACAGCAAGATGAAAGCTCCAAACGAAATTCAGAAGCAGAGTTATGCAGTTAGGGTGGAGCTTTATACCAAGTCACATGACCGTTAGGAAAAACGTTGTACAGGCCGTAGCCGTGCACGTAGGTGATCTGGCAACCAACGTTTCGAGGGCAACCCCCAGCATTGTCGGAGGGATCGGGAACGTGAGGTAATGAAGCGCTTTGATCCTATCTTGGGCAAACATGGTTTCATGGAGTAAAGGGGCTCCAAAGGTGTCAGAGATTTGGGGCACGCCTGTTTGGCAAAACATAAAGTCTTGGGAGCGGGACCCCTAATTACAGATTTCCTGACACCATTGGTATGATGAAATGCGAGGTCTGAGTATCCTTCTTCAAGCTCGGCAAGCGGACCTCTACGCTTCTCGGGCGTGGTCGTTTCCCGAGTCTGACTCCATATGGCTATTATTAGCAGCTCCTACCACCTTCTTGGGTGATTTTACAGGGCAATCCCGTAGGAAATGCCCAGAAGTTCCACAATATAGACACAATTGCATTTGCCGTCTTCTTTCTCTTTCCTTCTGGGTTAAGGGTCCTTTAACCCCTCCAATTTGCATGGGTTCTGAAGCATCTGCTCCTTTGGGGTTAGCGTGGGTTTTGACCAACACCCGATTCTCAAACTTGGCTCGATCAGCCTTTCTGTTCTGAAGTCTGTGATATAACTGGACCACCAAGTCTATATATTCAGCGCAGTCTTGAGGTGGGTTCACGACTTGAGCCAAGACATCCTTGAGTTCTCCTCGAAGCCCTCAATGAAATAACGTGATTCGTTTTACCTCAGGCCATCAAGTTTCCACTATCAACCTATTGAAGGTCGCGATGTAGGATAGAAGGTCCTGGTACCCTGTCGTAGGGACAAAAGTTTGTTATTCAGGGCCTGTCCTTGGGAGTGCCGGGCAAATAGTCTTTCCATGCTCGTTTGAAAGCCCTGAAAATCCTGAAGAATTGGGTCATCCTGAGTAACAAGTGGAATTGACCAATCAGCTGCACTGCCGCTGAGATATGACAATACAAAGGCTACCTTGGCTTGATCGTTTGGGAAGGCTCCAGGTCTGCATAAAAAGTGCAAGCGGCATTGGTTCATCAACACGGCGAACCTTTTGGGATCTCCGGCAAAGCGTTCGGGTGGAGCTAATGGAATATTTCCTGGTAGGTTTATTTGCGCAGGGTTACTTGATAACACAGGAGCTGGATTTCCCCCGGAACCAGGTAAGGGTGCTTGTCCAGCCTGGCTTTGCAATAGTTCCCTAGCAAGGTCATCATTTCGCTCCTTTGACAAAATCAGTTCTCTCCTAAGAGCATTGGTTTCTTGGCGGGCGGAATGCACTTCAGCCCTCAGTTCCCCTAGTAATTGGGCCAATTGGTCAGTTTCTGAGGTATCCATAACGCCCGGGTGGGAATTTGTAGGGAGGCTTCGCGTTCTATTGTGCTCACCTGGCTCCCACAGAGGCGTCGATCTGAACTGGACAGCTGCGGCCTCCACCAAGGAGACGCGTAGGGCCGAGATGACAGACTGGACTGGCCCACCTAACTTTGTTTGCTTGGCCTGTAGGAATATTCTTCTGCAAATGGAGAAAGGGAATTACCCACCCGTGGAGTTGAACGTAAATCCTCCCACCCCCGCTGTTCTCCCCACTGATCACCTTTGATGTCCCCTCTTATAGTGTCACCTGATGGTTTGAAAAGATGAGCTCTCCATCCTGAATTGAGCGCAGGGGCGCGTAGATAACCAGTTGCCTCACTGGCTCGAAGGAATTGGTGAGTTCCAGAACAATATTGACTCCGAGATTCCCTGCAAGATGCCGTAAGTATGTAGTTCGTAAGAGTTCAAATGCCTGACTTTCACTCTTGTCCGATTCCTTGCAGGTTGCAGCTTGACCCTAGTGAAGAGTTCCTCGTGGCAACCGGTAATATTCTGGTAAGGATTTGTATTATCCAACACAGTTCGATAAAATAATGTCAATATGTAACCTGTTGCTTTCTCCCCTATTCAGGCGCTGAGAGAAAGTATGAAGTCTCAGGGAATAATACCTCCGGGGGTAAAATCAGGTAAGTCTATTGTGGTGAGGAGGGTTCCCCTTGTTAGTCCCTTTGTTTCACCTTGCTGTCCTTTTGTTTCCCCTTAGGGGCCGGGGTTCGGCGAAGATGCAGTGGGAGCTGCGCCGACCCGTGAAGAGGAATAGTGCCCCCGGTGGTAAAATCAGGTAAGTCTATGGGGGGTAACTAATATTCCTCTGTGTATTCCCTTGGCTCACCTTGCTGTTCTTGTCTTCTCCTTAGGTGCCGGTGTGCGGCGGGAACATGCAGGAGGATGCGGTGGAATGTGAAGATGCTGCGAAGGCTGGTGAGTTCAGCACGGCGCTGCAGCAGGCGAGGCGACGCGCATAAAATAACTTCTTTCTTCCAGCTCGAAGGAGCGATGGATCGGGAATTCAGGTAAGGATCAAAGGTATTGCTCTTGTTCTAACCTTTTCTCCTTCTTTCTCCCTTTTTCTAGGAGCTCCAAACTCGAGGTGGGCGTGGCAGAAGGCTGGATGCAGACTTGCAGGCACAATGAGCGTTACGCTGCTGGATGCTGCTCTTCGGACGTGGTTTAAATAGCCACCAAAGTAGTCCCAGGTAAGTATTCCTCCCCAGCCCCACCCGAGTAAAAATATAGTCCCTAGGTAAAGTACTCCCTTCCAATCCTCTTTTGGCTTGGAGCTCTTGCAGCATGGTCTGCATCAGGTAAGTTTGCAGCATGGTCTGCATCAGGTAAGTTTTAATCTATGAGCCTGGCGCCTGTGGCGCCAGGACTGACTCTCCATATGAACCTCGCGCCATAGGCACCAGGACTGCACCCAAATAGCCCTAGCAGGGGTTGTTGGGCTTGCTTGGGATAACTTGATGCCTGCTTCTGGGGTTGCTGGACTTGGTCCCCGGGGGTAGGCATCATGACAGAAACTCTCTTTAGGATAGGGACAGAGAGGCCTTTATCTCACCCTTTTCTTTTATTAAAGATGTCTGTTGCTGAAAATACTACCACTGTGTGTCCGCCTTTCATTTCTGACCCCTCACACCATTCGGATGCCACACTGTCGACCCTGCAACATTCATAGCAGACCCTGTGCAGCAAGATGATGAAGTCCACGATTGTGTGACATACAAGGGAGAGATAGATGCACACATCAATGTACAAGATGCTGCTCTTGAGGGAGGAGAACAACTGATCAGACCTCAGGAGAGAGACACATTGGTTCAGCAGTCGTAACACGTGTTGATGGGAATTATGAGGTAATTGTAAATACACTATTACTCTCACATTATTCAGCACAAGCAGCATAATTAGTGCCACTTATAGAAGCACTGGAAATAAACAAAGGGAAACTTGTCACATTATATCCTGATTCAGTTTATGTGACATCCATGGTACACTGAGGCTTGCCAAGATGGCGCAGAAGGCCGTTCTGGAAATCTGATGGTGCACCTGTACAGCATGTAGTGCCAATCTCTAGACTGATGGATGCCCTAGGAAATTCCAACGATGTTAACAGTGGTAAAATGTGTAGCGCATACAAACAACACAGATCCCATAGCTTGTGGTAATGACTAAGCAGACAGGGCAGCGAAGGAAGCCGTGTATCTTACAAAACCTCATCCCCCAGTGACTTTTGAACCAGTGTTGCAACAAGTACAATTGCCAATTTCATTTAATTCTGTACCATTTATGCAGGTAATTGAAATACAAGGCCAAGCCCCTGAACAAGAGAAAGAGTTGTGGCACAAAAGAGGGTGCTTTTTGACCCCCACCGATTTGCATTGGAGACAAAACATTACAGGTAAAGCAGTAATGCACAAAGAATTGCTTGAAATTTCTCTCAAGCAACTGTATTATCCTGCGCATATCTACAAATATATTGCGGTAGATCTTCAAGAGGATTGGTTTGTCCCCAATCTGCAGAAGCAGGTAGATAGGTTTGTTGCAAATTGCAAAACATGTCACTTGTACAGTACAGGCCGGACCAAAAGGATGGGTGTCCCCTTCATCATGGGCATCCAGGAAGTAACCATTAAGAAAACACAAAGAGTGATGCCTCACAGAACTATAATTTCATCCAATTATTGCATATTCAGGGCTCAAGATAGTAAAGAAAATGTGATGGGTCAATGTGTGCTATTAATTCATCATAAAACCTTTGTGTTTTATTCTAAGATATACATTTAAAATTTCAAAAAACGAAGTACACATCTTTATGAATTTGTTATATCATATTTCTAAAAACACCTTTTTCCTACATATACAAAAAGCATATTCAGAAAGCATTTTGAATGTGAAAAAAACAAACTCAGAGGGTGCATGTGCAAATACGCATATAGGAGAATAGCTGCTATTAACTTCCTGCACCATCTCCACTATATTTGTGTCAATCTATGACAACTGTAAACTGACAGTATATTCCAATCTTTATCACAACCGTCACTCATTTCAAGTACAAATCAATCTTTCTGAGTTTCTTATAAACAAATCATATTTCTCAAAACACCTTTTTCATACATATACAAAAAGCATATTCAGAAAGCATTTTCAATGTGTAAATTTTGTGTATAGAAGAACTGGCTCTACTGTTTGCTATTGGCCTTGTTTAGCTTGCTCAATACCCCAGGTAGACCACTTTACCCCCCACAAGGTAGTCATTGGCAGGAGGCCAGCTGCAACGGATGTGTCAGATCCACCATCGCTGGTGCTATTTCCAGGAGATTAAGTCTACGTGAGAATATTTATTAGATGCTGGAACAAGAGACAAGTCCATGGGCCTCATCAAGTAATTTACTGCACCCCAACAGCCATCAAAGTAAAGGGTGCTTGTGCGTCAATCCATCTATCTGACGTTCGCAGGAACACCAGTACTAACCCCCCAACCCAAGAGGAGGATGAAGAAGGTGGAATAGATAAATGAACACTTGACAAGATGAGTATAGAACTTGCTCCAACAGGTTGTTCTGGGCAAATAGACGATAACTTTTGCATTTAGCTTCAAGGAATGGCAGATCCAGGAGCACCTACTAGAATCCAAAAAGTAATGGGTCATGTTGCTTATTTGTTTACTGTTCTTTCTTATGACAATGTTTATGCGGGTGGGAGTAGCGGCTAGTAGCTGGTGAGGAAGTAGAAGAGGTGGGCAGGATGGTAATGATAGAATGTCAGCACAACCTAGGTTGCCAGTATCTCAAATCAGAAAAAGATGTAGTGAAAAAAGAAATTGAAACTGTAAAGGAACAAAATGCAGGCCAAGAGGAGGTTATTTAGGATGATGTTGCAGATGTGCATTTCCCTGATTTAGATAACATGCGGTACAACCATATGCTTGCAGTTGGAAGGGAGAAGTACAAAGAGCCCACCATTCCACACACAACTGGCAACCCCAGACTGTTTATTCTCAAAGAGAGGCCACCTCAAGTTGCACAATGTAAAGTGCAGATAATCAGACAGTTTTCCTTATGGTTCAGCGGAAATGGCGATGTATCCGGGGGGAAGTAACTGTGCAGAGACATTGGTGATACTGTGTCTTAAGGGGGCACCTGTGGCCTGAATGGCTATTTGCTATTTATACCATCATAGAAGGGTGTATGTGCTCTGACCACCCCTGTGCTTATTGTACTTGAGGACCACCTTACAATAACTGCTGCGCCCCGCCCAACTGTCCTTGTTCCCCAACACAAATCTCGTAGATCAATTGACATTGAACTAAAAAGGATGAACCAAAAATATCGCAGGTCACTTGGACATGGTGTAAAATGTGTAAAAAAAATTATAAAAAAAGAAAGTCTAATTAGTAGCCTCATTATTGTGTTTTTTTTACAAAGCAGAAACATTCTTTAGTTCACTCCTTGTACCAGACATCCAGGCCGGAGCTAATTCTAAATGGATGCAGATAGCAAGGTGGGAGCTTATACAGATAGCAAATGACACTGAGCATTGTCATGGTTTATGTACACGGCACACTCCAGCCAGGCAACTCTTTCCCCTACAATGAATGTTGCGCACTATAAAACGCTGTTTATTTTTAATATACTGCAGATTACTTTGAGTAGGCATCCAACCTGTCTTGCAATTAACCTCCGCAAACACCCTGTGTCATAATGGACTAGAAAGCAGGCCGGTGTGTATTAATAAGATATTTTATTAATTTATTATTCAATGTAAATGAGGATAATCAAAATACAACAGCCACCAAAATTGTGGCTACACAAATGCAATATCCTACCTAGAGCGACCAAGTGGAAATGGACTGTTACACTCGCTTTTGTTATAATGACAAATAGGAAAATAGAATCAGGTTGAAATAGAGTGTTACACTGGCTTTTGTTTTAATGTCAATACAGGAAAATAACAATTCCACACAAAGTGATATCACCGACAGTTAAGCACTCCCCCTGCAACACACACTCCCAACAATCAATTTGGACTTGATTCCTTTGAATGGAAGGCAGTGGCAAGGAGTAGGAATATAGAGGGGAAACCGGTTTTGGGGTAAAGCCCACTATCACAAGGTGGGAAGCCAACAAAGAAAGGGAAAACCCGTTTTTGGAGCAAAATGTAAGACTGGAATTTTGATTATTTTTCACAACTGCTAGGGGACAGAATAGAAGACAGTTAGAAGCCTTGGTTTAGGATTCTGGAAAGCCAGCTGGATCCCAGGAGACACTGGACAGATAGGGTAAGGGATCTGGTCACTGCACTCTATAGGATGGTAATGTTCAGCAGCCTTTTCTCCGTCCTCCTTCTCCTGTCTCCCCGGTTTTTATCTGTGTGTCCTGAGTCCTAGTACAGTCCCCCTTATATAGCAGAAATGACATCACTAACTTTACAATCTAGGGGGAGTAGGCTGTAATTATCCCTGCCACTAGGATTGGACAGTTACCATCCCTCTCACTACCCCCCCAGTTGGGATTGGTTCAGGGGAGGAGAGCATCATCTGTCTTTTCCATTTGTCATCCTCCTTTTGTTCCCCTTATCACTTTTTGGCAAAAACTAGTTATATATCATAACTTCATAATTGTACTAGCCACTGCCATATGAAACATATGTTTGGTTTTCATTCATCATGTGGAATTAGATAAGCTGATTGCCAAATCCGTACAATGTAGCATGGCCATGTGGCACATTTTTGTCATTTTCATAAAATGTATAACAGTTATGAATATGTAAATCATCAAGCATATTCATAATTTCAATTTCCACCTTTTCATCAAATGTCATAATTGTCACATGTTCAAAACAGCCCGAAACCTAATCTAACTGGCCATTACAGTTCCCAAAGTCCCAGGTAAATGCAATTTATATCCTGAAAACCGCCTGCAAATTACATGAAAAATGTCATAAACTGGAAATGAATCCTTAGTCTGATGGCTGCGCAAAATGCCTAAAATGAAAATGGTCTTTTAATATTAATTGGGAGTGTCTGTTCAACATGTGGGAGGGTCACTTCAACCCCCACAGCCATCTGTTCCCCAGGGTCAGTTTGTGACCAGAGGGTCTTTTATGAGTATCTTTGAAATTGGCAGTTTGCTCTTTGAAGTGGGTGCTAAAATGGCTCACACCTTTTCGTCATGCTTTAGCCAAGGATTCCCTTCTTTGAAATCCCTGCATTCCTGCCATCATGTCTGCAGAACAGGGAATTATGACGCCTCCCGCAGCATCACATTTTATTACAGGATTGTTAGAGGAGAGGTGTGTTATCCAGCTGGATCTGGGGCTTGTCATTGTGAAGTTCCTGCCTCAGCCAGAACCGGTTTTTCCTAAAGTAGTGTCTCTTCACAGGTTACAGCAGTTTTGTGGGTGAAACCTAATATATATTTGCTTTGGTCACCTCCCACATCATGTTTCCCTGACATTTTCTGTGTGAGCAGAGATATCTTTTTCCCTTGTGGCTTTTTAAAGCTGTTTTTATTTTCAACACATATGCAGGCCGTTTTGCTTTTAATGTTTAAAATCATGTCTTGCAGGTCACAGGATTCTTTGATTTCTCCTTTCTGGGTGAATTTACATTGGTGCTGGTCCATTGATAATGATGGGTAGGCCCCTTCCCCCATGGTTCTTTACTTTGACCTGAACAAAAAGAAAAAGCCAGGCCATTTTTGGTTGCATTGTTTAAATTCTTGCCACGCATGTGAAATAGAAGCAAAAGCCAGGCTCTTTTTGGTTGCAGTGTATAACTTCTTGCCATTCATGTGACCGGGAAAGCAAAGCAAGGCCGTTTTTGGCTGCAGTGTTTAAATGCTTGCCACTCATGTGACAGGGAAAGTAGGGCCGTTTTTGGTTGCAGTGTTTAAATGCTGCTGTTCAGGTGAAAGGGACTTCTGTTTGGGGCCTTGAAATGCACCCCACTGCATGGCCTTAACGCAATGAAGGAAGCTATCAGGCTCATGACCCTCCAGAATCAGTATGCACTCAACCTCCTCACCGCTATGGAAGAAGGTGTGTGCGCAAAGCTAGGTACTTCCTGTTGTACCTATACTCTAAGTCCCCAATACATTTACTAGAAGGGGAATGTTGGGATGCATGTCCAACGTCCCAACCCTGGGAAGAGGTTTAGACTGCGCACATTCTTATTAGTTAGGCACCCAGAGTGGTTTTAAAGCAGTGGTCACCATTTTAGTTTAATTATGCAAAGCACACTTGTTATTGGAAGGAGTGCTGTAGGATGAAAGGTGGGGTAGCAACATTGTTGAAGAGTAGAAGGTAAACCCAGAGGGGGTCAAGAAGGCCGCAGCTGAGCAGGGTGTGGGTTGATATACACAGCTGAGTATAGAGAATGAGTATAGAATATGTGACACTGTGTATTCAGGTACTTTTGGTAGTTATTACTAGGCCAGAATAAGTAGCCAGTAGCAGATCTTTAATTAACATTTAACATGGAGAGGAGCAGCATGAGCGGGTAGGCTGCAATAGCCAAAGTTCAGCCATTTTGAAGTATGCCACGATGGAAGTGCAGCACTGAACAACAAAGACTATTAGAAAAGCATTTGAAGTTGGCACACAGCTCTGTGAAGCTATACATATTTCTCCTTCAACCAGCGAGTGTGCAAATGGCCAAGGTCAGCACTGACATGCTAGGTGCTGCGCTAAGATCAAGGGATGATGTACAGCTAAAAGCAACTCACAGAAGCCAGCACAAGATACATTTTAATTAGTGTGAGTTATGTGTGTTAGATTAGCTTGACACCTGCAAGGCCAAATCTGGTGAGAATGGAGCATACTACCCCAGTGATGTTAAAGTAGGACCCCCAAGTGAGGCTATACTGCCGCCAATGAGCAGTGGCCATTCTATGTGAACTTCAGGCACTATGTTGCCTTGACTAATATATAAGCAAAATGAATTCCACAGAGCGGTGCACGGCCGTGTTTTTTATTAAGCCACCTAGGTCTGCACACAGATGGGGAGGATAGCATTTGTTGGGATGGAGATGAGCCTATCCCACTCCCCTAGGTGCTTTCAGGTAAGGCAAACACCATATGAGGTCATACAACATGTAGGGGGGTAGTGATCTGCACTATCAGGTAACATGTAGAGGCACTGTAGCGCTTAGAAGTAGAGGCAAAAACCCACAGCACTTGACTCTATTTTGTATTAGGCCCAGATGGGATAAGCTGCAGGCTTGCGCTGTTCACGTTCTTGGTTCACAAGGCCTAATTTCTGTACAACATACAGATTCTGCAGAGCTGGTTCCCATGGAAATCCACTTCCCCCTTGTTCCTTGAGTGTTGCAAATATTTAGTATCTTCCAAAGGAATGCACCCTGCAAGAGCGTGAGATAACACCAGGCTCCGTGTTGCGCCCATTCATCTCCTGCAAACTGCCATTAGGCCTCTAATCCCCACCCGCAAAACAAAGAGGTGGGTTTCCCCTACTTCGCTGGCAGAGGGGAAGCAGCGATCAATATAAATGAAAAACCAGCCAGCGGAATGAATTGAAGATACTCAAACAGGCCGCTAAAAGGCCACCAAAACGGGGGAGGACCCCCAAGGGTCACAACACAGACCAATCCACTAAGAACGAAACAATCGTTAAAAATACTGTATTTATTTAGAATTTGTACTCGTTAAAATAAGTATTAAATCATCTGAAGTTCTGTACAAAAAATACGCAAAGTGACAACATTAATGTATCAATCATAAAGTGCATCGTGTAAAGTGACTGAGTGCTAGTTTCATTGTTGGCTGTAAGTGAAAAAGTCAAAGAAATAAATCACAGTAGACCTAGATGCTACTAGATTGATCCCAAAAAGGGGTTTCCCGTGCGAGCGAAGAAAGTCACTCGATAAGGGAAACCACAATCGCCTATTCAGATCTGAAGGCAAAAGGGCCAAAAAATAAATCAACAAAGGGCAATCTAGTCACTAAAGGATCATGCAGCCAACCACAAAGGTTAGTTACAGCACTGCACAATATAATGAACACATAAACATTGAAAAAAACGCTAAAATTAGCCAAGGGATGCTATGCGTCAACTACTCATGTGTCAGGACAGGAACAATGTGACATACAGTACAATAGACCTGGCACAATTAACAGATAGTAGTTTCGATGGAGACAACACGTCTAACTCAAAAGCCAACGATATCCATCTTCATCAGGACGTGGCATTCCCGTAGGCGTCATAATTCTTTGAAATTCATCTGTGTCTTAATTTACACAATATATTTAGAGAACAAGGTTAAACATTTCACAATGTATAAAACACACCATAGTCTCAACCAATTAGGCTGGTCCCGGAATCCTGTCGATAAGTCCAGGAAGTATTAATCAGGCCGTGCCATAGACTGGGTCTCTATGAATTAGACCATAGTCCAAACCAATTAGGCTGGTCCCGGAATCCTGTCGATAAGTCCAGGAAGTATTAATCAGGCCGTGCCATAGACTGGGTCTCTATGAATTAGACCACATCTCCATAGTCACACGCACATGCCCCATAACAGCTCCAGTTCCGATGGGGTCCGGCACTGCAAACGACCTCCATCCCTCATTCCTAACCCCCACCCAGCCAGGCCAGAGCCAGTCCCACACCACTGACCTGACCCCAACACCTTTGCATTCCCTGATAAGCAAGCAACCACACTGTCACAACACAAATCAAGTATCCCCAGAAGATCTAAGCATGCATGGCTGTATTTCCTTCAAATGTGAAAACATATCCCCTGTAACATGAGGTACCGGGAGGGATACATTGAAGATCAAAACCTCGGGTGGAGTCTTTGAGTATGGGAACTGCGGTATCAATGAAGCTTTTAACGTGTGAGTCAGCATGATTTTATCCTCCCTTCCCCCTGGCGCCATTTCCCGTGCCGCCCAGGTGCCTGCCACGATGAGTTAATATTCAGGCTTAGCATGTTTAGTTTAGATAGGAACAATGTATTAATGTGTGGCCCGACCTTCACTGTGAGGATGAGCCAAATTGACCCATGTGGATCCAGACCGACAGGACCAATCTAACCAATTATTGCCTACCATCCCCTACGGAGCAGGCTCATGTGTAGGGTGCCTTCAATCAGTGGCACCCATTTGTACGGTATGTTATGACAGATTTGGGCATTTTAAGCCCCTGTTTCTGACTGTAAGAGTTAGAGCGCTCTCAAGCAGCAGAGTCCTTTGCTGATATTTGTATTCTGTACAATAAACATTGTTACCCTTGCAACGCTATCTTCTGGCCTATTTCCCTAGCGGGTTGTCTTTATTCTGGAGCGTGCGTAAAAAGTGACTTTCCTTCACATTCCAGGACCGAGATAACTTCAAGGATGGGAATCGCATCAGGTGTTGCCATCAAGTAAATTTACAGGGTCCAAGAGACCCTTGGGGGTGCGGATATACCTAGGGTCTTATGCCATTATTTTACTAAGGAGATTTCTCAGGGAGGTGCACATCAAACACTGTCCGAGATGACTTGATCCATCAAATCAATAACTAATTGTAGTTTACTACCAGATTAGAAGAAACCAATCATAGTGGAGTAGCACATGCTGATCACATAATGAAGTCATTTTTAGGGGTTGTGCTTTTTGATCAGAAGTGCTCCATGAAGTAGCGATATATAGGTAACGTTTGGGTCCCTTCTACAGGGATTGACCAATGAGAACCGTGGGACAAATTGTTTACCTGATATGCAAAGTGTTGGGTTTTGTTGGGCATGCTGAGAGAGTTGTTAGTTCAGTTCCAAGGTTCTGTCCAATGCTCCTGGCTGTATTTCATGCAATAAAACTTGTTTCGAGGGGATTGGGTCCTCCGACGTATTCCATATCTATGACAGTAATCACCACAGCTGTGCTGCTTTGGAAAATCTTTCTGCGTCCTGCGTCGATGATGTCGATACGCTGTCCTCGAGGGCCTCCGTTGAGCCAACATCACCGGATGTTATAAGTCGCACGACGCCCATAGCCTCAGTTCCGTTTTTTCCGCGAACGTGTTTGCTTCGGAAATCTCGACGCGCCTCGATTCTACTGAATCCTGTTCTTTCAGTTCTTCGAACCTGTTTCTTCATTGCTATCGAATATGATGTCTTTGGCTTCTTCCACCCCGCGGTCCGGGTTTAAGAAGTGTCGGGTGTGCGGGTCCACGATGTCGCTGACGGATACGCACAATGCTTGCCTCTGGTGCCTCGGGGAGGACCATGATACGGACGACTGTGTCAACTGCCAATCGATCACTTCGAAGGCCTTGCGGGAGCGTAAGAAGAAGCTGTTGGTCGGTAAGGTGGGCAAGCCCCAGAAGTCGCGTTCCACTGGTCTTTAGACGGACGATTCGAGGGGCGAATCTCCGCATCGTCGTCGTGAGTCCAGGGTTCTCGGTCTGGGAGTCGGTCCCGCCATTCCTCTGCCTCTTCAAGGCACTCCAGGAAGCGCCGTCACAGGTCGCCTTCCCCGTCCTCTTCCGAGGACTGCGCCCGTCGACGGGTAGCTTGTCCCAACAAGCATTCCACTCCTGAGGAATGGGATTCGTTCCGAAAGGAGATGTTGGCGATTTTTCAATCGCAGGGCTCCGGTCCGACCGCGCCATCTGAGGACGCCGGTCGAGGCCATGCTAGAGACACCGCTCATCCGCCTTTGGGCTCAAGCAGTCGTTGCGACCACCGGGCACCTTCGAGGTCCCGGTCGGACAAGGATGGTCGCTCTAGGCATGCCCGTTCCAGGTCCCGGTCCTCGACGCCATCGAGACCGCAAGAATCTGTGAAGTCTTTGAAGAAGACATCGACGCCGGCGGCGCCAAGGTCGTCGACGGACTCTCTCGAGGCCCCGCCTCCGAGGAAGTCATCTACGCCATCGGCACCCAGGCTGTCTAGAGACACGCTTGGGGATCCGCCCTCGAGGCCTGTGTCGATGCCGTCGAAGTTGTCGGCGCCGCGCTCGACTTTGACGCCCATTCTGTCGAAGTCCCCCAATGCCTTTCGAGGAAGCCTTGTCGGAGGTACCCCGTGGCACGGTGGCACCCTCCAGCACGGTGATGGCTAAGGCTAAACATGTCTTTGTGTCTTTTTCTGTACCCTCTTTCCAGCCTCTGGATTATATTTCTGAGGTGGATGAGGGGTCTGAGGAAGGTGAGGTTCCTGCATTGGTTCCTGATGACATTGTTTCTGGTCACAGTCAACTTGAGGACCTGCGTCAGTCGCTGCACGATGCCAGTGGTCTAGACACCTCTCCGGAGGTGGAGTTTGGTAGGCCGGAGCCTGGCATGCATGCCGAATCTTCAGATCGGCGCCTCATGTCAGGGGTCACTGAATACCTGGGTTGGTCTGCCCCTCCTGGGGATTTTCAGCAGGATGACCTGACTGATATCTTGGACCAAGGTCCTCCAACTGACCCGGTGCTGCCATTCCATATGGCCTTGCAGAGAAGGGTGGCTGTGGCTTGGACTTCTCCGGAGAGTCTCCCAGCAGTGAGCAAGTCCTTGCTGAAGAAATATTTCCCAGCCAGTGGCGACACCTGCTACTTGACAACACACCCTACTCCGGAGAGTTTAGTGGTGCAGGCGGCTACGGCCCCCGCAAAGCAGGCGTCGTATTCTACTATTCCTCCCGATAGGGATGACAAACGTTTTGACGGCTGGGCGAAGAAGGTATTTTCTCTGGGGGTATGGCGCTTCAGGCTGCCAACTCCGTTTGTGCCTTGTCTCGTTTCACGCACACCATGTGGAACTGCGTTTCCTTAGCGGCTTATCATATACCCGAAGGGGAGGAACGGGATGGTTTCCTTGCTATTGTGCAGGATGGCAAGGATGCCATGTGTGAATCCGTTCAGTCGGGTCTGGACGTAGTTGATTGCGTCAGCCGGTCCATGGCGGCGAGCACCGCAATGCGCAGGTTTGCGTGGTTGCGGAAGTCGGGTTTTGCTCCGGATGTGCAAGCCCAGCCCCTCAACATGCCCTTTGATGGTGGGCATCTTTTTGGCAGCAAGGCTGACGAGAGTCTTGAGAGGTTGCAGACCTCCAAAGCTGCAGCGAAGTCGTTGGGTGCTGCAGTTCGCCAACCTCCGCCTTTTCGTCCTAGGGGACAGCAATGGAGGGGAGGTTCCTTTCGATATTACTCATCCTTTAGTAAATCGAGAGGAGCTACTATTCAAAGGGGCAACTGTAGGAGTGCCAGAGGTGGTAAACAAGTTACTCGTGGTGCCAGGGCCCATGCTTCTCCGGTTGGGGGAAGGCTGGTGCAGCATCTTGTAGAATGGCATGCCATTACTTCAGATGTGTTGGTTCTGGAGATCATAGCCCACGGCTACTGTCTTCCTTTCCGGCAGAGGCCTCACGACAATCCACCAGGGAACCTCCCTTTGAAGACTCCGGTTCCGCTCCTTGCGCAGGAAATTCAATCCTTGCTGGAGAAAAGCACTATAGAACTGGTGTCTGTAGTGGAGAAGAACAAGGGATGGTATTCCCCTTATTTTTTGATTTAGAAGAAAGACAGAGGATTGAGACCCATCATGGACTTGTGCGGTTTGAACAAGCTCCTCAGGAAGGACAAGTTCAAGATGGTTACTCTTTCTCAAGTCCTCCAGGCCCGTCAACTTCAGGACTGGTTGGTGTCTCTCGACCTCAAGGACGCTTATTTTCATGTGCCGATCCATCCCAAGCACAAGAAGTACCTGAGGTTCGCGGTTGGCGACTCGCACTTTCAGTTTCGGGTCCTGCCGTTCGGATTGACCTCCGCCCCAAGGGTTTTCACCAAGCTCATGGTGGTGGTGGCAGCGTATCTCAGGAAAGGGGGAATTCACGTCTACCCCTACCTGGACGATTGTTTGATCAGAGCGCGCTCTCCCGAGCAAGTCCTGGATCATCTGTCAGTCACCTGCCACTCCCTTCACAAGCTGGGCTTCTCCCTCAACTTAAAGAAGTCTCACTTGACGCCAACTCAGCGGCTCCAGTACATCGGAGCAGTGCTCGACACGTCCCTGGGGCAGTGTTTTCCTCCCCAGGTGAGGGCTCACCACATTCAGCAGATGGTGCACAAGTTTCAACATGCCCAGAGTCTCCCAGCGTTCGAGTTCTTGAGGTTGCTCAGCCTCATGGCATCCTGCATTCTTCTGGTGGCAGAGGCCAGGTTGCGGATGAGATCTTTGCAATGGGCTCTCAAGCTCCAGTGGTCACAGTCCTCCGGCAGGATGGTGCCGCCATCGGTCGCCCAGGACCTTCTGTGATGGGCCGTCGAAGGCAATCTGATGAGGGGGGCTCGGTTTTGGCTGCCCTGGCCGGAGTTGAAGATCGTGATGGACGCGTCCCTCACGGGGATGGGGAGCTCATGCCAACGAGCTGACAGTCAGCGGTCGTTGGTCTCCGTCGGAGTCCAGACTCCATATCAATCTGTTGGAGCTGAGGGCCGTCAGGCTTGCCCTGAAGGCTTTTCTGCCGACTGTGCGAGGAAAGAATGTCCTGATTCTGACGGACAACACAGTGAACATGCACTACTTCAACAAAAAGGGGGGGCAGGGTCACTTCCTCTGTGCAGGGAGGCAATGCAGCTCTGGTTCTGGCCCATCCAGCAGGGAATTTCAATCTCGGCAGTTCATCTGGCCGGAGATGAAAACGAGACGGCGGAGGCTCTGAGCAGGCAGAGCGCGTTCTCTCACGAGTGGGAGTTGGCTCAGGAGATTCTCCTGGAGATCTTCGCCCTTTGGGGGACCCCTCAGGTGGATCTCTTCGCCTCCAGTGTCAACCGGAAGTGCGAAAAGGTTCTGCTCGTGGGAATTTCCTCAAAGAGGAGCCTTAGATGACGCGTTTGTGGTAGAGTGGTCATTCCCACAGCTGTATGCGCTTCCTCCAGTCCCCGTCATCCCGCAAGTGCTGCAAAGGTTACGGAGGTTTGGTTCCCGGATGATCCTCATTGCTCCGGCATGGGCCAGGAGGACTTGGTACCCGGACCTTCTCGACTTGTCCATCTGCCCTCCACGTCATCTTCCCTACCGAGACGATCTGCTCTCACGGGAGGGAGGTCAGGCTCTCCATCCAGAGGTCAGATCCCTCAACCTTCACACTTGGCTTCTGAAAGGTTGAGGTATAAGGATTGGGACCTCCCTGAAGACGTGATGGAGGTGTTGCTTTCGGCCAGACGGCCGGCAACTAAGTCCCTGTACTGTTGCCGTTGGAGAAAGTTCTGCGACTGGTGCAGGGTTCAGAATGTGGATGCTTTTTCATGTGGCATTCCTGTAGTTCTTTCTTTTTTGCTTTCTTTATCCCACAGGGGCTTGCAAGTGGGTACCATTAAAGGTTACCTGGCGGCGCTGTCCATATTTAGGTGCTCGTCTGAGGAGTGTTCTTATTTTAAAATTCCTTTAATTTTGCAGTTTCTGAAAGGGCTCACTAATGTGTTCCCTCTGTCACCTTTCCAGGTGCCCGGTTGGGATTTGAACCTTGTTCTCAAGTTTCTAATGGGTGCTCCATTTGAGCCTTTACACTCTTGTCCTTTGATACTGTTAACCTTTAAAACTGTATTTTTAGTTGCAGTCACTTCCGCTCGCAGAGTGAGTGAGTTACAGGCACTTTCAGTTAAGCCACCCTTCACTGTGTTTCAGAAGGACAGGGTTGTCCTTCGAGTTCGTCCTTCCTTTCTTCCGAAGGTGGTGTCGGAATTTCATTTAAGCCAGAAGGTTGTTCTTCCAGCATTTTATCCTCCTCCACATCCTGGTAAGGACGAGGAGAGGCTCCATAGGTTAGATCCTAGGAGAGCTTTAACTTTCTACATTTCACGCATGTCCCGGGTCAGAGTGGATGATCAGCTCTTTATAGGTTACGCTGGAAGGTGTTTGGGACAAGCTGTGACTAAGCAGACTTTGTCTAGATGGATTATCTTGCATTTTCTGAATGTTACCACCTGGCGGGTAAGGATCCTCCTGTAGGCTTACGGGCCCATTCGACTAGGGGTATGGCTGCCTCTACTGCCCTGCAGAGGGGTGTTCCTATTCCTAACATCTGTGATGCAGCCACTTGGGCTTCGGTCCATACTTTTGTACATCACTACTCCCTAGATTCTATCCATGGGCAGGATCTGGCCTTTGGCAAGGCAGTCCTTTACTCTGCAATTTGATTGGGCATTCTAAATTTGTATATTCTAAATTCTTTTCCCACCTCCTTACGTTTGTACTGCTTTGGGAGTCTGTCATAGATATGGAATACGCTGGAGGACCCAATAATCTCGAAGAACAAGTTACTCTCTTGCCTGGTAACGTTCTATCGATGGGATGGTCCGACGACGTATTCCATATCGCTCCCTCCCTGCCTTTCCCGCTACAGAATTTGTTATGCGATTGCAGCTTATGTTACCGCAAGGCTTTCTTTGGTCCTACTGGCAGAAGATTGGTGCCACACGTTCTAGGGAAAAAACTACAACTGAGGCTACGGGCGTCGTGCGTCCTACTTATAACATCCGGTGATGTCGGCTCGACTGAGGCCCTCGAGGACAGCGTATCGACGTCATCGACGCAGGACGCAGACGCCGAAAGATTTTCCGAAGCAGCACAGCTGTGGTGATTACTGTCATAGATATGGAATACGTCGTCGGACCATCCCATCGAAAGAACGCTACCAGGTAAGAGAGTAACTTGTTCTTTTCTTGCAAGACGGTGCACTCTTATTACCACTTGGATTATTGGGTATCAATCAGGTTGCGGGTTTACCCTACATTATTTGACCTATGTATTAGTCCAGGTGGTTCCTCTACCTTAGACTCCTGAACAACCAATGGAGAGCTAGTGAACAGACAGCTTCAGATGATACTTCCTTTTCCACTTTGCTAGTCCAGGCATGTTTTAGATTACTCAGAACCTTAACATGGCAGATGAGGCAGTCCATGACCCCTCCAGCCCTATGTTTTATTGTACTGTGTTCCTTTATGGTTCAGTATCCAAAATTAAGTGTTTTTTTAATTGAATCACATTGATACCATCACCCCTAGCTCTGTCATTTTATGTTGATAGGACTTTGTGAATGCTGTATTCACCTATGAGGACATCTATCTCAGAGCTGACCTTACATCCACAGTGAGTCTCACTCAGAATGCATCTTCAACATTTATACTAGTTTGCACAACCAATAATTTCAGCTCTTGAACAAACCTACACTCATAGGTCGTTACGATATTAAGCTTACAGTAACTGCAAAATTATACCATGTAGTCTCACCCAACTCACTGCCCTTTGTCATTTCAACAATACAGACCACGCTATATGCTCGCAAATTCTCAAGCGATGCTTCTGCATTTTATTTGACTGAACATAGCCCCACAAATCGGTTTCTATTGTTACTCGTATTGTACTCAGTTTAGCTCAGTTAGTTAGAATAAATATAATAAATTGAACATTGGGTTGACCTAGTTGGGAAAATGTTGGCTGACCGTGCATGTTTGGTCGCAATGGCGCACTCAGAATTGTGAACATTAGCCTGGGTTGTGCAAGTGCTGGCTTGTCCCACACTTGGGTGGATCTGTGAACGTTAGCCTGGGTTGCTTCAAGATAGAAGTGCAAGTGCTGGCTTGTCCCACACTTGGGTGGAACTGTGAACGTTAGCCTGGGTTGCTTCAAGATAGAACTGCAAATGCTGGCTTGTCCCACACGTGGGTGGAACTGTGAACGTTAGCCTGGGTTGCTTCAAGATAGAAGTGCAAGTGCTGGCTTGTCCCACACGTGGGTGGAACTGTGAACGTTAGCCTGGGTTGCTTCAAGATAGAAGTGCAAGTGCTGGCTTGTCCCACACTTGGGTGGAACTGTGAACGTTAGCCTGAATTACATCTGGATAGAAATGCGATTATAAATGTTAACATGCCCACACGTGTATCACTGTTCATCCTACTTTCCTGTTCCCCATGCTGTTGCTATATATCTGTATCCCCCCTCCTGTCGTTGTAAGCCCAGCCCCTGTCACAATGTGTCCGTCTGTTGCTCTGTTCCTTGCCACCCTGTTCGTGTGCCTGTTCTCGGGCACTTTAAAGATAATCATTTTATCACATCACTACGCTTACTCTCTACTATACATCATCATTCAACTAGAACACCGCTATACCCCTGATTAATATGGCCTAGCTTTTCACATACGAACACAACCCCATGAACACCTCATCATCCTGTAAAACGGAGCTAGCCAAAGCCAAGCACATTCCGGCCTATTTGCTCACATATGCGTCCTTCAGGCCTAACACAGCCAGAGGCCAGTCTGGGTGTCCACCCACCAGACTGCACACATCCAACTAATATCTTCAACACTACACCTAATGCTAGGATGCAGCTACTATCCGGCAATAACATCAGCTGCACACCTATCTGGTGCACGCATGCACCGTACGATACTAGCCCTCTCTACTGACCTGAACTACGGTTCCTGAGGGCGTTCAACCTACCAGCGCTTTGAGGTCATACCAATGATATTCAGAGCTATATAAATGCCTAGTAACGTAACATAACACAAGTTGGTGTCGGTAGTGTACTGTGTGGAATCTAGTACTCTTTCGCCCGCTTTCTCACTCTGTCTTTCACTGCATGGGTGTGAGTACATTTCTCAGCTGTATGTTTGCTACAGATACCACATCCATTTCTGACAGCTGTGCAGCCAGAAAAGAATCACAGATATGTTGGGGGTGCGGGGTGTTTGGGGTTAGGGATCACGGGACCAGTGTATTTTCTTTTTACAAAATCAATTATAAATAAACAATAAAAAGCGGGTTCCATTTAAAAATGTTTACAGTGTCGATTGCCAGGGATCAATTCCAGTATATATTTTAGCAATACTAAGAATATTACATTTGACTTACTGTGTAAAGCACATTATCAAAACCTAGACTAGCCATGTAATTTACTTTCTGATGGAAGCGTATTACAAATGAATTGGCAGAACTCTTTCAACATGAGAAAGGGAAAAGGGCCACAAAGCATCAGTGAGGATTCCAGCCTGCTTTGCACAAAATCAAAGAGCCCTTTGAGAACATAAGAAAGACTAGATGGCTTTATACTTGACAAATATGACTAACACATACAACCCCTTTGTGAAAGACATAAGTACACAATGCTGACTTTACTTGGTGCTCATTTACATTTTTGAAACATCCACCTTAACTTGAAACTGTTGGTAACATTGAACCATGTGTATTGTTTCGAACTGCAACACGATTCAGATGAGAGGATCAAATAGCTGTAGCATCAGTCACTTCCTTGGGGTCCATGGGCCATCCAGAGGTAATGTTTCCTACCACCACGCAGAATTTTAAAAGGGTTTTGGAGTCAGAATGGATGTGCGCATGCTCACTCCCTAATGGACAAACATCTTAAGAGCATTATACATATTGCTATTACCAGATGTAATGTTATTTATAAACACCTGTGGGATAAAGGGCTGAGTTGGGCTTGCTGTGTGTTTGGTAACTGCAAAGTGCAGACTGACTCCATGTGAGAATTGAACTCTGAACTTTTGAACTATTCACCCTGGACTTATATATTTTAAAAAAAAGAATGCTGGGGAAGTGACAGTGTGGGAGTTAAACATTTTTACAATGGAAAAAGGGTGAGGAATCCACAAGTGGATTCTTGTTTTGTCTGAAAGCTTTGGCAGGATCCCTTTCTGCTCGTACATATCCTCTGTGCCCGTATGACGTTGCGGGGGTGCTTTGTTCACAGTGGACATTTTCCCTCGCAAATGATTTACTCTACGTGTGACCGAGAGAGAGGGAGCTGTGGCTAGGTACTCTGTTTAGTCTGCACTTACGGCTGTCTGTCATTTTTATGCGCATAGCTCTGAGAAAGCCCACCTTTGAGAATGTAATTCCTCCAGATAGATCATGCCGCCGGAATCTCTTGGCAAATCGGAATGCTCGTTACCCTCGTGATCAATCCTGGCCTTTTCCTTTCAAAGGCTGGAATACCAGACACATAATAGAGTGGAATATCTGTTTTCCGTCAGCATTTTCCAAAGTTATTTTGCTTCTGATATGTATTTCCATCTCTAATGTTGTAGCCTTACATTCAGAGCAGCGGTTATTTCGTCAACACAGGGCCGTCTTTATTCTCTCATTCTGTGCAGGCTGCGTGGATCAGTCGGTTATATCGCCTTCCTGCACAGGTGGCTCAGTCTTCCTGCTTGCTCAAACCAAGACTGAGCATTTACAAGTGCATTACTCTCACCCAGACATTTATTTGCGAAATTAGTTCTTTTTGTGCTGCATCTATTTTAGGGTTGCGGCAGCATTTCGACCTCAATGTGTTTTAAGGCTATTGTTGATTAAGTGAATTCTTTTTCCCAGCTTTCTTCAGTTGGAATTGATGGCTGTGAATGGCAGCACATCGCTAAACCCATGGCACAGGAGGAGTGGTATTGCAGTAGCACCTATCGGGATATCTGCTAGCATTTCCTTTCTCACCAGTCGTTGGTTGTTACATCTTTTGTGGCTCACGTACTTCTTCTCCATATCAAATAATACTCTCTAACTTCACTTTCAGGATAGCAAGAACGTCTCAAAGGCAAGTAGAGACTTGGAAGAGTGGCCATACAAAGAAACCACTGGTGTAGAAACATTGATTAATCTCTCCACGATTTCTTGATGCACAAAGGACCTGTGAGCACTGCAGGGCACCAGACTACACAATCTTCACAAAACAATCTTGACTCCCTCACCAAGTAAGCTGTAACTGACCAACACACGCCCAGAACCAGCATACCACTGTTGCGGGTTACACCGACACTGCTGTGGAACCTGCCCAGACAGAGAAACTCAATGACTGACCTGTAGCCCACGCTAACCCATTTTCCGCCTTCTGGCCGTTAGCCCCCAAATCTACCTGTGGCACTCCCCAACATAGACACACTCAACACATTAAGGGCATTCCTCCCAATGCCCCAAACCTAACCCAGACATTTGCATCTCACTCCCAGACCTTCTTAGCAACACATTGGATGGCTACTACTTCTAGTCCTCTGTCCATGGAGCGCAGCCTTGGTAGAAAATGCCCTTTCGCAATCTGTCCATAACAGCTATCCCGCTGTTCTACAAACGTCTTGCATGTTTAATGTGGAAGGGATGTGATGTATGCCCATTCCAGGTAAAAGTGTAAATAAATGGGTGCCAGCCATTTTTGGAGGCTGTTTCCTACAAGAGAAGCATTATGTCTGTGCCACCCTTTCACTGCCTCTCACCCACGACAGCATTCCGCGCCCAAATGTCCCACTTTCCTGTCATCCACTATTGCCTCCCATTAAAGCACTAAGAAGTGTTTTATCTGGTCCTAACGTTTTGGTTCTCCAAACGATTGCCTCTCTTTGGCTGCGATTGGGTTCTGAGGCCTCTGACGTTTATAAGTCGTGGTGTAGATCTCCATTATTCCTGGCGTGTTTTAGTTATCCATGCTACAGAGACCATACATTCAGTACATTGCTACATCCGCTTGCGTTAGGATGTGTGTTATGTTTTACAGTTTAGATTCCAGTTAATCTGCTAATGCTTGGTTTTGTCTACTGGTGATTTACTTGTGCAGTGTCAGGATGTTCCCTTGTTAACATGGAGAATATCACAGACTTAGAATTCTTTTGCCCTCTATCCTGTGACCACCCATAGTCTAGAAGGACTACTGTGGTTGAGGGGGAATTGTGGGAGGGATTGTGTGAAATGAAGGATAAGCGCAAAAGGCGTGTAGAGTTCCAGGGGATGCTCACAAGTGGATTGAGGAAAGTAAGGAATGGGGAAATGGACCAATCCAGCAGTGGGGAGCGGAAACTCCGGGTGTTAATACCGAACTACAAAGTGAATTAGGAGAACAACAGAATAGGGGCAAGCACGATCGGTGGACTGAACACACCAGACACTACAGCACTGTGGAACTACTCACTGACTTTCAGGCCATGAGCAGTGAGAATCTGTAAAAGGGGAACAGGCAAAATAGAGGCAAGCAGAGACTCAGAAGCAAAGAGATGTTAGCAAACACCAAACATCATGGAGAGCTAGAATAGACCTAGACATCATGACACCAGGGGCCAGAAATGTTTCACCAGTGGAGGTGCACAGTTGCACGGTATTAGCACTAGGGCAGGGTTTGCTAAATTTTGTAAAAACACTGGGACATATTAGAAATCCTTTGCACTGCGACAAGTGAAGTTTGACAAGTCTATTTCTTTCCTTTTATTTGTGCACTTGGCTAATCATAGCCTTAAGCACATAAATAAAACAAACAGAAAAGAAAAACACTTCATGATTATACATCATTCTTAAAAAGATCACGAAATACAATAAGTACATCAAAGTCAATATTAAATCCACATAAATTTGATAAAAAATTCTCAATATCAATAATATATTTCAGATTTCAAAAAAGGTAGCAGGCGATCCTCTCCAGAAAGAACATGGCATGAGAACCTGTTCTGAGATGAGAGTTTGCACTGCAATCCTTTTGCTCACTGTACCTTTCACAGATGGGAAATATCATTTGCATATCAGTCTTTGTCCCGCCCACATGGGCAGTCCAGCACCGAAATTCTATGGCAATTCCTCTCTGAACAAGAATATTAACAGCAACCCCATAAACGTGTTTCAGCCTTGTTGGGCCTCATTAGTGAGGTGGAGCTGTGCCTCTCCGAGCACAGTGAGCAGGGAGTCTACGTCTGGTTGGCCCCAGGTAACTCAGGGTGACCAACCCCAAGTTCCTTGCAAATATTTCAAAAAAGGTAGCAGGTGCTCCTACCCAGAAAGAACATGGCATGATAGTCTGAGATGAGAGATTGCATATTTCATAGCTAATACATACTAAAAACTCAATTAGTGCAATGTAAGTAGTAATAAAAACTCATTCCATATATAAAATGTAGCGTCAGTGATAGCTAATGACTGCAGAGTATATAGAACTCCAAAATTGATTGATTGTGACTAAATTGTTAAGGATTTCAATCAACCGACGCGCACCTTAGTCTCGGCCCAGTATACAGCAGACAACTGAAATGCTTATTTATTTATATATAGATTCAATAATTGAGAGATACACCACTCAGATCACACCCCCTTTTCAAATACCCCGGGTCACGATGGACCAGGAACCAGGCTGGTGGGTAAAGGTACTAATTATTTATCTATTTCAAAATTCGAAACAAATCATACAATTTCTTAATATGGTGATAAGAACAATAGGAAAGTAAGCAATGCACTTAGTTAACCTTCTATTGACACATCTGCAAAACACCAGGGAATAGGAGCACTTTTTGATTTTAGGTGAGAATGCACTTGAGTTAGAATTTCCCCCTGCAAGGTTCCCTCAACCCACAAATAATCAATTCTACATGGATAAACAGAAGCAGCAGGTAATCAGGAATAACAAATGGAAAACAGAATTAAAATCGGACTTTCCTTCCCCAAACAAGAGAGAAAAATGGATTTTAAACCCTGGCAATGCTAAAAATGACACTCGGAAATGGCTGAATAAAACAATGAATGTGTGTAAAAATCTTGAAACTAATACAATTTTTCACTGGAGCATCACTGGAAAGATACCAGCAATCACAAGCAATGGATTGAGCAAAAGCATACAATTCAAAATTGAATAGAAGATTTACAACAGTTTATAACCAAATGACACGTGGGAACTTTTGCAAATATTTCGATTCCCGCCTGGAATTAACCAAACGATTTTTAATGAAAATGGGTAAAATATTGTTGGGGGTACCTATAGATCTTAGGTACAATATGGAAGTAAAATTAAGTCTCTAGCTAGAAAATTGAGTGAGTTATGCAAGATCTAGTGTGGTTCGTTTTTGGAAAAACGGATAGTGAAAAACAGAAAAGCGGCTTTAAAATGGATTGCAAACTTGACTTAAACTAGATTTAATGACTATGGAAAAGAGAATGTCACCAGTGAATCTCCACAGTTACACGGCCATTGTAACCCTTCACGTGGTGTACCCGTTTCCTTTATGGAAAATTAATGTATTTAATCAAAATCGCTAATGGCTTATGTTCTGGCAAAACTAAAATGAAGAGAAAATCGAAACTAACACTCGGAATTAAAGGCAGGGTTTCACATATAATGCTGACAATTTTAACAAGATATTGGTCAGAATAGGATGGTATAGCGATTGGGATAGGACAAAGCAAGGCAATGTATACTATGAATTAGTATGGATTCCTATTGATACTCATAGTCCACTTTTTAATTTTTGGATTTTGGACAGTCAGCGTCTGGTCACCACACGGATCTGGTCTAAGAAAGGACAGCCAGACAAAATCAGCGGGACAGGATCAGCTGGGCATGGACTCGATCCCAGGCAGCACTTCTGGACTGGCAATGGACTGGTCACTGGATACGACAGATCAGCTGGATGGCAGGTTTGCAGCAGACATGCATTTAGTGAGCAGCAAGCCAGTTTAATTCAGGATGCTTCCAAAACACCACAGCATTTCCCTTGGTTATTGGGATTATTTTACAATTGAGGCCTAGCTAAAACAGGATCAGCAATGCTTGGCCGTGTGGTTGCGATCTGGAGTTTAGATCGATAAATGCAAGATGAAGACAGGAACAGACAGGAACAGGACGCTAACTTAGGAAATCAGGAATCAGTCTATTGTGTGTTGTCAATGGCTCTTATTCATAATGCTTAGTGACAGCATCGCAGTATATGACCGGGGCAGGCTTTACTACACCCGCCTCTGTCAACCGGATTGGGCAGGGGTAATAGTCTCCGCCTCGCTCTCAGTGGTTGGATTTCTAAGGGAATGATGTCAGGTTTATGAGGTGAGCTTTACAATGTCCTGCAACTCCCACATTTACTTTACTGAAAATCCGATTTTGCCAAAAATATAACATTGTTCCTTAATGAACACGGCTAAAAGTTCATTAAGGTTTGATCTCCAGAATCGAGAGCAGAGAGTTGTATGAAAAGCTTACAGCGCTGAATTAACCAGCCTGATCTAATAGACTGGACACCCAACTCGCTTCTTACGGCCTTTACTGAATTGATTTAGGCAAACCTAGGATGGAACACAGTATTTTACCTACATACGTTTGGCATGTTATAAAAACCAGGGCAACCATTGCCCTTGTGCACATAAGATACATTTTCAATGCATTTTTGAACCAATCAGTATTAGCACTAGGGCAAACTTTTCCCTGCTACAAAAATGTATTGAAAATGTTTCTTTTTTTTCCATAGTGCTTTTACCATGCCAAATGCACTTGTCATGGTGGAAAGCTTTTTGAACAGGTCCAAGTGTTTTTAAAAATAATGCAAACTTTGCCCTAGTGCTAATACCGTGCCACTTTGCACCTGCACCAGTGCAAAGTTTCTGTAATCTGACCCTTGGAGGCAAAGAGAAGGCAAATGATGAATTGGAGATACAAGAGAGAAAAACAGAGATAAAGAGTTTTGTTATGTGAGACAGGCATGGTATCAAGAGAGACACAGACTCAAAGATGTTAATTTCGAAACCTTTATTTACTATGGTTCTTTGGTTGGTGTAATGCCTAGCTGGCCCTAACTCTAAGGGGCTGGTTCCCTTAACTGATGTTTCTAAGGGCGGTCGATTTTTAAGAGTCTAAAACAATTGTCTGTGTCTAAACCTATGCTTGCCCTCACTCTTTACAAAAATGTGTTAGGAAGTCTTCAAAGAGGAAAAATAGTGGTTCAACAGAAAACAGGAAAACAAGGTTGGTTGATCTCACCAGGTGTGGGGTGATTTCTCACCAAGAATGGGCTGATTTATTGTCCTCTCTCCTCACATCTACCTCTAAAATCCTTCTCCTGGGTGACTCCACATAAACCTTGACTTGTCAATAACAGCGTCCACTCTCTTCCGTGACCTCTGCACCTCGCGCTCTCGCTCTCCATTCTCCCCTCTGATCCTACCCACTCGGCTGGACACACTCTCAATGCCTTGATCCACACTGATCTTTTCCCCTGTGCTCCACTCACCACCCCGCTCTCCTGGTCAGACCACACCCTCCTTTCCTCTCACCTGGGTCATCTCTGCCATCTGACCACACCTCCCCAGCTCTTCCAACCTCATTCATGGACATCCGTTCGATGAAACGAGTGTCAGCTTCTGCCTTCGCATCCATCATCATCCCCCCCGTCTCCCACACTGCAGGCTCTACCTCTGACTTTGCTCTCAGCAACCTTCATCTTGCCACTAATACTTTCGACATTCTTACCCCAGTCACGAGCATCTGCCTGAAACATGCCACCAAGCGCAACACCTGGTACGATTCTGAACTTGCAGCCTTGAAACAGAAGCGCAGAGCCGCGGAACAGAAGTGGCAGACCTCAGGCTCACTCTCCAACAAACTAGCATGTCGCCTTTTCCAAAGGCAATCAAACTCTCTATTCTTTCCAAGAAAAGGGCCCACATCCAGGCTCACGTCTGTGGTGCATCCAACGACACGACTGAACTATTTAAAATCTGCAAGAAACTAGTCAACCCTTCCACAGTCTCCAACTCACCTCTTCCCTCTCAGGCCCTCCGCATTGCATTGGCCACACACTTCACTGTAAAAACTCAGGACATCCTGAGCGCACTCTCTTCCTTTTTCCCCTCCCCTGCCCCATCCCCCTACCACCTATGGCCTCCGATTCTCCCTCTGCCTTTCGCTCCTCCTTCTTTCCTATCACATCTGATAAGGTCACTAGATTTGTCCACTTTATGAAGGTCTCCTCCAAACAGGTATCCCCATGTTCTTCCAGAACTATGAAGGACAATATCGGCTCTCTTGCCCCTGCACTTGCTGATTTCTGCAATCACTCTCTTGCTACTGGATCTTTCCCCTCTTCCCTCAGGCACTCTCTTGTGTGCTCCCTCATGAAAAAACCTTCCGCCAACCCCTTGTGTCCTTCTAACTACCACCCCATCTCTATCACCCCTTCCTTGGGAAATGCTTGGAGAAGATGGTCTTCCCTTAACTGACCCAGCATACTGAGCTTGTTGGTTGCCTACACAACCATCAATCTGGATTCTGAGCATCCAGAGCCACAGAAACTGTACTCCTGAACACCTGTGAAGAACTGCTTGCATCTCTTGGCTCAGATTCTCCATCTGTTCTCATTCTTCTTGATCTCTCCTCTACATTTGATATGGTCATCCACTCCATCCTCATAAAACGGCTCCACGATACCCTTGGTATCATTGAGCGGGCACTGGACTAGCTGATCTCCTTCCTCACTGACCGTCTCTACCAGGTTAACTTGGGCTTTTTCTCCTCTCCCACCTCTGTTTCCACCTGTGGCATTCCCCAGGGTTCCAACCTTTCTCCCTGGCACTTTAACATCTATCTTGCTCCACTTACACATCTCATTTCCACTTTCCCCCCTTACTTCCAGTGTTATGCAGATGGCCCCACAACTGTTCTTCAACTTCCCACTGATCCTCTCCTTACTTCCTCCATCATTTCTGACTGCCTATCTGCCATCTGGTCCGGGTATGCCTCCAATAATCTCTGCCTCAACGCCAGCAAGACTGACATCCTTCCCATTGCGACTCCTACTCCCTATTTCTTCCCTTCACTCTGTCCACCCTCTAGGGGCTCTTCTTCATCTGAAGCCAGAAACCTTGTAGTCATCGTCGACTCTGCTCTTTCCTTCCTCCCTCACATCCAGGACCTTTCGAAGAAGGCCCACTTTCAACTCCACATCTTCAAAGGAATCCTTCCTTTCCTCACTTTCCCTCAGAAGCTCAATGCCTCTAGACCTCTGGTACTCTCTAGGATGGACTACTGCAACAGCCTTTTCCTTAATCTACCCTCTTCCTCTCAACGTCCCTCCAGCTTATCCAGAACAGGTCTGCAAGACTTATCTTTGGCCTCAAGTCCAGGGACCGTATCTCTCCAGACCTAAAATCTCTCCACTAGCTCCCGGTTGCTGCAAGGATCAAATTCAAATCTCTCTCCATAATCCATAAGGCTTTCTGGGACCAGGATCATGCTATCTACAACTTGCTCTCACCAAATACTCTCCCTCAAGATCTTAACGCTCCTCTGGTGCCAACTCTCTGCGTGTGAGGCGCTTCTCTAAATAGCGAGCTGGTGGCCGATCTCTTTTCTCCGCTGGCTCCCTCCCCTGGAACAGCCTGCCCCTTCCTCTCAGCTACGTCTTGAGCCACATCTCCTCAAGGCTTTCCTTTAAACCTCCTCCTTCCCCCTCTCCTTCCCTTGCTAAACCCCAGAGTCACTGAGATTGGTGACCGGGGCTCTTATGGGTCCTTCTGTGTCCTGTCCCCCATAGCCTTAAGCCTCTGCCCACTCCCAGAACTTGCTTTGGGTGCCCACTGGCCTGTGCTGTCTCACAGGCCTGCACTTATTGTATTGGCAGTTGACCACTCTTACCAAGTGATCTCTGCCAGGCACATAACAGCTGCTTGCAACATACTCCCTAGCACTTCCCTCTGTGGAACTCCTAGCACTTACCCCCTCCCTCATCCCCTTTCTCTCTCTGCACTTGCATGTTCTGAATGCTCACAAGACCTAGTAGGACTCCCTCTTTCTTTGCCTTCATTGTTATTATGCTTGCCTTTCATTCCCATGATCCCTCCCCTTTGCCCTGTGGGTGCTTTGAAACACAATTTACTTGATGTGTAAGCGCCTTACAAATGCACAATAAATAAAAAATAAAAATAAATCATCTCCACAAAAATGAGTTCAATCAACAAAGGGCCGTTCATCTGATCTTCTCCATAGCTCCTGTCAAAGTCGTACACTTTTTCAAATGTCTTAAGTTCCTTGGAGTCCCTTCCCCAAGTTCCAAAACACAATCAAAAAGAAATATACACAGTTCCTTTCCAAGCTCCCTGGTGTTCCCTTCCCTAAGCTTGAACTCCTTTAGCATCAGAATCAATAAGTATTCAAGTGGTCGCCAAGTGGTGCTGTTTGGCTGGTTCCTCTGCCTCTCTTCCAAGCTGCGGCTATCCTCCGTGTGGACGGCAGTCGGCGAGAGGAAGGTGCAAGTGGTGCAAGAAGCGAAACGGCGAGAAGTAATTTCGTCAGTTTTTGTCCCTTGGACTCTTTGCTCTTTGGACTCTTTGCTAAACTCTTGCTGAACTCACCTCCTCACTCCCTTGAGTTCCTGTGAGAGCTCTTAATTTTGTCCTTTCTTTTTTTTCTGCAGAGCGTGTTTCTCTCAGTTGGTTCATCCCCCTGCCCCTACGCTCCATAACCTTTGCGAGCTCGCGTTCCCACGTGCGCACCCAAGTGGTGCTATTTGGCTGTTCGGGTGTGCGGCAGGTGCGTGGGGCCCGCGGATTTAGTGCTTTTATCTGTTGGAAGCTGAGGCCGATGTTCCATTCTCAGCAGGGGCTCTCGAGTATTCAAGGTCGAGGAGTTTAGCAGCCAGGGGTGAGTAGCCCTGGTTACGAGTAAGATGGGAACATAACTTGTATGTCTTTATCGTATGTGGTTACATTGGGTCTTGAACGATTGGATCACTATATGTAACGCATTTTTGAAAAATGAAGGCTTGCATTCCTATATATACATATTCTGGCTCAGTTGGCAGGCTATTTGAGTGCCAGTCGAAGCCCTCTTTGTTGTGTGGATCGTAACAGAGGGAGAGAAGAGGCGCAGACCAGCAGCGGTCTGCCTTTCAGACCTCTAGTCTGTTAGTAGCAGATTGTTTGTTGTGCTATATTCAGTTTTGTTCTGGATTAGTACCACGGGGTGAGAGGTGCGTATTATTCCTCATATGCACGCCAGGGAGGATCCGCGAGACGTATTGGATTCTTATTATTTTGTGGTGGAGGTGCATTGCTTTCGACCCACTCTCCAGCTGTGTTGTTGTCTAAACATCAGAGGTTGCCAGAACAAGTGACTGTTTCAAAATAAATATCAGTCGTTGCTATGTCACAACGTCCGAACAGCATTGAATATGTGTATTCTCGGGCTAACTCTGCAGGCCCTGCTACAAGGAGGTCAACAGTTCAAGGTACAAGATTATATGATGATATACTGTCTGCTCCTCTGATTTTTACACCGGTAAAAAACACGTTAAGGATGGCAATGAACATGCCCTTGCTTCCTTCTCCGCTACAGCCTAGTGATTCTCTCTTATTAGATGCTGAGGCAATGGCACACTCCTCCTTGCTATCATTGGGTGGCAATGTGCAGGTCTTACAGGAGGAATCTTCTAGCTCTTGTATATTTGGAACTGTATCCAAGAAGGGCACTTCAGCTTTACCGCAGGCGTCCTTCTTGGATACTCCACCTGACTTCTTCACGGCAGATGTGGATCTGCAAGATGTGTCCCAACATCTTCAGGACATACCGAGTTTTCCATCCTCCCAGCAATCGTGTCAGATTTCAGAAACTGGGGGGCTCCTCTTATCAATATTACAAGAACTAAAGGTTCACGCCACGGGGTTTATGGAAATTTGAATACTCATGGAGAGACAGATCTCCCAGGCTAAAACCTGTATAGAAGCAATGGATCTTTTGCCTACAAAAATAGTTACCAGAATGCTGGCTTTGGGAATACCAATCTCTAAGGAATTGGATGGAAAATTAGTACCAAAAGAACCCCTCTCTAAGCCACTGACTACTTTCATTGCAAAATCAAGTGTCCCAGAATTACAGGCTATAAAGGAAAACAACCAGCCACCGACCACTATCATTGCAAAATAAAGTGTCCCAGAATCTCTGGCTATAAAGAAAATCCTGCCAGATAAAAAGGGGTCGATGGATCAAAAAAACAAAAATAACCAAAAAAATAAGACAAATAGGAAGGGCAGGACTCTAATGTTTCTTAAACAAAGGAATACACTTCCTAAACACACCTGGAGAAGTTTTATTTGAGAGGAAAAGGAACTACTCTCTGATGTAGAGGTAGAAATAATAGAGCTATCCGCTGTGATTAGTAATTCCGAGGGGAGCGTTTATAGCCTTCCTTCAAACTCCTTATCGGAAGAAATGACTCATAACCCCCCCCCCCCAAAATGACTATCTATTGTCTCGGGGGTTGATCTTAAAGAAAGTTATGGCACGTTTTTGAAGCCTATCGCATCTAACCTTGGGAAAGTGGCTAGTGCATCGAACCTGTCACTAAGTGTGCCCCAGTTAAAGGCTAATCTCCTGGGGCCCGCCAAGGAGCATATAAGTCAACTTTTGGCAGGAGATACTTTAAAGACCGCTAACTCTTCAGGAGATAAAGCAATTGAGAGTGATCCAACGATTGAGATCTTGGAAAAAACTCTAATAAGTAATAATGATCTGGCCCTTGTGATTCGAAGAGGTCCTAAATGGTAGATATCCCTTGGTAGATAAAAGTTTAAGTCGGGTTCCTAAGGACTCTGACCCAGGAATATCTAAAGAATTATAGGTGATGGCGGGCATATTATGCGATCCTAGTATTACGAACTCTGTCCTTCCGCCCTCGCTGGAAGCAATGGATAAAAACTCTCCAGAGTATATACATTTACCGGACAAGCCCATTTTGGAAGGAATAGATCAAATCCATTCAGTCAATATGAACTCTTTAGATAAGCCCACTTTACATCCCCCGAGAGTATCTGTTGGAGGGACGGATAAAAGGCTTCCCAAAATCTATTTGGACCCGGAATTCAAGCATATTCCACGGAGGAAACTGTGTCTTTTAGATTTCCCCAGCATTTTACTGTATCCTCTATTTGATTGCGGTATGCAACCAGCAATGAATAGGCATAGGACTCTACAACTCTTCAATGATATTCCCTCTTTGGCAAATCTGACTTCTGCTGACGTTAAAATGGTGGATTTTATTCACCCTCAGTGCTTTGATCACATGAGAATAGATTTTCATTCTAAACTGGTATTTCAAAACGTCTTAGCAGAGTTAGATCAGTTTAACAAGAGGGGTTTTGACATACTGATTTTTGGTGATGGCCTGCAACCTCAAGAGGGACACGCCCATAATGACTTGTGGAGATCGGGATATATGGGAGGACAGAACCAAAAAAAAGAATCAGAGTTTCCAGGACCAGGATTCAAACTGGAGATGGCTTGCCCTGAGCCGTCGAGACTCCATCTCTCAGCTTCAAAATTTAAAACAACAAACATCCCAGATAATATATTTTCTATACTCTCCTGGAGCTCACGAGGGAATCTTCACCTATTTTCATCCTTTGAATTATGTTTTTTATTGCACACGAAAAATGTCCTGTGTATTCAGGAAACATGGATGACTTCTCATGCGCAGTTCGATGGATTTGAGTGTCACCACCTTTTGTCCTCTAAGGGCCGGTTAGGACGGCCAAAGGGCGGTTTACTCATTGCACTCAAGCTTGGAGTGTGTATTTGTTTGATGGAAATCTTTACAATTTCTCACCATCTTTTGGGGGCATTGGTAAAGGTGGATAGTATTTCTCATATATTAATCTGGAATATCTATTGGTCGCCTGGATCTAATTTACATGAGGTGATCACAAAAATGGAGGAGATTATGGAAAAGTGTATTTTCAAATATGCAGGGTTGCAAATTCTATTGATGGGGGATTTGAATAATCACTTGAATTGTGTAATGGAGCGTGCAGGGATCTCATATGTCGCCCCTATGAATGTTATGGCTGAGCATTTTGGGAATCCTGACTTACAATCGTTGAGCACGTTATACAAAAAATGTGATTTAATGGGCTGGAACATGTTTTGTAATACCTGGGCCTTAAATCAGTACATCAAATGATGAAACCAGAGAAACCATATATCACCTGGTTCCCGGAAGACAGGTCCTCAGCAATTCATTATATTTTTGTTTCTGAGTATATCTTAAACTTGGCAGAGACTTTCACAGTGCGACCCACACAGATGAGTGATCATAGGATGCTTGAGCTGAACTTGCGTATCCACAGCCCTAAGATGGTATCTGAGCATATGTCCAGGAATTTGGTTTTGAATATGGGAAATAATAGGTTTGTCTGGCATTCGGGCAATGTACAATTGTGTAATAATCTATTTTGTAAAGATCATGAGGATTCTACCTTTGAAGAAAAGAAAATCAGCTTTGCTCATGAGCATTTCGGCCCCTATGTCAAAACATTGATTGAAAGTTCAGTAAAGACAATTGGGGAAAAAACAGGTTAACAACAAGCATCTTCATAAATATGACTCTATTGTGCGAGCCAGTAAGGCTCTATTACGTAGATCATTAAGGCAACTTAAAATATTGAAAATATCTGAAACTTCCCAGAGTGAGGGGGCCAAATATTTGAAACAAACGCATAGAAATTGGCTTAAAAGCTATAAATGCAAGATGTTTCAATCAGACAACGAGGAAATGTTGTGCTTGCTGAAAGCTAACTCAGTAAGACAATTCTGGTTACTAATAAATAGAACCTCCAAATCCGAAGTAGGATGGAATCTTAACCCTATTGGGGAACCTATATCGGTGGGACATTACAAAAATCTGTATGCAAGCAGCGAGAGGATAGAGCAATCATCTTATTTGCAGGTAGTCCCGCAGTGGAAACATAACTTTTCAATTGATATGATCAGAGAGAGGATTGCTAAGGCTAGTTCCTCCAGAGCTGCAGGGCCTAATGGGCTATCGAATGCTCTTTTTAAGGGCAATCCTGACAAGTGGTCAAAGGCCCTATTTCTTCTCTTCCAAGATATCAACACACCAAGATCATTCCTATCTCATGGAACATGAGTTATATAATCCCTATTTATATGAAGGGGGATAGATCCTTGCCATCAAATTACCGTACATTTGCCCTTTTGGACTCTGATTATAAAATATATGCAAGTGTTGTTCTCTAACAAATTAAACATTGGGCATTAAAAATCAGATTCTATCACCCTCTCAATTTGGCTTTAGAAAGGGTGTTGGTACTGTGGCAGGAGGTCTTTTGATATCCCTATTACAAGAATTGGGATGGAAAAAGGGGCAATTCCGGTTTATTTGGCGAGCATGGATCCCTCCCTTGCCTTTGACTTGGTGAATCATTCTATACTTTGGAAGAAATTGTACTTATTGGGTCTACCACAAGATCTCCTGGAAATCTTGATTCATTTACATGAAGGATCAATGATACAAATTAGATTAAATAATCAAGGCCTTTTATCCACGCCAATCAAGACGTCTAATGTCCTCAGACAATGCTGTATCTTTGCTCCAACTTTGTATAACCTGTATACATTGGACATTGGACCATCACTGCTGAATGCCTACTTTATTCAACCTAAATTGGAAGGCAAAAAAATGAGTTGGTGCTCCTATGCAGATGACTTTCTATTGTTTGACATGTCTCCTGTGGGGCTCCTTGTTAACAGCTTTTGGAATTTACATGTCATGTAATGGTCTAGCAGTAAACCCTAAAAAATCGCACATAATGTGCTTTAGCGGAAAGAGAAAAGTCCCTCTAAAAAGCTTCTGTTTGAATAAGACCAAATTGGGAATTAAAAACTCAATGATATATCTAGGCTTCTTTGTGAACACTAAATTAAATCTGGCTCAAGTGCAGAACCATTTTATGTCGAAAGTTACAGTATGTGTGACACAAATGCGCATAGTGGACGGCAAATTTGGTGGTTTTTCTGCTACTCCATATTTAAGATTTTATAAACAAAAAACTATTCCTAAAATTTTATATGGTAGTGAAATACCATTTATTATGGGTAAATTGGACGTTGACAAATTGGAGGCAAAGATTCTTAGAGAAACGATTATCTGCCTCCCGAAATGTGTTACTCTTGTTGCTATCTCGTATGAATTTGGTTTACAATCACTTAAGAGCATAGTAGAGTAGAACTGTTTACTGTTATTCCGTAATTTGATCTCTCAAACTGAAAATAATTTGTATAATGAATTGTCCGATTTGTTGAAACAAGGTACCCCCAAATTGACATTGTTGATGAAATTATTGGAAATTTGTAAGACTTTGCTGAGTTCTGTTGGAGCATCCCTGATTACACTTATTTTTAACGTTAAAAAAGTGAAACAGCTATTGCAAAATAAGGATTGGTCCAATACAACTCAGAAACTGTCTCAATATAGGTTGTACTATCCTATGGTGTCCTATTATAAATATATGGGCTCCATGTAACCTTACTTATATGCTTTTCCTAACAGACGGTTGAGAAATCTGTATATGAGATTCAGATTCAACTTTTTACTTACTGGGGAAATATTGGCTGTAAGAGCAAAATCACTGGCCTCTCTTATATTGTGCAGATTTTGTAAGGATCCGGAAGTAAAAGAAACATCGAGACACTTGCTTTTAGGGTGCCCGACTCTGAGTACGAAGAGATTCCATTATTTTTCCCACTTTGTCCCTGATGTATCAAAGGTAGACTTGGATCAGGTGTGGAAACGCATGTTATTTGATAATAAAAAAAAAACATTGCAATTAGCGATCGTAAGATTTATTAAGACAGAGTGTGGTCTCTCTTAATCCTTTTATATAGATGATTGTTAGTAAAGTGGAAACCTCCTCTGTTTCATGACTCTGTTATAAATAGGTCAAAGCACTTTATTATGAATTTGAGCATCAGGACTATAATCATTATATATTGCACTTTTGGATACTTTTAAGCATGTATGTGGAGTAAATGTTCTAATGAAATAATGGAGAATTTTGGATGAAAATGTTGTATTAATCCTTTTTATCATCTGTTAAATTTGAGATGTGAAATTCTGTATTAATTATTTTTTGTATTAATTTGTGAATTTCTTTATTAATCTTTGTAGTTTTGTATAATTTTGTAAAGTTTATTTTAAAACCATATACAAATAAACATAACAATAAGTATTCAACTTTGTTAGGCCACTCAGGGTACCCTTCCCCAAGTTTCACTTTCTTCAGTGTCACAAAATAATAGGTATTCCATTTTGTTAGGCCTCTCAGGGTTTTCCTTCCCCAAGCTTGGGCCCCTCTTGGATTGAGACACAAGTGCAGTTTGTCAGGATGTACCTTTCTTTTATATTCAATTATTTGATACACATTTCACGTGTGGAGTACAATCAGAGACTTTCTAAACCGCCAGGTTCTTTGCTTTCCTAGGCTTGACCACTCTGATCCCCCTCTCTTTGCTCTCTGCTCTTTCCTTTTAACTTCGTATCTTCAGGTGCTTTCTGCACCCCTTTCTTTCTTTCCTTTGATTCTTTTACTTTCTCGTACACTCTGCTTTGTTCTATTGGTATTGTGTCTCGTGCACACTTTCCACACTTTCCTTTCTTTAATGTGCACTATTGCACCTGGTTAACGTGCACACTTGCACCTATTCATTTTATTCCCCTGCCTCTTGACACTTTACACACTTTACGTTCTTTAACGCACACAATTGCACCTACTTGTTTTCTTCCCATGTGTCTGCACACTTTTTAAAGCACTTTAAATGTCTTCACTTTCCTTCTGCGCCGCTAGCTCCTTTTCCTTCTTTCTGCTTTCCTTAAATGGCTTTCTTAGGCTTCCTCTTACTTTCTGCTCTGTGCCGCATTATGAAATTTCTCTCACTTTTCCACGCTGTGCCGTGCCACATTATAAACTGCGTCTTTCTCACGCTGCCCTCCAATCAACCGCACGCTGCAGATTTTCTCTCTCACTGACATGAAACTCATTGGGCAGTGTCATGTTGATGAGCGAACTCTCAGGATACACTGGGTTGAGGTCAGGGTCGCACCACCTCCCCCTCAGACATCTTTGGGACAAGTGAAAGTCCCAAGGGAATGAGCATTTTCCCGGACACCAACAGCAGGGTGCAGGCTGCCTCACTCCAGATCCTTGGAGGCACGGCTCCCTAGCCAAACTGCAGCCCCTCACAAACACCAGGCCAGTGTCTCGGCACTACGTTCCCCTCCAGGCTTTAGGTCCTGCTGCTCTCTGCTCATTGACCTCTCTGGTCCGGATGACATCCCCAGCTCGCTCTCTCCTCTGTGAAAGACCACACCTTTTATAGTTGAATGAATAGTCAAGTGAAGTCAGGCGTGAGTGGTCATTACCAAATGCCTGACTCAGCCTGACTTTATTAGTGTGAAAATGTGTGTTCTTTCTATAGCAGATTTCCCTTACTTTCCCGATGCTGTTACTATGGATAATCTGCACTGATCCTATTTGCATCCTCCTCCTCCTTTAAGCTACCTGACCAAGCAATGATTAAATGATGTCTCTAGCACGATTAACTCTGATCTTTGTCAAACAATCTTAGACGGTAAGGTGCCTACAATTACCAGATATTGGTGCTGCTTTCTACTTCAATTCAGACAGATCTGCCGTTCCCAAAACTCATGGCGTTGATTACTATGGCAGGATTGCGCCCCTGTCAAGGTTGACCATGGTGGGGTTATGTGGCCCTTTTACAGTGCAGTGGGCCACTGGCCATGTCCTGAAATCATGGACAGTATTGAATTTGCTTGCAACATGGCCTCTGGCCATTGGCCTGAGCTGTGGCAAGCCACCCGAAGTGGCCAATGGGCACTTCTATGACTGAGATATTACAAAGGGAATTCCCTGCAAGACTTCACACATTTATTTATGTGTTTGGACGTTTATGTATCACACTTATATTTCCGTTGAGGCTGTACATGGCTTACTGTGGCAGCAGCGGCTCATTTTGACTGTCAAGCATGTTAATGTTAATGTTAATGTTAAAGGACATTTGTACCGCGCACTATCACCACCGAAGTGGTCCTCTGGCGCTCTGGAGGCTCTGAAAAAGGGGAGAGGAGGGGGTGGGTTAGTGGGAGTAAGCTGAAAAAGTGCAAGAGAGCAATGATGTGCTGTGGGCAGCCTCAGCCCGGTGGGTCCGTTGGCTGGGCTTGGGGGTGTTTTACGGTCCATAGTCGTTGTGTGCTGTTGTGCAAGTCTATGTGTGGTTTGTTTTGTTGTGGCATTGTTGTGAAGTTTGTGCGGATTGCTGCGTTTTAGGCTTGTGGTTGTGTTTGGTTAGAGTTTGAGAGGTGTATGCAGAGGGATGGAATTGTTAGTTGGTTGGTTAGTTGGCATTGCTGTCCTTGCAATTATGGGATTCCATCTAGGTGCAGTACATGCTGACATTCACATTTCTATCGACGCAAGCTAGGGTCCAGAATTCTAAGTGTGGTGCATGTTAAGAGTCACATTTCTATCTAGATGCGACGCAAGCTAATTTTACGAATCCTGAGTGTTGCACATGCTAACAATCACATTTCTATCTAGATGCGACGCAAGCTAAAGTTAAGAATCCTGAGTGAGGCACATGCTAACAATCACATTTCTGTCTAGATGCGAAGCAAGCTAGGGTTCAGAATTCTAAGTGTGGTGCATGTTAGGAATAACATTTCTATCTAGATGCGAAGCAAGCTAATGTTAAGAATCCTGAGTGAGGCACATGCTAACAATCACATTTCTGTTTAGATGCGACGCAAGCTAGGGTTCAGAATTCTAAGTGTGGTGCATGTTAGAAGTAACATTTCTATCTAGATGTGACGCAAGCTAAAGTTCAGTTCCCTACATGTGTGGCACTAGCATATGCATCACAATGCAACATTTACAATCCATTTACAGTGGTCACAAGTCTTCCTAAGTATGTATTGTTTAAGTCTATGGCAGTCTTGCTATGGAAGGTAAGGTAGAGTGACAGGGGCTTTCTGGAGTAGAGTGATTGCTCTACACCCCACCCATGCCGCACTCAGTTTTGGTGGTGTCTGCTGGCTTCCTCGGCTTACCCTGCGGACACCTGCAGACACATCTTGGAGCCGCCTCAGCTGGAGCCGCCCTTTGCCTTGGGGCCCTTAGCCGCCATTAGGAGGCCATTAGGAGAAAGACAGTTCAGAAACTAAACTGAAACTGATTTTCTCTTTACAGAGTATTCCCAGCCTGACGACGGGGAATATTCATGAGCATCCATGCCAGAACCCATGCTGGAGAACTGGGCAGTTTTTGCAGAGGTTTCAGAAGGAACAGCGGTAGAGTGTTTGCAGTGTCTGATAATCGCAAGAGGTCTAAGGCGCAGCGGGTTAGGCTGTATATGTCGTGCCAAATTCTGTGAGGTCCGTGGTACAAAAGACTGAGACTTTTGGCAGCAGGACAATTGGCGATGCATGTCTTAGTCCCTGGGTGATCTGGCAGACCGACCCACTACTAAGCCGTGGGGAACCACCCAGTTTGCTCACTCGGTCTCTGCTGCAGGTCAGAGCACATCAAAGAGCAGTCCACGGCCCAGGTTTCTTCCTGCCCTGAGAATTCCATGTTCTTTGGGTCCACCATTTTGGACCATCAAGCTTGCACAATATAACCGCGGTTTTACGAGTGAGAAGCAAGCTTCGGTACTGAAGACCGGGATGCAGATAGACTACCCCGAGTTTGGGATCCAAACAGAGCTGTTGAAGCGCGAAAAAGAGCTCGAGTATACACGGCTCGCGACCTGGGACTAGTGATGTATGGGCCCGATCGATACTGATAACTATCGAGCGCGAGGAATGAGGATCTGACACCTACCGCGGATTTGTTTATCCCTTGTGGACACAAGGGTGCAGTCCAGTGAAAGGATACCTGGATATTCCCATGCAGAGGATAATTAATTCAACCAGTGCATGCATGATTTTGCTATTCTCTTTCAAGAATCCAATAGAAACCGACCAAAGAACATTATTTGCAAACGGGGCTGAAGGAGTCACAATTGCTTTTTAGAATGCAACATTAATCAGGATTTGAATGGTACAAGTCCAGAATTTTAAGTGTTTAGTGGGATTATGTTGGTTCCCCTGAAGAAGTTCTCATAATTAGAGCAAAACAATTGCCACGATAGAACCAAACATGTTGGGTATGGAGCACTGTGATTTAATAACAGTGTTACAAGACCAAAGTTATTTATTATGAGATACCTTTCAGAAGAAAGGAGTAGGATATTGTACCCTAATAAAAAGGTTTAAAGGTTCCTAGTTTAAGAAAAAGGGTACCTTTATATATAAAGAAACTGTAAAAATAAAAACAACGGAGTGGTTGCACTACATGTTTTGTGATTGTTTAATTTTGCACTTTTTGCACTTACTACTTTTGCACTTTAAGGTTGATCCGTTCCTAGTGGTCAATTTGCCACTGTGGGTGAGTCAACCACACAAAAACACTGATTTAAGGTATAGTTAACAATATGTATTTTTGTAGGTTTGGCTACATTACATTATGAATGTTTTTAACCACATTAGGTTGTAAAGATTGTGTTTTAGAAATATATATATGTTTATTTGTGTAATAATTGAAATTGTTTATTGAGATACATGTAAATACAATTATTTTATGATTACATATGTGTGCTATCCAGTAACTATTTGGTCCATGGTCTGGTAGATCTTGTTATGAAAGAGAAAGGAGGGAATATTTGAGAAAAAAGGTTTGAAGGAGAAGCGACACATTGGTTCCTAGGTTTTGACTTTTTTTAATGCTTAATGGGCAGAACCGCTATGTCTTTAAAATAGCCCACAGTCTCTTTGTTGTTGCTGGACCATTCAGCTTGGTCATGGCTCTCTGCCATTTTAGGGCCGAGCACGTGGCCTGCCTTGGTAGTGATATGAGGGATACTGTCTGCCAACGTTGTGCTCAGTCTGACGAGACTCCAGCCCGGTGATAGGAAATCCTGGAGTCTTAAACCATTGACAACCTAGAGGCCAGTAGCATTTCCACTAAGCCCAGAAGAGAGCCTCTTCAGGCTGGCAAAAGGCCATGAAAAGCCCTCAACCGGTGGGTCGGTAGTAGCCTTCACGGTCCCTGGAGTAACCCTGATAACTTTAGGCCTCAAAGAGCCCTCGACCTGTGGGTTGATAGGACCCTTTAAATCTCCATGCCTGGGTGGGGTGCATGAAAACAAATAGAAGTTAGTCGATTGCTGCACGAAGATGTGACCTTTCAAACGGCCACAAAGTCCTTGATCCGGTGCAGAAGGGTGTCTCATAAGACCTTCCGCTACTGACTCAAGGGGCGTCGCAATGCCTATGATCCGAACGCTGTTCAGGCCAAACAGAAAACCCACTGGTGGGAAGGAACTTAAAACACTTAGGGGTAGGCTATAGGCATCAGAAGGGAAAATCCTGCCGTAACAGGAACAAAAACCAATAATCACCGGCCTACGTAGGTATGACTGAGGTATGCTAGCGTGCAGCAAAAAAATAAATTATGCAAAGTAGAGACTAAATAAAACCTAACAAAACTGGCAAGCAAGGCATATGGACGGAGTCAGCATGGGCAAGCACATCCTGTGTGCATCATTTTAAAGGGAACGTTATTGCAGTGCATATAACCAGACTAACATTCTTTGTGAACTGCAGGGCACCAGACTACCGTGAGAGAAAGGAGCTTGAAATCTCAAGTTCGAAAGCACGCAGCGAGTAGTAAAGTGAAACTGAAGGTCTCATTTCTTTTCTAGGAGGGGAAAATAAAATAAGCTAAAGGTGGTCAGTTAAAAAGAAACCAAGGATAAAACCGATGAGAAACTCAAGCAGTAAATGGTTGAGGGAGTAACCTTTCTTCAGTGGTCAAGAGACAGTGACTAGTAAAAAAATTGACATTTAAAAAAAGAATTTGAAGAAAGGAAATGTGCCAGAGACTACAGTAACTAGGCAAAGAGGCATACGTCTTCAGCAAGTGACCAGTCTTTAAAGGATAGAATAAAGGTCTATCAACCAGAGTTCCCTCCAAGCCTTTTGCAGAAGTAGTCATGTTATCTAGGATAGAAGAGAGATAATTGAGGGAGTTTTCATTGAGGTAAAAAAAAAAAAAACTGTCTAACCATTAGATGTATTAATTGCACGTTTCCAGAAGCCAGAGTTTGAGAAATTGGAGGTTTTCGGAGGAGACCTGATCTTTTGTTATTTTATCCACTCCCCCCACCCCGGTTAGATCAGTAGTTGTAACTAAAAGACTGCAGGGTGGACCAGACTAAACACTCTAGTCTGGTCCTGCAGGATTCCGCGCTGGGACCCGATATTTATGCAGCAAGTGCTACCGCGCCTAATTCAAAGATGAGACTGGACAATTTGCCCATGCAGAGTAGAAAAGTAAACCTGCATCAAACCACTTCAAGAAATGAAAAAATGGAATCCCGACCCTGCGAAGCTTAAACAAATCAAAAACACAAGGTTAATAGTAATCAGATTTTCCAGCAAACTACTCAACTAGTAGAATTCCAAAGGGAGTAACTAGGCAGCAGAATGCACATGCATATAAAGAAAAAACTGGGGCTTCAGATTCCATTCTCACTGTGCAGTAGACCTGGAGATGAAACAGTCCCAACTTTAATATCAGATAAAGCATCCTTTACATCAAGTAAAAAAAAGTTTAAAAAAAAAAACATTCACCAGCTATATATGGCAGTTGCTACTTACCAGTAAGTCTGAGGCTTGCCAGGCCCAGCCTACCATTTAGTGTGTGTTGCAAAGTGTTAAAAGTTTGCATTATTGAAGCATTTGAGGATGCATGCACTATAGGACCACCAAACACTATTGGCTTTGGAAGTACTTGTTAAGAATTTCCCTTTGTTGACTGACTCCATTTGCATGGACAAGAAGCCTTCCAAATATTAGCATCCGTTCCAAACGAGGCACAGTGTTTTTTGAGGAAACACAATCACCTGTATGGAAATCTCAGTCAATGAAAGGGTAGCCTTTATGAGACGTGTTGTTGCAGATCTCTATAAGTGCTTTATTTGGCATTAAGTAGGTTTTATCTTCTTAACTGGTGTTCTTGTCTTCTAAATAGCCCCCTTTGTTAGAATAAGATGACAATGAGTGAGCCAAAAGCGTCAACGTTTGAAAACTTGTTGTGCTTGTGCAAGCAAGTTTCCACCTCCTTTTTCGCGTTATTCTGCTCATTTCATGCTTTGGCCTACATTACCGGCACATTGCGTATACTATTCAGGCTAATGACTTCACACCCACTAAGTCATTTCTCTATGCAGTGATTATGTTAGTGACACGTCTTATCCCCAAATGATGTTTTAGAAAGAGATGTTTATGTTGATATCTCCAGGCATTAAAACAAACCCCTTTGTTTTATGAAAACATATCAGTCTAGCTCTTGATCTTCATATTGCAAAGCATACTTATATGGAATGGTAGAAAACCACACTTTCTTTCATGTTTAACAATGGTGCTGCACCTTTAATTAATTTTATCATTAAACAGTGGCTAGTTTTGTGTAACTAAGTAGTCCTTTTCCTTGACCATGTTTCCCAAAGCAAGCATTTATTTATAGTAAACATAGTTGAACAGTATTCAACATTCACATTGTATTTATTTATTTATTTTAGAGCTTGTCACTTTTGGTGTTCAAGAGTGAGATGGCGAGAAAAAGTCAGGTTTTGAGGGCTCGTCTGGAGGAGAGGTGGTCGGAAATATTCTTGATTTGAAGGGGAAGGTGGTTCCAGATTCTAAAGGTGAGGGCCACCGATGCCCGATATCCCTTTGGAGGTGCACAGTCATCATGTTACACTAATAAATACATTAATAATAAAGACGTGACCAGCGGGAGGAGGGATGAAGGGTTTTCCATTTCAGAATTATTTCATATGAACTATATTGCTGTCTTTTCTCCTATGATATCAGACCCCTCCTAGACTTTTGCATTATTTATTTTCCTTCTCTTTTAGCAGACTTTTGTTAGGTGAAACCCTTTCCCTGTTTGTGGTGGACAAGTATTGTCCTATATGAAATGGACAGCTTGTGCGAGACCGGAACTCCTTCAGGGCGGTCATGTTGAACCGGATGTATTATGATCCTGTGACATTAGTAATGAAGTAGCACTAATACCTCCCATAAATGGTCCCTTTGTGTAAGGTGGGAGACGGTGATAGCATGCCGAAATGTCTAATATATGGCTTCCAAACATTTTACGGTCAGGTGGCTGTTGCCCTATAAATAGTACCGGTCTGGAGAGCAGGTAGATTTAGTCAGGGGCGAATGAGCCATGGGGGTTGGAAACTGAAGAAAATGAGATGAGAGTTCAATTACTCCAACATCCCACATTGGATTCGTTGATGGGGGAAGGGGGCGGTCTTGAGAAGGAAACTGGAGAGAACAACGTTTTCTGGCAGGAGAATAGTTGTTAAATGTGTATAAGGGGAAGTGGGGACCTTTCTTGTTGTAGGTGCAGTAAGTAACAAAAAGGATTTTGAATGTGATGCAATTGATAGCCAATGGAGAGAGGAAAGAGCTGGTGTGATGTGGTTGCCAGTTTAAGTGTTGGAGATGGTAAAGGGCAGCATTCTGTATTCATAGGGGTCTGTGGAGCAGAGGGGGTCTAAGCAGGCACTGTTTTCTGTAGTCCTGTCTGGAAGAAAGGAGTGTGTTTAGTATTGTTATCCTGTGGGGAAACATCAGTTAAGTGACGACGGTCTGCAGGAAGTGAGGGTGAAAGAAATAGACAGTGATGGTATCTACAAGGATAGAGAGAGTGCAGTGCCTATATGTAATGCTACATTTTTGACAACTGAAGATGATTGATGCAGGGACAGAAATAGGAGGGCCAGTTGGAGGAGTGGGTAGATGTGTGGGTGAAGGTTTATGATTAGGATCTCTGCTTTTCCTCTGATAAGTTACATGCTATTGTCATGCATTGAGTGGTGCATAGCAGGCATTGATCTCTGGCTGTTGTCAACTGGTCATGGAAGATTTGCCTATTCTCAGAAAAATCGGAATGTCATCAATATTAAAGTAGAAAGTGAGGCCAAAAGAGCATATGAGTTGTGCAAGGGGATTTAGGTAGATATTGATGAGGTCCACTGGAGGACAACTGAATGTTTTGTTTTTGGATTGATATGGATGGAGGGAGATGGTCTGGATCTGGATCTTGTCCAAGAGAAAAGAGGTAAGCCAGGATAGCACAGAGTCTTCGGTAATCATGTCAGAGTGGAAATTGGGAGAATGTGGCGGTCAATTATTTCAAAAGCAGCAGATAAGATGAGGTGTTTTGGAGCCATTGTTCAGCCATAGCCCATCCACATTTGTAGGTTGTCCAGGACTGAGTAGGTCACAGATTCCATGCCATATAGCCGACAAAAACAACCTAATGGCCTCCTATCAGGATGTGATTGAGGAAGGAGTTTTGCTGGTGAGTGGCAATGAACTGCAGAATCTTGGCAAGAACATGGATGTTAAAAATAAGGTATTTTCACTTGGGAGGTGGTGAGCTCAAGTGTTGTTTTAAGACGAGGTGTGACACTTGCTTTTTTGAAAGCTGAAGTATGATTTCGGAAGTGAGGGAGGAGTTGATAAAAAGAAGATGGTGGAAGGAGAGAGAGAAGGGAGTATGTGCCGGGCACTGCTATTAGATGCCCAAGTACTCACACCAAAGTGAACCTGCTACCATCAATGGCCAGTTAATACCATTATGGATGTGCCTTGCAAGTGCCTTTGCCATGCTTACACAAAAGCCCAGCTGGCATTGTCAATGCTTGTTTATCTTACAGGACAACACAATGGTGGTGAAGCCCTGAATATCTATCTCTGAGTTATCAATTTGTACATACCGATCAACCACTCATCCTTTGACTCACTGAAAAACCGACCGCCTTGTTCAGCAACACACTTCCTCAATAGTACATCAAAAGGGCACATTGTAAGCCCTGATCAAGTGCTCTTCTTAAGTGAATCATTGAGGCAAAGTCTACAATGTTGTTTGAATAAATGTTGCACACCTTTTATTTTGAAGCTCCACGAGGGACAGGTGAGCTCCTTGGCTATGAGATGTGTGTGCTTGTTGATTAACTAGCCTGCTCAAACACCTGTTCTAAAGCACGATTAGGGAGAACAGTTTGGCTGGTAGGTACTGTGACACGGCCCTCTGCCTGGCCTTGGCTGCTGGCATTGTGGTGGTCCTGAAGCGGGAGACCCTCCTCCAGGATGGCGGCCGTGGAGTAGGTATGTGGAGGATCCCCTGGGTTTCTAATCTCCATGTTTAAGTTTAAGAAGGCCATACAATCCTGTTTTTCCCTTTGGCTTCTCGGACTTGTAGTTTTTTCTTCCCATTTGAAATTTTGGGATACTACAAGTCACAGAATTAGGAGCAAAACCAGACTAGATGGCTTTCTCATGCAGTGCCATGAGAAATTTGATAGCTTGGAAAGTATTACCAGGAAATCCCATTATCATCTCCACATATTAAAGCATATCTTTTCTTTCCTCAACATCTTGCACAGGGTCGAGGTAACAACAGCTTTGGTCCTCTCCCGCACCATCTATTGCACCAGTCTGTATTGCGGTCTCCCCAAAAACTTGGCTCACTAGTTGGAAATAATTCAGAACAAAGCTGGCAGGCTGAGCCTGGCCCTGAAGTCTTGATACCCTATCACCTCAGAAATTAGAACCAGCACTGGATACCTGTTGCACTGTGGATATCCTTCAGCAACTTATGTTTCATTCACTCTGCTTATGGAGGTGGTGGCCCAGGTTACATCAGTCAGAAAATCATCACAAACTGGCCCACCAACTCATTAAGATCAGCCCTCTTCTCCCTTACTTTGGTTTGTGCTGGGGAAAAATAAAACTGGTGGCCATTTGATGAATGCTGCAGATGCATCTTATTGAATAACCTCTCTCTAAATATGAGCTGCTTTGACAATTATTGCCTGTTCAATATACAGCTAAAGACACTTCTATTTAAGCTTTAATAATCCTTGACAAATCTGATATTCAACACATTGACACTATAAAGACACCAACGCCCTGTCCCACCTAAGGGCTCCTACACCACTTGAACGGAGGGTCTTGCTCTTATGTTTCACACTGTCATGTGTTTACTTGGCTTGAACTGCGATTTGTATCTGTCCCCTCCCTGGCCCTTACCTGTCCCGAATGTTGCAAGGCTTCCAGGTGTAAGTACTCTGTTCCTTCCCCTAACCCTCCCCTCACCAACACACCCCTTCAACTTGGCGTCCTACGAAGTAATGGTGCTAATGATTGGTGCCTTTATAAAACCACAATAAATATATAGATGTGCAGTTTCAGTAGAGGTCTGAGTAGGAACCGCAATAGAGTGATTGAAATCCCCCTGCCACTATGAACTCAACCATTAGCACTGTTTTTAAGTCTGTCTAGTGAGGGTTTTAGCTCTCTGCTGGATGCCTTGCAGCAGGATGTGGTGGGCTAATGGTGCACATTAACTGCTTAGTGATACACGGCCCAGTGCAACAAAGTAAAGGCTCTCCTATAGGATGGGTCATTTTGTAGATGCTAGTAACTGTGTAGGTTCTGTGAAAAATTGCAGAGTGTTGCCTATGAAAGGTCCTTGTGTCTATCATGCATACTGCTTTGATGTGTGTGCTCCTGGGGTGGACTGGTCCTCAGGGAACTCTGGAGATTTCCCATTAGTCCTCTGAACCCTGGGCCTCTTTTGTGTGGTAAACTACTTTATTTTCTCACAGGGGAAGCGTCTGGCTTGCTGAAAATTTGCAATATGGTGTCAATTTGAACATTATTTCCAGGACCTCTTTTGGTTCCCAGTCCACCTCTGGTGTGCTCCACATCTATTTATTCTTCTTCTTTTGTTTTAAAGGAAGTAGGTTACTCCATGGTGCATGGCCAATTGCCTCACAGAGTGAAGGCTCTTAGATTGATGTAGCCATTATGTAGAAACAAGCGTTGCATTGAAATTCAAGAAAAGAGGGCAGAGTTGCAGAATATTCCTATAACAGCAACTATTTTCCTTGACCAAGAGAATTATGTAAGATGCCCCTTCCTTTCGCCACCCCATGCAAGAAAGAATATTTGCTGAAGTTAGACGGAGACCTGAAACGGCGAGAAGCATGAAGTTCCCTGAAAATGAGAAACGGCCAGTTATTGCATCATTGTTAAAGTTCTGTTGCATGATGTGACATTTTGTAGACGCCAAAACTGTTACGTAAGTTGGGAAGGCTAGGGCAGAGTTGTCGTATTTTGACTCTAGAATAGGGTAACCAGATGTCCCAGATTGTATGGGACTGTTCTGGTTTTTCTGAGAAAGCTTTCGCGCAGGGATTAAAATGCAGGCATGCTCCAAGTCCCGTCTGCCGCATTTCCCTAGCCTTGTCTTTTCCCTGCACTGTTTCGGCAAGATCAGAAATAAGCAGCTGTTGCGCTCGCTCGCATTCTCTACAATATTCTTTGTTACAAGGCACCACCCTATGTGTCTGTCCCTGCTCGGCCATCGTTTGCATGATTGATGGGCCCTGCTGCTGATTCTGGGCTGTAGCGTTTTCTTTGTAACTTACACCCCTGTGTCAAGTTGCCACTATCACAGTCGGTCACCCTATGCCCGCAGGTGTGGCTCCATTCCCCATGTGCCTGCCACCTGGAGCAGCACGGAAAGGTGGCAGTTTGAAAGGTTGCTCAATGGTAAAAAAAAATCACTGCAGGCAATAGTGAACTGCAGCACAGATGTTGGCAGGTTGAGGTAGTGGAGGGGCCTTTAATTTTAGTCCTTTTTTTGTTCCTCTGTTCATCCCTAAAATTATAATCCTACTTCTATGTTAATGGCTGATCAAGTTTTCAGGTCTGAAAATATCATCGTCCTGCTCAGAGCAACAAATTATGTGTACTTAAAAAATAAATTTAAAAAGTATCAGTTCTCACTGGTAATTTTTCAGAATTGTGCTTGGTTTTGAAAAGTTACAGTTTTTTGCTAAGTAAATCCATGGCCATCAACGCTGGTCAAAACTTTCCACAATTCTTAAAAATACCTTGCAAGCAATGCTAAATATTTTTGGCGGCCAAACATTCATTTGAACATATTTTTTCTGCATGTGTGTGGATGCCCTGAAGTAGTTTGCTTTGGACAATATATGGCAGAGGGAAGTAGTTTATCCTGCAAGGCTTGGGAACCTTCAAATACAGTGGTCGGCGTTTGCGGACGATATTTTATTATTCGACTTGACACCATTTGGTCTGCAAAATGTTTTTGAAATCTTTGCAATTTATGCACACTCACATAATCTAAAAGCAAACGCAGCAAAATCCAATATCATTATATTCAATCAACTAAGGAAGAAATTTGTTGCATATAAATGGTCGTTAGATGGCTCCCAAATAAAACAAACTCCAGTAGTCAAATATATCAGCTACAGCTTATCCAATTTTGCGTCCAAAAATATGTGGAAATCTAGGATACAGGACAAAATCAAACCTTTATATTCGCAAATGAAAATCATATACAACAGATACTTCGAATATTCTATGATTCCCTTATTCGAATACTACACTCTTAAAGTAGAAGCTGTAGTGCTTTATGGTTTAGATATGTGTCTGTTGAAAATTGGTCCTGAGCTTAATCAGGCCCAAACCCTGATTTGGAAAAAAATCTTGAGACTCGCTAACTCCATCCCTAGCGCAGTGCTACGTCATGAGCTTGGACTAATATCACTTGCTGCCCGCCTCAACTGCAGGCGTCTCAATAATTTTGCCAAAATGCTTGATCCTCCGCAGAACTCTCTATACGAGAATATAGCAAAGATGATAGTAGAACAACATCCAAAATCCATCAAAACATACCATGAGGAAATGCTAAGTTTATTAGACAACATCAATGTTACAACTGATGATCTTTGGTTGCGCCCTAATTACGTTAAAAAAAAGCTATATTAACATGATTGGATCAGTACGACTGAGGCCCTCTCAAAGTTGAAATTGTACACGGAAATTGCACAGTTCATCACCATGTATACTCCCAGATCGAGATAGTTGATACAATTTCCGGGAAGGAAGGACCGTGATTTATACCTACGTTTCAAACTAAATCAGTTTCCCACCTACGAAAAAATACAATAGTGGTGTAACAAACCCAAAGGGGAGAACCCTGGTGGTTGTCGGTTTTGTGTGAATGTGACAACAAAGGAAACACTCAAACATCTCACTGTATATTGCAAGTATTTTGATATGCATCACAATTCTATGGCAAGATCAATGTCAGCTCCACGTTATGTGGGAATGAATGGTTGTGGATTCATTGTATGTGGGGCACAAATGTAACGTTGATGCTGGTTTTGACAAAATTATTGTGTGTTATTGACGCAGAACTACAGCAAAAGTTAGCTATCTTTCGCAGATTATTACGTTAAAATGCGCAAATTTGTCTGCCTAAGTACTTTTGGAAAAAGACAAGTGAAACATTCTGATGGAGACAAATGAATGGTATATCGCTGATTGTATATGTTAAACAAACACACAAGAGTTTAGGCCCAAGTTCTTAAGCATCCAGCAAAATTAGATTGCGAGAGAACAGTCACATAGAGGACTGTGTGCTTTTTCTAACATACTTACAACACAGGAACATAAAAGCACAACTGTTTCTACATCCTGAGGCTATCAGTTGAACATGGGGACTTCATTTCCTATATGAATTTGATGTATTTTGGTTATTAACATGGTGGAAACTTGACAGACTGAGCCTGATCCTTTGAGAAACAAACTGAGCCTGATCTTTTGAGAAACATTAATTTTAACCTCAATTGCTTTTTGAATAAAAATAAATTGAACATAAGGAGTGTACTAAGTGTAAATATAAGTATCATTCTTTTAATGTATCATATGAGATTGCAAAGACTTGTCGGGGGGAAATTCTGCCGGGGTCGGCCGGGCCGTCCGCGGACCTCCAGGCAGGGAGGCCCCAACTCCTCCCGTATATCCCAGTTGAGACAGAGTATGAGACACACACAAGGAGCAAGGTGACTCTGCTGTTTATTAGACAAAAACGGCAGGGATGGGTCAAGGAGCGTACGCGTCCGTCCTGACACACACACAATCGTGGGGCTCGCAGGCCCTTTTTACTGCATTATGACGCGCTATTTGCGTCACTTCAGAAAGTTAACAAAAAACCTATCGCCACTCTTAATTCGTTGCTCGAGTGGTAGGGTTAGTATAGCACACATATAGAGGACAATGTTAGTGGACAAAGGGTAGTCAGGTGATATATCTGGGTTGTCCCTACAATTAGATACATGAAAATTGTTACATGAAGACTCCTGAGGATTGGTTAATATTACTGACGTCTGAGATAAGAGCCCCATGTTCTGATTGGTGCACCCGTGAGCTTCCCAGCCTGGGACCACCGTTGTTCCCAGCTCTCGGTGTACCTGCGATTGCAACAATGTTTCAATATGGGTACGTGCAGACAATGTGAGGATTTATTCATAGTTGGAAGGCTGACCGCTCCCACTGTAGCAGATGTCCATTGAGCCTTTCAAGTGTATCTGCCTGTGTCTCGTAGCGAGGGACCCAGACGCCTTTTCTCTCCTGGGTTTGGCATCTCGTCAGGTTCGGCTTGGTCACGTGGGGAGGGACCGTGTTTGAGGCAGAATTCTGCACAATTAATATTGCTTTTCCACTGTGTGTCTGGTTTAATTTGCAGGTGTGACCTTAACGTTGGTGCGCGGAGTGCGAGGTTGCAACATCGTGCCTTTGATGCTTTGTTCTTGGAATGTGGGTTTGCAACATCGCGACCTTGGCTGGTTGTTTCACCGGGCCGCTTCTGCAGGATCAGCAACCAGACTCTTGCTTTGTTAATGTCCACGGGAGCTCTTGTTTGAGGCCTACTTGGGCCTGGTGCATAAGTGGTCCGGTTGGTGCATGGGTGCTTTAAGTTATAGTAGCATATAGTTCCATGACCAGTATCGTGTCTTCATTATAGTTCTTATGGTGGTAACTGGTTTCAAGAGAAGCGTGAGCAAGCTTTGTAGATGAGGTCATGACGCGTCTTGCGTTTCTGCATTCTGAAAGCCTATGTAAAAATAATAAAGATGCACGTCCGTGAATATGCCTGTCGCCTACGTCATAGCACTGAGTATATTCTTCGTGTAGATCGGTGTGGGAATGTCCAATGTGTATATTTGTACAGCTGTGCTTCCCGTTGTCTAGGTCGTCATGGCATCTCTAACGACGTGTAGATTTTAGTCTAGTTGGTCCGTGCCGCAGGTGTCGGCATGGCCAGTGCGGGCTGTTGGGCAGGCAGATGGACACATCCGTATGTTCCTATACCAGGGTATTTGGTCATCTGGTAAATGGACAAACTCTTCTCGTGGCGGGTGTCTGGGTCGTGACCCTCTAGGCCAAGCACGAGAGGTGAAGGACGGGAGCCTGGTCTTCCATTCTCCCACTTCAGTCCCCCCTCTGGTCGACTTGTCGACCACAAACATATCCTTCTCGTTGTCTCCTCTTACTCGCCATATCTTAGTTATTCCTCCCAGATGTCCATAATGGTTCACATGATCTTCAAATGACCAATACATATATTCACAGGTTCCTCCAGGAGTACAGTATACCCATTTCCCTATGTAACTCCTGGGGTTTCTTGGGTTCTCGATCTTCACTGATGGTGGGTCTAGATGGTTGGTGATGATTTGTGTGCGCAGCTTCTCCCTCTCCTGTATTATCACACCTGCATGTTGGCCGTCATCTGCTGGCATCAGGGGGTGCATTCCCACCATTTCGAGCAACTCGTCAGTGGTGCGTGCCTTCCGGGCCTTCCAAAATCTAATTATGATCAGCGTAGCTCCAGCCAAAATAGTACAACCCACTATTATTTTCAGTCCATCTGACAGCCAGGATGGCATCCATGACCATAATATTGAGAATCAGCTCTTATCCTTGTTTACACCGTTACTTTCATCCATCATTTTGGAGTGCATCTGGGCCAATTGTGAAACTGCTTCAGTCAGTGTACCATTATCAGCATCGTTGGCAGGTATGAACGTGCAGCATGATTGTCCTATCTTTGCACAAACTCCTCCTTCCATTGCTGTGAGAAGGTCCAATACATATCTGTTCTGGAGTGCTACCATTCTTATAGCTCGCAGCTCCTCTTTTATTGCGTTAAACCCATTTACTGTAGAATTGATGGTCATCATTAGTTCCCATCTAGTTATTTGGAGCCATTTCGGGTTTGCGTAAGCCTGCAGTCCCGGGTGTATTATTGAGGAGAAGAACATTGCTGCTCTGCTGAATAGTCTGTGTTCTGGCGGTATGGAGGTTAGTTCCGTTTCCGACCTTCCCCACAGGTAATTTCCTGTCAGTGGCTCTCCTTGTCTTTTCCTTCTATTTAGGACAGTATCATTGTTGTTGGTCCTGTTCCCTTGCTCCTCCTGAAGTGGTGCAGATCTCTTTTTTCTCTTGTCCCCTTCATCCATTTTGGGAAAGTTCGCCACATTAACATGCTTCTTAGGTACCACTAGTGATGGTACATTGACGTGCACCATTGTGCACACACCATTCCACAGGGGGGGCAGTGTATGGTATGCCTTTTCTCCACAGGCCCAATAATGGTCCATTATTACTGCTGTTCCTGCTCCCCCCTCAGGTAACTCCGTCACACTTGCACAATTGGTGTTATATCCTAAGTCCACCTCTCCTTTATGCTGGTAGCATACCTTGGGGGCAGTCAGCGGTAGTATTGTTATTGGGTCTTCATCTGTTTCTACCCACGTGAGCATTGGTACATACTTGATCCACGTCGTCCAACATCGGTGATTGTGGGCCTCGATAGTTGAGATAGTTTCTTTTGTTACCATGTTGCTGCCAATCACTCCTATCTCCCAGCTGTTGTCCAGATACACCTTTCCTGTTATCGTCACCAGCGGCCTCTCCCAACATCCTTGTTTACCCGGAACTTCGGTGGCGTACCAATCACATGGTAGATACTGCAGTGTTACTTTCTTTGTTTCTCCTTTTGCAGGGCCACTTGTTATGTATCTGAATGCTTCTGCATGTAAACTGGTCTTGTGGTAACTCAAATAGGTCTTGAGGAAGTTGTTTTCATATGGATATGAGTCTCGTGTTTTCCATGTCATGTGCACTACCGTCCCTTGAAATCTTCCTTTCGTTTGGAACAGTGCCAAGTATATTATGCATTGTGCTATCTTTTCATCAATTTCTGTGGCAACAAATGTTCGTGAAGCACTCATGGCGTATGGTATTAATGAGCAAACGTAGCAGCTGTCCTCAGTTGTCTGCTTACCAATGCGGGTCATGTGTTGGTACCATATGTTGTTTGTGACGTGTGCTGAATCTTGTATAAAATTATCAATACCTTTATTGTCTGAGTATGTGCTGCGTTTAACTCTATTTTGCTTGGGTGCAAAGTTACTACTATCACCTGACGTAACACCTGTTGCAGCAGGGGACGGGGGTATATTAGGTTTAGGTGCAGCAATAAAATTAATAGCATAGCTGTACTGCCATACAGAAGCAGCCAAGAACCCGGTGATCATCAAAATCCCTATTACCTTTATTACATATGCTAGTCTCACCGGCATTTTGCTCTTACCTTGCTGCAGTCCTGGCAGCGTATTCTTGCGACGTTAAAGTTGCCCGCCTGAAAATTCTCAAAATGCTTGTTATTAAATGTTAGTGTTTTGTTTCCTTTAAGCTCTCCCTATCAAATAGTCATTCAGTGCCCAGGCGAAGAGCTGTTCCCACGCTACTCTAAGTGATCTGTCTCTTAGGATCGGCAAGTATGGGCGGAGGTGGGGCATGGAATATTCTATGGCCAAGAGGAATGCTGTGTAGTAGACACGCACCCTTCTCCTTTTTAGGTACGTTGGCCTTTTTATTTCGTATACAAATTGGTGTGACAATTCTTCTGGGTAGTTATCGTCTGGGAGTACCATCTACACCTGGGCAGTGAACTTGTTAGTAAGCTATTTTCTTAACAATACAATACGCAGTTCCTGTATGTGCGAGAGAAAAAGAGAACATTCACGTGTTTACAGGTGTATTTGTGAGGCAATGTCTTTCAGGTCAGTTATAACTATACTTGGGGGTCAATGGGCGGTGTAAGAGGATTCAATTCAACACTACAGCTAAGTCAACGCCTGGTCTATAATACTGAATGAAAACCCTTATTGATATATCTTTATGTCCAGTTCATGCGTTCTGGATGACTACCCCTATATAACACCCCTCTCTTGGAATCCCCCTGACCCCACTGAGCCAAGAAGTAGTTCTGTTTTGCAAGTTAAAAAGGTTTATTTGATAATTTAAAATATATATATATCACACTTTATAATAAATTAATAATTGAATAGCACACTTAATCTGATATGATAAAGATCAACAACGGAGAATCTGGCACTAGCACACTTCTTATAATCACTAATGAGTTGACATGAAATGGATAAGGTAGCACACTGGTAAATAGGAACAAAAGTATAATGTGGTAGAGGATGCTTTATGTAAGCTCAGGTGGATGCAATATTCAATGAATGCAGTACAGAAAATACTCAATATGATTTCAACCAAACAATGTAATCACTTTTCTCTGGCAATCCCCTCCCCCCCTTGATGCAAGGCAAGGAAATGGAAGGAAAACACACAGTTCTCAGAAATGCAATCAATGTAAATCAGTTCACCCCAGCAAGCTTACACTACAGAAAACAGATAGGAGTTTTGAAAACACAGGCAAAATGCTTTGATATGTGCTAGCAATGGATGAGAAATATGCTGGAAATGCTTTTAATTCCCTTTCAGAGGTTCAGGGTGGGTGGTATCTAGTTAATATTAGTCCAGGCTCACACTAGCAATGATGCAGGGATAGTTAGCAGGTTAAACGAATTTCTGGCAAATGGAAGGCAAAACTGCTGTCTTTTTACACGTGAAGAAATTTGCAAATCGCGGCAAAATTCGCGGATGCGCCGAGCGCTATTACAGAGGAACCACAAGGACTATCTCTATCGTTTTGGGGTCCTAGGAAAGCCTAGGATCTCAGCTTCCAAATGAAAGTTACTGCAAGTCTCTAGCACAAACGGTCGCGGAGATATGAGCGATTAAATAAAGGTCGTTTTTCAGATTTGAAATTTTAAAGTTCAAAAAGACAAGTGCAGCTTGCAACTAGAAAATGACAAGTGACAGCTTTACAAATGACAGGTGACAGTTAGGAGGCAGTTCTACTTAGATTAAATAGATTGAATTATATTATTTTAACTAAGAGATTGGTTCTGCACAGTTTTGCTATGTACTCACACTATATTCTTGAGTGAAATGGGCCTCGCCATGGATCTGGTCAGGTTTTAAACTCGCCTCTGGTCTCTGCACTTCACAGTGATCTGGGTCAGCTCTCTCTGGTTCTCTGGTCTGGGTCTCTAGTTCTGGATAGATTGAAGTCTCTAGTTTGGCTCTCTGGAGGTTTGATGGAGGTAAGTATGGATTTTTCCGGCAGAGCGTCCCGCTGCAGATGGAATTGAAGGTCCCTATCTGTCCTGTCTGTCTGCTTTTATGTGTTTAGAATGTGGGTGTGTTCTAGCATCACTGACCCTACCTCTCTCTCAGCTTCTAATTGGTCAAACTTCCATTTCTTATTTGATTGGGGAATGAACTGTGAGTCAGAGGGATGTCATTTTATGGCTTGCAGATAGGACACTCCTCTGTCAGATTGCACACATTCTATATTTGATAATAAAAGACATATTTCACAGTTACACAGTTGCTTGAAATTACATATACATGGTGTGGCTGAATTTAGCCATGTCTCTGTCCAAATCTGCTGTTTCTAAGAGCTTGCATTCAGAAATGGCACATAATTGACTTTTTAACTGATTTTTCAATTTCTGACATTGACCCAACTTTACATACATGTGCGCAGGGAGTATGGACATTAACTGATGAAGTTTCAGATTTTTAACATGCATACATTTAGAGTAATATCCACTTTTCCGCTAAAACCCCCCTGAACATACCACCGGTTCTAAAAACCTCTTAAACTGTGGGCAGAAAAATCACAAGAATTATGGTATCATTTATAAAAATTTTCACATGTCCGCTCTATGAGTTATTCATCTTTTTAGAGTTATGTTCTGGCTCCAAAGGGGTGTGGTTTCCTCTCAGCACAAGGTAGAAATACTGGTTTTTCCAGTTCTGCCAAGCCAGCTTGCTCTCACAGGCAGTGCCCCTCCCCTTTCCTCAGCAGGAAGCCACTTTTTACGACCATTTACGACTCCTGCCAATAAAACCTTTGCCTGAGCCAGGACAGGCTCATTGTTCAAGAGGAAGCCATTTATGATCCTCTCAATAAACCCTCTGCCTGGGTGAAGGGAGTGGCATTGTTCACTCTCCTGCAGAGCACAGGTAATTCAATTATCAGATAGATGGCATATCCTTAGTGTGAGCAGCAAAAGGGCAGCTAGGCCTGGGAACACAGCTGTGACTCAAGTTTCACTCCTGATGGGGGTAGTTGCCAGGCAAATTGGAATCTCTTTAAGCTGTCATTTCTGTTCCCCAGTTTCTGCATTCAAATAAAACTAAACATTTTCACATATGCAGCTAGCAGGCTGATTCTAAGTTTAAAACTATGACATTTAAACAATTGCAACCTATGTGACACTCAAAAGTAGGTCACTCATTTAATCTAAACATTTTCGATTTTAGTGTCTTTAAATCCAGTGCAACTTAAACTGCTGACTCCATAGCTCAGCCAGTTTTGTTATAAGCATTGTTCTGGGCTCTTCATTTCCCAGATTTTGTAGGCACACAACACTCCATTCTACCAAATGCCTGCTGGTGTCCAGTGAGTTTTTAGATGTGTTGCAATGTTTAAAATAGACAGTTTGAGCCTGCCTTCAGAGAAACACAGGGTGGTTTTAAACTGCCGGCTTTTGGATAGTGGTGAGTACTGGTACTGCACCCATTTTTGGGATTTAAGAAAATGAATTCCCAACAATTCTAGGTTGCATTTGGCAATCAGCATTGCCATTCCCAATGGTTTCAGACTACTGTGCGGGTAGTCCAATGGTGATTTTAAAGCGCTTTGAAGCTAACCGGCGCTACTGTTTTTCCTTTGGCAACCCATTTCCCTCATGGCAACCCGGCCTTTCATTCTCGCACTGGTGGGTGGCAAGTGAGGCAACCATTTTGGTGTGCGCACAAACTGCGCAGCTTTCTTGGATTTCGGCGCACATGTGGGTTTTCCGCCATCTTGACTTTTCTAAGCCCACAGCACCAAATGTTGTAGCATGATAGCTTAAACGTGGGTCAGGACACCCAACAAGCCCCCCCACGCGACTGCACTTTGAATTTGAGTCGATGGGGAGTCGCGTGCCCAAGGGTTTTGACCCACGCACCGGTCTGTCCGCATAATCTTCTTCCTACTCTGTAGATGGCACAGTTCATCATCTTCTTCTCCATCCGGTAAGGATCGATCGGTTCTCCTCGCCGGTCCTGATGGGAATATTGGGCGGTCCACTGGGCCCACTGGATCTTCGTTCCCGGTCTCTGGATCGCCCTCCTTGGCCCGTCTTCAGGTTTTCTTTCTCCTAGGACGACAAAGGAAGAGCGGCAATACCTACTCATAGACGTTTTTCCACCACTGTTGAGATAGTGGGGCAGCATATGCATTTCATCATAACGAAACATTACATTCTTATTTTGAAAAAATAAAAACAGTATAACTAAGAGACAGTTTCATGCAAATCACAATATTTTAGAGACTAGATGTGGTATGTTTTATGGTTGGAACTGAATTAGTCTGAGACCGTACCCTCTAGGATTCCAGAGGATTCCTCCAGTTGTTGCAGAGTGTGCCTGGGATGGCAACACTTCAACTGGTTTATGTGGACCCACTTGTCTTCCCCCTCTTTTGGAGAGGCGCACGGTGCGTGAGGGATGATGGCTGAAACTGTGCACACACAAGACACCCCTTCAAGTATTGGTCGAGGTCCTGCCCCATGTGTGGCCAGTATGCAACCTCTCTTAAGATTTCCAATGTTGTGTGAAACCCCCTATAACCTGCGGTGGCCGCATCATGGGCGTGACTTAACATCAGGCTTCGGAATGAGGTAGGAACCACCCACTGATCGTGGCCAGCTTTGGATTTCCTTACCAACAAACCGTCTTGGATCCGGAACATTTTTGGACATTTCATCAACACTCTTAGGTCCTCTTTCCCAATATAATCGGTATCCGTCAAGGGAAAGTTCTCAGGGTCCTCAAGGTGCTGGTAAAATTTACCAATAATTGGATCCCCCTTCTGAGCAGTAATCAAATCAGCATCAGGGGTCTCCTTACTCCATTGTGCAATTGAAAGGTCGTTGTGAGCATTTGTCTGGGACCTAGTGATGGCAGTGACCTGGATTTCCCCCAACAGGGACTCAATCTCAATTAGATCCCCTTGGATGGCCCCGGTTTTGGCCAGCTGATCAGCTAAGTCATTTCCAGTTTTGTCTGGTCCCTCTACTTTGGAATGACCCTTGATCTTTTTCCAATAGATGGTCATCTCATTCGATGTGACCAGATCATCAATGTTTTGGATCAACTTCCCATGTTTCAAGGGTTTGTTGTTAGCACATAACATGCCTCTGGTTTTCCAATTAACCAGGTGCTCCACGAACCCGTTCCGTACATAATCCGAATCTGTGATTATGACCAGTTCGTGGAGTTGATGCTGGACAGCAGTGAGGATGGCCTGATGCACAGCCATCAATTCTGCCACCTGACTACTTCGGGGACCAATTTTGTATCCAGCGGAGGGTTCTGGGGACTCATTCACCCATGCATTCCCTACGCCGGCCACCAGTTCTTTCTCCCCGTCGTTGTCAACATGGTAAGAGCATCCATCCACATACACAGTGGGCATTCCCTCATACTTGTCTTCTTCAAAGACTTTGTGTGGGGAATTAAGGTATGCCTCCATGTTGTCCTTGATTTTCAGACTTTCGTCCTCGAGACAGTTTTCTCTGGCACAATCATGCAAGTCAGCCAGACCTTGCGCGAGGGGACTCTTCTTGTTTTGGCCGTATCTGACCTCCACAGGAAAACCTTGCATTGACAGAATCCAGGAAGTAATTCGGGAATTACTCACATTTCCGGCCCGGATTCTGTCACTTTGGAGATATTGCAGAGGCTGGTGTGGAGTCTCCACTATGATGTGTTCCCCCTGGATAAACGGGCGGTAATTCTTCAATGCCCACACCGTTGCCAGGAGTGCCTTCTCACAATCGTTGAATTTTTCCTCCACAGAGGATAAAGTTTTGCTCGCATAGGAGATTACTTTATTGACCTTGTCATGCTTTTGGTATAATACGGCCGTCAAGCACGTATTAGAGAACCCCGTCTCCAGGAAGAACTCCTTGTTTCTGACAGGGTAAGCTAGGCAAGGCGCTTGTGAGAGGCTTCTTTTGAGTTGTTTTACCGCCTCGGCTTGTTCTGGACCCCATTCCCACTTGACCCCCCCCTTTAGGAGATGAATCAGGGGTCTGGTGATCTCTGCGTAGCCCTCAATGAACTTTCTGCTGTAATTAGTCAGTCCAAGGAGGCTCCTTAGTTCCCGCAGAGTTGTGGGGTCTTTCAGTTTCTGAAGTGCTTCCACTTTCTTTTCCTGGGGACAGAGGCCCTGAGGAGTAATCTCATGCCCCAAGAAATTAACACGGGTTCTACACCACTGTGCTTTCTGAAAGGAAAGTTTTGCTCCGGCGGCCCTCAACTGTGTCAGAACATAACGGATCTCCGCTATGTGTTCCTCCACAGATGAACTTTTGATGAGGACATCATCTACATAAGCCAGGTTACCCCTCGCACCCAGGTCGGGCATGGCCTTATGTAGGAAAATGTTGAATTCATTGCCGGAGTTGAGGTATCCGAAGGGAGTCCGGGTCCATGTGTATTGCTGGCCCCCAAAGGTAAAAGCCAGTTTGTATTGGTCCTCCCTGCTGACAGGCACGGTCCAGTATCCATTGGTCAGGTCTATTGCTGTGAATACCTGTGACCCCTGGATCTGGGCCAGCCCTTGGTCAATGTAGGGCAGAGGCCATCGGGAAGTATGGACCCGTTTGTTGAGCTCCCTAAGGTCGGCGCAGAGTCTCCACTGGCCGTTTGGCTTCAATATTCCCAGCACCGGATTATTGAAGGTGCTGTGGACTGGACGGATTATTCCCCGGGACTCAAGGTTCTTAATTATTTCGGTAAGGGACTCCATTGATGCGAGAGGCAAGCGATATTGCTTCACAAACACAGGATTCATGCCAGGGTCCGTGGGGATTGTTGTGGTGTGGATGTCGGTGCGACCACAGTCATATGAGTCTACCGCAAAGAGATCTTGGAAATCCAAGAAAACTTGTTTCAACTTTTGCTTTTGTTCCAGAGTCACACAGGCATCAGCTAGGTTGACTCTCTCTTCCACCATCTGCCTGAAGCCTGGAAAGACTTCTGGTTTGGCTATTTCAGCGGCCTCCTCCAGCTGGGTGGAGAAGTCCCTGGTCAGAGTGCTGATTTGGACCGGAGGCTTCAGGTGGGCAAGGCAGCCTTCATGAACCTGGAAAATCACCTCATCCCTCCTGAATTCACAAGTCACATCTTCCTTACCATAAGGGCAGGAAGTGTACACCAGGAAGTTCCCCCCATGCCGGGTAAAAATCCTGTCTGGTGTTGTATTGTCCTCACTGTCACTGTCAAAACAGTCCTTGGGGATTGGTCCTAACAGTTCATTTCTAAGATCAATGGAGAAATGTCGGTCATCAACCGCCATTCCAATAATGGTGCCTGCGGCTAGAGTAATACCCTTTAAGTCGCTGTTATCCACCTCTATTGGAATGGTGTCATGTTCTATGTTGACTAATGGTGTTGGGTTTACCCCCAACCCTTGCTGTTGCAAAGAAGCATTTAGATGTATGTAAGCATCAGGGTTTTTCAACTCTTGTCCCCTTTTAACTTTCACTTCCAGGGAGAATTGTCGGGTCCTTTCTGGGATGGTGACTTCCTCTTTAACCTGAATTTCAACTGCATAAGGTAGCAATTGAGCTGACCTAAATGCTTTTTCTGGATCATCAAAGCCCATGGGATTATCCGCTAATCGGGACCAAGCTTTGAAGTTTATTAGGTCCAAACTAATGGCAAAGCGATTGAGAATGTCACTGCCTAAGTAAAAGGCGGCAGTGACGTCTCGCACGACCCAACAATTATGGACTATGCTCTTGTTGCCAATGGAGATTTTGAGCATACACCTGCTTGGCAGGAGATGTTTTGAATTGGGTGCTTCCAGGTCCATTTCCCATTTGTCTATCAGTTTGAAGGTGGGAATGGCTGGATCTTTTGGAAGTTGGCGAAACATGGCTTCGCTGATGAAGCTCTTACCGTTGTTCACACACACTCGAGCGAGAACAGAGTCCTTCCCATCATTTAACTGAACAGGGATGAACAACTGCTCTCCAATTTGCTGAATATCAGCCAGGCTCTGAGCTGATTTCACATCTTTCTGGACTATAGGAGTGGGAGTTTCAGATTGTGGATTGGTATAGAATTTCAGAGTGTTTCCTTCCAGCGTGGAATACCACCTTAAACTGGAAGGAAGGTTGATTTTCAGAAATAGAGAGGACCCCCCATCACTAGTCTGTTGTCCTACTGCTATTACTGTCACGTCTGGAATCTGGTTGTTCTGGAAGTGAAATTCTACTTGGTCAGATTTTTGTTCAACCATGTGGCATGTGCCGTTTAAACTAACATGGTTGACACTCTGTTTTAATTTTATTGGTCGGCTAGTCTGGGTCCAGAGGACCTTGTTTACACAATCTATTAGGGGTGACAACCTTCTCAGGAGGTCATTCCCTAGTAAACCAGGGGTGCCCTCCGGGGTCACAACTATGACCGGGTGTTTCAACTTATGTCGCCCAATTTTAATGTCCAAGTCTGCAGTCCCCTCAACGGGAATTTCCTTCCCGTCAAAGTTCTGTAGTTGTCCCGGAAGAGAGGTGAGAGGAATTTGGTAATTCTCTCCCCTTCCTGCATTCAGTTCGTCAAAGGCCCTTCTGGACAGAAGGGTAGCTTGAGATCCAGTGTCCACCAGTGCCGAGATTGTACCCTGCCCCTGTACTTGTACCGGGGCATAATATCTTCCCTCCTTCTCCTCAAGGGGGCACAGGTAATGTACATTTTTGGACAACTGGTGGGCTAACTTTCTGGTTTTGGACATTGCTAGCGAAGAGATTTGGGCAGAATTCTGTGGAGAGCCTTGGGAATCTGAAAGAAAAAGTTGGCAACTGGAGATCAGAGCCATTGTGGGTTCCCCTGGCTCCGGTTCTGGGCCGCCCCCCCCTTTTTGGAGGCAGTCACCAGGATGGGTTCGAACCAGGGGATTTTCTTGATGTTGGTTCTGGGATGAGATGGTGGGCGGCGGTAGCTCAGTCTCCACATCTCCCCAGTCTGGATTTGCATCCCTAGGGACCCATTTTTCTTTGGGAGGAGTTCCCCCCTCTCTGAAGGAGAAGATCCTTTTCCCAGGATCCTCTGAGGATCCCTCTCCCTCAAATTGGAAGACCTGTACCTCCTCCTCAAACTGAGTCTGTTTGGGTCTTTTGTTTCTCCCACCCCCCCTCTGCTCCTTAGGGGGCAGACTTTCAGGGGCAAGAGATTTCGTTTCCGGTTCCTGGGTTTCCAGGGGCTGTTTACAAGTGAGGAAGGAAGCTTCCTCCAAGGCTTTACACCCCCCTTCCCTTTGTGCCTCCTCCCTGGGAACCGGTGTGTTATCGGGGTGCTGCCCCCGTCATTGTTCTGGAGCACCAGGTCCAGAGTTGGGTGAGTTCTGCGCCGGCATGCTGATCTGAGGGTTCTGCTGCGCCCTCAGTATATGACCCATATCCCGCGCCATGTTTTGAACCTGGCGCTCTAACTGGGAAACCCGCTCAGGCTGATACGGGGCCCTGTTTTCTCCCCTGGGCTGATCCCGGGAAGGGTAGCTGTCCCTCCTCTGGTAATACCCCGGGTTGGGAAGATTTGGGTACCCCTCCACCCTTGGCCTCCCCTCTCCCGGATTCAGTGGTCTGGGCTCAGGGAATTGGGGAAAGAAGGATGGATGGTTTTGGGGCTGAAAGTCGGGTGGATATCTGGGGAAAAAGTTCTGCCCAGGGTTTGGTAAATTTCTGCCCTCCTGTGGGAAGCTTGGAGGGAAGTTCCCTGGGTTAGGTGCTTGGCTGGATCCCCCCCCTTGGGCTGGAGGAGTCCACACATAACCCAGGATGGGTCGATTTCCCTTGTAACGGGGACTTACATAATCAGGAGAGCGAGGGACCCCATTTGTGGGGCTGCCTCCTTGGCTCCCTGTCTGTGACTGGCCCGAGGACCTTCTGGGCCTAGCATTATTAGGTGCAGGTAGGTTTTTAGGCCCCCCCATCTCCAAATCTAAAACGGGGGTGACCTTTACCTCTGCCACCTTGGCAGCAGCAGGGGTGGTGTTGGCTATGGGGTTTTTCTGGGCATTACTTTTGCTATCTACCGGTTTCTGCACCTCATAGATCCGGGTAGCCTGTTCAATGACCCAGTCTAAAGATCTTTTCTCGTGAAAATCCCTCACGAGCTGGGTCATGATATATTTGGGCAAGGCATGGAAAAACGTATTAATAAATTCCCTGCTATCCGTGCGCACCCTTCTTGTGGTCTGTGCAAAAGCACGCTTTAACTCCTGCACAAATTCTTGTGGGGCCTGATCCTCCCCACATTGCAAATTGTAGGCTGCCTTGCGAGCCTCTTGAGGATTTCTGTGAACAGAAAAATGTTTCAAGATGGCCGCCTTATAGGTGGACCATCTTAAATGATTTTGGTCCTCCAGCCCCGCAAAGAAACTGGAGTATTCCGGGGAGAAGGTCCACTTTACATATTGAATACAGCTTTGGCTGTCCTTCAAATGGAAAGTCTCCATCATTTGTTCAAACAACTCTAAGTGCTCCCAAACAGAATACTTAGCGTTCTTATGGTAAGGCGTGATGACGCTCCTGATCGCCTTAATCTGCTTTAAGGGGTCCTTAAGCAAGGCCCTTTTTGCCTTATTGGCCTTTTTGGTTCGGGTAACCCTTGTCCATTCTTCCTCGGACTCAGAGGCACTGCTCCCAGAGGTTCCCGTCTGTTCTTCCAGGTTTTCCCGGATTCTGCGAGCCTGGGAATGGCTGGCAGAATGTGGGGACCTGGTCTCCTGTGTCCTGCGCAGTTCAGAGGAGTCTTCAGATTCCTCCTTGCTGCCAGGATTTGATGGGTACCCCCCCCACTGACCTAACTGGGCAGAGGTTTTCAGGATGCCCTTAATGGGCCTACTCTCCTGGGGTTCCCCATTGAACTGTACTGTACTTGGGTGCCCATACCCGGATGCCCACCCCTCCATTCCTGAGTGGTACTGGCCTATGAGCCCCATACTCTTAGCTGGATAGTAATCTGCCATCCCTGCGGCCCTGTGCTCATGTGCGCCAGGGGACATGGGGGTGGTAGAGTCCAGGGACTGGGGAAGATGAAGGCCCCTGGTGTTAGGGCTCCTGCGGTTATGGTCAGGAGTCTCTCTTTCCCAGCGGACCTCATCTCTATCCGCCCCTGCTCCCTGTTGCAATGCAAGAGCCTGCATTTGTGCTTTCAGTTCCTCTGTTAAGGCCTTACTCGACTCTATCAGTTTCTCCTGCATCGCTACCTGTTGCTGGAGCCTCTCATTGTGCTGGCAGAGAGCCTCATTTTCCCTCTGTGCTTCCTGGTTGGTCCTGGAGAACTGGGCCAGTCTTTGCTGCAGGAGGGTTACCTCCTGAGCTGTGTCCCTATTGGCCTGCTCCTTTCTTGCTAGAGCATCCTCCACCCTCCTGGTGTGCTCTAGCAAGTTCTGGTGTTCTTTTTGGAGGTCACCCAGTCCCTGGTGGGTCAGGTGATTTTCTTCCATTTTTCTTTTTAAATGGCAGACTTCCTGGCCTAAGGTATCCCTTTCCTGACTGAGAGCCTGCATCTGTGCTGCCAGGTCGTCCCTTTGCCTTTGGAAGGCACCAGCATTCTGGCGCTCCTGATCAAACTCTGCCTGGGTATCCAGGTCTTTCAGAATTAGTTTGTTGCTCTCTGCCTTCACTCTATCTAGGTGGCCTTGCAGGGTGACTACCTGCTCAGCACATACCCTGTTGAAGTCCAGTTGTTGCTCCAGCTTTTTCTGGTTTTGCAGTAGGGAGTCCAAACCTTCCTGGTATTCCTTCTGCAAGGCCAGAAATCTGGTATCCTGTTCTACCTTTTCCTGTTGCAGCACATCCATATCCTTCTTTATTTTAATGATGTGCTGCCTACTATCATCTTCTGACTCCTGGCTCCTCTGCAGCCTCTGCTCAGAAGAGACCAGGTCAGATTGGACCTTCTCTAACGCCATCTGTTGCCTATTTGCCAGATTTTGGCTTTCAGCACATCTATCCTGCATGTCTCCCATATATAGGTACAGGTATGCCGCTATCCTGGCAATCTTATTGTGTTCCTCTTTGGCTTTAGGAGCCATATATAGTTCACTCAGGGCCACATGTAAGGGACCCTGATCTCTATATATATCTGACCCTGTTTCAGTGACCTGTTGTGTAATGGCCTGCAACCACGCATCCTGGCCCTGTTCAGTCCATTTACCTCTCACAAATAGCTTATGCAAGAGGTGCTCTCTGGCTATTTTCATGTCTACTAAGGTCGTCATTCTAGAGATTGGTCTCTGTCCTGACTTACAGAAGTTAGTGCTTTATTTTTGCAGAACAGAACTTTTCTTGGAGTGTCCCTTTTGAGGAATGCTTCACAGCGTAATGCAGCGTGGTGATCCGACCGGATGTATGTATCCCGTCAGTTAGCACACTGTATTAAGCTGCACAAGTGGTAAATCTAACCCAACGTCCCGGACGAGCCCCCAATTTGTAAGAGGATTCAATTCAACACTACAGCTAAGTCAACGCCTGGTCTATAATACTGAATGAAAACCCTTATTGATATATCTTTATGTCCAGTTCATGCGTTCTGGATGACTACCCCTATATAACACCCCTCTCTTGGAATCCCCCTGACCCCACTGAGCCAAGAAGTAGTTCTGTTTTGCAAGTTAAAAAGGTTTATTTGATAATTTAAAATATATATATATATCACACTTTATAATAAATTAATAATTGAATAGCACACTTAATCTGATATGATAAAGATCAACAACGGAGAATCTGGCACTAGCACACTTCTTATAATCACTAATGAGTTGACATGAAATGGATAAGGTAGCACACTGGTAAATAGGAACAAAAGTATAATGTGGTAGAGGATGCTTTATGTAAGCTCAGGTGGATGCAATATTCAATGAATGCAGTACAGAAAATACTCAATATGATTTCAACCAAACAATGTAATCACTTTTCTCTGGCAATCCCCTCCCCCCCTTGATGCAAGGCAAGGAAATGGAAGGAAAACACACAGTTCTCAGAAATGCAATCAATGTAAATCAGTTCACCCCAGCAAGCTTACACTACAGAAAACAGATAGGAGTTTTGAAAACACAGGCAAAATGCTTTGATATGTGCTAGCAATGGATGAGAAATATGCTGGAAATGCTTTTAATTCCCTTTCAGAGGTTCAGGGTGGGTGGTATCTAGTTAATATTAGTCCAGGCTCACACTAGCAATGATGCAGGGATAGTTAGCAGGTTAAACGAATTTCTGGCAAATGGAAGGCAAAACTGCTGTCTTTTTACACGTGAAGAAATTTGCAAATCGCGGCAAAATTCGCGGATGCGCCGAGCGCTATTACAGAGGAACCACAAGGACTATCTCTATCGTTTTGGGGTCCTAGGAAAGCCTAGGATCTCAGCTTCCAAATGAAAGTTACTGCAAGTCTCTAGCACAAACGGTCGCGGAGATATGAGCGATTAAATAAAGGTCGTTTTTCAGATTTGAAATTTTAAAGTTCAAAAAGACAAGTGCAGCTTGCAACTAGAAAATGACAAGTGACAGCTTTACAAATGACAGGTGACAGTTAGGAGGCAGTTCTACTTAGATTAAATAGATTGAATTATATTATTTTAACTAAGAGATTGGTTCTGCACAGTTTTGCTATGTACTCACACTATATTCTTGAGTGAAATGGGCCTCGCCATGGATCTGGTCAGGTTTTAAACTCGCCTCTGGTCTCTGCACTTCACAGTGATCTGGGTCAGCTCTCTCTGGTTCTCTGGTCTGGGTCTCTAGTTCTGGATAGATTGAAGTCTCTAGTTTGGCTCTCTGGAGGTTTGATGGAGGTAAGTATGGATTTTTCCGGCAGAGCGTCCCACTGCAGATGGAATTGAAGGTCCCTATCTGTCCTGTCTGTCTGCTTTTATGTGTTTAGAATGTGGGTGTGTTCTAGCATCACTGACCCTACCTCTCTCTCAGCTTCTAATTGGTCAAACTTCCATTTCTTATTTGATTGGGGAATGAACTGTGAGTCAGAGGGATGTCATTTTATGGCTTGCAGATAGGACACTCCTCTGTCAGATTGCACACATTCTATATTTGATAATAAAAGACATATTTCACAGTTACACAGTTGCTTGAAATTACATATACATGGTGTGGCTGAATTTAGCCATGTCTCTGTCCAAATCTGCTGTTTCTAAGAGCTTGCATTCAGAAATGGCACATAATTGACTTTTTAACTGATTTTTCAATTTCTGACATTGACCCAACTTTACATACATGTGCGCAGGGAGTATGGACATTAACTGATGAAGTTTCAGATTTTTAACATGCATACATTTAGAGTAATATCCACTTTTCCGCTAAAACCCCCCTGAACATACCACCGGTTCTAAAAACCTCTTAAACTGTGGGCAGAAAAATCACAAGAATTATGGTATCATTTATAAAATTTTCACATGTCCGCTCTATGAGTTATTCATCTTTTTAGAGTTATGTTCTGGCTCCAAAGGGGTGTGGTTTCCTCTCAGCACAAGGTAGAAATACTGGTTTTTCCAGTTCTGCCAAGCCAGCTTGCTCTCACAGGCAGTGCCCCTCCCCTTTCCTCAGGAGGAAGCCACTTTTTACGACCATTTACGACTCCTGCCAATAAAACCTTTGCCTGAGCCAGGACAGGCTCATTGTTCAAGAGGAAGCCATTTATGATCCTCTCAATAAACCCTCTGCCTGGGTGAAGGGAGTTGCATTGTTCACTCTCCTGCAGAGCACAGGTAATTCAATTATCAGATAGATGGCATATCCTTAGTGTGAGCAGCAAAAGGGCAGCTAGGCCTGGGAACACAGCTGTGACTCAAGTTTCACTCCTGATGGGGGTAGTTGCCAGGCAAATTGGAATCTCTTTAAGCTGTCATTTCTGTTCCCCAGTTTCTGCATTCAAATAAAACTAAACATTTTCACATATGCAGCTAGAAGGCTGATTCTAAGTTTAAAACTATGACATTTAAACAATTGCAACCTATGTGACACTCAAAAGTAGGTCACTCATTTAATCTAAACATTTTCGATTTTAGTGTCTTTAAATCCAGTGCAACTTAAACTGCTGACTCCATAGCTCAGCCAGTTTTGTTATAAGCATTGTTCTGGGCTCTTCATTTCCCAGATTTTGTAGGCACACAACACTCCATTCTACCAAATGTCTGCTGGTGTCCAGTGAGATTTTAGATGTGTTGCAATGTTTAAAATAGACAGTTTGAGCCTGCCTTCAGAGAAACACAGGGTGGTTTTAAACTGCCGGCTTTTGGATAGTGGTGAGTACTGGTACTGCACCCATTTTTGGGATTTAAGAAAATGAATTCCCAACAATTCTAGGTTGCATTTGGCAATCAGCATTGCCATTCCCAATGGTTTCAGACTACTGTGCGGGTAGTCCAATGGTGATTTTAAAGCGCTTTGAAGCTAACCGGCGCTACTGTTTTTCCTTTGGCAACCCATTTCCCTCATGGCAACCCGGCCTTTCATTCTCGCACTGGTGGGTGGCAAGTGAGGCAACCATTTTGGTGTGCGCACAAACTGCGCAGCTTTCTTGGATTTCGGCGCACATGTGGGTTTTCCGCCATCTTGACTTTTCTAAGCCCACAGCACCAAATGTTGTAGCATGATAGCTTAAACGTGGGTCAGGACACCCAACAAGCCCCCCCACGCGACTGCACTTTGAATTTGAGTCGATGGGGAGTCGCGTGCCCAAGGGTTTTGACCCACGCACCGGTCTGTCCGCATAATCTTCTTCCTACTCTGTAGATGGCACAGTTCATCATCTTCTTCTCCATCCGGTAAGGATCGATCGGTTCTCCTCGCCGGTCCTGATGGGAATATTGGGCGGTCCACTGGGCCCACTGGATCTTCGTTCCCGGTCTCCGGATCGCCCTCCTTGGCCCGTCTTCAGGTTTTCTTTCTCCTAGGACGACAAAGGAAGAGCGGCAATACCTACTCATAGACGTTTTTCCACCACTGTTGAGATAGTGGGGCAGCATATGCATTTCATCATAACGAAACATTACATTCTTATTTTGAAAAAATAAAAACAGTATAACTAAGAGACAGTTTCATGCAAATCACAATATTTTAGAGACTAGATGTGGTATGTTTTATGGTTGGAACTGAATTAGTCTGAGACCGTACCCTCTAGGATTCCAGAGGATTCCTCCAGTTGTTGCAGAGTGTGCCTGGGATGGCAACACTTCAACTGGTTTATGTGGACCCACTTGTCTTCCCCCTCTTTTGGAGAGGCGCACGGTGCGTGAGGGATGATGGCTGAAACTGTGCACACACAAGACACCCCTTCAAGTATTGGTCGAGGTCCTGCCCCATGTGTGGCCAGTATGCAACCTCTCTTAAGATTTCCAATGTTGTGTGAAACCCCCTATAACCTGCGGTGGCCGCATCATGGGCGTGACTTAACATCAGGCTTCGGAATGAGGTAGGAACCACCCACTGATCGTGGCCAGCTTTGGATTTCCTTACCAACAAACCGTCTTGGATCCGGAACATTTTTGGACATTTCATCAACACTCTTAGGTCCTCTTTCCCAATATAATCGGTATCCGTCAAGGGAAAGTTCTCAGGGTCCTCAAGGTGCTGGTAAAATTTACCAATAATTGGATCCCCCTTCTGAGCAGTAATCAAATCAGCATCAGGGGTCTCCTTACTCCATTGTGCAATTGAAAGGTCGTTGTGAGCATTTGTCTGGGACCTAGTGATGGCAGTGACCTGGATTTCCCCCAACAGGGACTCAATCTCAATTAGATCCCCTTGGATGGCCCCGGTTTTGGCCAGCTGATCAGCTAAGTCATTTCCAGTTTTGTCTGGTCCCTCTACTTTGGAATGACCCTTGATCTTTTTCCAATAGATGGTCATCTCATTCGATGTGACCAGATCATCAATGTTTTGGATCAACTTCCCATGTTTCAAGGGTTTGTTGTTAGCACATAACATGCCTCTGGTTTTCCAATTAACCAGGTGCTCCACGAACCCGTTCCGTACATAATCCGAATCTGTGATTATGACCAGTTCGTGGAGTTGATGCTGGACAGCAGTGAGGATGGCCTGATGCACAGCCATCAATTCTGCCACCTGACTACTTCGGGGACCAATTTTGTATCCAGCGGAGGGTTCTGGGGACTCATTCACCCATGCATTCCCTACGCCGGCCACCAGTTCTTTCTCCCCGTCGTTTTCAACATGGTAAGAGCATCCATCCACATACACAGTGGGCATTCCCTCACACTTGTCTTCTTCAAAGACTTTGTGTGGGGAATTAAGGTATGCCTCCATGTTGTCTTTGATTTTCAGACTTTCGTCCTCGAGACAGTTTTCTCTGGCACAATCATGCAAGTCAGCCAGACCTTGCGCGAGGGGACTCTTCTTGTTTTGGCCGTATCTGACCTCCACAGGAAAACCTTGCATTGACAGAATCCAGGAAGTAATTCGGGAATTACTCACATTTCCGGCCCGGATTCTGTCACTTTGGAGATATTGCAGAGGCTGGTGTGGAGTCTCCACTATGATGTGTTCCCCCTGGATAAACGGGCGGTAATTCTTCAATGCCCACACCGTTGCCAGGAGTGCCTTCTCACAATCGTTGAATTTTTCCTCCACAGAGGATAAAGTTTTGCTCGCATAGGAGATTACTTTATTGACCTTGTCATGCTTTTGGTATAATACGGCCGTCAAGCACGTATTAGAGAACCCCGTCTCCAGGAAGAACTCCTTGTTTCTGACAGGGTAAGCTAGGCAAGGCGCTTGTGAGAGGCTTCTTTTGAGTTGTTTTACCGCCTCGGCTTGTTCTGGACCCCATTCCCACTTGACCCCCCCCTTTAGGAGATGAATCAGGGGTCTGGTGATCTCTGCGTAGCCCTCAATGAACTTTCTGCTGTAATTAGTCAGTCCAAGGAGGCTCCTTAGTTCCCGCAGAGTTGTGGGGTCTTTCAGTTTCTGAAGTGCTTCCACTTTCTTTTCCTGGGGACAGAGGCCCTGAGGAGTAATCTCATGCCCCAAGAAATTAACACGGGTTCTACACCACTGTGCTTTCTGAAAGGAAAGTTTTGCTCCGGCGGCCCTCAACTGTGTCAGAACATAACGGATCTCCGCTATGTGTTCCTCCACAGATGAACTTTTGATGAGGACATCATCTACATAAGCCAGGTTACCCCTCGCACCCAGGTCGGGCATGGCCTTATGTAGGAAAATGTTGAATTCATTGCCGGAGTTGAGGTATCCGAAGGGAGTCCGGGTCCATGTGTATTGCTGGCCCCCAAAGGTAAAAGCCAGTTTGTATTGGTCCTCCCTGCTGACAGGCACGGTCCAGTATCCATTGGTCAGGTCTATTGCTGTGAATACCTGTGACCCCTGGATCTGGGCCAGCCCTTGGTCAATGTAGGGCAGAGGCCATCGGGAAGTATGGACCCGTTTGTTGAGCTCCCTAAGGTCGGCGCAGAGTCTCCACTGGCCGTTTGGCTTCAATATTCCCAGCACCGGATTATTGAAGGTGCTGTGGACTGGACGGATTATTCCCCGGGACTCAAGGTTCTTAATTATTTCGGTAAGGGACTCCATTGATGCGAGAGGCAAGCGATATTGCTTCACAAACACTGGAGTCATGCCAGGGTCTGTGGGGATTGTTGTGGTGTGGATGTCGGTGCGACCACAGTCATATGAGTCTACCGCAAAGAGATCTTGGAAATCCAAGAAAACTTGTTTCAACTTTTGCTTTTGTTCCAGAGTCACACAGGCATCAGCTAGGTTGACTCTCTCTTCCACCATCTGCCTGAAGCCTGGAAAGACTTCTGGTTTGGCTATTTCAGCGGCCTCCTCCAGCTGGGTGGAGAAGTCCCTGGTCAGAGTGCTGATTTGGACCCGAGGCTTCAGGTGGGCAAGGCAGCCTTCATGAACCTGGAAAATCACCTCATCCCTCCTGAATTCACAAGTCACATATTCCTTACCATAAGGGCAGGAAGAGTACACCAGGAAGTTCCCCCCATGCCGGGTAAAAATCCTGTCTGGTGTTGTATTGTCCTCACTGTCACTGTCAAAACAGTCCTTGGGGATTGGTCCTAACAGTTCATTTCTAAGATCAATGGAGAAATGTCGGTCATCAACCGCCATTCCACTAATGGTGCCTGCGGCTAGAGTAATACCCTTTAAGTCGCTGTTATCCACCTCTATTGGAATGGTGTCATGTTCTATGTTGACTAATGGTGTTGGGTTTACCCCCAACCCTTGCTGTTGGAAAGAAGCATTTAGATGTATGTAAGCATCAGGGTTTTTCAACTCTTGTCCCCTTTTAACTTTCACTTCCAGGGAGAATTGTCGGGTCCTTTCTGGGATGGTGACTTCCTCTTTAACCTGAATTTCAACTGCATAAGGTAGCAATTGAGCTGACCTAAATGCTTTTTCTGGATCATCAAAGCCCATGGGATTATCCGCTAATCGGGACCAAGCTTTGAAGTTTATTAGGTCCAAACTAATGGCAAAGCGATTGAGAATGTCACTGCCTAAGTAAAAGGCGGCAGTGACGTCTCGCACGACCCAACAATTATGGACTATGCTCTTGTTGCCAATGGAGATTTTGAGCATACACCTGCTTGGCAGGAGATGTTTTGAATTGGGTGCTTCCAGGTCCATTTCCCATTTGTCTATCAGTTTGAAGGTGGGAATGGCTGGATCTTTTGGAAGTTGGCGAAACATGGCTTCGCTGATGAAGCTCTTACCGTTGTTCACTCACACTCGAGCGAGAACAGAGTCCTTCCCATCATTTAACTGAACAGGGATGAACAACTGCTCTCCAATTTGCTGAATATCAGCCAGGCTCTGAGCTGATTTCACATCTTTCTGGACTATAGGAGTGGGAGTTTCAGATTGTGGATTGGTATAGAATTTCAGAGTGTTTCCTTCCAGCGTGGAATACCACCTTAAACTGGAAGGAAGGTTGATTTTCAGAAATAGAGAGGACCCCCCATCACTAGTCTGTTGTCCTACTGCTATTACTGTCACGTCTGGAATCTGGTTGTTCTGGAAGTAAAATTCTACTTGGTCAGATTTTTGTTCAACCATGTGGCATGTGCCGTTTAAACTAACATGGTTGACACTCTGTTTTAATTTTATTGGTCGGCTAGTCTGGGTCCAGAGGACCTTGTTTACACAATCTATTAGGGGTGACAACCTTCTCAGGAGGTCATTCCCTAGTAAACCAGGGGTGCCCTCCGGGGTCACAACTATGACCGGGTGTTTCAATTTATGTCGCCCAATTTTAATGTCCAAGTCTGCAGTCCCCTCAACGGGAATTTCCTTCCCGTCAAAGTTCTGTAGTTGTCCCGGAAGAGAGGTGAGAGGAATTTGGTAATTCTCTCCCCTTCCTGCATTCAGTTCGTCAAAGGCCCTTCTGGACAGAAGGGTAGCTTGAGATCCAGTGTCCACCAGTGCCGAGATTGTACCCTGCCCCTGTACTTGTACCGGGGCATAATATCTTCCCTCCTTCTCCTCAAGGGGGCACAGGTAATGTACATTTTTGGACAACTGGTGGGCTAACTTTCTGGTTTTGGACATTGCTAGCGAAGAGATTTGGGCAGAATTCTGTGGAGAGCCTTGGGAATCTGAAAGAAAAAGTTGGCAACTGGAGATCAGAGCCATTGTGGGTTCCCCTGGCTCCGGTTCTGGGCCGCCCCCCCCTTTTTGGAGGCAGTCACCAGGATGGGTTCGAACCAGGGGATTTTCTTGATGTTGGTTCTGGGATGAGATGGTGGGCGGCGGTAGCTCAGTCTCCACATCTCCCCAGTCTGGATTTGCATCCCTAGGGACCCATTTTTCTTTGGGAGGAGTTCCCCCCTCTCTGAAGGAGAAGATCCTTTTCCCAGGATCCTCTGAGGATCCCTCTCCCTCAAATTGGAAGACCTGTACCTCCTCCTCAAACTGAGTCTGTTTGGGTCTTTTGTTTCTCCCACCCCCCCTCTGCTCCTTAGGGGGCAGACTTTCAGGGGCAAGAGATTTCGTTTCCGGTTCCTGGGTTTCCAGGGGCTGTTTACAAGTGAGGAAGGAAGCTTCCTCCAAGGCTTTACACCCCCCTTCCCTTTGTGCCTCCTCCCTGGGAACCGGTGTGTTATCGGGGTGCTGCCCCCGTCATTGTTCTGGAGCACCAGGTCCAGAGTTGGGTGCGTTCTGCGCCGGCATGCTGATCTGAGGGTTCTGCTGCGCCCTCAGTATATGACCCATATCCCGCGCCATGTTTTGAACCTGGCGCTCTAACTGGGAAACCCGCTCAGGCTGATACGGGGCCCTGTTTTCTCCCCTGGGCTGATCCCGGGAAGGGTAGCTGTCCCTCCTCTGGTAATACCCCGGGTTGGGAAGATTTGGGTACCCCTCCACCCTTGGCCTCCCCTCTCCCGGATTCAGTGGTCTGGGCTCAGGGAATTGGGGAAAGAAGGATGGATGGTTTTGGGGCTGAAAGTCGGGTGGATATCTGGGGAAAAATTTCTGCCCAGGGTTTGGTAAATTTCTGCCCTCCTGTGGGAAGCTTGGAGGGAAGTTCCCTGGGTTAGGTGCTTGGCTGGATCCCCCCCCTTGGGCTGGAGGAGTCCACACATAACCCAGGATGGGTCGATTTCCCTTGTAACGGGGACTTACATAATCAGGAGAGCGAGGGACCCCATTTGTGGGGGTGCCTCCTTGGCTCCCTGTCTGTGACTGGCCCGAGGACCTTCTGGGCCTAGCATTATTAGGTGCAGGTAGGTTTTTAGGCCCCCCCATCTCCAAATCTAAAACGGGGGTGACCTTTACCTCTGCCACCTTGGCAGCAGCAGGGGTGGTGTTGGCTTTGGGGTTTTTCTGGGCATTACTTTTGCTATCTACCGGTTTCTGCACCTCATAGATCCGGGTAGCCTGTTCAATGACCCAGTCTAAAGATCTTTTCTCGTGAAAATCCCTCACGAGCTGGGTCATGATATATTTGGGCAAGGCATGGAAAAACGTATTAATAAATTCCCTGCTATCCGTGCGCACCCTTCTTGTGGTCTGTGCAAAAGCACGCTTTAACTCCTGCACAAATTCTTGTGGGGCCTGATCCTCCCCACATTGCAAATTGTAGGCTGCCTTGCGAGCCTCTTGAGGATTTCTGTGAACAGAAAAATGTTTCAAGATGGCCGCCTTATAGGTGGACCATCTTAAATGATTTTGGTCCTCCAGCCCCGCAAAGAAACTGGAGTATTCCGGGGAGAAGGTCCACTTTACATATTGAATACAGCTTTGGCTGTCCTTCAAATGGAAAGTCTCCATCATTTGTTCAAACAACTCTAAGTGCTCCCAAACAGAATACTTAGCGTTCTTATGGTAAGGCGTGATGACGCTCCTGATCGCCTTAATCTGCTTTAAGGGGTCCTTAAGCAAGGCCCTTTTTGCCTTATTGGCCTTTTGGTTCGGGTAACCCTTGTCCATTCTTCCTCGGACTCAGAGGCACTGCTCCCAGAGGTTCCCGTCTGTTCTTCCAGGTTTTCCCGGATTCTGCGAGCCTGGGAATGGCTGGCAGAATGTGGGGACCTGGTCTCCTGTGTCCTGCGCAGTTCAGAGGAGTCTTCAGATTCCTCCTTGCTGCCAGGATTTGATGGGTACCCCCTCCACTGACCTAACTGGGCAGAGGTTTTCAGGATGCCCTTAATGGGCCTACTCTCCTGGGGTTCCCCATTGAACTGTACTGTACTTGGGTGCCCATACCCGGATGCCCACCCCTCCATTCCTGAGTGGTACTGGCCTATGAGCCCCATACTCTTAGCTGGATAGTAATCTGCCATCCCTGCGGCCCTGTGCTCATGTGCGCCAGGGGACATGGGGGTGGTAGAGTCCAGGGACTGGGGAAGATGAAGGCCCCTGGTGTTAGGGCTCCTGCGGTTATGGTCAGGAGTCTCTCTTTCCCAGCGGACCTCATCTCTATCCGCCCCTGCTCCCTGTTGCAATGCAAGAGCCTGCATTTGTGCTTTCAGTTCCTCTGTTAAGGCCTTACTCGACTCTATCAGTTTCTCCTGCATCGCTACCTGTTGCTGGAGCCTCTCATTGTGCTGGCAGAGAGCCTCATTTTCCCTCTGTGCTTCCTGGTTGGTCCTGGAGAACTGGGCCAGTCTTTGCTGCAGGAGGGTTACCTCCTGAGCTGTGTCCCTATTGGCCTGCTCCTTTCTTGCTAGAGCATCCTCCACCCTCCTGGTGTGCTCTAGCAAGTTCTGGTGTTCTTTTTGGAGGTCACCCAGTCCCTGGTGGGTCAGGTGATTTTCTTCCATTTTTCTTTTTAAATGGCAGACTTCCTGGCCTAAGGTATCCCTTTCCTGACTGAGAGCCTGCATCTGTGCTGCCAGGTCGTCCCTTTGCCTTTGGAAGGCACCAGCATTCTGGCGCTCCTGATCAAACTCTGCCTGGGTATCCAGGTCTTTCAGAATTAGTTTGTTGCTCTCTGCCTTCACTCTATCTAGGTGGCCTTGCAGGGTGACTACCTGCTCAGCACATACCCTGTTGAAGTCCAGTTGTTGCTCCAGCTTTTTCTGGTTTTGCAGTAGGGAGTCCAAACCTTCCTGGTATTCCTTCTGCAAGGCCAGAAATCTGGTATCCTGTTCTACCTTTTCCTGTTGCAGCACATCCATATCCTTCTTTATTTTAATGATGTGCTGCCTACTATCATCTTCTGACTCCTGGCTCCTCTGCAGCCTCTGCTCAGAAGAGACCAGGTCAGATTGGACCTTCTCTAACGCCATCTGTTGCCTATTTGCCAGATTTTGGCTTTCAGCACATCTATCCTGCATGTCTCCCATATATAGGTACAGGTATGCCGCTATCCTGGCAATCTTATTGTGTTCCTCTTTGGCTTTAGGAGCCATATATAGTTCACTCAGGGCCACATGTAAGGGACCCTGATCTCTATATATATCTGACCCTGTTTCAGTGACCTGTTGTGTAATGGCCTGCAACCACGCATCCTGGCCCTGTTCAGTCCATTTACCTCTCACAAATAGCTTATGCAAGAGGTGCTCTCTGGCTATTTTCATGTCTACTAAGGTCGTCATTCTAGAGATTGGTCTCTGTCCTGACTTACAGAAGTTAGTGTTTTATTTTTGCAGAACAGAACTTTTCTTGGAGTGTCCCTTTTGAGGAATGCTTCACAGCGTAATGCAGCGTGGTGATCCGACCGGATGTATGTATCCCGTCAGTTAGCACACTGTATTAAGCTGCACAAGTGGTAAATCTAACCCAACGTCCCGGACGAGCCCCCAATTTGTAAGAGGATTCAATTCAACACTACAGCTAAGTCAACGCCTGGTCTATAATACTGAATGAAAACCCTTATTGATATATCTTTATGTCCAGTTCATGCGTTCTGGATGACTACCCCTATATAACACCCCTCTCTTGGAATCCCCCTGACCCCACTGAGCCAAGAAGTAGTTCTGTTTTGCAAGTTAAAAAGGTTTATTTGATAATTTAAAATATATATATATCACACTTTATAATAAATTAATAATTGAATAGCACACTTAATCTGATATGATAAAGATCAACAACGGAGAATCTGGCACTAGCACACTTCTTATAATCACTAATGAGTTGACATGAAATGGATAAGGTAGCACACTGGTAAATAGGAACAAAAGTATAATGTGGTAGAGGATGCTTTATGTAAGCTCAGGTGGATGCAATATTCAATGAATGCAGTACAGAAAATACTCAATATGATTTCAACCAAACAATGTAATCACTTTTCTCTGGCAATCCCCTCCCCCCCTTGATGCAAGGCAAGGAAATGGAAGGAAAACACACAGTTCTCAGAAATGCAATCAATGTAAATCAGTTCACCCCAGCAAGCTTACACTACAGAAAACAGATAGGAGTTTTGAAAACACAGGCAAAATGCTTTGATATGTGCTAGCAATGGATGAGAAATATGCTGGAAATGCTTTTAATTCCCTTTCAGAGGTTCAGGGTGGGTGGTATCTAGTTAATATTAGTCCAGGCTCACACTAGCAATGATGCATGGATAGTTAGCAGGTTAAACGAATTTCTGGCAAATGGAAGGCAAAACTGCTGTCTTTTTACACGTGAAGAAATTTGCAAATCGCGGCAAAATTCGCGGATGCGCCGAGCGCTATTACAGAGGAACCACAAGGACTATCTCTATCGTTTTGGGGTCCTAGGAAAGCCTAGGATCTCAGCTTCCAAATGAAAGTCTCTAGCACAAACGGTCGCGGAGATATGAGCGATTAAATAAAGGTCGTTTTTCAGATTTGAAATTTTAAAGTTCAAAAAGACAAGTGCAGCTTGCAACTAGAAAATGACAAGTGACAGCTTTACAAATGACAGGTGACAGTTAGGAGGCAGTTCTACTTAGATTAAATAGATTGAATTATATTATTTTAACTAAGAGATTGGTTCTGCACAGTTTTGCTATGTACTCACACTATATTCTTGAGTGAAATGGGCCTCGCCATGGATCTGGTCAGGTTTTAAACTCGCCTCTGGTCTCTGCACTTCACAGTGATCTGGGTCAGCTCTCTCTGGTTCTCTGGTCTGGGTCTCTAGTTCTGGATAGATTGAAGTCTCTAGTTTGGCTCTCTGGAGGTTTGATGGAGGTAAGTATGGATTTTTCCGGCAGAGCGTCCCACTGCAGATGGAATTGAAGGTCCCTATCTGTCCTGTCTGTCTGCTTTTATGTGTTTAGAATGTGGGTGTGTTCTAGCATCACTGACCCTACCTCTCTCTCAGCTTCTAATTGGTCAAACTTCCATTTCTTATTTGATTGGGGAATGAACTGTGAGTCAGAGGGATGTCATTTTATGGCTTGCAGATAGGACACTCCTCTGTCAGATTGCACACATTCTATATTTGATAATAAAAGACATATTTCACAGTTACACAGTTGCTTGAAATTACATATACATGGTGTGGCTGAATTTAGCCATGTCTCTGTCCAAATCTGCTGTTTCTAAGAGCTTGCATTCAGAAATGGCACATAATTGACTTTTTAACTGATTTTTCAATTTCTGACATTGACCCAACTTTACATACATGTGCGCAGGGAGTATGGACATTAACTGATGAAGTTTCAGATTTTTAACATGCATACATTTAGAGTAATATCCACTTTTCCGCTAAAACCCCCCTGAACATACCACCGGTTCTAAAAACCTCTTAAACTGTGGGCAGAAAAATCACAAGAATTATGGTATCATTTATAAAATTTTCACATGTCCGCTCTATGAGTTATTCATCTTTTTAGAGTTATGTTCTGGCTCCAAAGGGGTGTGGTTTCCTCTCAGCACAAGGTAGAAATACTGGTTTTTCCAGTTCTGCCAAGCCAGCTTGCTCTCACAGGCAGTGCCCCTCCCCTTTCCTCAGGAGGAAGCCACTTTTTACGACCATTTACGACTCCTGCCAATAAAACCTTTGCCTGAGCCAGGACAGGCTCATTGTTCAAGAGGAAGCCATTTATGATCCTCTCAATAAACCCTCTGCCTGGGTGAAGGGAGTTGCATTGTTCACTCTCCTGCAGAGCACAGGTAATTCAATTATCAGATAGATGGCATATCCTTAGTGTGAGCAGCAAAAGGGCAGCTAGGCCTGGGAACACAGCTGTGACTCAAGTTTCACTCCTGATGGGGGTAGTTGCCAGGCAAATTGGAATCTCTTTAAGCTGTCATTTCTGTTCCCCAGTTTCTGCATTCAAATAAAACTAAACATTTTCACATATGCAGCTAGAAGGCTGATTCTAAGTTTAAAACTATGACATTTAAACAATTGCAACCTATGTGACACTCAAAAGTAGGTCACTCATTTAATCTAAACATTTTCGATTTTAGTGTCTTTAAATCCAGTGCAACTTAAACTGCTGACTCCATAGCTCAGCCAGTTTTGTTATAAGCATTGTTCTGGGCTCTTCATTTCCCAGATTTTGTAGGCACACAACACTCCATTCTACCAAATGTCTGCTGGTGTCCAGTGAGATTTTAGATGTGTTGCAATGTTTAAAATAGACAGTTTGAGCCTGCCTTCAGAGAAACACAGGGTGGTTTTAAACTGCCGGCTTTTGGATAGTGGTGAGTACTGGTACTGCACCCATTTTTGGGATTTAAGAAAATGAATTCCCAACAATTCTAGGTTGCATTTGGCAATCAGCATTGCCATTCCCAATGGTTTCAGACTACTGTGCGGGTAGTCCAATGGTGATTTTAAAGCGCTTTGAAGCTAACCGGCGCTACTGTTTTTCCTTTGGCAACCCATTTCCCTCATGGCAACCCGGCCTTTCATTCTCGCACTGGTGGGTGGCAAGTGAGGCAACCATTTTGGTGTGCGCACAAACTGCGCAGCTTTCTTGGATTTCGGCGCACATGTGGGTTTTCCGCCATCTTGACTTTTCTAAGCCCACAGCACCAAATGTTGTAGCATGATAGCTTAAACGTGGGTCAGGACACCCAACAAGCCCCCCCACGCGACTGCACTTTGAATTTGAGTCGATGGGGAGTCGCGTGCCCAAGGGTTTTGACCCACGCACCGGTCTGTCCGCATAATCTTCTTCCTACTCTGTAGATGGCACAGTTCATCATCTTCTTCTCCATCCGGTAAGGATCGATCGGTTCTCCTCGCCGGTCCTGATGGGAATATTGGGCGGTCCACTGGGCCCACTGGATCTTCGTTCCCGGTCTCCGGATCGCCCTCCTTGGCCCGTCTTCAGGTTTTCTTTCTCCTAGGACGACAAAGGAAGAGCGGCAATACCTACTCATAGACGTTTTTCCACCACTGTTGAGATAGTGGGGCAGCATATGCATTTCATCATAACGAAACATTACATTCTTATTTTGAAAAAATAAAAACAGTATAACTAAGAGACAGTTTCATGCAAATCACAATATTTTAGAGACTAGATGTGGTATGTTTTATGGTTGGAACTGAATTAGTCTGAGACCGTACCCTCTAGGATTCCAGAGGATTCCTCCAGTTGTTGCAGAGTGTGCCTGGGATGGCAACACTTCAACTGGTTTATGTGGACCCACTTGTCTTCCCCCTCTTTTGGAGAGGCGCACGGTGCGTGAGGGATGATGGCTGAAACTGTGCACACACAAGACACCCCTTCAAGTATTGGTCGAGGTCCTGCCCCATGTGTGGCCAGTATGCAACCTCTCTTAAGATTTCCAATGTTGTGTGAAACCCCCTATGACCGGCGGTGGCCGCATCATGGGCGTGACTTAACATCAGGCTTCGGAATGAGGTAGGAACCACCCACTGATCGTGGCCAGCTTTGGATTTCCTTACCAACAAACCGTCTTGGATCCGGAACATTTTTGGACATTTCATCAACACTCTTAGGTCCTCTTTCCCAATATAATCGGTATCCGTCAAGGGAAAGTTCTCAGGGTCCTCAAGGTGCTGGTAAAATTTACCAATAATTGGATCCCCCTTCTGAGCAGTAATCAAATCAGCATCAGGGGTCTCCTTACTCCATTGTGCAATTGAAAGGTCATTGTGAGCATTTGTCTGGGACCTAGTGATGGCAGTGACCTGGATTTCCCCCAACAGGGACTCAATCTCAATTAGATCCCCTTGGATGGCCCCGGTTTTGGCCAGCTGATCAGCTAAGTCATTTCCAGTTTTGTCTGGTCCCTCTACTTTGGAATGACCCTTGATCTTTTTCCAATAGATGGTCATCTCATTCGATGTGACCAGATCATCAATGTTTTGGATCAACTTCCCATGTTTCAAGGGTTTGTTGTTAGCACATAACATGCCTCTGGTTTTCCAATTAACCAGGTGCTCCACGAACCCGTTCCGTACATAATCCGAATCTGTGATTATGACCAGTTCGTGGAGTTGATGCTGGACAGCAGTGAGGATGGCCTGATGCACAGCCATCAATTCTGCCACCTGACTACTTCGGGGACCAATTTTGTATCCAGCGGAGGGTTCTGGGGACTCATTCACCCATGCATTCCCTACGCCGGCCACCAGTTCTTTCTCCCCGTCGTTGTCAACATGGTAAGAGCATCCATCCACATACACAGTGGGCATTCCCTCACACTTGTCTTCTTCAAAGACTTTGTGTGGGGAATTAAGGTATGCCTCCATGTTGTCCTTGATTTTCAGACTTTCGTCCTCGAGACAGTTTTCTCTGGCACAATCATGCAAGTCAGCCAGACCTTGCGCGAGGGGACTCTTCTTGTTTTGGCCGTATCTGACCTCCACAGGAAAACCTTGCATTGACAGAATCCAGGAAGTAATTCGGGAATTACTCACATTTCCGGCCCGGATTCTGTCACTTTGGAGATATTGCAGAGGCTGGTGTGGAGTCTCCACTATGATGTGTTCCCCCTGGATAAACGGGCGGTAATTCTTCAATGCCCACACCGTTGCCAGGAGTGCCTTCTCACAATCGTTGAATTTTTCCTCCACAGAGGATAAAGTTTTGCTCGCATAGGAGATTACTTTATTGACCTTGTCATGCTTTTGGTATAATACGGCCGTCAAGCACGTATTAGAGAACCCCGTCTCCAGGAAGAACTCCTTGTTTCTGACAGGGTAAGCTAGGCAAGGCGCTTGTGAGAGGCTTCTTTTGAGTTGTTTTACCGCCTCGGCTTGTTCTGGACCCCATTCCCACTTGACCCCCCCCTTTAGGAGATGAATCAGGGGTCTGGTGATCTCTGCGTAGCCCTCAATGAACTTTCTGCTGTAATTAGTCAGTCCAAGGAGGCTCCTTAGTTCCCGCAGAGTTGTGGGGTCTTTCAGTTTCTGAAGTGCTTCCACTTTCTTTTCCTGGGGACAGAGGCCCTGAGGAGTAATCTCATGCCCCAAGAAATTAACACGGGTTCTACACCACTGTGCTTTCTGAAAGGAAAGTTTTGCTCCGGCGGCCCTCAACTGTGTCAGAACATAACGGATCTCCGCTATGTGTTCCTCCACAGATGAACTTTTGATGAGGACATCATCTACATAAGCCAGGTTACCCCTCGCACCCAGGTCGGGCATGGCCTTATGTAGGAAAATGTTGAATTCATTGCCGGAGTTGAGGTATCCGAAGGGAGTCCGGGTCCATGTGTATTGCTGGCCCCCAAAGGTAAAAGCCAGTTTGTATTGGTCCTCCCTGCTGACAGGCACGGTCCAGTATCCATTGGTCAGGTCTATTGCTGTGAATACCTGTGACCCCTGGATCTGGGCCAGCCCTTGGTCAATGTAGGGCAGAGGCCATCGGGAAGTATGGACCCGTTTGTTGAGCTCCCTAAGGTCGGCGCAGAGTCTCCACTGGCCGTTTGGCTTCAATATTCCCAGCACCGGATTATTGAAGGTGCTGTGGACTGGACGGATTATTCCCCGGGACTCAAGGTTCTTAATTATTTCGGTAAGGGACTCCATTGATGCGAGAGGCAAGCGATATTGCTTCACAAACACTGGAGTCATGCCAGGGTCTGTGGGGATTGTTGTGGTGTGGATGTCGGTGCGACCACAGTCATATGAGTCTACCGCAAAGAGATCTTGGAAATCCAAGAAAACTTGTTTCAACTTTTGCTTTTGTTCCAGAGTCACACAGGCATCAGCTAGGTTGACTCTCTCTTCCACCATCTGCCTGAAGCCTGGAAAGACTTCTGGTTTGGCTATTTCAGCGGCCTCCTCCAGCTGGGTGGAGAAGTCCCTGGTCAGAGTGCTGATTTGGACCCGAGGCTTCAGGTGGGCAAGGCAGCCTTCATGAACCTGGAAAATCACCTCATCCCTCCTGAATTCACAAGTCACATATTCCTTACCATAAGGGCAGGAAGTGTACACCAGGAAGTTCCCCCCATGCCGGGTAAAAATCCTGTCTGGTGTTGTATTGTCCTCACTGTCACTGTCAAAACAGTCCTTGGGGATTGGTCCTAACAGTTCATTTCTAAGATCAATGGAGAAATGTCGGTCATCAACCGCCATTCCACTAATGGTGCCTGCGGCTAGAGTAATACCCTTTAAGTCGCTGTTATCCACCTCTATTGGAATGGTGTCATGTTCTATGTTGACTAATGGTGTTGGGTTTACCCCCAACCCTTGCTGTTGGAAAGAAGCATTTAGATGTATGTAAGCATCAGGGTTTTTCAACTCTTGTCCCCTTTTAACTTTCACTTCCAGGGAGAATTGTCGGGTCCTTTCTGGGATGGTGACTTCCTCTTTAACCTGAATTTCAACTGCATAAGGTAGCAATTGAGCTGACCTAAATGCTTTTTCTGGATCATCAAAGCCCATGGGATTATCCGCTAATCGGGACCAAGCTTTGAAGTTTATTAGGTCCAAACTAATGGCAAAGCGATTGAGAATGTCACTGCCTAAGTAAAAGGCGGCAGTGACGTCTCGCACGACCCAACAATTATGGACTATGCTCTTGTTGCCAATGGAGATTTTGAGCATACACCTGCTTGGCAGGAGATGTTTTGAATTGGGTGCTTCCAGGTCCATTTCCCATTTGTCTATCAGTTTGAAGGTGGGAATGGCTGGATCTTTTGGAAGTTGGCGAAACATGGCTTCGCTGATGAAGCTCTTACCGTTGTTCACACACACTCGAGCGAGAACAGAGTCCTTCCCATCATTTAACTGAACAGGGATGAACAACTGCTCTCCAATTTGCTGAATATCAGCCAGGCTCTGAGCTGATTTCACATCTTTCTGGACTATAGGAGTGGGAGTTTCAGATTGTGGATTGGTATAGAATTTCAGAGTGTTTCCTTCCAGCGTGGAATACCACCTTAAACTGGAAGGAAGGTTGATTTTCAGAAATAGAGAGGACCCCCCATCACTAGTCTGTTGTCCTACTGCTATTACTGTCACGTCTGGAATCTGGTTGTTCTGGAAGTGAAATTCTACTTGGTCAGATTTTTGTTCAACCATGTGGCATGTGCCGTTTAAACTAACATGGTTGACACTCTGTTTTAATTTTATTGGTCGGCTAGTCTGGGTCCAGAGGACCTTGTTTACACAATCTATTAGGGGTGACAACCTTCTCAGGAGGTCATTCCCTAGTAAACCAGGGGTGCCCTCCGGGGTCACAACTATGACCGGGTGTTTCAATTTATGTCGCCCAATTTTAATGTCCAAGTCTGCAGTCCCCTCAACGGGAATTTCCTTCCCGTCAAAGTTCTGTAGTTGTCCCGGAAGAGAGGTGAGAGGAATTTGGTAATTCTCTCCCCTTCCTGCATTCAGTTCGTCAAAGGCCCTTCTGGACAGAAGGGTAGCTTGAGATCCAGTGTCCACCAGTGCCGAGATTGTACCCTGCCCCTGTACTTGTACCGGGGCATAATATCTTCCCTCCTTCTCCTCAAGGGGGCACAGGTAATGTACATTTTTGGACAACTGGTGGGCTAACTTTCTGGTTTTGGACATTGCTAGCGAAGAGATTTGGGCAGAATTCTGTGGAGAGCCTTGGGAATCTGAAAGAAAAAGTTGGCAACTGGAGATCAGAGCCATTGTGGGTTCCCCTGGCTCCGGTTCTGGGCCGCCCCCCCCTTTTTGGAGGCAGTCACCAGGATGGGTTCGAACCAGGGGATTTTCTTGATGTTGGTTCTGGGATGAGATGGTGGGCGGCGGTAGCTCAGTCTCCACATCTCCCCAGTCTGGATTTGCATCCCTAGGGACCCATTTTTCTTTGGGAGGAGTTCCCCCCTCTCTGAAGGAGAAGATCCTTTTCCCAGGATCCTCTGAGGATCCCTCTCCCTCAAATTGGAAGACCTGTACCTCCTCCTCAAACTGAGTCTGTTTGGGTCTTTTGTTTCTCCCACCCCCCCTCTGCTCCTTAGGGGGCAGACTTTCAGGGGCAAGAGATTTCGTTTCCGGTTCCTGGGTTTCCAGGGGCTGTTTACAAGTGAGGAAGGAAGCTTCCTCCAAGGCTTTACACCCCCCTTCCCTTTGTGCCTCCTCCCTGGGAACCGGTGTGTTATCGGGGTGCTGCCCCCGTCATTGTTCTGGAGCACCAGGTCCAGAGTTGGGTGCGTTCTGCGCCGGCATGCTGATCTGAGGGTTCTGCTGCGCCCTCAGTATATGACCCATATCCCGCGCCATGTTTTGAACCTGGCGCTCTAACTGGGAAACCCGCTCAGGCTGATACGGGGCCCTGTTTTCTCCCCTGGGCTGATCCCGGGAAGGGTAGCTGTCCCTCCTCTGGTAATACCCCGGGTTGGGAAGATTTGGGTACCCCTCCACCCTTGGCCTCCCCTCTCCCGGATTCAGTGGTCTGGGCTCAGGGAATTGGGGAAAGAAGGATGGATGGTTTTGGGGCTGAAAGTCGGGTGGATATCTGGGGAAAAATTTCTGCCCAGGGTTTGGTAAATTTCTGCCCTCCTGTGGGAAGCTTGGAGGGAAGTTCCCTGGGTTAGGTGCTTGGCTGGATCCCCCCCCTTGGGCTGGAGGAGTCCACACATAACCCAGGATGGGTCGATTTCCCTTGTAACGGGGACTTACATAATCAGGAGAGCGAGGGACCCCATTTGTGGGGCTGCCTCCTTGGCTCCCTGTCTGTGACTGGCCCGAGGACCTTCTGGGCCTAGCATTATTAGGTGCAGGTAGGTTTTTAGGCCCCCCCATCTCCAAATCTAAAACGGGGGTGACCTTTACCTCTGCCACCTTGGCAGCAGCAGGGGTGGTGTTGGCTTTGGGGTTTTTCTGGGCATTACTTTTGCTATCTACCGGTTTCTGCACCTCATAGATCCGGGTAGCCTGTTCAATGACCCAGTCTAAAGATCTTTTCTCGTGAAAATCCCTCACGAGCTGGGTCATGATATATTTGGGCAAGGCATGGAAAAACGTATTAATAAATTCCCTGCTATCCGTGCGCACCCTTCTTGTGGTCTGTGCAAAAGCACGCTTTAACTCCTGCACAAATTCTTGTGGGGCCTGATCCTCCCCACATTGCAAATTGTAGGCTGCCTTGCGAGCCTCTTGAGGATTTCTGTGAACAGAAAAATGTTTCAAGATGGCCGCCTTATAGGTGGACCATCTTAAATGATTTTGGTCCTCCAGCCCCGCAAAGAAACTGGAGTATTCCGGGGAGAAGGTCCACTTTACATATTGAATACAGCTTTGGCTGTCCTTCAAATGGAAAGTCTCCATCATTTGTTCAAACAACTCTAAGTGCTCCCAAACAGAATACTTAGCGTTCTTATGGTAAGGCGTGATGACGCTCCTGATCGCCTTAATCTGCTTTAAGGGGTCCTTAAGCAAGGCCCTTTTTGCCTTATTGGCCTTTTTGGTTCGGGTAACCCTTGTCCATTCTTCCTCGGACTCAGAGGCACTGCTCCCAGAGGTTCCCGTCTGTTCTTCCAGGTTTTCCCGGATTCTGCGAGCCTGGGAATGGCTGGCAGAATGTGGGGACCTGGTCTCCTGTGTCCTGCGCAGTTCAGAGGAGTCTTCAGATTCCTCCTTGCTGCCAGGATTTGATGGGTACCCCCTCCACTGACCTAACTGGGCAGAGGTTTTCAGGATGCCCTTAATGGGCCTACTCTCCTGGGGTTCCCCATTGAACTGTACTGTACTTGGGTGCCCATACCCGGATGCCCACCCCTCCATTCCTGAGTGGTACTGGCCTATGAGCCCCATACTCTTAGCTGGATAGTAATCTGCCATCCCTGCGGCCCTGTGCTCATGTGCGCCAGGGGACATGGGGGTGGTAGAGTCCAGGGACTGGGGAAGATGAAGGCCCCTGGTGTTAGGGCTCCTGTGGTTATGGTCAGGAGTCTCTCTTTCCCAGCGGACCTCATCTCTATCCGCCCCTGCTCCCTGTTGCAATGCAAGAGCCTGCATTTGTGCTTTCAGTTCCTCTGTTAAGGCCTTACTCGACTCTATCAGTTTCTCCTGCATCGCTACCTGTTGCTGGAGCCTCTCATTGTGCTGGCAGAGAGCCTCATTTTCCCTCTGTGCTTCCTGGTTGGTCCTGGAGAACTGGGCCAGTCTTTGCTGCAGGAGGGTTACCTCCTGAGCTGTGTCCCTATTGGCCTGCTCCTTTCTTGCTAGAGCATCCTCCACCCTCCTGGTGTGCTCTAGCAAGTTCTGGTGTTCTTTTTGGAGGTCACCCAGTCCCTGGTGGGTCAGGTGATTTTCTTCCATTTTTCTTTTTAAATGGCAGACTTCCTGGCCTAAGGTATCCCTTTCCTGACTGAGAGCCTGCATCTGTGCTGCCAGGTCGTCCCTTTGCCTTTGGAAGGCACCAGCATTCTGGCGCTCCTGATCAAACTCTGCCTGGGTATCCAGGTCTTTCAGAATTAGTTTGTTGCTCTCTGCCTTCACTCTATCTAGGTGGCCTTGCAGGGTGACTACCTGCTCAGCACATACCCTGTTGAAGTCCAGTTGTTGCTCCAGCTTTTTCTGGTTTTGCAGTAGGGAGTCCAAACCTTCCTGGTATTCCTTCTGCAAGGCCAGAAATCTGGTATCCTGTTCTACCTTTTCCTGTTGCAGCACATCCATATCCTTCTTTATTTTAATGATGTGCTGCCTACTATCATCTTCTGACTCCTGGCTCCTCTGCAGCCTCTGCTCAGAAGAGACCAGGTCAGATTGGACCTTCTCTAACGCCATCTGTTGCCTATTTGCCAGATTTTGGCTTTCAGCACATCTATCCTGCATGTCTCCCATATATAGGTACAGGTATGCCGCTATCCCGGCAATCTTATTGTGTTCCTCTTTGGCTTTAGGAGCCATATATAGTTCACTCAAGGCCACATGTAAGGGACCCTGATCTCTATATATATCTGACCCTGTTTCAGTGACCTGTTGTGTAATGGCCTGCAACCACGCATCCTGGCCCTGTTCAGTCCATTCACCTCTCACAAATAGCTTATGCAAGAGGTGCTCTCTGGCTATTTTCATGTCTACTAAGGTCGTCATTCTAGAGATTGGTCTCTGTCCTGACTTACAGAAGTTAGTGTTTTATTTTTGCAGAACAGAACTTTTCTTGGAGTGTCCCTTTTGAGGAATGCTTCACAGCGTAATGCAGCGTGGTGATCCGACCGGATGTATGTATCCCGTCAGTTAGCACACTGTATTAAGCTGCACAAGTGGTAAATCTAACCCAACGTCCCGGACGAGCCCCCAATTTGTAAGAGGATTCAATTCAACACTACAGCTAAGTCAACGCCTGGTCTATAATACTGAATGAAAACCCTTATTGATATATCTTTATGTCCAGTTCATGCGTTCTGGATGACTACCCCTATATAACACCCCTCTCTTGGAATCCCCCTGACCCCACTGAGCCAAGAAGTAGTTCTGTTTTGCAAGTTAAAAAGGTTTATTTGATAATTTAAAATATATATATATCACACTTTATAATAAATTAATAATTGAATAGCACACTTAATCTGATATGATAAAGATCAACAACGGAGAATCTGGCACTAGCACACTTCTTATAATCACTAATGAGTTGACATGAAATGGATAAGGTAGCACACTGGTAAATAGGAACAAAAGTATAATGTGGTAGAGGATGCTTTATGTAAGCTCAGGTGGATGCAATATTCAATGAATGCAGTACAGAAAATACTCAATATGATTTCAACCAAACAATGTAATCACTTTTCTCTGGCAATCCCCTCCCCCCCTTGATGCAAGGCAAGGAAATGGAAGGAAAACACACAGTTCTCAGAAATGCAATCAATGTAAATCAGTTCACCCCAGCAAGCTTACACTACAGAAAACAGATAGGAGTTTTGAAAACACAGGCAAAATGCTTTGATATGTGCTAGCAATGGATGAGAAATATGCTGGAAATGCTTTTAATTCCCTTTCAGAGGTTCAGGGTGGGTGGTATCTAGTTAATATTAGTCCAGGCTCACACTAGCAATGATGCAGGGATAGTTAGCAGGTTAAACGAATTTCTGGCAAATGGAAGGCAAAACTGCTGTCTTTTTACACGTGAAGAAATTTGCAAATCGCGGCAAAATTCGCGGATGCGCCGAGCGCTATTACAGAGGAACCACAAGGACTATCTCTATCGTTTTGGGGTCCTAGGAAAGCCTAGGATCTCAGCTTCCAAATGAAAGTTACTGCAAGTCTCTAGCACAAACGGTCGCGGAGATATGAGCGATTAAATAAAGGTCGTTTTTCAGATTTGAAATTTTAAAGTTCAAAAAGACAAGTGCAGCTTGCAACTAGAAAATGACAAGTGACAGCTTTACAAATGACAGGTGACAGTTAGGAGGCAGTTCTACTTAGATTAAATAGATTGAATTATATTATTTTAACTAAGAGATTGGTTCTGCACAGTTTTGCTATGTACTCACACTATATTCTTGAGTGAAATGGGCCTCGCCATGGATCTGGTCAGGTTTTAAACTCGCCTCTGGTCTCTGCACTTCACAGTGATCTGGGTCAGCTCTCTCTGGTTCTCTGGTCTGGGTCTCTAGTTCTGGATAGATTGAAGTCTCTAGTTTGGCTCTCTGGAGGTTTGATGGAGGTAAGTATGGATTTTTCCGGCAGAGCGTCCCGCTGCAGATGGAATTGAAGGTCCCTATCTGTCCTGTCTGTCTGCTTTTATGTGTTTAGAATGTGGGTGTGTTCTAGCATCACTGACCCTACCTCTCTCTCAGCTTCTAATTGGTCAAACTTCCATTTCTTATTTGATTGGGGAATGAACTGTGAGTCAGAGGGATGTCATTTTATGGCTTGCAGATAGGACACTCCTCTGTCAGATTGCACACATTCTATATTTGATAATAAAAGACATATTTCACAGTTACACAGTTGCTTGAAATTACATATACATGGTGTGGCTGAATTTAGCCATGTCTCTGTCCAAATCTGCTGTTTCTAAGAGCTTGCATTCAGAAATGGCACATAATTGACTTTTTAACTGATTTTTCAATTTCTGACATTGACCCAACTTTACATACATGTGCGCATGGAGTATGGACATTAACTGATGAAGTTTCAGATTTTTAACATGCATACATTTAGAGTAATATCCACTTTTCCGCTAAAACCCCCCTGAACATACCACCGGTTCTAAAAACCTCTTAAACTGTGGGCAGAAAAATCACAAGAATTATGGTATCATTTATAAAATTTTCACATGTCCGCTCTATGAGTTATTCATCTTTTTAGAGTTATGTTCTGGCTCCAAAGGGGTGTGGTTTCCTCTCAGCACAAGGTAGAAATACTGGTTTTTCCAGTTCTGCCAAGCCAGCTTGCTCTCACAGGCAGTGCCCCTCCCCTTTCCTCAGGAGGAAGCCACTTTTTACGACCATTTACGACTCCTGCCAATAAAACCTTTGCCTGAGCCAGGACAGGCTCATTGTTCAAGAGGAAGCCATTTATGATCCTCTCAATAAACCCTCTGCCTGGGTGAAGGTAGTTGCATTGTTCACTCTCCTGCAGAGCACAGGTAATTCAATTATCAGATAGATGGCATATCCTTAGTGTGAGCAGCAAAAGGGCAGCTAGGCCTGGGAACACAGCTGTGACTCAAGTTTCACTCCTGATGGGGGTAGTTGCCAGGCAAATTGGAATCTCTTTAAGCTGTCATTTCTGTTCCCCAGTTTCTGCATTCAAATAAAACTAAACATTTTCACATATGCAGCTAGAAGGCTGATTCTAAGTTTAAAACTATGACATTTAAACAATTGCAACCTATGTGACACTCAAAAGTAGGTCACTCATTTAATCTAAACATTTTCGATTTTAGTGTCTTTAAATCCAGTGCAACTTAAACTGCTGACTCCATAGCTCAGCCAGTTTTGTTATAAGCATTGTTCTGGGCTCTTCATTTCCCAGATTTTGTAGGCACACAACACTCCATTCTACCAAATGTCTGCTGGTGTCCAGTGAGTTTTTAGATGTGTTGCAATGTTTAAAATAGACAGTTTGAGCCTGCCTTCAGAGAAACACAGGGTGGTTTTAAACTGCCGGCTTTTGGATAGTGGTGAGTACTGGTACTGCACCCATTTTTGGGATTTAAGAAAATGAATTCCCAACAATTCTAGGTTGCATTTGGCAATCAGCATTGCCATTCCCAATGGTTTCAGACTACTGTGCGGGTAGTCCAATGGTGATTTTAAAGCGCTTTGAAGCTAACCGGCGCTACTGTTTTTCCTTTGGCAACCCATTTCCCTCATGGCAACCCGGCCTTTCATTCTCGCACTGGTGGGTGGCAAGTGAGGCAACCATTTTGGTGTGCGCACAAACTGCGCAGCTTTCTTGGATTTCGGCGCACATGTGGGTTTTCCGCCATCTTGACTTTTCTAAGCCCACAGCACCAAATGTTGTAGCATGATAGCTTAAACGTGGGTCAGGACACCCAACAGCGGGGGTTTGGGCTCAGGTGGCGGAAGTATTTTTACTCCTTGAGCGTGTGACCATGGGGTGGGCAGTATGGGGTTCACCCATTTCTTCGTCAGTTATTGTCTCCGGGGAAGTTGGGTAGTGACACGGTAAGGGAACAATTGGGTCGTTGTCTGTGGTAGAACTTCCTTCCTCTGTCGGGGATGTTGTTGATGTTGGCGTTAAGGGAAGGCGCATTTGACGTCCAGTAACCACCTCGTGAGGGGTGAGGTGGTGGTCGGACCCTGGCCTATTCCTCAATTCAAATAGGGCTAATGGAAGGCAATACAACCAGCTTTTATTTGTTGTTTGTTGTATTTTTGCAATTGCCTCCTTCAGTAGGCCATTCAGGCGTTCACATACACCGTTAGCCTGTGGGTGGTATGCACATGCAAATTTATGTTTTATGCTCAGCAAGGATGTAATATGTTGGAACATTTCGTTTGCGAAATGTGGGCCGTTGTCTGACCTTAACACCTCGCACACTCCCCACCTGGGGAAGACCTCCCTTACTAGGAATTTGGCTGCTCTAAATGCATCTGGGTGTGAACAGGGCCCTGCTTCAATCCATCTAGAGAATGGACACACTACTACAATCATATACCTATTACCTTGACATATGTTGATCATATCAACATAGTCAATGTGAAGGTGCCAAAAAGGTCCCTCTGGCCGGGGTATGGTACCTCTTATCACCTTTAGGGTATGACCGGCCGTAAACTGCTGACATGTAAGACAATTGCTGATAAAATTTGACACATGAGAATTTAATTCAGGACAGAACCAATCTTCTCTAATTCGTGCTGCAATTATTTCCTTGCCTGTATGGGCTGGGTGATGTAATTGGCTCAGGGCGGTGTTTAAAAGTGCCAACGGTATTACAACTTTCCCAGTGCCACTCTGGCGCCATAATGCGTCGGTTGGTGACATTGTACATCCTCTTTTTACCCATATTTCTTTTTCGGCCATTGGTGCAGCCGCTTGTAGCTCCATAATCTGTGAGGCTGGAAGATGGGTGTACCCTTCTCTTATCAACATCTCCCTAGCCATTCCCCTCCCTCTCCCTCTCTGTGAGTCTGTGGGGTTCCATATCTCACCAAAGTATGCAGCATATTTCGCATGTGCGTCTGCTGCGGCATTCCCTTTTGAGACGTGATCTTCTCCATTGGTGTGTGCGGTGCACTTTACTAGGGCTAGTTCTTGGGGGTCGTTTATTACTTCAATTAATTCAGCCAATAAGAGGGCATGTTGCACTGGAGTGCCATCAGCTCTCCTAAACCCTCTTTTTCTCCATTTTGATAGCCCTGAGTGGACAGTGGATGTAACATATGCACTGTCGGAATATATGGTTACTCGTTTGTCAAAACTTTCCTTCAATGCCAATATTAGTGCAACCAGTTCCGCTGCTTGAGCAGAATAATGCTGTGGTAATTGTACACATTTCATAGCCACACACACCGGCGCCTCCATCATTTTAACCACTGCTGCCCCAGTCCTCCTTATCCCATCTCCTTGATCAATAGTTGATGACCCATCAATAAACAAAAGCTCACCTCCCTCTAGTGCGTTTTCTTCAACTTTTCTCGTACCCGAGTACATTTCAGTTATTTGGGTGCAGTCATGGGCATAATCTCCCTCCTCAATTACTTCTGCTATGAACCTTGCAGGGTTAACCGTGCTACATCTAACAATTGCTAGTTCAGCTCTAGACAAGATGATCTCATAACCTGATGCCCTTTGCGTTGTTAGTGTGGACTTAGGTTTATTCAATATTGCAAATAGTGCATGTTCCACAAACAGTGTAGTCGGACACCCCATGGTTATTGCTGATGCTTTTTCCACTGCAAAAGCAGCTGCAGCGAGACCTTGTTCGCAAGGGAAGTGGCCTAACATCACAGGGTCTAAGTGACCGCTGTAAAATGCTACTGGTTTATAGCCCATGCTTGTTTTTTGGGCCAATACTGCCTTCATCACTGCTGAGTCGCAATGTGAAAATATAAAGAATCGTCGCTCATAGTCTGGGGATGCCAGTACCGGAGCAGTTGAAATTGCGTCTTTCAATTCATCAAAGGCCTCCCTCATTTCCATAGTCCACCTCAACTTTTTCTCCCCTTTATTTGCTTCTCTCAAACCCTCAAGCAGGGGTCCTATGTATGAACTGTAATCAAATACCCATGCTCTACAGTAGTTGCACAGCCCCAGAAATTGCTGCAGTTCTCTCACAGTCTGTGGCATTGGAGTGCTTGAAATGGCCTGTGCTCTTTGTGGTGCAATCTTTCTTCCATGTTGGGATATCAGTTGGCCGATGTAAAGTACCTGTTCCTGACAGTATTGTATCTTATTCATGTCTACCTTGTACCCTTTTTCAGCCAATATCGTCAACATTTTTAAGGAGTCCTCTCGAAATTTACTTTCGTTTGTACTGCAAATGATTATGTCATCCACATACTGTAACACTGTGCTTTCCATTTCAACGTTACTCAAATCCATCTGTATTACTCTATTGAAAATTGAGGGTGATTCACAATACCCCTGTGGCAATCTGGTATGTTTCCACTTTGTATTTCGGTAAGTGAAGCTTGTCAAATCTTGTGAGTCTGGGTGTAATGGTATTGAGAAAAAAGCATTTTTAAGGTCAATCACTGTGAACCGTGATGCTTCTGCTGGAATGCCACACAATATTGTGGCCGGGTTTGCTGTTACTGGATACTCTGCTTCTACTATGTTATTCAAGGGCCTGAGGTCCTGTATGAAGCGCCAAGACCCCCCTTTAGCCTTGCGCACTGGGTACACAGCCGTGTTACAGGGCGACTCTGAGGGGACCAATATGCCATTGTTTATAAGGGCCGTTATAGTTTCATATATGCCCTCATCTGCCTCTTTTGACAGTGGGTACTGTTTCACTCTTGGTAGTATTGCACCTTTTTTCAATTTTATCCTTACACCCCCTATGCTTTTTATGCATCCCACGTCATAAGGGCTAGTAGTCCATAAAGATTTGGGCACCTTTGACATATCCTCCTCAAAGAAGGGGACTGGGGTGCATGCGGGTGCCTCAAGTGCCATTGCAATTTTCTGTGCTACTTGTTTGTGAGCCACTCTTAGCCATATTCCTACACTCATCATGAACACCATTTCACCTTCCTCCTTTTCTTCTGAGAACAGCTCCTCATCTGACACCTGGGTCAGCCTACATCCTTCTGCTAGTGCTATCACTGCCCTCCATGCTCTCCCTTCTTTGTCTTGGGCATGTACAGCAATATAATCAGCTGTTGCAATAATGCTCTCAATGTCCATTACAAACACCTTTCCTTCTGGTTCATTAACAGGTGTTTCTGGTCGGAACAGATAGGCTGCTGGCCTCCTCCATATCTTCCCTTCTATCCCTGGCATCCATGCAAACGCCATGTCTGTTCCATACTGGAATAGCTCGCCATCTACTGGCTCCGCCCTAATCGCTGTCTGTCCACAGTATGCTTGCATAATCTGTCGTGCTGCGAGCATGTTAATCCCTGGAGTAGAGCAAATTATGCCATCCTCTGTAAAGGAGATCGTCATATTCAACCTGTTCATTATGTCCCTCCCCAGTATATTCACTGGTGAGGCACTATAATACAAAAGTGGAACTGACAGATCATAATCTCCAATAGATAAGGGAACGTTATCAGTAAAGGGAACCAACCCTTTAGCCCCAGAAAATCCTTGGGTGTTCATGGCTTCGCCTGACATCTTAAATTTACCTTCCCTTATGCAAGACCGGGTTGCCCCGGTGTCAACAAGGAATGATAATTTTTTGTCACCTATCGTTACCTCTATGCGTGGCTCCTCCGCACTATTAGGTGTTACTGACAGGATGGGACACACCAAGGCCGTCTGTGGGCTGTCCTATTGTGGGTACAATGATTGGCCATTCCCTGTGTAAGGGTTGTGTCCCAGGACCGTCACCCTACCCAATTGCGTTTGTTGAGTTTGGGGTTGCTGTGTTAACGTTACTTGTTGTGGCGGTTGTTGTGGTATTTGTTGTTGTTGTGGGTCACTTCCCTGTTGTAACGTCTGCTGTTGTTGTATGCCCTGCTGTTCTTGTGAGGTCCTAGGTTGTGCTTGTTCATTCCATGCTGGTGTTCCTGGCCTGACCCTACACGTACGTGACATGTGTCCTAATAACCCACAACTCCAACACACGGGTGGTTCCCTGCTTTGCCATGGGAAGCTCCCTGTGTTGTCCTGGTATACTGGTTGCCCTGTGGGGTAGGAATTTCTAAGTCCTCACACCTGCTGTTGGGCATTATATCCGTATCCTCTCCCTCTCATAAATCCTCCTCTCCCCCTATTATAACTATAATACCCAGCTCCTTGCATTGGGTACCCTCCTCCCATGTTTGGTGCGTGTAATTGCAGTGGCGGGACTGGGACTTGTTGTGTTATAGTCTGTGGAGGTGCTATTTGAGCAGGATCTTGTGCAGCCACTACTTGTATGGGGCTTTGGGCCATTGGTGTGGGCGTAGTTATTAGTGCCCCTTCCATTGTGTATTTAGTAAGTTTTTTCTGTACTAGTTTAGCCTCTTCTGTTTTCCTGTCCTCTTCTTTTTGTTTCATTTTTCCTTGCCATGTCCTGCAGTGATGTACTATAGTCAGTTGTATTTCTGGCCATGGTTTTGCTTCCATTCCCACTACTTTCTTTAGTTGTTTCTGAACTCCTTCTGGGAGCCCTTGTACTAGTATATGATAAAATATGGCTGGTGTTTTGTCCCATTGTTCCCTAGTTTCCATGCGCCACTTCTCTTGGATATCCTGGATATAATCAACAGGATCCTCATTCTCACGCATCTTACGGGAAGTAATTGCTCCTATGTCTGATGTGTCTGGGTACTGTACTCTCAGTGCCTGCCATAGCGCATGTCTGCAGTTTGCAAATGGTGCCCCATCATGCGATGTGTTTGTTATTGTTACCCCATGGAATCCCGCTCTCTTCCAAATGTCATCCGCTCTATCCCCTAATATTGATATTAACAGGCCCTTTACATCTCCTTCTGCTAGTTTCTGTCCTGCGGTGTGTTTTTCCATTTCATATATCCACTTACCCGCACCTCCACTTAGTGATGGGAGCCTACATTTTATATTTTCCTTATCCGTATGCTTCCAAGGGACGTACTGTGGTCTAACCCCTCCTCTCTCCAACAGTGGCATTAAGTTGTGTCTTGTGTCACCCTTTATGTTCCACAATATCGAGTCTTCACACCCCTCCTCTTCTTCCGGTTCCTTTACCTCTTCAATTCCGTCCTTATTACCCCTGCTCCTAACTCCTTCTCCATCCTTTCCCCTTTCGTCATTTCCTGTAGTTAATGTGGGTGCGTTTATTTGTCTGTCTTGCCTGCGACTAGGGAGGTCTCTAAGCCGACATGCATAGGGTGTCAGTTCGTCCATGAAGGGCGCGAGCTTTATTCTGCGCAGCGAGCGTGCGGTGGTTGAGCATGTAGGGTGCGATGGGGGAGGGCGTGATGGAGATGGGGATGGTGTGTTTTCATGGGTTTGTCTTTCCACTAGTCCTTTCACTCCCTCCTCACTTCTCTCCAAGTCCTCCCTTCTCCTACTGATCCATGGCGAGTCTATGTTTGTTCGAGTGAGGTATAGCTTATCTAAGCTTTCCCTTTCACTCTTTCTTCCTTCTCTCTCCACTCCTTCTTCCTCCTCACTGCAAAAATCATTCATAAATGGCACCCCCCACTCTGCCTTTTTCCCTTTTATTGTTACTGTCTCTAAGTCTATTAGGTCTATTTCTCCTTTTCCTTTGTTATCAACCGCCCCCCCTAGTGCTGATGTTGTTGCTACTTCTCTACTTCTATATACATCCCCCCATCTTTCACTCTCCCTACTCCTCCCTTCTCTTTCTCCTTCACTTTTCTCCTCCATCTCCCTACTATTTTCCTCCCTCTTCCTTTTCAATTCCTCCATCACTTCGTTGCTCATCTGTTCCAATATTCTTTCATCCTCTTTCTTCCTTTCCCATTTCACTCTTTCTCTCTCTACTATACCTTCTATTATTTTCCCCTCTTCATATTTCTTAGCTGTCTCTGATAGTACCCTCCTCTTCCATATTGCCATTTCCTTTTCTCTTTCTTCTTCTTCCTTCTTCTTCTCTCTCAACACTACTCTTGATACCCTGTCTGCTGCTGCTTTTACCCTTTCAGCTTCTCTCCTTTGCTCCTCATTTTGTTCCCTTAATTTTTCCAATTCGTTCTTACCTTCTTTTCTTTTCCTCACTCTCTCTTTTTCCTCCCTCTCAAGCTGTTTGATCAGTTCATTCTGCTCATCCCTTAGCTTTGCTAATCTTTCCTCTAAAATCTCTTCCTTTTGCCGTAATAGCTCCTCCCCCCTCATTTCACTCTCTCTTGCACTATCCTCGTCTGTTCTCTTTACTACCTCCCTCTCTTCTCCAGTTAGTGAACCTCGTAATTTTAATAATATCTGTGCAGCTACCCACTCATCATGTCCTATCTCTACAGTCTGCTCTTCGCCAATCTTCCCCTCCCCCACTGCCATTTTCCTATGAGCCACATATGGTGGAGGGCTGTATGCCGGGTTCGAGTATCCTTCAGCCGCCCTTAACTGTCCTTCTATTTCTCCTAATTCTCTTAAAGGGTACAACCCTCCTCCCTCCGTTTTCACTCCCGGTGTTATGGGTATCTCGTTGTTCGGTTCCTTTTTTATGTCGTCTGATTTAACAATCTTTTCTCCTCCTTCTCCTCCGTTCCCCGTATTCTTTGTGCTTTCACGCCCCTGTTTCCCATCCTCTCCTTCTTTCTTAATCTCCTTTTCTTCCGGTGTTTCCCCCATAGTGAACATTCCATTTGGTCCCGGTCGGGACCCCTGGAACATCCTCCATAAGTTAAACACCTCACCATGGTTTGCCAACTTCTTCCCCTTGTATGTATTGTGCAGATGGTTTAGCAGTGAATGTTGGGCATATGGATCGAAACTCCCATTAGGCGGCCATGGTGTTAACATTTTGTTATCCGTCCCCTGGGTCCACTCTATACTGTACTTAATTAATTTCTCCCTATGGGGTGGCAGTGTGGTGCATATGTGTTGTAATGGTGTAGTGAGGGTGTTCCCCCACCCTCCCGACCCTGTCCCGTATGACATAGTGACGCTCCACTTGTTATCCTTCCCTTCACTAGTAGTTTACAATATACAACCTTATATTGTTTACCTGGCCCCGTAAGTATGGGGACTTACGACAATCCGTTATGTATGGTTTTACATTTGTCGATTCCCTTCTGTTACTACACCCTTACGGCCCCCTGCGGCCGAAGCGCACACAGCCCCCTGCGGCTGCGTACCCTTTACGACGCTCTTATACAGTCGTCCTGTTTCCCCGTTCTCCTCCCCCTGTTACACTTGCCGTGGCCGGCGTTCTCCGTGCGCAGCCACGCCCCTTTCCCCTTCTCCTTTTCCCGATCCACTCGTTTATCGTTTATCTCCGCGCCCCGCTCCCTTATCACATTTCTCTTCCCCACCACTCCCAAAACCAAACTTCCTTGTGTTCGCGCTATCCTATTAAATCCCTACTGGTGACGTCACCGATCTCTTCGAGCTAATGGTACATTCTTATTATGTTCTTTTAAGTTCAAAATACACTTGCAACCTACCCCCGCTAACCCTACAGCTGTCTTCCTGTCACTCCTGGAACAAGGTAATCAAATCAATAATATAATCGGACTGCGCACACTGCGTCGCCTCGCGTGTGATACGCCCCTCAACAGGAGGGCTTAACCAGCCAATTATCTTCCGTATTGGGCAACTTAGTTAACTAGCCACCGCCTACAGGGAATCGTCATCTACTTATCGAGTTTCTTGCTCGAACAATAGGGATCCTCGTCTACTCATTGATCAATAAATGCCAAATCGTAGGAAACCACACACACCCCCACCCTTACACGTAGTCACGACTTAGGCCAATCAGTGCCTTACGAGCGGCCGCACGTGATGTTTTCGTGCTCCGCCCTCCCTCTTCCGCGTAACGTAGCCGACTGCTCTCGCACTCGTTTCGCTACCATTCATTCCATTGGCAACACTAAGTTGTTAGACCTTCGCCGCGCATCTGTACAACACCTCCCTCATTTACTTCCTCCCCCCTCCCTCACAATTTCGCATTGCTTGTTGTGCGTGTCATGCTCACCAAGTTCTCTCGATGCAGGGCCGCTCGACTGCGTGCACCCCTCCAAGCGGCTCGCCACCTCCCCTCGTCTGGACCACGTCTGGACACTCGCCAACCGCGGGCGGGATACTTCTCAACCGGCTCCCGAGGGCCAATATCCGGATTGCGCTGTCCGGTCTTCTCGCAGCTCCCCGATGGTCCTGTAGTCCTCAGAAGGGTGCAACGGCAGAGGGGGCCGCGCCGCCGGGCCTCCTCGCAACGGGAGTGCCTGGAAAAATTAAAAATAGAAGGTCGAAGTAAAAAATTAAAAGTCGATCTTAAACAGATCTCAGCAGTGCCTCCAACTTGTCGGGGGGAAATTCTGCCGGGGTCGGCCGGGCTGTCCGCGGACCTCCAGGCAGGGAGGCCCCAACTCCTCCCGTATATCCCAGTTGAGACAGAGTATGAGACACACACAAGGAGCAAGGTGACTCTGCTGTTTATTAGACAAAAACGGCAGGGATGGGTCAAGGAGCGTACGCGTCCGTCCTGACACACACACACAATCGTGGGGCTCGCAGGCCCTCTTTACTGCATTATGACGCGCTATTTGCGTCACTTCAGAAAGTTAACAAAAAACCTATCGCCACTCTTAATTGGTTGCTCGAGTGGTAGGGTTAGTATAGCACACATATAGAGGACAATGTTAGTGGACAAAGGGTAGTCAGGTGATATATCTGGGTTGTCCCTACAATTAGATACATGAAAATTGTTACATGAAGACTCCTGAGGATTGGTTAATATTACTGACGTCTGAGATAAGAGCCCCATGTTCTGATTGGTGCACCCGTGAGCTTCCCAGCCTGGGACCACCGTTGTTCCCAGCTCTCGGTGTACCTGCGATTGCAACAATGTTTCAATATGGGTACGTGCAGACAATGTGAGGATTTATTCATAGTTGGAAGGCTGACCGCTCCCACTGTAGCAGATGTCCATTGAGCCTTTCAAGTGTATCTGCCTGTTTCTCGTAGCGAGGGACCCAGACGCCTTTTCTCTCCTGGGTTTGGCATCTCGTCAGGTTCGGCTTGGTCACGTGGGGAGGGACCGTGTTTGAGGCAGAATTCTGCACAATTAATATTGCTTTTCCACTGTGTGTCTGGTTTAATTTGCAGGTGTGACCTTAACGTTGGTGCGCGGAGTGCGAGGTTGCAACATCGTGCCTTTGATGCTTTGTTCTTGGAATGTGGGTTTGCAACATCGCGACCTTGGCTGGTTGTTTCACCGGGCCCCTTCTGCAGGATCAGCAACCAGACTCTTGCTTTGTTAATGTCCACGGGAGCTCTTGTTTGAGGCCTAATTGGGCCTGGTGCATAAGTGGTCCGGTTGGTGCATGGGTGCTTTAAGTTATAGTAGCATATAGTTCCATGACCAGTATCGTGTCTTCATTATAGTTCTTATGGTGGTAACTGGTTTCAAGAGAAGCGTGAGCAAGCTTTGTAGATGAGGTCATGACGCGTCTTGCGTTTCTGCATTCTGAAAGCCTATGTAAAAATAATAAAGATGCACGTCCGTGAATATGCCTGTCGCCTACGTCATAGCACTGAGTATATTGTTCGTGTAGATCGGTGTGGGAATGTCCAATGTGTATATTTGTACAGCTGTGCTTCCCGTTGTCTAGGTCGTCATGGCATCTCTAACGACGTGTAGATTTTAGTCTAGTTGGTCCGTGCCGCAGGTGTCGGCATGGCCAGTGCGGGCTGTTGGGCAGGCAGATGGACACATCCGTATGTTCCTATACCAGGGTATTTGGTCATCTGCTAAATGGACAAACTCTTCTCGTGGCGGGTGTCTGGGTCGTGACCCTCTAGGCCAAGCGCGAGAGGTGAAGGACGGGAGCCTGGTCTTCCATTCTCCCACTTCAGAAGAAAACATTGTAATTAAGAAATTGCAAATGAAAGAATCGTTGTAAAAGTTTGTTAAACAAACTAAACACAACAAATAAATACATTTTTATAAAAGGTTTGCCTCAGTAGCAATCTGATTTCTGATTAAACAAAGCCCATGCTGCAAAAACACGATGACACGATTTTCTTCTGTAAAAACCTTTGACATGGGGTTATTTTAGCATAAATGATAGGTTTTGAGACATTTTTATAATTTTGGCCACTTATATCAACAGAGTTAGTGGTACATCTGTAACATTGAGTGGAAGCTGAAAATCTCCCTGAAAAGGAGAACCAGAGACCTGGACCACTCAAGAACCATCCATCCATTGACCAGCACCATTCTTTGCGGAACTCTGCCTACATCCCTTCTTCTCCTATGGCTTAGGAAGGTTACCCTGAACTGACTTGCTGCTGCCCACATGATGCAGCCGAACACTGTCAGTTCAAGGTCTAAAAGAAATTGCAACTGGATCCTCTCTGTTTTCCCCTCTCTCCACCTCAACAAGAACATCTGCTAAAGTTAAATAGGGAGGCCAGGAACACCAGGGAGAAGCAGGATATCTTACTGAAAAGGAGAAAATCCTCTGGAAACTTCTTGCTCCCAAATAGAGGTGATGGACAGCATCAAAAAGTCCCTTCAGCTATCAATGCTATTCTGTGAAGAACCTCTTCTTCCTCTCACGCTCCCCTGTGACCTAGGAAGGCAGCCCTAGACTGACTGGCTGCAGCCCATGTGGCCTGGTCTTTCATCACGCAATTCCAGTATGACCATGATGCCTTTGATGTTTGAAGGGTGTTTGGCAAACAATGATGCCATTTTCCAGTGCCCTCCCTTCCACTCCGCATATAATCCTTTTCAGCTTTCATACATAGTGGAAGCAGAAAAATGGTGGTTGGCAAACCATCCACAGTGAGTGGCTACTAGGCTAATTTATGGGTTTCGTCCTTTGATTTCAAAGTCCTGGGTCTCACCTCTCTGCTGAACATGAACTGCGGGCAGGCATCTCAAAACATATTCTGAGCAATAGAGATACGGAATGCTGGACTCACACCCCTGTAACCTGGGCTTCCATGCCGCCTTATGTTGTCATCAATCAGAATCTGCACTTAGCATCTCTATCGATGATTGTTGCATGTTATTTTTGCTGGCAGTTGATCATTTCTCACACTTAACTCTTGTCATTTGCACCAAAGGCTTCCATCAGACCATTTGCCCGCATTCTTTCCAACTCTCACAAGTTCTTGGTAAGCACTCTGATTTGTGTGCATTTGTGCTGCACCCGTGCTTCTCACTGCCTCCACTCTCACCTTCCTACTGACACCAGCTCCCTCCCAGACCCGCCCTCACCCCTGACCCCTGACCCGTGCCCGCCCATGCAGCATCCGATTGGCCCGTGTGTGGTGCATACTTGACCAGAATCGATAGCAAGCACCAGAGTGCTTCTTATATACACCAAAGGTTTCCATCAGTCCATTTGCCTGCATTCCTTGCACCCATCACAAGCTCTTGGCAAGCACCCTGTTTTGTGTGCATTTCTGCTTCTCCCGTCCTTCTCACTGCGTTAGGCCCTTAGGACGATTATGTGAGCAGCTAGGCCGGATATTGTTATTGGATAGCTGTTTTGTGTTAGAGTGATGAGGTTTTCATGGGGTAATGTTTATATGTGAACAGCTAGGCCGAATTGATCATGGGTATAGCTGCATTCTAATTGTTTGATGGTGTAGAGTAGAGAGTAAGCATAATGATATGGGATGGGAGTGTTTGCGTGGGTTTATGAACCAATGCAGCAGGAGCAATTTCTAGGTTGAGGTTATTGATAATATTTGTTCTTCTATCTAAGTGTGGCACTTGCCGACATTTACCATCCTGTCTAGATGTGCCGCAGGCCAATGTTCATAATTCTAACTAGGTTTGGCATTACCAACATTCTCAATTCTGTCTGGTTCTCGTGCAGGCTAATGTTCAGAAATCTCGCTCAGTGCGGCATTGCCAACGCTCAAAGTTCCATCTGGGTCTGGCGCTGTCCAATGTTCACAATTCAAACTAAGTTAGGCATTGCTAACATTCACAATCCTGTCTAGATGTGACGGGGGCTAATGTTCACAATTCTATCTAAGTGTGGTACATTGCTAACATTCAAAGCAAAGGGCAGCTCCCTTTTAGCAACTCCTGTTTCCTGTTTGCCCTGTTCGCCCATGGGATCCCAAGCAAAGCCTCTCTAACAACCTACAACAATAAGGTGAGTGACGCTCATCTACCTGCAGAGCTATTGTCTATAGCTCCTGCATACATACATACCACTGTATGTGTAATCAGATATTGGTCCTCCTTCCAAGTCCGGTAGTGGTGCTACCGGCAGATTGCTGCCAGCCTTTAACACTGTGTCTGCCGCCTGAGATCCCAGTGCCACCGAGACATTACAAGTCCCAGTGGCGCGGGATATAAGGCGCCAGAAAATGTTAGTCTCCATTCCCGTGGGGTCCCATAGGCTCGTCGGGAATGGGGAGTCGGAAGCACCAGCACCATTGGTAATAGTGCCGGTGCTTCTGTGACAACTGTGTCTACCGGGACCAATGTGCCAGGCAGGTCAGACCTGCTGGGCATCTCTGCTCTGGCAGACAGAGATGTAGTCTCCTGGTCGAGAAAGGGTGCTGGTACGTTGCTACCGGCATCCTTGTTTCCAGACCGGCAAACTCGTAATGAGGCCCATTGAGTACCCATCAGCTTTGTACTGTTTTTTTTTTGCTTGTCAATGCCTGCATCTCACAGCCACTAGGTCTGCCCCATCGATATGTTATTACACTATAAATATCTGCTGAAATCTAAACTCTAACCTATACTGCACCTTGGAGGTGCACACATCTAGTGGGGTTCAGATTCAGCCCCAAAACAAAAGTGAACTGCCCCTGTCCATATTGCAACTAAACAGGCAGAGCATTGAAGACAATATGGACTGGCAGAGAAAAGGCAAGCAACTAATTTTCAAATGGCAAACCAGGAAAATGTGGTTTCCTTTGATAAAACAGAGAGGTTATGAAAGTATGTGCATTCTGTAGCTTGAAATCAGGAACATGGAAAATGAAACTACACCACAGAAGTACCTTTAAAGGCATATATTAAGGAAATGGGTGGCTTGCTGAACACTATTTTAAAAGTATCTGCGAGAATGAAGATGGAAAAACAAAGTATATTTTGTATTTCAAGATATTTTTACAAGTCCCATGTAGAAAAAGTTAGAATGTAAAAGCCTCATTATCTTGCTGTTTATAGGAACTGAACAAAGAGCTATGCTTAGCTCAGAGATTTTTCTCCATAAACGTTGGGTAAGCCCATAAGACATTCACCTTCCCTCCATCAGAGGCAAGGCTAAAAGCTCTACTCAGCTCTCTATCTAAAAGTCAATTGCTTTGAAGCCACAGCAGTGACCAGGAAAAAATGTATGGGGTTGAGGTGCTAAACAACTGTATAAATAAAAGCAGCCCTTAATGGATTGAACTCTGAATAATCCTTGAAAATAAAATCCAAATTGGGGTCTCTGCCTGGAAATAATGATAGCAGACTAGTCCCTGAGGGATTTCCCATGAGCATGAAGGTGGATCTTGCCTCTCTCTGCTCTCAAAGATAAGAGCCCAAATGGGCATTGGTCCTGGGAGAAATAATGTGAATGGATTAAATGTAGGCAGAATAAACAAAGAAGCCAATGGCTCAGACCACATGCTAAGTTTAAGAAAAGAAATCTAATGTGCAAATGGAAGTAATGATATGTATATATGCCTAGAAATTGCCACAAGTTTACATGGATGATCAGACTTTGTTCATCTTCCCAGGAACCATAAGTCATATGATAAAGGGTAAAAATATAATTGGAAAGCGTATGATAAGACCGTTCTATTGACACCACACCCCCAAAACCCAAGCTACAGCCTAAAATGTGTTTCTAGCGCCTCAGAAAATGTCACAAAGCAGAGATGTTGGGAGAGTAACTTGGTGAATTATTTTGCTCTATGTAAAACCTTGCGACACTGACTTCTATCATTATTGAGTAATTCTTGAAAAACTGTGATTTGACACCGAAACCTTGTGCTGACACGTGACTCATTGCATGATCAGACAAAGCCTAAAATATATATTGTAGAATGCTTATTTATACATTTACGTTTTTTGATCATGTAGTTTTCACTGCATATTTGAAACAATGAATATGCTATCCCAGATGTGTGGAGTCACACAGTCATTCAAGGGGATGATGCCTTGTAATTTCTGAACCGATCATTGCAATGGGAGCAACAATAGCGGTCCAATCCAAATCAAGAGCCAATAAGCTGGCACATAGTCATTTTAATAATTTGGAGTGTGGTTAAGGATTTAAAAGGGGTCATACAATGGAAATCAAGGAGAGCTGTCTGATATGATCAGAGTGGGTACTGCTGGACAAAATAATGTTGCAGAACCAAGATTGCCTGGATGTGGATATAACCAGGAACAGAGACAGAAGCTTGGATTCAGACAAGGAGAGGCAAATGCGGGGGATTGATGCTGGAGGCTACCCATGACTGACGAGTCTGACCAAATACCGGTCCTTTCCCTAGGAGAACACCCCCAGAGAGATTCAATGTAATTAACCTGTCCAACCAGACCTTGTCTTGTGGGGATCTGTTTGATTTACTATCGTCACTTATTGACTGGGTAAGCAGACTAAGTAGATCCTTAGGATTTTTACTAAATAATAATTTAATTAACTCCACTAAAGCCGACTTACACAGGGTGATTTTGTTGACATTCAAAATCCACAACCTTGCTTCCAGTGTGAATACAAATATAGTCTACTAAAGTAATTGGGCACTATTATTTCTCATTGCCAACCCCGAAATTCCCTAAAGGTAAGGGGTGCACTTGTGAAAACAAAATTCCTAACTGTTCACCGTTCCTCATACCCTGCCCTTAAAGCAGAGGGGTGCTGAATGTAAACTGAATATCTGGGTTTTTGTGCTGGAGCAGAACAGTGTCTTACCAAATTAAATAAAGTGAGGTGCCTGTTTGAAAAGCATGCTCTCTACTGAGAGTGGGAAAGTGACTCCGGGTAGAAGAGAGATTGTTCATTGCATTCTGGTGAAGGACAAAGAGTTCTATATATATATTGGGCCTCATTACGACCCAGGCGGTAAGTTACCGCCTGGGTCGTACCCTTACCACCATGGTGTAAACTATGTTTACACCATGGTGGATGGCGGATTTACCGCCCCATTCCAAGGTGAGTGGGGCGGTAAATCCCCATTTCCCATTTACCCTTCCCCATTCCTATTTTTGCCCCATAGGGCATAATGGGAGTGGGGAAGGCGCTAATTACGCCACCGTAAATTACGGTGGCGTAATTAGCAACATGGTCCCTTGGCGCCATGGATTTTAACGCCTGCAAAAAGCAGGCGTTAAACTCACCATGGCGCAAAGGGACCTCGGAATCAGGCGTTAAGGGTCGGCGCCGTTAACGGCGCCGTTAACCCCTTAACGCCTGACTCGTAATGAGGCCCATTGAAAGGGTTTTATTTTTAAAAGGCTGTTGGGCTACGACACTGTTATCATTTCCAAGTGCGCAGAGAGATTAAACATATAGAGTGCTGCATGTGTGAAATTGCTTTTGCAAATAGAAAAGTGTTTCATATTAGATTAAAAGAGAAACTTCATGCACAGTGTAGTGCCAAGCATATGAGCCAGTCATGTTTCAAGGTGCTACTTGTTATTAAAAGTGAACCCCATACAAATTGTTTTGACTGTACATGTTGGGGGTTAAAGAGTCTGTGATCTGTGTTATCCTGAACCAACTAGTATTTTCAATGTGTGTGAAAATAGCCTGTAGGCATCAAGGCGCACTGAACAGAGCTTGAAAGATCAGTAATGAAATCCGAAGGGACAGGATATACTAAGTTAACAAAAAAGGTTAATTTTCATAGCTTTTTTGAAGGGCAGTAAATTTCTCTCACAGCGTAGATCAGTAGGCAACCTATTCCAAGGTATTGCAGCTTTAACTGGGTAAGAACTTTCTTTCCCCTTCCCACGTAATGCTCTTGGTCGTTGCAAGCGCATGATGTTTCTGGACCTAGTATTTCTGACTGAGGATTGTACAGAGAGGCGTGTTTTGAGGTAGCAAGGTGCATCTCCACCCAAACATTAATGAGTCAGAACATTGATTTTGTACTCAATTCGGGCTTCGACAGGAAGCCAGCGTAGAGCTCTCCTATGTTGGGAAATGTGCTCATATTTGACTACACCTCTTACCATCCATGCGGTATCATTTTGCAAAATCTGCAATCTCTTGATACACTGTTTACTTGTTCCTCACAATAGCACATTACAATAATCTAACCTTGATGAGAGTAAGGCTCCAACCAATGTGATATAATTGGTTATGGAAATAAATGGTTTTATTTGGCGAATAAGCCTGTGACAATAGTGAATAGTTCTTCTTACGTTGGCAGCTTGAGCATCCGCTTTAAGAGTTGCCTCAATGGTAATCCCCAATTTTTTTTTTTTTTAAATATAGTTTTTATTAACATTTTTAAGGTTATTACAACAAACATGGCATTTCAATTCGGTACCATTCCCAGAAAAAACATTCAAACAATAACTCCCCCCCCTCTCCCCTAGCCAGTGAACAGGTGCCAATTTCAAACTTGTCTTGGAGGGACGCATTGTGCATTTTTAAAGTTTGGGCTGTCAAATAGATTAGTGCACACAAAGTCTAGGGCTCAACCTAGCAGCATCCCGTGAGGGGGCACGTGCCTCGTACAACGGATACCTATGAGGTCCCCCAATTCCTCCTGGCTCAAAACCCAAATAGGCCAACAGATCAAGGGCTCACCCCTCAGGTCGGCCGCTCGTACTTTTCAAAGAAGGGGAGCCAGAGTTCCGCAATGTTAGATCTGGATTCATCCAGGACATGGGTCAGAAATTCCATATTGTATATCGTCCGAACCTTCGCAACCCATTCCCTCTCATCAGGCATGTGCGGATTCCTCCACTTCTGGGCCAAGCAGCTCCTGGCCGCCACGTGCATGACCTGTAACATGTGGCCCTAGGTGTCCTCCTGGTCATCACCCACCTCGATGCCGAATAGAAGCAACCCGGGACAGAGGGGCCTAGAAACACCATCCACCCCCCTGATCCAGGATATGACTTCTCCCCAATATGACTGCACCCTCGGGCAGGACCACCACATGTGCATGTAATCCCCTTTTTCCTTTCAGCATTTCCAGCCGTGTGGGTCGTAACCCGGGCTCATTCTGGCTATCAACTGTGGAGGGTAGTGCCATCTGTGTAAAACCTTTAGAGCTTGGTGCCTGTACTGCGGGAAGGTCGTTGAGCTGTGGGCCCGGATGCATATTTTAGTCCACCTTTTATCATCTATTGCCCTGCCCAAATCTTTTTCCCATTGTGTCCGTGCTGGCGGTGGATCCCTGCGTATCGAGAGCAGGAGGAGTTTGTACAAACGGGATATGACCCCCCTGGAGCCCCGTGTGGAGATGATCGTTTTCTCAAAGTCCGTGAGTTCCCTCCTGAGTGTGTCCCCCCATGAGGGTTCGGAGTGGACTCCCTTCAGTTGAAGGTAGCGGAAAGGTGAAAGCTTACCCAGCCCCAGGGCTTCCTCCAGGTCCAGAAGGGGCCTGAAGGAGCCGCCCACCCACAAGTGGCATGCCCTAACAAGGCCCGCCTCGTACCACCTCTGATACGTGGCCAGCTCCGCCACCTTGGCTATGAATGGCGGCGCCCAAATACAACTTAATGGGGAAGGCCAGGTTGTGAGCCATCTGTAGTAACCCCCCTCCTTCCAGACAGACCACAGAACGCCCTATACCGGGTGGTCCAGAACCGGCCTCGGGATGTGTGTTCTAGGGACCCACAACCACTCGTCCAGCGTGACCGGGGCGAGTAGCCTATTATCCAGTGCTACCCATTGCTTTTCTGACTCAGGGTTGAAATGGTCGACCAAAATCCTCAGCTGGGAGGCCCTGTAGTATGTGTCAAAATCTGGGAATCCCACCCCTCTGTCTTCCTTGGGCCTCGTTAGGACGTCGTAGGAGATCCTATGTTTTTTCCCCGCCCAAAGGAACTTGAGCAGGGTGCGTTTCATTGACTGTAGGAACGCGGCGGGGACCTGAGTGGGGAGCATCTGGAAGAGGAATAGGAATTTGGGAAGTACCACCATTTTGATCAAGTTGAGTCGTGCCATCCATGAGAACCCCAAGACCGTCCACCTCTTTACATCTCTCTTGACCTCAGTCCACAAAGGGGTGAAATTGTTCAGGAAGAGGTCCTTTGGGTCAGGTGTGATTTTGAATTCCCAAGTGCCGGAACCCCTCTCTCTGCAATTGGAAGGGAAGACCCTCCACATACTCCCTCTCGGTGTCTGGTAATCGACCCCCCATAAAAGCCACAGATTTGCCCAGATTGACCTCGTACTCCGAGAGACTCCCATAACGCTCCAGTGCCCGCAACACATGAGGGATCGTCCGTGACGGTTTAGTGACATAGAGGAGAGCGTCATCAGCGAACAGGCTGATCTTACAGTGGGAGCCGCCCATCTGTACTCCAGTGATAGCCTCATTGTTACGCACCGAGATCGCCCAGGGTTCCATGACAAGGGCATATATCAGGGGGGGTTAGTGGACAACCCTGTCTCGTTCCTCGCTCTAGGGGAAAGGCTTCTGATTCCATCCCATTGGCGGCCGCCGTGGGTGTGGAATATAGTGCTGCCAACCATCCCAACCACCTCTGACCCATCCCTATTGCCGAGAGGACCTCCCCCATGAAAACCCAACTAACCCGGTCGAAGGCCTTTTCTGCGTCCAGGGACAGCAGGAGGACCCCCTCGTTCCGGGTTTCCCTTGAGTGCAGCACATAGAGGGTTTTGCGCATGTTGTCCGAGGCTTGTCTATTTAATATGAAGCCCGTCTGATCTGGGTGAACCAGGCAGGGCAAGCATTTCTCCAGACGAGTGGCCAGGATCCTGGCAAATATTTTAGCATCAAGGTTTAAGAGGGAGATGGGTCTATAGGAGCTGCATTCTGTGGGGTCTTTTCCTGGCTTGGGGATTACCGAGATGAGGACCTGTAGGAATGTGGGGGGATCGTCTCTTTGTTGTGGATTTGGTTGAACAGTTTGGCCAAGGGTTCTGTCAGCATGGGCTGGAATTGTTTGTAGAAATCAGCCATATACCCATCTCCCCCGGGGGCCTTCCCTGCTTTAAGTCTCTTGATGCCTCCACCTCCTCCACCGCTATGTCCCCCTCCAAGCCCTGCAGCTCGGCCTCCATTAAGCGGGGTAGCCGGTGTTCCTCCAGATAGGCCCGGATCTCCTCCGGTGATTCTCCCTCTTGTTTAGTGTACAGGTCACTATAAAAGGTTGCAAAGGAGCCCACTATCTCTGCCTTTTTATTGAGAGCCATACCCTCCCCATCTTTAATAGGTCCAACCCTCCTCTCCAGTCTACAACCCCTGGCTCTACGTGCCAGTAGGGTCCCCACCCTATCCCCCTTTTCGAAGTACCTTTGTTGCGTGTATCTCAATTTCTTGACCACCTCCCCTATGAGGACTGTGTGCAGAGCTTGGCGTTTCTCGCGCATTTCCGATAGGAGGGACTCCTTGTCAGCCCTCTCTTCGGTAAGCCTACCCCGCAGGCTCTTGAGTTCCGTCTGTATCTTGGCCTCAATGAGCTCTCTTTCCCGCTTACGCCTAGAACCCTCGGCGATAAGGAGACCACGAAAGGTGGCCTTCGCCGCCTCCCACACTGTCACCATGTCCATCTCCCCATTGTCGTTTGTCTCGAAATACGCCTCCATTTCACCTCTCAGGAATTACCTGAAGACCAGGTCCCACAGGAGCGTGTCATTACACCTCCACCGGGCTGACCTGGGGGACAGGGCGGAGTGACCAGTCCGCCACAAGAAGCTCATGGTCAGACCACGTTATTGCCTCAACCCTTGGGGCTGTAGCTACCCCACTCCCCTCTTTAGAAGTCAAAAGGAAATCAATTCTGGTGTAGGTGTGGTATGGGGGGGAGAAGAATGTGTATCCCCCGGGCTCCGGGTGTACCACTCGCCAGACGTCCTCCCAATAGTGTTCCCTCAGCAGGGTCTGGAACGTTAGGTTATCTTTAGTTATCCCTTTCGGTTCGGTTGCCCTTGCCGTCCACCAGTCCAGCCCGGGATCTATTATGAGATTGAAGTCGCCCCCCAGTATCATGGCCCCTTCAGCCCATTCATCCATTACCCCTAATATCTGGGTTAGGAAACCTATCTGGCCTGAGTTGGAAGCGTAGAGGGTGGCTAGGGTTATGCGTTCCCCTTCGTAAGTACCCTTAATCCCCAGGAACCTCCCCCCAAAGCCTCACTTGGTTTCTGTACTAGTAAGGTGGAGTGTTTTGCTCAAGAGAATCCCCACCCCTTCCTTCTTCGAGCTTTTGTGGGAGGCCCAGAAGTTGGCACCGATTTCCTTCCCCCTGATGGGTGATTCCTTCCCCTGTCTGTAATGGGTTTCTTGGAGGAACAGCACCATTAGCTGCTGTTTGTGGAACATATTACTGGTCAGAGACCTCTTGTTTTGTGAATTGAGGCCCTTGACATTGAGTGTGCCTATCTTGCCTTCAACCATTGTCGTCTAGGTAGTCCATCTCTAACTTCACCGTAGTATAATGCTTGCGTGTGACCTGCTGTAAAATGGAAGATTCCTGTTCGGACTGGCCAGTCCCCCCACACCCCCCGTGAACCCCTCTAAGTGTTACCATTTTGACCTTGATGATGGTCATTCTCCCCCCTCCCCCTGTCTTGAGGCGTTCGTCCATGTCACCCGATCTCCTTCGGGGACGGTCAACGAACCACCAAGGACTCTACCCCAGCCCCGGGTAGTGTGAACGTGTGAATAACCCAATCTCTTTAAATCAGAATGAACGTGTGTGAACCTTTAAACCAAACTTGTGAGACGTAACCTTGCTCCCGAGGTCCCCTGCCTCCCCCCGTGTCCCCAGGCGCAGACCTGACGCGCTGGTCCATCAAACCAAATAACAAACATTATGGAAAAAAAAACAGTGGACAGACCCAAAACTCCCCCACGGGCCTAGCTCGGCACCGACGTGGCACTCCTCCATGTGGCCCGCAGGCCCCGGCCCTGGAGAGCCAGCGACATAGCCCCCAGTGGCCATGGTCACAGGGAAATCTCATGCTCGGATGGTGAAGTGGTGTTACAGTCACTTCAGGTGGTCCTCAGAAGCCGATGATGGGTGCCTGGTTTTTTGGAACTTGCGTGCCCCCTTGACCTGGGTCTTGCCACTGGGTTGTCCCAGTCTGTCGGGGACCCGCGGTGGGTTCCTGGCCTCACTCCCAGATCCGCCGGATGGACCGGCACGATCTTCCACCAGGTCGCCAGTGGCACGCAGAAAGTCCTCCTCCATCACCAGGTGGTGTCTTTCCCCGACCACTCGAATGCCAGGTAGAAGGGGTGTCCCCAGCGATATCTGACCCCCTTACTCTGTAACCATCTGGTAAAGGCTCCGCATTTCTTTCGCATTGCGAGGGTGAGGGCCGAGAGGTCCTGGTAGATTGCCACCTTAGAGTCTCCATATTGGATATAACCGAAGTTCCCCGCCTTCTCCAGGATCCTAGCTTTGTCCTTATAGTAATGCAGTCGGGCCAGCGCCGACCTCGAGCCTCTACCACCTCTGCCGGCTTGATGCACCCTGTCAAGTTTAATCTTGATGTCGGCCTCCGCCACCATGACGACTCTTATGATATCGTGAACCTTGCCTTCCAGTGCCTGTGGGCTCCCCCCTTCGGACACCACAAGCCAAAAATACGCAAGTTGTTCCTCCTTTCCCTGTTCTCCATGTCGTCCACCTTGAACCATAATCCCTCCTCCCTTCGATGTACCTCCTGGAACCTGGCCTCCATTTGCGTCTCCAGGATCGCCGTGGAGAGCTGGTTGTTCTCAACTCCCTCCACGCAGTCTTCCAGGGTGGTGACTTTAGTGGTAAGGTCGGCCAATTTAGCACCCATGTCGGTTCGAATCCCACGTATCTCCTTCAAGATCATCTGGATATTATTTTGGATGGCTCCCAGGTCGGGAGGCGGCACTGATGGAGACCCGGTGGCCATTTTGTCCCCTCCGGCCGCAAACTGGTACTTGGAAAGGGCCTCCTTCCAACTGATGGGATGCTGGTTGCGGCAGAGTGTGGCAACTGACGGCCGCAGGGCCCACGGCCGCAGTAGGACTCGTGTATAGGGAGAGACCGGGAGAGTCTGGGGCCAACCACGGTGGGGGAGGCGCCCTCGGAGTGACTGTCTATGGTTGTGCCAGCCGAATAACTCAAGGGTTTCAGCGCCAGTGGGAAAGCGGGTCTATCCCCCGCGTGGTTAGGGAAACCACTAGATGGCTGGTGGTGTTCGGTGGGGACCCCCGTAGTGGGAGTATGGGGGGGGCCCTTCAGTCGAGCGGCGTTCGTGGGGGCCAATTCATGAAGTCCTGGCCCGAGGGCCTCTCACTTGGAACGTGCCTTCTCCAGTGTCCCCAGCCGGATGTAGTGTGGGCACACTCCCACGACGGTTCGGGCTGGGGAGTTCTGATGTGCGGTTATGTGGGCCCGTTCAACCCTGTGGGTGGGTGGAGTGTCGGGGCGATGTGGTACGCGTTCAGCTCCTCAGGCGTCTTTGTTCAATGTCGAGCGCAGACTCGCGCCGGCCCCGCACTGCCTCGCCACGCCCGGGCACGGGGCGCCAGAGGCCCCTGGGCACGGCAGAACCTCCGGGGTCCCCTGCCTCTGACTTCTCCTCGCTCCAAGTGGATACACCCCCCGCAGGCAGCCGGTGTGTTTCCCCACTCCTGTGCTCTGCTGCGGCCTTGGCGTGCCTTGGCGCGCACCACCTATGTGTTGCTCAGGACCACAGGGGGAGGGGCCGCGGAGACCTCGGGCAGCCGAACTCAGCCCATGGGTGTCATTTGGACCTCCTGGGTGGGCAGGGGTTCACACTGTCTTTTTTTAGAAGCTTGTGAGAGATGGGCTTCTTCTTCCTGCTAAACTCTGCAAGTTTCCCGGGGCTGGATGCGGCGCTGTCGGCTCAGGCGGCCATCTTGCCTGCACCCCCTGGTGGCCTCCAACCCCCAATGTTTTGACACTATTAACTGTGTGGATTACTGTGTGGATTACATGTTCATTAATACACCACTTTTTATAGGCCTCTCCAAGTTTATTTCTTGCAAAGATCAGAAGTTCTGTCTTTTGGCCATTTAAACAGAGGCCATTCCCCATCATCCAAGTGTATATTTTTTGATAGGTGGAAATAATCAAATTTGAATCCTTTTCATGATCTCCACTTTGTCTAAATAAGAGCTGAGTATCGTCAGCATAGTTTGTAAAATATAGTTCCAGTGACTCAAGAAGGTCACGTAAGGATCTACAAAATACATTAAAAAGTGCTGGCTGAAGGATTCCAAGATGGTGGCCGAGCCTAGTAGACGTGCGTGAGCGGAGCTCCATCCCCCAGCCCGGGCCGCAATAGTAAAGAAACCCAGTCAGCACTTATCCTGCCCGCCAAAGTGTAGCCACCCTCCAACACGCGGCGGAAAGCGAAACCCAGGAAGAGAGCCGGCTCAACCTTGGAGAAAAGCGGCCCCGAACGAACCAGCCCACAGAAGAAACATACCCCGCAAGCCCGCCCTCAAGCAGCCCGGCAGCGCAAAAGCCCAGAAGGGAAGCAAAACGCAGGAAGGAGCCTCCGGTCTCTGCGGCAGCCCGCGGCGGTGAACCGTCTGACAAGAAAGAAGACCGGGGTAAGAGAGGCGGAGACCCCAAGGCACAGTCCGGCGACGGGACCCAGGCAGACCAGCAGAGCGGATCCAGATGAGGAGCGTAGCAGAGGTTGGTGCCAGTCCAGGGGAAGAAGGAACGTAGTCCAGCGAGACAGACCAGTGAGGAGAAGCGAAGGAGGCCTCCACGGACAGCGAAGTAGGAGAGAGAGGTGCCCCACAGAGCCGCTCCGGCAGAGATCTACAGGTACAAATCGGGAAGGGAACCAGCAGCGGAGAGGCAGAGGCCGCATCCCCATAGAACGCAACACCCACCCCGGGGAAGCGAACCCGGGAGAGGCAAGCCACAACATCAGGGGTGGGGAGGCCAGTAAAACCTCCCGAAAAAGGCCAGAGAGGCCCCTATACATCCCACGTGACCTTACACACTGACCGCGGGCCCCAACCCAGCAACAGGGAAGAAGGGCCCCCCTAGCCCTCAGATGCGGGCCCACCCTGAAGAACTGAAGTGGAGTGTAAATTAAGACCCAGACACATGGGGGTCACTCCCCCATAACCCCCAACCCACAAAAGAGCGGTCAGAGCCCCAATGCTCAACATGAGGAAGAAACCGCCCCCTCTTACCAGGGACAGAGACAGAAGAAAACACCCAGCCCCCAGGAGGAGCCACAGCGGAACGTTGTACACGCCAAGGATCAGAGAAAGCTAGCGAGATCTGGGGGGACAGCAACATCCATAAGGGAACAAGAATCTACACCCCATTAAACCAACAGAGAAGGATCCCTCGAGAACTTGCCTACTTCCCACGAGCCCACACACAGATCATTAGAGAACCTACATACTGGACACACGAAGCTGGGAAACAGATAACAGACAATCCGGCAGAGCCAAGATAGGCTCCCGGGGTGCACTAAACACCACAAGCTCCCACCCGAATTCCAAGGCCACCGCGAACACAAGACGCCACAAGACGCCCAAATACCAAAGGAGACACACACATGTCAAAAGCCACGATCCGGCAGGGACAACAGGCATCATCTGCTAACACCAGCAGATCCAAACTAGACCAAGACCTAATCCAACTCTGGAGTGCAGACAAAAGTGCGCCCAAGCAAACAAACAGAAGGGCAAGGGGGAAACTACATTGGAGCAGAAAGAAGACGCGGAAATGGCCTTGAAAGACGATATGAAAACATGGTTTAAAGAATTCCAGGATCAATTTATATCCTCCACACTGGTGCAGTTCGAAAACATGAAGGGGGAAATGAAACAAGCAATCCAGGAACTGAAGAGAGACATAGGAAATCTATAGGAGAGAACAGATAAATTGGAAAGGACGGTCCAGAACATAGATGAGGAAATGCTCCAACATGCAGAAGCACAAGACCGACTAGCACGCCTAGCACTGGAACTAGAAACACAATGTGAATATTTGTAAAACAGATCCCGGAGTTCCAACATAAGGATAAAAAACATGCCGGAAACGGTGGAAGATAAAGACCTCCGCACGGCAGTACAACAGGTGTTTCTAGATATACTCACAAACGGTTCAGGGGAAGAAATTCAAATAGATAGAATACATAGAGTCAGCCCCCGAAGAACGGGAGAACCCGGGGCCCGCCCAAGTGACGTACTGGTAGCACTGACACAGTACACAGAAAAAGAGCAAATTCTGAGAAAAGCCAGGACAATAGAACATATAAGAATGAATGGCAAAGAAATACAGTTATTCCAAGACCTCCCACAATCCACACTCAGGAAGCGAAGAGTGAAGTCCCGGATAACAAAATACCTAACGGAGAAACAAGCACGATACAAATGGACATTCCCATTTGGTCTCCTTTTCACATGGGAAGAATGACAATACTGCATAACAACATGCGAGGAAGGCCTCAAGATTCTGGGCAGGCAAGAACAAGAGAGGGAACCCCCTAGGGACAGAGAGCTCCACAGAGGAAGGCAAGTGCCGAGGGGATGGCAGACGGAGACAAGAAGGACAAGACTCCAATCCCGAAAACCGGAGCTCAATTAATACCGCCCCCAGGAACAAAGGACAGAAGTGAAGATAGGCTGGAGGGAGAAGCTACATAGAAAGAAGAAATACCTGATAGGGCATGAAGGTACACGAGGATGCCGCAGAGCCAAAGGACACCTTTGGAATCCACACGGTACAAGCAGGGTTTAGGACCCCCTGCATAAACCATAAACCTGAGTCGTTAGAGGGCATGGAGCAAAGGCTGAATGCCCAAGCAACCATAGGGCCGATGGCCCTCCTCAGGGAAAAAGTTGGGGGGGAAAGTTGCGAGGGAAGGTAGGGCGTAGTTGTTGGAGAAGTTCAAGATGGAAAAGATTTAAACACCACTATCAATAGACACCACTGCGACCCACACGGCAAGAGACAAGTGAGACCGGAGACCCAAGGGAAAGAATGGGGCTAGAAATATTAACTTATAACATCAGAAGGCTGAACTCTCCAGTAAAAAGGAAAAAAAAATTGAACACTTTCTACACAGAGAGAAGTGTGATGTAATGATGCGCCAAGAAACAAATATATAGAAAAAAAGGAAAGGCCAGATCCGTATAAGAGGCTTTAACCAAATTCTCTAAGCCAACGATGAAGAAAAGAAAAAAGGAATCATGATAGCATTCGCCAACCAACTCAATGTACAAGTTAGAGGAACAATGACAGATAAAAATGTACGATATCTATTCGCGAAAGTCCAGATTGAAAATCGCCAACTAACTCTAGCAACGCTATTTGCCCCAAACACAGGCCAGGACGGCTTCAAAAAAGAAATGATGAACAAACTAGAAAACTTTGCAGAAGGAGAAGTGATTCTGACAGGAGACTTCAATCTTGCATGGAACCCGAGGGAAGACCTCTCAACCCCCAAGCATACGCAACATTGGACACCATCACAAGCACTAAAGGAAATGATGAACAAGATGGCTCTGGAAGACGAATAGTGGAGAATCAGAGGCACAACCCGGGGGAACACATACCATTCACACGTGCACAATACGAGTTCCAGAATTGACTATATTTGGGTCACCAGGAGCCTAGTAGGGGAGATCCAGGATATAGAAAAAGGCCAAATATCGCTATCAGACCATACCCCACTATGGATTACACTTCATAAGATCCGCAAATGCTGCGGCCTATGGCGATGGACACTCCCAAGAGAAATCTTACAAAACCCGGTCTCGAAGGAAACAATTAAAGAGAAAATAACAGATTATTTTGAACAAAACGACACCGCGGAAGTCTCACCAAGCACCGTTTGGGAAGCTTTCAAAGCGGTGATACGCGGACAAATAATAGCCCTGAAAGCACAAAAAGACAAGCAATCATACAAATGGGAAAGGGAATTGGGAAATAAACTGGACGAGATCAGAGAAGAAATGGCAGAGAATAGATCTCTGAAAATAAAGAGGGCATATTGACACATGCAGAGCCAGCTAGACGTAGTCAGGACCAAAAGAGCGGAAACGCAACTACTCCATTTGAAACATTGGTATGCGATGAAATCAAATAAGGTGGATAAACTTGTAGCAAGACAATTAAAAAGGAAACAACAAAACCAAACGGTACAAACATTAAAAGATGGACATGGAATAAAGAAGACACAATCAAAAGACATTAAAAAATATTCAGAAACTACTACCAGAAACTGTACACATCACAGAGTCCGAAAGAAGAGGAACAGGCAGCCTTTGTAAGGGAGATAACACTTCCAACCATCACATCAGACGAAAAAACAGCACTGGATGAACAGATAACAATAGAAGAGGTAACAAGAACAATGCAGCCGGGTTTCGTTCTCTTCGAAGTCTGTTGGATTTGATATTACTCCAAACAATTCTGTTATTAGCGTTTTCCAGGCCAACAGGGTGCCCGCCTCTCCTTCATCAGCCTGGCTACTCGCATCTTGCCATGCCACCGTTTCAGCCTCCGCCCATTTCTGCAAGTCCTTCCACCATACATCCACCTTAGGTTTGTGGCATTTCTTCCACCCCATGGCGATCCTACGTTTCGCAAGCACATACGCCAGATTTCTCAGTTTCTCAATATGTTTGAGTTTCCGTGGCCTAGAGAGCCCGCCCAGTAAGCAGGCCCAAGCCGTGTCCGTGACAAGAGTAACCCCTTTATCAGCCAGTTTCTGCGCCACTTCTCCCCAGTAGCACCTAATAATAGGGCACGACCAAAACATATGTGTCATGTCAGCGTTTTCCAGGTTACATTTAGGACACACTTGTATTCCAGCGTTTCGGTACTTAGATATCCTCAAGGGGGTCATGTATGCCCTATGCGTTACATACAGCTGAATTTGTTTTAATCTGGCATTTCTAGACACTTTTTTGTGGTAACCCAGGACACTCTCCCATATCCCATCCTCCATTGGGGCCCCCACTGCCACCTCCCAGTCCAGTCTCAGATGCGTCAAATCTTTCCCCACCTTAGCCATCACCATATCATACAGTCTCGAGATCTCATGACCCCCTTCAGATATATCATACATTGTTTCCAAAACTGCATCTGGTTCTTCTATCAAAACTGTCTCTGGCCAGGTGTTCTTGATCATCCGCACCAATCTAATGTACGTGACATATTGACCCGTGTGTAGCCCCGCCTCTTTGTTGAGTTCTATAAACTCCTTAATGGATCCCTCTTGCCACACATCGCCTAGCGTTGCCAGCCCCACCGATTCCCAGTAGGTCCTAACAATCGCCCTCAGCTGCTCATCCCCTCCTGTCAAAGCAACCAGCTGTATCTGCGGGAGGCACGGGTATGGGACTTCCATTAAGCGACAAGCCCTACGCCAAATTTTCCATCCAAGCCTCAACATCGCAGGACGCCCCCTCATTTCAGTTTCGGACAGCCAGATAATTTCTTTCAAATAAAACGGGGCGCAGTCCTGTCCAAGCACCCTGTGCTCAGGGGTCACTTCATCAGAAAGCCACTTAGCCACATATTGTAACTGTCCCGCCAAATAATAAACCTCAAAATGGGGCAGTCTGATACCTCCTTTTTCATAAAAGTTCTGCAGTTTCCAAAATGCCACTCTATTTCGGGTACCGTGCCACAGGAAATCCCTACACATGCTGTTCAATTTACTGAAAAACTTCTTGGGTATTATGTTTGGGATATTACTAAAGTAATGCAGGAACCTGGGCAGAACTATCATCTTGAGCATGGCCCCCCACCCCATCATCGCCAAGGGCAATCTTGCCCAGAACTGCATACTGTTTCTAATTTTCTCGACGGCTACTTCCGTATTGTGTCTGTGTTCATCTTGCACCGTGTGATATACATCTACGCCCAAATAGCGAAAAGAGCTAGTTGCCCATGGTACCTGTAGCACCGGTAGTCCATCTATGGGGAACCCCTTATAGCTACCTAGCGGGAATATGACAGACTTTTGGGGGTTCACCGAGATGCCCGACAACTCTGCATACCTTTCCATCACTTCGAGTATGTATAAGAGATTTTCTTCTGGGTATTGCAAGTACAGCAACAATTCGTCCGCATACAAGGATATCAAGTGTCGTTCCCCCCTACCTCAATTCCAATCGCCTCATACTGTGCCCTAAGGCATATTGCCAGAGGCTCCAGGGCCAAGATGTAAAGCATCGGGGACCAGGGGCACCCTTGTCTGGTGCCTCTGCCAAGTTGCCATCTTTCGGATATGACCGCTCCAGTTCGGACCCTGGCAAGCGGCTCACTATACAACATCTTGGCCCACCTGATATAGCACGGCCCCATTCCATACCCTTCCTAAGCAGCCAATAGCCATGAGCACTTGACCGAATCAAAAGCTTTAACTGCATCTAGAGACACTATTGCCATCTCACCCTCGTTCTTACTACCCCATTCGATCACCCGTTGAAGTCGCCTATGGTTGTGTGTTATGTTTCTGCTCAGGACATAACCCGTTTGATCAGGATGTATGAGTCTACCAATCACTTTCTGCAATCGATTTGCTAGGACAGCCGTGAGAATCTTGCTGTCCTGATTTAGCATCGACAGAGGCCTGTAGGAACCACATCTATGCTCCGGTTTATTGGGCTTGGGCAGCGGTATTATGATCGCTTCTCTGAGTGACTCAGGCAACCGTCCTATCTCAAACGCTTCATTCAGCATGTCCAGCATTGGGGGAGGATTTCCTCTCTGTATACTTTATAGAATTCGCTGGGGAACCCATCTGCCCCTGGGGTCTTACAGATAGGCAACTGCTTCACAACCTCTTCTAACTCCTCCAACGTGATTGGCTCATCTAACTCCTCCCTCTCTTCGTCGCTTATCTTGGGCAGCCCTATGTCTTCTAGCGTTTCGATTATCTTGCGCTGGTCACCTATCTCATCATCTCCATACAGCACTCTGTAATATTCCACAAATTCTTTGTTAACCCCCTCTTGCGTGGCCACCTCATCTCCGTCCTCCCTAATAATGGTCCTAGTCGGAGGCCTAGGGGTCTCGCTTTTGTATAGCCAGGCCAAAAGGCAGCCTGTCTTGTCTCCCCCCGCGTGCTGCCTCTCAACATATTTCCTATAATTGAGATTGCAGAGTCTTTCCCAATGCCCTGCACATTGTTGCTGTAGTTGGAGTACCAGCTCCGTGTCTACGTCATCGCTCTTCAATGCTGCTTCTAGCTCAGTTTCCGCCCTCTGTAGGTCAGCCAAGACCCCACCCTGTAACCCTCTTGACTTAGCAATGGCCGCCCCCCGCATCACCACCTTAAAAGCTTCCCATAATGTGCCCGCAGAATCAACACTCCCAGTATTCTCCTCAAAGAAGTTAGTAATCTCTTCCCTTATATCTTCTCTAAAGACTGGATCTTTGAGCGCCTCCGCTCGGAGGCGCCATGTAGGGATCTTCGCCCTCGGGGGGCAATATTGCCATCCGAGGATCAAGGGCGAATGATCCGAGAGGACCCTGGCCTTATATTCGATTTGAGTAATCTCAGACACATCTGCTGTAGCAAAGACGTAATCGAGCCTAGTGTGCAGTTGGTGCGGGGCTGAATAGTGCAAGTATTGCCTCTCAGTGGGATTGCGTAAACAAAAACCGCGGACCCACCTGAATTCTTGGTTCACACCACAACTACGCGACCTACGCAAAGAAAAAAGAAAAGCCGATGCTATATGGAAAAGTGCACCCTCCCTAGCTAACAAAAATAACCTTACATCAGCCACCCTTGCCTACAATGAAGCCATCCTCAATGCAAAAAAGGTTGCATACAATAAAAGGATCACCCAAGCCCACTCCAACACCAAGGAATTATTTAAGATACTTAAGGAACTTGAGTCTCCAATTGTTCCTCTCGACACGTGTACCCCGGACACTGAATGGTGCACAAATATCCAAAAAGCTTTGCTTGACAAAATTGCCATGCTCCAAGCTAAAATCAATGCAAAAAAAAACTACCTTTCAGACTCAACCAGCGCCACCTTGAACTACAAAATCCAGGTGCCTAAACACGACCTAAACCATTCAGCTTCTCACCCCTTTCTATCAAGGAAGTAGAAAACATCATAACTAAGCTCAAGCCCTCCAACTGCCAAGGTGATGCCTGCCCTGCCGCCATCATTAAGGAGGCCGCACCCGATCTCGCCCCATTTATTACCACTCTCATAAATGCATCTTTTGAATCAGGCACTGTGCCCGACAACCTCAAGGATGCGTGGGTCATACCTTTAATTAAAAAACCTAATCTGGACTACAGCAATCCTTCCAATTATAGGCCCATCACCACCGTGCCTTATCTGCTCAAAATCCTCGATCGCGCAGCCTATCTCCAAATCCAGGAGTATCTCGAACGCAACAATCTACTAGGGCTTAGACAATCTGGTTTCCGTCCCAGGCATGGCACTGAGACAGCGTTATTAGATCTAAAAACCCAAATCGAGGACTTGAAAGACAAGGGCAAAATGGCGCTCCTGCTCCTCCTTGATCTTTCAGCAGCCTTTGATTTGGTCGACCACCAAATCCTCTGTCACCATCTCAAAATTGCCGCCCACTTCTCGGAAGCAGCTACATCCTGGATCAGCTCATTCCTTGCTAACAGAACCATGAGGGTTTTCTCTCCACTAGCTGCAGCCGATCCATCCCATGTCCCGTGTGGAGTCCCTCAAGGATCCTGTGTATCTCCCACACTATATAACGTGTTTACTAAACCACTCTTTGATATCCTCGACTATCTGGGTGTCTCTTACACTAATTATGCGGATCACACCCAGATACTCATCCCTATCACTGGTGATTACGTAACCGACTCAAAATCTTTTAATACAGTCTACACCATCATCCAGGCCTGGATGGCTAATCATGGGCTCTGCCTTAATGATGAAAAAACAGAGTTAATCATCCTTGGCTCTCAAACTAAATTCACGAAACTCGACGCCAAGTACAAGTCCTTCTCTATTGATGGGAATGATATCAAAGTTGCCAATGTCACCAAAACTCTGGGAATATACCTTGACTCCACCCTGTCCCTCACTCGACCAACTAATGCAGTTGTCTCTGCATCATCTTACACCTGCAAATTAATTACAGCCTGCAGGCCCCTTCTGACACCGGAAAACTGCCTGATACTCGCTAGAACCCTCATCCTGTCTAAAATCGACTATTGTAACGCCCTTTACCTTGGGACCAGCCAAGGAAACCTGGACAAACTCCAGATCACGCAAAACAACGCCATAAGGGCAGCACTCAACATACCTAGACGGAATCACGTCACATCTACAATACTAGATGTAACATTCAGTGGTTACCTATCTCTCAATGCATATCACTCAAATCACTTGTGCTTACCCACAAGGCACAGAACAATGTAGCTCCTGCCTACCTAGCATCACGCTTCTCGCAACACACAGCCACTAGACCACTGAGATCCGCCCAGGCTCACACACTGGACATCCCCAGCTTCAAGTTACGTTCTACTGGAGGGTCGAGTTTCCCTGTTCTTGCCGCCAAGATTTGGAACTCCCTTCCCAATGCCCTTAGGAACATTCCGCACTGCCTTGCCTTTAAAGCCAAAACTAAACTATGGTTACGGGAACAAGATACCTCAGCTTCCACCCCTGCATCCATCAGCTGCTAGTGCTGTTTTTTGCACGGCTGACTGCACTTTCTGTGACACCTGTACTTATATTTGCTTAATGTGTGTAGGTTCACTACCCTGTCGATCCTGCTGTAATATAAATTGATCTTGATGTAAATATATCTTGTAACTTGCAACTGCATACTGCTTGTACCCTCTCCTGTAACCGGTTACCTTTACTTTGAGGTTACTATTACTGTTACCACTACCTGTAACTGTATACTGTTTTACCCCTTCTATAACCTGTAACGTCCCCCAAACATGCGCCCGCAAGCCTCTGGGCAAGGCGCGCAATACAAATAAATAAAATACAAAATACAAATACAAATACAAGACTACGGATTAATAACAGGCTTAAAAATAAACAGACAGAAGTCATCGGTAATGGCCATCGCCGGAGACAAACAAGAGATATACAAGAAAACGGAAGAATTACACCTACAAGCTGCAGAGGACTGGGTGAGATATCTGGGAGTCACGCTAACTACCACGATAAAGAATCTCTACACAGGAAACTATACGAAAATCATAGAAAAGGTGAAAAGAGACCTGGACAGATGGAACCCACTAGCAATATCCTCGTGGGGCAGAATAACAGTTATAAAAATGACAATATTACCCAGACTACTTTATTATTTGCAAGCACTCTTCTTTAAGACACTCACCAAAATAATAACAAAATACATCTGGCAAAACCAAACACAGAGACTATCAGAACAGGCGCTGACGGCTCAAAAGTCAGATGGAGGCACGGCGCACCCTTATTTCAGGAAGTACTACGAGGCAGCACAAATGTGGGTTCTGAGCAAATGGATCACAAACACATCAGAAAAATGGTGGGAGGCACAGGACAGGGCAGTAGCAAGATCAAACATGCGCCACCTATTATGGAGCAGGCCCGAGCACAGACATCAAAATGTCCGAATAAGTGAGATCATGAGCACAATCTTGGAAATATGGGACAGAGCAACCAAGAAAGAAATATTAACAATAGACCCTGCCCCCTTCATACCAATTCTCGACAACCCGGAATTCCCTAAGGGCATGGAAAAAGGAGCATTTCAGAAATGGCGGGAAGCAGATTGCATGAAAGCGGGAGACCTGTATGATGGCATTCAGATCAGAACATACACCGAATGCCAGGATCTGCTTGGCCTCACGGAAAAGGATAGATATCAATATGAACAACTACACCACTGGCTCACTACGCCAAGAATAACACAAGCAATAACAAGGACCCTGACCCCATTCGAAACATATATGATGACCCAGACGGGAGAAAAGAAATTTGTCTCCACCCTTTATAAATTTATAAACGCCCAGGCAGAGGAAATAAAATGGCAGTATATGAAGAAATGGGAAACTACGTTAAGGAAACAAATCACGAGGGAACAATGGACGTAGATCTGGCAAATAATCCCCAAATGGACACAGGAAATCCAAAGAAGAGAAGAGTGGACAAAAATGATGATTCAATGGCATTACACCCCGGAAAGACTCCACAAAATGTTCACCACATCGCAAGAAAAATGTTGGAGGGCATGTGATACAGTAGGAAACTGGAGACACATCTGGTGGGACTGCATGGTTCTACAACCATTTTGGACAGAGGTGAAAGCCCAAATGCAAAATATCTTCAAGGGAGCAGAGAATATAGGAGAGGAGGTATGGATGTGTGGCATGTGGAATCCTCAAGATCACTGTCAAAGACACAAAAGAGAAATTTCATGGGTTCCTCATAGCAGCATGGCTAGCAATAGCACAAAAATGGAAACAGAAGATACCCCCTTCCAACCAAGAATGGCTACAGAGGATATGGACATACGTTGCGATGGAAAGAATCACATACAACATACAAGGGGCCCGGCAGAGATTTGCAACCGATTGGGGAGAAGCGATAGACTACCTACAAAGTGACTATATGATGCAGTGGTGCCCACACAAAATCCGCATTCTGTGCATGTTTACAGGATAAGACTGTCATGGGTTTTGACCCATGTTTAATCAATAGTCTGGGTAGATGTGGGGATGAGCTGTCGCCGCCCATTATTCTATCCCAGAACAAACTAAATCAATAGACTGGGTGGATGTGGGGATGAGCTATCACCGCCCACATTCACGCCAGAATAGGAGAACTGCACAGTTGGCATGAGACCACTCCAAAGATACAATCTTCTTGTGGGGAATTCATTTTTTTAATCCCAAAAATGGTTGCATTACCAGTACTCACCACTATCAGAAAGCCGGCGTTTTAAAACCACCAGACTTTTGTGTAAAACTGAACAAATGAAACAAAACCAGACCAAGGAAAGACTTGCTAAGAGGTGGATACAATGTAAAACTATATTCTGAAATGACGTGAAGGAAGTAATTATTTAATGTATATGTAAAAATTGTCAGTTTGATTAGAATGTAGAAAACTGGGAACAAAAAGTGACATTTAGCTGAAACCTGGCTTAATTATACTGAATTCTGCCTGACAACTACCCCCGACAGGAGTTGATACTGGATCAACAGCTGTGTTCCCAGGCCTGGCTGCCAGGCCTGGCTGCATCCTGAGGTCACATGGCCCTGTTGATTAGATTAGGGGTGGAGCATCTGCGGACTACAGGGAGTTGAACAAAGGCCTGTCCTGGACTCAGGCAAATGTTATATTGGGGGGCCGTAAAGTGGCTTCCTCTTAGGGGAAACTGGGAGGGACAGTGCCTCTGCTAGCAGCTGAGCTTGGGGGAAGTGGATAAACCAGTTATTTCACCCTGTGATGTGGGAAGCCACACCCCTTTTTGACCAGGGCATAATTTTAAAAAGATAGATAACTCAAAGTGCGGACTTGTCAGAATTATATAAGTAATATCATTATTTTTGTGATTTTTCTGTGAACATTTTGAGATGCGTTAGGACCCTGTGGTGTATTCTGGGGGGTTGCTAGCGGAAAATAGGGGCTCACTCCAAATGTCTGCATGTTAAAAATCTGCACTTCATCAATTAAAGTCCATACTCCTTGCGCACATGTGTGTAAATTTGGGTAAATGTCCGATATTGCAAAACCAGTTAAAAAGCGCAAAATGTTGTCATTTTTGAATGCAAGCCCCCAGGAAGATCAGAGGCGGACAAGCATGGGCCATAAGGAATATATAATGTGCACATGTAATTTCAACAAATTGTATATCTGGGAAGGATGTATTTGAATCAAATATAGATTTGTGGGCAAACTGACCAGGGGAGGATCCTCTGACCCATAAAACCTACAGCATCACTCTGACTCACATTTCCTTCCCCCAACCATGGGAGAGGGGAGAATTGGGCCAATGACAAGTAGAGAGGGGCAGGCTTAGCTAGGCCCAGGCACACACCCATTTTCAAAACACATAAAATGAGACTGCTAGGACAGGTAGAGACATTCAAATCCAGTTGCTGTGGAGCGTTTTGCCGGACCACACAACATCCAGAAGATACCAGTTCCAGACTGACTCCAGCTACGTACTCCAGAACCTAGAACTTATACTTTAGAACCTAAATCAGAGGCCTAAAACCACAAGCTGAGTTCTCTGCAGCAGGCCTTAAATCATTGCAAGCTACTCACAGCCGGGGCGAGCTGCTTGAATCCCTTGCCAAGAACTTTTGCCAGGACCAGTACAGAGATCCAGGAGCCGTGCAGAGACCGCTGTATCCGGACAGACCAGACCAAAGATCCAGAGTGACCCAGACCGCTGTGAGCAGAACCAGAGAGCTGACCCAGATCACTGTGAAGTGCCGAGACCAGAACCGGAGTCCAGTCCAAAACCTGACCAGATCCGTGGCGAGGCCTATTTCAAATTTATATTGTGAGTACCTAGCAGAACTGTGCAGAACCAATCTCTTAGTTAAAATAATCTAATCCAAACTATTTTAACCTAAGTAGAACAGCTTCCTAGAAATCGTGTCATCTGTCATTTGTAAAGCTGCACAACTGTCACCTGTCAATTCTGAAGCTGCAAGCTGTCACCTGTCACTTTGAGTTTACTTTAAATCCGAAAAACTACCTTTATTTAATCGTCCGTATCTCTGGTACCGTTTGGGATAGGAAATTTAACTTTCCTCTGAAAGCTTAGAATCTCAGCTTTCCAACAAACCTAGAACCGACTTGCTACTCCTTATACTTTTGCCGTAATCACGATTCATGCACTCGGGAATTTTACCGTGATTTGCGATTTGGTTAAAAATCCAGCCACGTGTAACCATCAGCAGTCATTTCTTTCCTTGCTAAAAATTCGTTTGCCTCTTAATCACCATCTCTGAATCATTGCTAAAGTGAGCCTGAACTCATCCCAAGTATCTCTCACTCACCCTGAACCTCCTAAAGGGAATAAAAAGCATTTTCAGCATATTTCTCACTTCATTGCCACCACATTCAAAGCACTTGGGCCTGTGTTTTAAAACTCATACCAGTTTTGTCTAAGCTTGCTGGGGAGGAACTGAATTTCGTATTGTATTTGATTGCATTCCTGAGAACTGTGGGCTCCTCTTTCCATCTACTTCCATGTCTTACATTGCATAGGGGAGGGGGGTGAATTGCCAGAGAAAATGTGATTATATTATCTTTTGCTAAAATCATCTCAAGTATTTCTGTACTGCATTTTATTCCTCATTGCTTTTCCCTTGAAATCATAAAAGTATTTTTGCTACTTGATCCATCCTATACTAACTCCTCATTGATTATAAAGAAGTGTGCTAGTGTCAGATTACCCATTGTTGATTAACATTATATTTATAAGGGCGATATCGATTATTAATTTATTATAAAAGCGTGGTATCTATATTTTGTCTTATTTCTCAAATAAACCTTTTAAACCTGCAAAACAGAACTACTTCTTGGCTTTGTGGGGTCAGGGGGATTCTAAGAGAGGGGTGTTATACAGGGGTAGTCATCCAGAACTCATGAACTGGACATAAAGATATATCAATAAGGGTTTCCATTCAGTATCCCAGACTAGGCATTGACTTAGCTGTAGTGTTGAATTGAATCTTCTTACAAATTGGGGGCTCGTAGCCGGGGATTCCGGATTAGATCTATCACTTGTGCAGATTAATACAGTGTGCTAACTGACAAGATACATACATCCGGTCGAATCACCACGCTGTGTTACGCTGTAAAGCACTCCTCAAAAGGACGCTCTAAGGGAAAGGTCTGTTTTGCAAACATAAAATACAAACTTCTGTAAGTCAGGAAGGAACTCAAATTCCAGAATGATGACCTTGGTAGATATGAAAATAGCCAGAGAGCACTTCTTACATAAGCTATTTGTGAGAGGTGAGTGTACTCATCAGGACCAAACGGTCTGGTTGCAGGCAATCGCGCAACAGGTCACTGAAACAGGGTCAGATATATGGGGAGATCAGGGTCCCCTACATGTGGCCCTGAGTGAACTCTATATGGCCCCTAAAGCCAAAGATGAACATAATAAGATTGCCAGCATAGCAGCATATTTGTACCTATATATGGGAGCCATGCAAGACAAATGTGCTGAAGGCCAAGATCTGGCAAGTAGGCAACAGATGGCATTAGAAAAGGCCCAATCTGACCTGGTCTCTTCTGAGCAGAGGCTGCAGAGGAGCCAGGAGTCAGAAAATGATAGTAGGCAGTATATCATTAAAATGAAAGAGGACATGGATAGACTGCAACAGGAAAAGACGGACCAGGATACCAGAATTCTGGCTTTGCAGAAGGAGCACCAAGACAGTCTGGACTCCTTACTGCAGAGCCAGACAAAGCTGGAGCAACAGATCAATTTCAACAGGGCATGCACAGAGCAGGTAGCCACCCTGCAAATCCAACTAGACAGAGAGAAAGAGGAAAGCAATAAATTGATTTTGAAAGACCTGGATACCCAGGCAGAGTTTGATGAAGAACACCAGAAAGCTGGTGCCTTCCAAAGGCAAAGGGACGACCTGGCGGCACAGATGCAGACTCTTAGTCAGGAAAGGGATATCTTAGGCCAGGAAGTCTGCCACTTAAAAAGGAAAATGGAAGAAAATCACCTGGCCCTCCAGGGACTGGGTGACCTCCAAAAAGAACACCAGAACTTGTTAGAGCACACCAGGAGGGTGGAGGATGCTCTGGCAAGAAAGGAGCAGGCCAATAGGGACACAGCTCAGGAGGTAACCCTCATGCAGCAGAGACTGGCCCAGTACACCAGGACCAATCAGGAGGCACAGAGAGAAAATGAGGCTCTCTGTCAGCACAATGATAGGCTCCAGCAACAGGTAGCGATGCAGGAGAGACTGATAGAGTCTAGTAAGGCCTTAACTGAGGAACTGAAAGCGCAGGCTCTTGCATTGCAACAGGGAGCAGGGGCAGATAGAGACCAGGTTCGCTGGGAGAGGGAGACTCCTGAGCATAACCTCAGGAGCCCTAGTACCAGAGGCCTTCATATCTCTCAGTCCCTGGACTCTGCCAACCCCATGTCCCCTGGCGCACATGAGCACCGGGCCACAGGGATGGCAGATTACTATCCAACCAGAAGTATGGGGCTCATAGGCCAGTACCTCCCAGGAATGGAGGGGCGGGCATCTGGGTATGGGCACCCAAGCACAGTGCAATTTAGTGGGGAACCCCAGCAGAGTAGGCCCATTAAGGGCACCCTGAAAACTTCTGCCCAGTTAGGTCAGTGGGGGGGGGTACCCATCAAATCCTGGCAGCAAGGAGGAATCTGAAGACTCCTCTGAACGGCGCAGGACACAGGAGACCAGCTCCCCACATTCTTCCAGCCATTCCCAGGCTCACAGAATCCGGGAAAACCTGGAAGATCAGACAGGAACCTCTGGGAGCAGTGCCTCTGAGTCAGAGGATGAATGGACCAGGGTTACCCGAACCAAAAAGGCCAATAAGGCAAAAAGGGCCTTGCTTAAGGACCCATTGAAGCAAATAAAGGCAATAAGGAGTGTTATCACGCCTTATCATAAGAACGCCAAGTATTCTGTTTGGGAGCACTTAGAGCTGTTTGAGCAAATGATGGAGACTTTTCATTTGAAGGACAGCCAAAGCTGTATTCAATATGTAAAGGCGACCTTCTCACCAGAGTACTCCAGTTTCTTTGCGGGGCTGGAGGACCAAAATTATTCAAGGTGGTCCACATACAGGGCGGCCATCTTGAAACATTTTTCTGTGCACAGAAATCCCCAAGAGGCTCGCAAGGCAGCCTACAATTTGCAATGTGGGGAGGATCAGGCCCCACAAGAGTTTGTGCAAGAATTAAAGTGTGCTTTTGCGCAGACCACCAGAAGGGTGCGCACAGACAGCAAAGAGTTTGTCAATACATTTTTCCATGCTCTCCCTAAATATATAATGACCCAGCTCGTGAGAGATTTTCATGAGAAAAGATCTTTAGACTGGGTCATTGAACAGGCTACCCGGATCTATGAGGTGCAGAAGCCTATCGAAAATAAAAATAACGCGCCGAAAAACCCCAAAACCAACAGCACCCCTGCTGCTGCCAAGGTGGCAGAGGTAAAGGTTGCCCCCGTTTTAGATTTGGAGATGGGGGGGCCTAAAAACCTGCCTGCACCAAATAATTCACAGCCCAGAAGGCCCTCGGGCCAGTCACAGACAGGGAGTCGAGGAGGTAGTCCCACAAATGGGGTCCCCCGCTCCCCTGAGTATGTAAGTCCCCGCTACAAGGGAAACCGACCAATCCTGGGTTATGTGTGGACTCCTCCAGCCCAAGGGGGGGAATCCAGCCAAGCACCTGACCCGGGGAACTTCCCTCCCAACTTCTCACAGGAGGGCAGAAATTCTCCAAATCCTGGGCAGAACTTTTTCCCCAGGTATCTGCCCAATTTCCAGCCCCAAAATCATCCATCCTTCTTTCCCCAATTCCCTGAGCCCAGACAACCTAATCCGGGAGAGAGGAGGCCAAGGGTGGAGGGGTACCAAAATCTTCCCAACCAGGGGTACTACCAGAGAAGGGATAGCTACCCTTCCCGGGATCAGCCCAGGGGAGAAAATAGAGCCCCGTATCAGCCTGAGCGGGTTTCACAACTTGAGCGCCAGGTCCAAAATATGGCACGAGATCTGGGTCACATACTGAGGGCTCAACAGAACCCTCAGATGAGCATGCCACCGCAGAATGCCCCAAACTCGGGACCTGGTGCTCCAGAACAATGACGGGGGCAGCACCCCGATAACCCACCGGTTCCCAGGGAGGAGGCACAAGGGGAAGGGGGTGTAAAGCCTTGGAGGAAGCTTCCTTCCCAAGTTGTAAACAGCCCCTGGAAAACCAGGAACCGGAAACAAAATCTCCTGCCCCTGAAAGCCTGCCTCCCAAGGAGCAGAGGGGGGTAGGAGAAACAAAGGACCCAAACAGACCCACTTTGTGGAGGAGGTACAGGTCTTCCAATTTGAGGGAGAGGGATCCTCAGAAGATCCTGGGAAAAGGATCTTCTCCTTCAGAGATGGGGGAACTCCTCCCAAAGAAAAATGGGTCCCAAAGGATGCCAATTCAGACTGGGGAGATATGGAGACTGAGCTACCGCCGCCCATCATCTCATCCCAGAACCCACAATACCGAAATCCCCTCGTTCAAACCCATCCTGATGACTGCCTCCAAAAAGGGCGGGGCGGCCCAGAACCGGAACCAGGGGAACCCACAATGGCTCTGATCTCCAGTTGCCAACTTTTTCTTTCAGATTCCCAAGGCTCTCCACATAATTCTGCCCAAATCTCTTCGCTAGCAATGTCCAAAACCAGAAAGTTAGCCCACCAGTTGTCCAAAAATGTGCATTATCTGTGCCCCCTTGAGGAGAAGGAGGGAAGATACTATGCCCCGGTACAAGTACAGGGGCAGGGTACAATTTTGGCACTGGTGGACACTGGATCACAAGCTACCCTTCTGTCCAAAAGGGCCTTTGAGGAACTAAATGCAGGAAGGGGGGAGAATTACCGAATTCCTCTCACCTCTCTTCCTGGACAACTGCAGAACTTTGACAGGAAGGAAATTCCCATTGAGGGGACTGCAGACTTGGACATTAAAATTGGGCGCCACAAGGTGAAACACATGGTCATAGTAGTGACTCCAGAGGGCACCCCATGTTTACTAGGGAATGACCTCCTGAGAAGGTTGTCACCCCTAATAGATTGCGTAAACAAGGTCCTCTGGACCCAGACTAGCCGACCAATAAAATTAAAACAGAGTGTCAACCATGTTAGTTTAAACGCCACCTGCCACATGGTTGAACAAAAATCTGACCAAGTAGAATTTCACTTCCAGAACAACCAAACTCCAGACGTGACAGTAATAGCAGTCGGACAACAGACTGGTGATGGGGGGTCCTCTCTATTTCTGAAAATCAGCCTTCCTTCCAGTTTAAGGTGGTATTCCACACTGGAAGGAAACACCCTGAAATTCTTTACTAATCCAGAATCAGACACTCCCACTCCTATAGTCCAGAAAGATGTGAAATCAGCTCAGAGCCTGGCTGATATTCAGCAAATTGGAGAGCAGTTGTTCATCCCTGTTTAGTTAAATGATGGGAAGGACTCTGTTCTCGCTCGAGTGTGTGTGAACAACGGTAAGAGCTTCATCAGCGAAGCCATGTTCTGCCAACTCCCAAAAGATCCAGCCATTCCCACATTCAAACTGATAGACAAATGGGAAATGGACCTGGAAGCACCTAATTCCAAACATCTCCTGCCAAGCAGGTGTATGCTCAAAATCTCCATTGGCAACAAGAGCATAGTCCATAATTGTTGGGACGTGCGAGACGTCACTGCCGCCTTTTACTTAGGCAGTGACATTCTCAATCGCTTTGCCATTAGTTTGGACCTAATAAACTTCAAAGCTTGGTCCCGATTAGCAGATAATCCCATGGGCTTTGATGATCCAGAAAAAGCATTTAGGTCAGCTCAATTGCTACCTTATGCAGTTGAAATTCAGATTAAAGAGGAAGTCACCATCCCAGAAAGGATCCGACAATTCTCCCTGGAAGTGAAAGTTAAAAGAGGACAACATTTGAAAAACCCTGATGCTTACATACATCTAAACACTTCTCTCCAACAGCAAGGGTTGGGGGTAAACCCAACTCCATTAGTCAACATAGAACATGACACCATTCTAATAGAGGTGGATAACAGCGACTTACAGAGTATTACTCTAGCCGCAGGCACCATTATTGGAATGGCGGTTGATGACCGACATTTTTCCATCGATTTAGGAAATGAACTGTTAGGACCAATCCCCAAAGACTGTTTTGACAGTGACAGTGATGACAATACAACACCAGACAGGATTTTTACCCGGCATGGGGGAACTTCCTGGTGTACACTTCCTTCCCCTATGGTAAGGAAGATGTGACTTGTGACTTCAGGAGGGATGAGGTGATTTTCCAGGTCCATGAGGGTTGCCTTTCCCACCTGAGGCCTCCAGTCCAAATCAGCACTCTGACCAGGGACTTCTCCACCCAGCTGGAGGAGGCCGCTGAGATAGCCAAACCAGAAGTCTTTCCAGGCTTCAGGCAGATGGTGGAAGAGAGAGTCAACCTAGCTGATGCCTGTGTGACTCTGGAACAAAAGCAAAAGTTGAAACAAATTTTCTTGGATTTCCAAGATCTCTTTGCGGTAGACTCATATGACTGTGGCCGCACTGACATCCACACAACAACAATTCCCACAGACCCTGGAATGACTCCAGTGTTTGTGAAGCAATATCGTTTGCCTCTCGCCTCCATGGAGTCCCTTACTGAAATAATTAAGAACCTTGAGTCCCGGGGAATAATACGTCCAGTACACAGCACCTTCAATAATCCGGTGCTGGGAATATTGAAGCCAAACGGCCAGTGGAGACTCTGCGCCGACCTTAGGGAGCTCAACAAATGGGTCCATACTTCCCGATGGCCTCTGCCCTACATTGACCAAGGGCTGGCCCAGATTCAAGGGTCACAAGTATTCACTGCAATAGACCTGACCAATGGATACTGGACTGTGCCTGTCAGTAGGGAGGACCAATACAAACTGGCTTTTTCCTTTGGGGGCCAGCAGTACACCTGGACCCGGACTCCCTTCGGATACCTCAACTCCGGCAATGAATTCAACATTTTCCTACATAAGGCCATGCCCGACCTGAGTGCAAGGGGTAATCTGGCTTATGTAGATGATGTCCTCATCAAAAGTTCATCTGTGGAGGAACACATAGCGGAGATCCATTATGTTCTGACACAGTTGAGGGCCGCCGGAGCAAAACTTTCCTTTCAGAAAGCACAGTGGTGTAGAACCCGTGTTAATTTCTTGGGGCATGAGATTACTCCTCAGGGTCTCTGTTCCCAAGAAAAGAAAGTGGAAGCACTCCAGAAACTGAAAGACCCCACCACTCTGCGGAAACTAAGGAGCCTCCTTGGACTGATTAATTACAGCAGAAAGTTCATTGAAGGCTACGCAGAGATCACTAGACACCTGATTCATCTCTTGAAGGGGCGGTCAAGTGGGAATGGGGTCCAGAACAATCCGAGGCGGTAAGACAACTCAAAAGAAGCCTCTCACAAGTGCCTTGCCTAGCTTACCCTGTCAGAAACAAGGAGTTCTTCCTGGAGACGGGGTTCTCTAATACGTGCCTGACGGCAGTATTATACCAAAAGCATGACAAGGTTAATAAAGTAATCTCCTAAGCGAGCAAAACTTTATCCTCTGTGGAGGAAAAATTCAACGATTGTGAGCAGGCACTCCTGGCAACGGTGTGGGCATTGAAGAATTACCATCCGTTTATCCAGGGGGAACACATCATAGTGGAGACTCCACACCAGCCTCTGCAATATCTCCAAAGTGACAGAATCCGGGCCGGAAATGTGAGTAATTCCCGAATTACTTCCTGGATTCTGTCAATGCAAGGCTTTCCTGTGGAGGTCAGATATGGCCAAAACAAGAAGAGTCCCCTCGCGCAAGGTCTGGCTGACTTGCATGATTGTGCCGGAGAAAGCTGTCTCGAGGACGAAAGTCTAAAAATCAAGGACAACATGGAGGCATACCTTAATTCCCCACACAAAGTCTTTGAAGAAGACAAGTGTGAGGGAATGCCCACTGTCTATGTGGATGGATGCTCTTATCATGTTGACAACGACGGGGAGAAAGAACTGGTGGCTAACGTAGGGAATGCATGGGTGAAGGAGTTCCCAGAACCCTCCGCTGGATACAAAATTGGTCCCCGAAGTAGTCAGGTGGCAGAATTGATGGCTGTGCATCAGGCCATCCTCACTGCTGTCCAGCATCAACTCCACGAACTGGTCATAATCACAGATTCGGATTATGTACGGAACGGGTTCGTGGAGCACCTGGTCAACTGGAAAACCAGAGGCATGTAATGCGCTAATAACAAACCCCTGAAACATGGGAAGTTAATCCAAAACATTGATGATCTGATCACCTTGAATGGGATGACCATCTACTGGAAGAAGATCAAGGGTCATTCCAAAGTAGAGGGACCAGACAAAACTGGAAATGACTTAGCTGATCAGCTGACCAAAACCGGGGCCATCCAAGGGGATCTAATCGAAATAGAGTCCCTGTTGGGGGAAATCCAGGTCACTGCTATCACTAGGTCCCAGACAAGTGCTCACAATGATCTTTCAACTGCACAATGGAGTAAGGAGATCCCTGATGCTGATTTAATTACAGCTCAGAAGGGGGATCCAATTATTGGTAAGTTTTACCAACACCTTGAGGACCCTGAGAACTTTCCACTGACGGATACCAATTACATTGGGAAAGAGGACCTAAGAGTGTTGATGAAATGTCCAAAAATGTTCCGAATCCAAGACGGTTTGTTGGTAAGGAAATCCCAAGCTGGCCATGATCAGTGGGTGGTTCCTACCTCATTCCGAAGCCTGATGTTAAGTCACGCCCATGATGCGGCCACGGCCGGTCATAGGGGGTTTCACACAACACTGGAAATCTTAAGAGAGGTTGCATACTGGCCACACATGGGGCAGGACCTCGACCAATACTTGAAGGGGTGTCTTGTGTATGCACAATTTCAGCCATCATCCCTCACACACCGTGCGCCTCTCCAAAAGAGGGGGATGACACTGCCATGGTCAGATTTGCAAATCGACTTTGTAGGCCTTGTGATTCGCTCGTCTAGAGGAAACAAGTACATGTTAACCGTTACATGCTTGTTTACCAAGTGGGTGGAATATCTCCCAGCCCCAAACTGCAAGGCAGAAACAGCAGCTGCCCTGATGATTAACCACATCTTTTCCCGTTTTGGTCTACCTCAAAGGATTGAGTCAGACAGGGGTAGCCACTTCACCAGTGAAGTAATGACAAAGATGGGAGATACTGGGGGTCAAAAGAAAGCTACATATTGCTTACCGGCCAGCTTCTTCTGGAGCAGTAGAGAGATATAACCGAACCATTGTGAGCATCTTAAAAAAGTTTGTGGCAGATTCTGGGCCAAGTTGTGATATCCGATTACCTCTGGTCGTAATGGCCATCAGATCTACCCCTTCATCTGCAACCAAAATGTCGCCATTTGAGTTGATGACTGGACGCAAGATGGTGCTTCCCCAGCATTTACTCTACAGAACCCAAGAGCAAACGTTGATAAATGCCTCCACAACTCATGAGTATGTGGAGAATTTAAGGAAACACGTTCAGCATGCTTTTGCCTATGCTCAGCGGAATCTAGAAAGATCAGCCGAGAGCATGAAGACCCACTATGATTTAAAAACTACCCAAAAGGAATATAAGGTGGGTGATCGGGTCTATCTATACAATTTCCAAAGAAACCAGGCCAAACAGAGAAAATGTTTGCCTACATGGAAGGGACCGTTTGAAATTATAGACAAGGGGCCTCATTACGACCCAGGCGGTAAGTTACCGCCTGGGTCGTACCTTTACCACCATGGCGTAAACTATGTTTACGCCATGGTGGTTGGCGGACTTACCGCCCCATTCCGAGGTTGGCGGGGCGGTAAGTCCCCAATCCCCATTTACCCTTCCCCATTCCCATTTTTGCCCCACAGGGCATAATGGGAGTGGGGAAGGCGTTAATTACGCCACCGTAAATTACGGTGGCGTAATTAACAACATGGTCCCTTAGCGCCATGGATTTTAACACCTGCTAAAAGCAGGTGTTAAATCCGCCATGGCGCTAAGGGACCTCGGAATCAGGCGGTAAGGGTCGGCGCTGTTTACGCCGCCGTAAACCCCTTACCGCCTGGGTCCTAATGAGGCCCAAGATCTCCCCTGTGGTCTACAAGATCCGCATCCCCAAAGGCGGTTTGGCAGAGGGGGAAGACAAGTGGGTACATATAAATCAGCTAAAGTGTTGCCATCCCAGGCACACTCTGCAGCAACTGGAGGAGTCCTCTGCAATACCAGAGGGGACCGCTCCAGATTAATTCAGTTCCAACCCTAAAATATCCCACATATAGTCTCTAAAATATTGTACTCTTGTAAGCCACTGTCTTTGAATGATAACTTGTATCTCAAAAGTAAAATGTTAGGTATGTTAAAGTATAAAATGTATATTTCTGCCACACCATTAATAGTGGTGGAAAAATGTCTACGAATAGGTATTGCCGCTTTTCCTTTGTCGTCCTAGGAGAAAGAAAACCTGGAAACTGACCAAGGAGGACGACCGGGGACCGGGAGTCGAGACCCGAGGGGCCCAGGGTACCGCCCAATCCTCCCATCAGGACCAGCAAGGAGAACTGATTGATCGACTGGAGGGAGGAAAAGATGCTGAACTGTGCCACCTACAGGATTGGACGAAGATAATGGGGACATACCAGCGCAAGGGCTCAAAACCTCCTTTGCACCCGACTTCCCCTCGACTTGAATCAAAGCGCAGTCGCGCGGGGGGATTTGTCATGGGTTTTGACCCATGTTGAATCAATAGACTGGGTAGATGTGGGGATGAGCTGTCGCCGCCCATTATTCTATCCCAGAACAAACTAAATCAATAGACTGGGTGGATGTGGGGATGAGCTATCGCCGCCCACATTCACGCCAGAATAGGAGAACTGCACAGTTGGCACAAGACCACTCCAAAGATACAACCTTCTTGTGGGGAATTCATTTTCTTAATCCCAAAAATGGTTGCATTACCAGTACTCACCACTATCAGAAAGCCGGCGTATTAAAACCACCAGACTTTTGTGTAAAACTGAACAAATGAAACAAAACCAGACCAAGGAAAGACTTGCTAAGAGGTGAATACAATGTAAAACTATATTCTGAAATGACTTGAAGGAAGTAATTATTTAATGTATATGTAAAAATTGTCAGTTTGATTTGAATGTAGAAAACTGGGAACAAAAAGTGACATTTAGCTGAAACCTGGCTTAATGAAACTGAATTCTGCCTGACAACTACCCCCGACAGGAGTTGATACTGGATCAACAGCTGTGTTCCCAGGCCTGGCTGCCAGGCCTGGCTGCATCCTGAGGTCACATGGCCCTGTTGATTAGATTAGGGGTGGAGCATCTGGGGACTACAGGGAGTTGAACAAAGGCCTGCCCTGGACTCAGGCAAATGTTATATCGGGGGGCCGTAAAGTGGCTTCCTCTTAGGGGAAACTGGGAGGGGCAGTGCCTCTGCTAGCAGCTGAGTTTGGGGGAAGTGGATAAACCAGTTATTTCACCCTGTGATGTGGGAAGCCACACCCCTTTTTGACCAGGGCATAATTTTAAAAAGAGAGATAACTCAAAGGGCGGACTTGTCAGAATTATATAAGTAATATCATTATTTTTGTGATTTTTCTATGAACATTTTGAGATGTGTTAGGACCCTGTGGTGTATTCTGGGGGGTTGCTAGCGGAAAATAGGGTCTCACTCCAAATGGCTGCATGTTAAAAATCTGACACTTCATCAATTAATGTCCATACTCCTTGCGCACATGTGTGTAAATTTGGGTAAATGTCCGATATTGCAAAACCAGTTAAAAAGCCCAAAATGTTGTCATTTTTGAATGCAAGCCCCCAGGAAGATCAGAGGCGGACAAGCATGGACCATAAGGAATATATAATGTGCACATGTAATTTCAACAAATTGTATATCTGGGAAGGATGTATTTGAATCAAATATAGATTTGTGGGCAAACTGACCAGGGGAGGATCCTCTGACCCATAAAACCTACAGCATCACTCTGACTCACATTTCCTTCCCCCAATCATGGGAGAGGGGAGAATTGGGCCAATGACAAGTAGAGAGGGGCAGGCTTAGCTAGGCCCAGGCACACACCCATTTTCAAAACACATAAAAAGAGACTGCTGAGACAGGTAGAGACATTCAAATCCAGTTGCTGCGGAGCGTTTTGCCGGACCACACAACATCCAGAAGATACCAGTTCCAGACTGACTCCAGCTACATACTCCAGAACCTAGAACTTATACTTTAGAACCTAAATCAGAGGCCTAAAACCACAAGCTGAGTTCTCTGCAGCAGGCTTCAAATCATTGCAAGCTACTCACAGCCGGGCGAGCTGCTTGAATCCCTTGCCAAGAACTTTTGCCAGGACCAGTGCAGAGATCCAGGAGCCGTGCAGAGACCGCTGTATCCTGACAGACCAGACCAGAGATCCAGAGTGACCCAGACCGCTGTGAGCAGAACCAGAGAGCTGACCCAGATCACTGTGAAGTGCCGAGACCAGAACCGGAGTCCAGTCCAAAACCTGACCAGATCCGTGGCGAGGCCTATTTCAAATTTATATTGTGAGTACCTAGCAGAACTGTGCAGAACCAATCTCTTAGTTAAAATAATCTAATCCAAACTATTTTAACCTAAGTAGAACAGCCTCCTAGAAATCGTGTCATCTGTCATTTGTAAAGCTGCACAACTGTCACCTGTCAATTCTGAAGCTGCAAGCTGTCACCTGTCATTTTGAGTTTACTTTAAATCCGAAAAACTACCTTTATTTAATCGTCCGTATCTCTGGGACCGTTTGGGATAGGAAATTTAACTTTCCTCTGAAAGCTTAGAATCTCAGCTTTCCAACGAACCTAGAACCGACTTGCTACTCCTTATAACTTTGCCGTAATCACGATTCACGCACTCGTGAATTTTACAGCGATTTGCGATTTGGTTAAAAATCCAGCCACGTGTAACCATCAGCAGTCATTTCTTTCCTTGCTAAAAATTTGTTTGCCTCTTAATCACCATCTCTGAATCATTGCTAAAGTGAGCCTGAACTCATCCCAAGTATCTCTCACTCACCCTGAACCTCCTAAAGGGAATTAAAAGCATTTTCAGCATATTTTTCACTTCATTGCCACCACATTCAAAGCACTTGGGCCTGTGTTTTAAAACTCATACCGGTTTTCTCTAAGCTTTCTGGGGGGGAACTGAATTTCGTATTGTATTTGATTGCATTCCTGAGAACTGTGGGCTCCTCTTTCCATCTACTTCCATGTCTTACATTGCATAGGGGAGGGGGGTGGATTGCCAGAGAAAAAGTGATTATATTATCTTTTGCTAAAATAATCTCAAGTATTTCTGTACTGCATTTTATTACTCATTGCTTTTCCCTTGAAATCATAAAAGTATTTTTGCTACTTGATCCATCCTATACTAACTCCTCATTGATTATAAAGAAGTGTACTAGTGTCTGATTACCCATTGTTGATTAACATTATATTTATACGGGCAATATCGATTATTAAGCAGAACAATGGGAAGCAGTGGGAAAGGTAAGAACAATATAACCGGTGAAGGGGGAGGGGGGAAGGAAGGGTGGAGGGAAAGGAACAAGGTTGAAGTCCTGAAGTTTATGTTTAAAGAAATGCCAATAAAAATTATTTTTTAAAAATAAGTACTGGCTACAAGCATGCTCCTTGTGGAACACTGCAAGGGATCAGTTCTGATTCAAAATATGTATTTTGCCAAATAATCATTGATTTCCTATTGCTTAGGAACAATCTAAACAACTTGGCAGAGTTAGAGGAGCAATTGCCACTTTCTTGGATGCATTTTAACAGTTTAGAGTTTTAAATAGGTCTCTACTACATCTAGCTGAATATTTGAGTGTAGCCCTGTATTGCATCTAGCTACACATGTTGTGGATGCCTCTGTATTGCATCTGACTGAATACTTGTGAGTATCTCTTTATTGAACCTAACTGAGAGTGTAGCCCGGTATTGCATCTAGCTGAACATTTAAGGGTAGCCTGGTATTGCAACTAGCTGAATATTTCAGGGTAGCCCTGCATTGCTCCTAGCTGAACATTTGTGTGTAGCTCTGTATTGGATCCATATGAGTATTTGTGAGTACCCCTCTATTGCATATAGCTGAATATTTCATTATACCCCTGCATTGCTGCTAGCTGTAACATCAAGTCTGGTTCACTATCCTGTCAGACTTGACTTTAGATCTTATTGCACAAAATTCTTATTTCACAAAAACACAATTCCGAGAATGGGGGTGTGATAGGGGGGGTCTCTTACCATGTTTTTTCTCTGGTTCACAAATGTAACATCAAGCCTAGTTTACTATCCAGCCAAAATTGCCTGTAGATGTTAGTGTTCCAGAAAATGTCCCTTCTTTTGGCAATGGGTCCTCAACCCCTCATCTTCAATTGTCGCACCTCTCCCTCTCTTGTGTGTGTACCAGACCCCTCTGGGTTGTCTTGTGATCTCCCCAACTTGTTTTGTAGCTTCTCTCTTTTGTGTGGGTCGCATACCCCTCTATTGTAGTCTCTGGGTCTCCCTGACTTTCTGTTTCCCCAGACCCTTCTGTGCGTGCTTCTTCAAACTGATATGGGTCCTGGCCCCTGTGTGCTGTTCTTGCATGGCTTGCACAACTCCATGTGGGTCCCAGACCCTGCTGTGCTGGTCTTGCAGGGCTTCCCCAACTACATATGGGTTCCAGACCCTCTTTTAGGATTATTATATGTCGTACCCAGGCTGGGTTCACTAATCTGCCAGGCACTGTTTCTCATATGTCGCTTTCTTAGTTTTTCCCAAGTACTGGTATGAGGGAAATAGGGTTCTTCAGCCTTCCCAACTGCCTCCTTTGTTATCTCTACCACCTGCTACGGTAACCCAGGTACCTTTTGTGGTGTTACCGGCTTACTCCAGCAGCTTTGCAGAACTGCTTCTTCCTGCTGCAGGCTTCTGCATGCCTTCCAGCGGTCTCTGTGTGTCCTTGCAGTGTTCGCAGGTCTGGTCCCTTTCAGCATGTGCTTCTCGGTATGACTGTGTGGTCCTACTGCCGGTTTCTTCCGGACCTCCAATTCTACAACTTGAACAACGGGGAATACAGCATGTGTGCAGCGAGGCTCTGCCATCCTTTCCTGTTTTCTTCGTCGAGCCTCCAGTTGGCTCTTGGTTCATCCAGGGAGGATATGACCAAGTACACAGTCTTTCTCCATTTGTATGTTTGTTTCTGACTCTAGTTCACTGTGCCGTTTATTTTGGTTTCGCGGTGGGCTTTCGCCTCCTTGTCTGTTCTTCTTCGTGTCAGTTGTTGTATGTTCTCTATCTGGGCAGCCCTCACTCTTCCTCATCCCATTATGGTCTGTATGGATGGGGTCTTTTACCCTAAGAGATAAATACATGTGTGGGGGACTGTAGAAGACTGTCTGAGGTGAGAGGAGAGAGGGGACAGAGATGGAGGCGATGCATACCACGTTCTCCCAAGAGTCGTCACTCACTGATCCTAGTCCCCATGAGATCCACCCGCTGAGTACCACCCCCAGGGGAACTATCGGGTAGCAGCTTCAACTCCCTGGCCTCATGGGAAGGGGTTCGTCCCATGGGAGCAGTGACAATACCCTGGGATTCATCTCCAAAGAGACTGGCAAACCTAAAAACCTAGAAAGAGAAAGTGACAAGGCCACAGGGTTCAGCCGGCACCTGAAAGATAATCTAACCAATAGGCAGCATGTACACCATCATGTGAATTGTGATAAACTCTGGCTCTGTCGAGGCGCAATCCACCAGGACACTTGCTGTCCTAAGAAACTGCAGATCCTCCTTACTGGTAGTCCAACCTTGAAACAGAACACTCATTGGTATAGATCTTCTTCGTCCCAGTCATGGACCAACAAACGTATCGGTCAAATAATCCTTCAAACTTTAATTTTGTTTTTTCTTTCATCCCTAAGGAATACCGACCCAATCAGGGACCAACAAACATTTCAGTTATTTCATCCTTAGATCTTTAAAGTGGCTTTACATCTGTGCACAAGGTGGCTTTAGTGTAAGCTGCTCTGGAGGTCGACACCTTCCAATCCCTTGGATTTATGTTGAATTTAGTTGAAAGTATAGTGCAGTATCTTTGGAGTTATAAGATACGTTCAGGGATGTCACGGGTCACTGTATCCACACGGTAAAAAAGCCTAACCGTCACCATAAACAGTGTGAAAAAGAAGAGAATGCAGGACTCAGCGCCATCAAGATGTGTGTATATTTATTGGTATTGCATATTCACACATTGAATGCGAAGTCCATGTACGATAACATGTTTTGGCTTTGCTGAGCCTTTTTAAAATCTGGGCTACACAATATTCAAAACAAATCACCATCAGGGTGTTGCAAAATAAAATCAAAGTTACGTATGCATCAAATGAAAAATGAAACATCAGTATATAAATTGTTTTTTGCAAAACATATTGCACAGGCATTATTCCATCATGCCGCAATACGTGAGTATAACCATGGTAATAAAAAACTTGACAAGTAAACAGAAAAACAGGGATGGGTGAAAAGGAGGATTCAAGGGTGTAGAGAAAAGCAACACATCATACATTTGTATTATTCCAAAAGATCAAAACATAAGGAGACAAAAACAAAAGAAAATGAATCAAAAAATTAGTCAATGTTGAATGGTTGATGATAAATTAGTCCATACTGGTCCACTGACCCATATGGTAAATCAATACACAATCAGTCAGGTATCCTTACCCGTAGTTGTATGTAATAAATCCATACGACTAATGTCCCTGTAATAGTAACGGGGTAAGATCCCCAAAATCAAATCTGAAATCAAGTAAGAGTAAAAACGAATTGTATTGGTTGGAATATCAACTCTAGGAGCTGAGAGATAAAGCACAAGGAAGTCATCTTCCTGTCCAACGTGCGTTTCAAGTTTTGTGATGTCTCTTGGAGCTGTAAATTGCAATTCCTGTGACAATATTCGTGAACTGAAATGTGCAGAACTTTTATTTTGGCCATAGTCTCATATACCATCAATCCAAAATCTGGATCACCATATTAAAAGTTAACTGGCCCAATTCCAATTGTGTCTATGCAATATGACATACATCATTCTATAGGCTGACTAGGTTTCTTTATACTAAACAGAGTCTGTGCCCATGTGACCTTAATTCTTGCTGCGCGAAAGACAAAGTTTAAGTGATGAGCAATATAATCGCCAGAAAAAGCGCAGATGTGAAACAACGGGTGGAGTCTTCTGCGCTTACCTGTGTTCCCACAAGCAGAAAATCACACGCGTTGGCAAAGAGTAGAATGCCGGCTTCGTGCGCCATCTTAAAGAACCGTGTGGTGCACGGTGACCATGGCAACGTGAGTCAGGTCGCCATGGCAATCCGCATTACGCGGCACGTTATAATAACGTCCGCTGCGTTTCGAACGCCTTTAGCTGGCGTCCATCTTGCGAGTGCCGGCTGCCACTAGTAAATGGTTTTTGAAGCCGAAAAGAAAGCCTTAGATACTGATAGACTGAGATAACAAATCTGAATTTAAATATTTCAAGTGCTGTTATTCAAACCAACCAATTGGTATTTGTAAATTCAAGACCAGAAATGTTAAATAAACTTTGAATACATAATTCAAAAGCTGTGTTTTAACCAAACAATTGGTGCAAGTTCAAGACAAAACAGGTTAGATAATATTTAAATACATTGTAATCCAAATTAAATTGACGTTCTGACACAGGCTCATGCTTAATCACGACCTGAATTATTTAAAGGAGGGTCTCACTAGGATCCAATAGTCCATGTGGGAATAACCTTGTGTTGAAACTTTTCAATAAGAGTACTGACAGTGCACCTATTATGTGATACCTCAGGCAAGGTGATGAGACCTATTAACTGGTTGTGTACTGAAGATATTCAGAAATTGAGTCACTATGTTGCAATGGGCTAACATCACAGGAATGACTCCATCTCACTGTCACTGTTAAGACCTGTGATTGTCGAATTGAAGTAACAAATTGCTCTTGCTTCTGCTTGTCTCAGTGCTTTTAACCTATCCCCACCTGTTTTGTTCAAACTGACTTGTTGTGAACCAATGAATCTAATCTCTGATTTATTATGCAACTGGTGCTCCTTCTGCCAATGTTCGGCTAGTGGGATCGATGGGTCCTGGCTGCCAATTTTGGCCAGGTGCTCTCTTATTCTGACTCGCAAATGTCTCTTAGTGCTGCCGATATACATTCTTTTACAAACACAAATAATACCATACACAACAAATTTGTTCTTGCAATTAATCCCCTGTTTAATGGTCCAATGTTTGCCATTGATGTCTTCAAAATCCGTCGCTTGATTATATGCATATTTACATTGCGGGCATGTGCCACACTTCCTGAAGCCCAGGTCTTTCTTGTGGAACCATGTTCCTGGATCATCCTTTGCAATATCTGGCAGAAGCGATGGGCTCAGAATGGATTTAAGAGTACTTGCTCCTTTGTACGTCATACGTGGGTGGTCACCCACAAACTTGCAAATGTGGTCATCCAATTTCAATAGGTACCAATGTTTGTTCAATATTTAACAGATCTTCTGATGGTCAGAGCAATATTGAGTAATGGAACTTATCGCCATGTTTGACTCTGGATTTACTCGGTGCCCCAAAGTGTCTTGTTGCTTCATACGTTTTGTTTTCTTATATGCAGTTCTAATGGATTTTACCGAGTAACCTCTTTTTCTGAAGCGTTGTTGTAATAGGGTACATTCTTCTTAAAATTTTGTTTCATGTTGACAATTGCGTCTCGCTCTGATGTATTCACTGAATGGTATATTGTGTATCGTAGGATAGAAATGGCAGCTGTTAGCATGCAGCGTCGAATTCACTTCAGTTGGTTTCCTAAATGTCCATGTCTGTAATTGATGGCTGTCAGAGTGTATTGTCAAATCAAGAAAGTTAATTACATGTTGATTGCACTCCCCTGTGAATTGTATGTCGAAGCAGTTGAAATTTAACAATGTCACAAAATCCTGAAAATCATCAATGTTTCCGTCAATGATGCAAAAAACATTGTCAATGTAACGTGTCCACAACTTGATTTTATCTCTAAAGAATGATTCCGGATAAAGTGCTTTGTCTTCTAGCATGCCCAGAAATATATTGGCTAGGGCTGGGGCATATTTGGTGCCCATGGCCACTCCCTTGGTGTGTTGATATATCTTGTTGTCAAAAGTAAACACATTAAGATCAAATGTGAGTTGCAACATTTCCTTGATCATCTGAATATGATTGTAGTAAGAAGCTGATTCATTCCTGAAAGTGTAGTCAACTGCAATTGTCCGTTCTTATGACATAGCAGCCGGGGGTGGTGAGATGTTGGGATGTCATTGCTAGATAATCCTCCCTATTCATTACAACGTTGTTGCCCCCCTTATCTGCTTCTTTAATCAGTATTTGTGTGTCCGACTTGAGTGATTCAAGTGCTCTTCTTTCTTCAAATGTCAGGTTGCTCATTCTTTTCCAATTTCTGTTTTTAGCTTGATTTAAATTGTAAAGCTCTTGTGACACTGCTTTGTAAAAGGTAGCGATAACATTGTCAGGTGCCAATTGTGGCACAAATTTAGATTGTATCAGATTTGATTTTTAATTCATCCAATAGGTGGAGTATTTCATACTGGTCACCTTCTACCAGTGATCGTGCTAAATAGGTGTCCTCAATGTCTCTAATTGCCATATCACTGATCGCTATGCATTGTTCCTTGGGTTTAAAATCACCCAGAGCTTTGGTTGCAAAACATTTTTTTAATTTCAATTTTCTAATGAATTTAAACAAACCTATGTGAACATCCACTTGACTGAAGTAACATGTAGGTGCAAAAAAGAGACCCTTATTCAGAATAAATCTTTCATCTCGGGAAATATTTCTGTTGGAAAGGTTTAAAACTAAGTCATCCGTTACTTGGTGCCGCTCGTCTCCTTGGAGCTGGCCCTTGTCTGTCGCTTGTTTATCTGAGGGGGTGCTGAGTTGTCGCTGTTTTCTACCCCACCTCCTTCCCCTCCTCCTTGCACACGGGTCGGAATATTTGTGGTTGCAGGTAATTGAAAACGGACTGTTTTCTGAGAGAAGTTGCGATTACCTTTCTTGTATCGCTTTATCTGGTTCATATATCCGCCATGTTCCTGCGGCCTGGCATTCTCACTTACTTGACTATCTGGTTCAGAGTCCGCATCTGAACTAGCTGATGAAGTGTTGGGGGTTGAGTTCCTGGACGATGGTTTTAAACTTAAATCATACTTCGTCTGAAATGTGTACACTCGATCTTCCTTGTAATCACGTCATCTCTGTAACATTTTCTCAGTTTCTTCATTTTGACCTCATCGTGGTAGACTTGGAGTAGTTCATACAGCGTATCATAATTTTTGGATTTGGTATCTTCATTGGATTTCATTGCTGCAATTTCTTTTTTGATAATTTCTATACCATCTACTGCTCTTTGATGTTCTCTAGTTGCATGTTCTATCAACAAGTCCATCATTTTCATTGAGCTATTGCTTAAGTTAGCTTCCTAGCCTTCCGTTAAATCTTTATCCAACTCATTGTTGAAATTCGGAAAGATGAGGATCCTCAAACCCCTTGGAACTCTGTCATTAGCAACATAATTTTCAAGCGAGACTTTCTCCCAATACTTATCAATTTCTTTTTTGGATATTCTCTCTAATTTGATAAATTTAGAACGTAGATCTTCTCGTTTCGTGGCAAGATTCGAAAAAGCATGTGTCATGTCCCCAATATATTTATGGGCATGCCAGAAGACAAAGCAGTTTATCCGGAACCATTCTTTAGAGATAAAATCAAGTTGTGGACACGTTACATTGACGATGTTTTTTGCATCATTGACGGAAACATTGATGAATATCTGGATTTTGTGACATCGTTAAATTTGAACTGCTTCGATATACAATTCACAGGGGAGTGCAATCAACATGTAAATAACTTTCTGGATTTGACAATACACTCTGACGGCCATCAATTACAGACATGGACATTTAGGAAACCAACCGAAGTGAATTCGACGCTGCATGCTAACAGCTGCCATTTCTATCCTACGATACACAATATACCATTCGGTGAATACATCAGAGCGAGACGCAATTGTCAACATGAAACAAAATTTGAAGAAGAATGTACCCTATTACAACAACGCTTCAGAAAAAGAGGTTACTCAGTAAAATCCATTAGAACTGCTTATAAGAAATGAAACGTATGAAGCAACAAGACACTTTGGGGCACCAAGTAAATCCAGAGTCAAACATGGCGATAAGTTTCATTACTCAATATTGCTCTGACCATCAGAAGATCCGTAAAATATTGGACAAACATTGGTACCTACTGAAATTGGATGACCACATTTGCAAGTTCGTGGGTGACCACCCACGTATGACGTACAGAAGAGCAAGTACTCTTAAATCCATTCTGAGCCCATCGCTTCTGCCAGATATTGCAAAGGATGATCCAGGAACATGGTTACACATGAAAGACCTGGGCTTCAGGAAGTGTGGCACATGCCCGCAATGTAAATATGCATGTAATCAAGCGACGGATTTTGAAGACATCAATGGCAAACATTGGACCATTACACAGGGGATTAATTGCAAGACCAAATTTGTTGTGCATGGTATTATTTGTGTTTATAACAGAATGTATATAGGCAGCACTAAGAGACATTTGCGAATCAGAATAAGAGAGCACCTGGCCAAAATTGGCAGCCAGGACCCATCGTTCCCACTAGCCCAACATTGGCAGAAGGAGCACCAGTTGCATAATAACTCAGAGATTAGATTCATTGGTGTACAACAAGTCACTTTGAACAAAAGAGGTGGGGATAGGTTAAAAGCACTGAGACAAGCCGAAGCAAGATCAATTTGTTACCTCAATTCGACAATCACAGGTCTTAACAGTGACAGTGAGATGGTGTCATTCCTGTGATGTTAGCCCATTGCAACATAGTGACTCAATTTCTGAATATCTTCAGTACACAACCAGTTAATAGGTCTCATCACCTTGCCTGAGGTATCACATAATAGGTGCACTGTCAGTACTCTTATTGAAAAGTTTCAATACAAGGTTATTCCCACATGGACTATTGGATCCTAGTGGGACCCTCCTTTAAATAATTCAGGTCGTGATTAAGCATGAGCCTGTGTCAGAACGTCAATTTAATTTGGATTCCAATGTATTTAAATATTATCTAACCTGTTTTGTCTTGAACTTGCACCAATTGTTTGGTTTAAACACAGCTTTTGAATTATGTATTCAAAGTTTATTTAACATTTCTGGTCTTGAAATTACAAATACCAATTGGTTGGTTTAAATAACAGCACTTGAAATATTTAAATTCAGATTAGTTATCTCAGTCTATCAGTATGTAAGGCTTTCTTTTTGGCCTCAGAGACCATTTACTAATGGCGGCCGGCACTCGCAAGATGGACGCCAGCTAAAGGCGTTCGAAACGCAACAGACGTTATTATAACGTGCCGCGTAATGCGAATTGCCATGGCGACGTGACTCACATTTCCATGGTCACCGTGCACCACACAGTTCTTTAAGATGGCGGACGAAGCCGACATTCTACTCTTTGCCAACGCGTGTGATTTTCTGCTTGTGGGAATACAGGTAAGCGCAGAAGACTCCACCTATTGTTTCACATCTGCGCTTTTTCTGGCGATTATATTGCTCATCACTTAAACTTTGTCTTTCGCGCAGCAAGAATTAAGGTTACACGGGCTCAGACTCTGTTTAGTATAAAGAAACCTAGTCAGCCTATAGAATGATGTATGTCATATTGCATAGACACAATTGGAATTGGGCCAGTTAACATTTAATAGGGTGATCCAGATTTCGGGTTGATGATATATGAGACTATGGCCAAAATAAAAGTTCTGTACATTTCAGTTCACAAATATTTTCGCAGGAATTGCAATTTACAGCTCCAAGAGACATCACAACACTTGAAACGCACGTTGGACAGGAAGATGACTTCCTTGTGTTTTATCTCTCAGCTCCTAGAGTTGATATTCCAACCAATACAATTTGTTTTTACTCTTACTTGATTTCAGATTTGATTTTGGGGATTTTACCCCGTTACTACTACAGGGACATTAGTCTTATGGATTTATTACATACAACTACGGGTAAGGATACCTGACTGATTGTGTATTAATTTACCATATGGGTCAGTGGACCAGTATGGACTAATTTATCATCAACCATTCAACATTGACACATTTTTTGTTTCATTTTCTTTTGTTTTTGTCTCCTTATGTTTTGATCTTTTGGAATAATACAAATGTATGATGTGTTGCTTTTCACTACACCCTTGAATCCTCCCTTTCACCAATCCTTGTTTCTCTGTTTACTTGTCACGTATTTTTATTACCATGGTTGTACTCATGTATTGCGGCATGATGGAATAATGCCTGTGCAATATATTTTGCAAAAAACAATTTATATACTGATGTTTCATTTTTCATTTGATGCATACGTAACTTTAATTTTATTTTGCAACACCCTGATGGTGATTTGTTTTGAATATTGTGTAGCCCAGTTTTGAAAAAGGCTCAGCAGAGCCGAAACATGTTATCGTACATGGGCTTCGCATTCAATGTGTGAATATGCAATAACAATAAATATACACACATCTTGATGGTGCTGAGTCCTGCATTCTCTTCTTTTTCACACAGGTATTTATTCTAGCTCTGTTGCAACTTTAGTGATTGTTTTCTTTGGAACTTTCAATTACCAGGAGAAGGGAGTCATTCTCCTCACAGCCCCAGTAATAGTTTTGTTAGTTAGGGAAACTACCATAGTATAGGGAAAAACAGGGATTTTATTTCTCTTACATAAAAACCATTGTAAAAATGGACACCATTTGGTCAATCCTTAGACGCCACACTTACCATCCCTAAGTGTCGCACCAGCAGCTCTTGCCAACTCCCTTCCTTGGCTGAGTCACCAGTCCTATCACAGACACAACAGGCACCCAAACATACTTTCAAACACAGAATCTGTAACACCCATATGGTCTCATCTTGGTACGCACTGCCTTACTTACACCCTTCATTCCTACCTACACCCTTCACTCACACAATTCATTCACCCTTCCTCTCTCCCAATCCAGTAAAGTCCCTCTTTAACAAATGTCCTAATACTTACTCCCCTGAGCAACCTCAACATTCCCGGGGAATTCTGCAACCTGATGTCATCCCAAACCTCACTCTGCCCCTCTCGTTCCAACTCCATTCTTCAACTACCTCTCTCATTGACCCTCCTCACAGCCTTGAATCCCCTCCAGAACACCTAACCACCTCTGGGACCCCACCTGATACACCTTCACACACTCTACCTCCCCCACCATACCTGACCTTTGCCCAAAACATCTCACATCATGAACTCTTTCCACAAACACCCCCCATTTACACACTCCACACCCCCCCAAAACCTCTCCAACGGGGGGCCTCCTCCACTACCATCTCAACCCAACCCTCCCAGCCCCCTCACACCGGCATTCCCCAAACACCAACCACCCCCCACCTCCCCAACTCTTCTGCATTCTCATCAACGCCAGTTCTGTCTCCAAAACAAACACAACATATTTGATTTTATCACCATTGAAAACCCAGACCTCCTGTTTATCACAGAGACCTGCTTCTCTGATGACCTCCGACCCATCACACATGAGGCGTCTCTCCCCTAAATGCACACTCATCACTCACAACAGAGCTAGCAGAGCAGGAGGACTTGCCATCCTCTACAAATCTATCCCTCACTCTGAGGCACAGGCATGCAGTGCAGACTGTGAAACGCTCCTAGTTCAATTCATCAACTCCTCGCTCACCCACAGCTTCCTGCTCATCTACAGGCCACCAAGCTACAACAGATACTTCTAAGCGACTCCCTAGTGACCATTCTGGTGGGCCACCCCTCCCTCACCCAACTAGGAGACTGCAACATATGGTTGGATGCCCCTTGACAACTCCATGAAATGACCACTCTTGGACAGCCTGGAAGCCCTCAACCTGACTCAGCAGGTAGCATGTGCCACGCACACAGCAGGACATACTCTTGATGTGATCTTCGCATCCATCAAGCTCATTGCCGCACACCCCCCACGACCAGCCATATGCACGGACTATACAGCCATCTTCTTCTCTCTCCTGTCACTCTGCCTTCCTCAATGAATGACAAACACTGGACCTTCAACCCATGTACCACTTTAGAATAAGGTCATAATAACCCAGGACCTAGCCGACTCCGACTATATCATATCTACAAAGCCAAAATCCATAAGGCCAAAAGGTCGTTTTACAAAAAAAGAATCTTTAACCCTGTAACAATACCAAGGAGCTCTATAAGATTATCACAGAATCCATGGCCGCTCCTGCACTTCTCCCGCCACACACATCTCCCGATCTCTTTGTGATGCCCTTTGTTAGGCAGAATCCAGTGCAGTTCCCTTAGGGAGCACTACACCAGATTAGGACTACAGGTGAGAGCAATAAATCCCCTTTGGTATCAGTCTGTACCACAAAGATTTAGTTGGTAGCTGTGGCTGAGCAGTCAGACTTATCTCAAGAGGGAGATGAGCAGTATTCAGGGTTTACACAATAGGTTTACTGTACCATGGTACAAGGAAACACTGACCAAAGTTTGGTATTAAAAAGTAGTTATATATTTTTATTTCATACACTCCTAATAAAACACAGGTATCAAAGTCATCAAGCAAGTTAAATTAAGCCAAAGGAAAAATATACACACTCCCAAGTTGAATTGTAGACCAAGTGAACCCGAGTGAAAACTGAGCAAAACGGCACAGTGAAAACTACACACAAGGGATCCTCTAACAATTCCTCACAAGGGAGAGAAAACACAAGTTATCTAGAAATAGTTTCTCATACACCCTATCAACACTTCCCATCAGTTTGTAAACCAGTTCAGCAAGACAGTGCATCAGTATATGCAATACTTAAAATGAAAACTGAGCAAAATGGCATTTCACAATGTTTAAGCATGGGAAGGAAAGGGTAGTTAAAAGAAATAGGTGCACCAACACAGTTCTCATTGAGAATCAATCTAAAGAAAGCAGATGTAACAAATGTGACCAGAGTCAGTAGGCCTTTGCCAGAGTCAGTGGTACAGGGCAATGGCCCAGGAGCAAAATGTTCTTGTAGCTGCAGTCAAATCTTTGGTTAACAAATTTGAAAAGGTGGTTGCAGGGGTTGAAAAGACAATGTTAAGAGAGTGGGGGCGGCCAACCCAACAGGTAGGTAAAGGATTTAAAACACCTTTAGCACTACTGCGAAGAAAGGGCGGCCTGGCGGAACAATGTACCTTAAAATGAAGAGGTGGCTCCTGTGGTGGCGGTTGTTCCTGGTAGTTCCTGCAGTTCGGGTGATCCGGAAGAGAGGCTCTTGTCGTGGAGGAAGGTTTGAGTTACTGCACTACCCAGGGATGAAACCAGCCGCGGTGCTGCCCGACGAATAAAAGGTATGCTCCTTTAAATCGCGGTCCGGGTGGACTGGTGCCTGGATATCCGGCCTCCGAGTACAGGGTACGGGAGATTCGACCAAGGCAGGTCTGGGAAGGCAATTGGCAAACTGGTTGGCCCCACCAGCTCATGGGAAGAAGGCTCTTGCAGGTGAAGATCTTCTCTCGTCGTGTGGAGAAAAGTGGTGAGGCGCTGCAGCAGGGCTTCACCGGTGGTTCAGTCATTGCAGATGTCTTTGGCTTCTCTCCTCTTCGGCTTCTTAGTTCCAGTGGCAACGTCTTGCTCTTCCAGTCCTCAGGACCCTGCTTTTATGCACAACGATCCCCATTCATACAGCCTAGCTGTCACTCACACAGTGGAGTGGTTATCTTGGCGGGAGACCCTCCAGCCTATCCGGATAGAGTGCGACATGGGTTGCTGAGGCAACCCTGTCCAGGGGTCCTACTCCCCCTCCCACACAATGGACCCACCCCAGACTCCGTGGCGCCGAAAGGAGGGCTTCTCGGTAGAAGCCCGCTAAAAGGACGAACAAAGGATCCCCGACCTGGGTTAGGAGTTTAGAGAAAGACACGAGAGAGAAGTTATATTAAAGTTCTGGGAAATAAAACCTACCAGAGCAAAGTTAATGTTAAAATGCACCAGCGGTATGTTAGAGGCTGTCAGAAAATGTGGTAGCCTCGAACAATGGGAAAATCCCATAGGGAAATATTCGCTGTCGAATATTTATGGTAGTAACCACTGCCACCAGCCAGAAACTTTTGAGAGAGGGACTGTAGGGTACCCTCTCGAAAATGAACATAGGGGAAAAACTATTAACCCCTTCCAGTACCTCCATAGTAAGATGGGTTGTACTGGCTTAGTTCATAGGATTTGACTGGTAAAGTCAATGGGGACTTTACATACCCTGGGAGACAGTAGTCAGTCCCAGGGTATGGAGTCTATGTTTGGGGGTCGTTACGACACCCCTGTGTCACTGCGCTGAGGGTGCTGTGTAACACATGTGAATAAAGATGGTTCCTATGGGGTTGAGAAAGATCCCATAGGCATTAAACACAAAAATAGCCTAGAACACACATAGCAAAAATGCCTAAGAGTAGGAAAAAGAGTCTCACTCTTAGCAGGTACAAAGAAATAAACGCTTCAAATCCAGCAAAGCTGCTCGGGGACTCTATAGGTAAGGGAAATTAGCCATAAAATGAGAATTCTCCCTAACACCCTTTCCAACCACTTCTACAACACAGAGCTAGAAAGAATATCGACAAGAAAATGGCAGCACTCCCACCCCTTTTACTGACCCGCCCATATGAACCCGCCAACCAGACCGCCCCGCCCATCATCTCTACCTTCTCTCCCATCTCCAGACCCTAATTCCTTAAATTACTGGCAGCCGTTCTTCTAGACCCCTCAGTGACCATGCCACCCCACCTCCTCAAATTCATCTTCACCTAAACCCACGCAGGCAGCATTGCAAGGTCCATCCTTAACTCTTCCCTCACCTCATGCATTTTTCCAGCAGCTTTCAAAACATCTCATGTCAAAATCCTACTGAAGAAAAACCCACTTGACCCCCTCCTGCATTCAAACTACAGACCGATTTATAACACCTGTGTCCTAGCCAAACTCACCAACCGTACTGCCTACTCCCAGCTCAGTACTTTCACGGAAGCCAACCACCACCTTGAAACCGCCAAGTCCAGCTTCAGACCCCTTCATAGAACTGAATCATCCCTAGTCTCCATATGGGATTACCTCAAAAACACTGCAGACTGTGAGAAACCTCAGGCTATCTTCATACCTCCTCCCCTTAGATCCTCTTCCCAGGTCTCACTTTTGGATCCTGACCCTGGCGATGGAGATGGGAGGGAGGATCACCTGGGTGGAGGGTCCTTGGAGATTGGGGGGAGGATATCTGCATTTGAGACATGGCACCCATCCCCCTTTTCTAATGAGCACCACCCTTACACTCCCCCTGCCTTTATAGGCTGTTGTAAACCATATCCCCTCGTTTTCCCACATTCAAGTCACTATAGTACTGGGCCAAGGAAGAGGCGACTAAGAGTAGTGAACACTAACGTGCCATTTCACCACTCTGGTACTGGTACTTGTATAAAGGGAGACAAAAACAGCAAGGAGAGGAAGTAGCTGGGCTGGAAAGTGCGGCCATCCAAAGTTAAGCAGGCAACCGATGGGCCGGTGAAATGGACGCTGAGAGAAGGAAAGCCAGGAAGACGCAGAGGGTCTGCGGCTGAGTAAAGCCCATTGCTGTGTGTTCCTCATTGGGAGTGAGGAACACAAAGACACTGCCGGAAAAATTGAACAGAGCAAGCGCTGCTCGATGGTGCCTTCAGGAGTAAGGGAGAAGCGACCGAGAACCCAAGAGAGAAGCCAGTGTACTCAGAGGAGCGACTGCATACCGGTGAGTGACAGGGAAGGTTAATTCATGCCGGGGCACTCCAGGGACATGGTGTGGGTGACAGTGAATGCCGAAGAACAGGAACAAACACTAACGGGGTCTGGAGACCAGAAAGTGAAATATTGTATACCGAACAGATGACCAGGCATCAAATGAGTTTTGAATATTGACAAATGGGTCGGAAGACCAAAGATGAACTATTGAATACGGAACAAGCTGACAAGCATATAATAAGTTTAAATGCTGAATTGAAGAAAAGATATGAGCATATTGCGTGAATGAAACAGAATGCATTTGCGAACGAGATGAAGTTAAAAAGACAGCGTTTGCAATCAGTGAAAAGCGAGCAAAACAAAACACTATTTGATAGTGTGAAAACACACAGTGGTAACCAGGAGAAATACCACAAAGGAAAGTGTGTGAGAGTCGCATGTTGGTAAAGACAAGATGCTACTAAAGTGCATCTGAAGTATAAGTGGACTTATAACACAGATTCAGAAAGGAAACCTGTGTTGGCAAGGAAGTCCTATGGGAAAGTATAAACTGTTGTTATCGGTTATGTGACCTGTGATGGATGGACCGTATGGTCCAACAACTGCGCCTAATCCGGTGAACCCTTCCTTGAAGCAAACCAAGAGAAGTCAAGAGGCTGAGGCTGAGGCTGGTCGGCCTAAAAGTTGGTCAAATGATAGAAAATAGAAGGCAAACTAAACAAGTGGATTCAACTGTGACTACCATATAGGATATGCAGAAAACACTACCCCCCTCCTTTTCTGACCCACACACTTCCGCATACCACAAAAGACAACGGAATAACACCAGAGCTGTTTACCTGACATGTCCCAACACAACGGTCAGGCAAAGTCAGGCAATTGACCAGAATCACACACACCTGACAGCCCTTTCCCTTCCCCACAGGGATAAAAGGTGGAGCATGAGAGCACACTACGAGCAAGGCAGACTGCACAACGAGACATCTATTCCAGTATGGCAATTCAAGCGGAGGACAAAAGGCGGAGAGAATCGAAAAGGCGACAAGGAGAGAAGCGACCTTGCCCTTTCCGACCCAGACCGGCGGAGCCTCTGTGAAAGGAATAATAAGACCGCAAACAATAGCTAACATGTATTGCAGAAGATGTCAATGGTACACATAGCCCTCCTACACTGATAACCTGGACAGGGAGAGATACCTGTTACTGTGGTACCGTCCTTTACTCCAGAGACAAGAAAAGCCAAGTGGATCATCACAGCCGGTGAGTCGAGGGGAGAACCAATAAGAAACCAAACTGTTTTGAACGAAAGTTGCAAATGGCAAATTAGGGGAAAATCAAATAACTGTTAACTCCTAAGGGGAAAACCAGCTGCAGAGGGGTCCAGCACCACGTGGGTGCTCATTCGGGAGACTATGGTTAATTCCCCATTGTTGAAACCACCAATACCAGAAGGCCTTGTGAAAGCCGCAAGAAAAGGTCAAAATGGTCATACAGGGGTCTAGCAAAATCCTCTGTACAGTCGAAAGTCTTTGACCGACAAGCCATTGAAAAACCAAGGGAAGTGAATCCTACATAGTAAGATAGAAGAAGAAAGTGAGAGGCTGGTAAATGTGAACCCGACGGAGGGATGCCAGTAAAATTGGGCAAAGCATGATGCCCCAAAGAACATTGTGAATAAAAGCCATAGTGAACCCAATGGAGGGAGGCGGACATTCGAGAGGGTCTGAGCCCGCAAGAAGGGGGCCCATATATGTGAAAGCCATTAACCAATGTAACGCAATAAGAGAAATATTGTGAATAGAAGCTATGGTGAACCCGTCAGAGGGAGGCTGCTATTCTAGAGGAATCTGAGCCCAGAAGAGGGGGATTCAGGGGTGAAAAGCCATCATCGCTGTATATGCAGAAAGGAACTTTTGCTTTATTATTTTGAACCCATCAGATCCTTGGAGACAAGAGACCTTTTTTATAGAAAAGAGACTTAACCACCGAAGATCTCGATACCTGAGAACGGGCCTGTTGTCTCGTTCTGGGAAAGCTCAAAAGTGTGCTGTGCTCAGGAGTCCTGCCTTTTCCAGTGGTTAAAACCTGGGGAAGGGTGATCCATGGCTACCACATCCTGACTTATCATGTGTGATTAGTTGTAAGGTTTGGCAATATTTTATTTTATAATATAGGCCCTTTTATTTGACACAACAGCACTAGGACTGCCTTATTATTATTTGATGGTTGTAGCTTGCTCCCATCTTAGATTCAGGTTTATATTAGGCATTTTTCTAACCTACCTTTACAGTTTAATAAACATCCTTGAACTGTGATCACTTGTGTCTGTCTTTACTGTTGCCACCATGAGTTCCTTACATATGGTGTCAGAGTGGGATGTGACTCAATTGAAACTAATTGGGGAACCCTACAATTTTAAAAGCGTAGTCAGAGAGCCTCTAGCCCTTCTATCTCCACCAAGGAATCAATAGGGTTTGATATCTGTAGCAGTGGGGAAGCTATTATCTCACCTGGGAAAAGAGGAATGATTACTAGATACTTAGTTTTGATAGCCCCTCTGGGGTGCATACATACGATTGGCCCCAAAATCTCGCCTATCGTGGAATTTGGGGATAGACGTCTTAGCTGTCGTTATTGATCTCGACTTCCGGGGAGATCTGAAGGCTCTCTTACAGAATCATGGTGAGATCCCTTTTGAGGTACGTCGGGGAGATCAAATTGCCCAGGGAATTTTGGAAAGAGCTCTATTTCCTCAGTTTAAAGACAGTGAACCAGACAAAACAGAAAGATGTAACTTAGGCTTTCGGGGAAGCTGATAAATCTCTTAACATCGAAGAAAGGCAGGGAGAAGAGCCCCCATCTCACCCGACCTAACCTTCACCCAGCGAAATGATCCAGCTCTCGCTGAAGCTTTTCTACAAGCAATTCTGGAAGGAGGCTTAAAGAAGGGAAGTCCCTTTTTCTTCTTAAAACAAGGATTGCTTTATAGAAGATAGTCCTTTATGGAAGGTTTAGAAAAATACAGTTGTCAATACACAAGATCCACCGAAAGTTTATTCTGAAGATCTTACCGGGTGGCATTTTGGACCTTTTAAAACCCAGGCATATATTAGTGGGAAGTTTTACTGGCCAGGTATCCACGCCGATATAAAAACCTTCATCCAGACATGCAAAATATGTCAAAAGACCAGTACGCACATCCCATTACCTGCCCCTCTGAACCTGTTGCCAATCATAGAAGTCCCCTTTTCAAGATCTGGTAAGGACATAATTGTACCTCTCAAGACGTCCTGATTAAGCACTTAATATGTCCTTGTGATTGTGGATTCTGCAACCTGATATCCTGAGGCATTCCCAAAGTGAAATTATACCACACAGCAGATCCTTAAACATCTTCTACCGTATTTCTCCAGAGTCGGCTTTCCCAAGGAAATACTAACAGACAACAGGATTGAATTTTCTGAGTAAGCATATGGACGAAGTCAAAGAGCTACTTCACATTGTCACCTTGCGAACTTCTGTGTACCATCCCCAAACCGATGGCTTGGTAAAAATATTCAATAAAATCCTAAAACTAATTTTACGCAAATTGGTAGACAAGGACGGAAAAGACTGGGACTGAATGATCCTGTGGGCACTATTTGCAGTGAGGAAGACCCACCAGGCTTCCATGGGTTTCTCTCCCTTTGAACTGCTATATGGTAGAGAGCCTAGTGATGTCCTGGACATGCGCAGGGAAACCTGGGAAAAAACGAGAGGAGGCCCACATTCCCATTTCACAAACCTGCCACCAGAATGTGAGAACATATGAAATTGGTGTGAGACTTAGCTTGTACTCATATGGAAAAGTCCCAGAGCCAACAAAAATCAATTTACGACAAAAAAGTGAATTTAAGATCATTCTCCATAAGACAAAAAGTACTGGTCCTCTTACCCACCTCAGAAAACAAACTTGTCTCCAAGTAGCATGAACCTTATACTAGAATAAACGGTAACCTGTACTTAAAAAGTAGCCCAACCGGCCAGAAACATAAAGTCCATTACTATCAAGTAAATCTCTTTAGAAGAGTGGAAAGAGAAGATGTCACCCACCCATGCCAAAGTACTAGCCTGTCTGGTTCCCGAAGAGATAGATAACTTTGACTTAATTCCTCCTGAGCTATCGATCCAACAACAAGATCATCTAAAAGATGTAGTAGTCTCATTTCCCGATGTATTCTCCGAAAAACCAGGAAGAGTAAAAGGCACATACCGCTATATTAGAACACCTAAAGGTAAAGTGGTTCATTTAGAACTTTATAGACTCCCAGAAGCCTGTAAACAGATAGTGATTGAGGAAGTCAATAAAATTTGGAAAGCCAATATTATTGAGCCCTCTTCAAGTTCATGGTCCTCTCCTATCATGTTGTCCACTTAACATGATCGCTCCTGGAGATTATGCATAGAGTTCCGTCAAGTTATTGACATTTCAGACTTTGATGCCTATCCCATGCCACACATCGATCACCTAATTGATAAACTCATAGTAGCCATCTTTCTATCTACCCTAGGGTTAACCAAAGGGTACTGGCAAGTCCACGCATATGGGCCAGATAAGGAAAAGACTGTTTTCAATGCCTTCAGGACTATTCCACTTTAAAGTCCTTCCATTTGGCATACATGGGGTGCCTTCCACTTTCCAATGCCTCATGGATCAAATCCTACAACCCTATTCCGATTTCTGTGAAGCTTATATTGACAATATCATTATTTATAGTAAAACTTGGGAGGACCATCTCTTCCATCTTTATACCATCATGAAAGTCCTCAGAAACGCTGAACTAACTGCTAATCCAGCTAAGTGCACATTGGACCAGTCAGCCGTAAAATACCCTGGCTTCTTCGTAGGGAATGGGAATGTACAACCCCAACATGAGAAGGTAAAAGCTGTTTTAGATACACCAACCCCCAAGACCAAAAGAGATCTTAGAGCTTTTCTCAGGTTAATAGGATATTGCCATAGGTCTATCCCAAACCATTTGGAGATCGTCTGACAGATAAACTTAAGAAGGCTGAAATCCAGAAACTTCATTGGAATGATGAGGATGAGATATGTAATAACACTTTGAAACAAACTCTATGCCAGAAACCAATCTTGAAGGTAGTCGATTTCTCTAAAGAGTTTGTATTACAGACAGATGCATCCCTTGCAGGGTTAGGAGCCGTCCTGTCCCAGATTTATGATGGATTGGAACACCCCACATTATTCACTAGTCACAAGCTGTTCCCACGTGAAAATAATTACTCTGTGTTGGAACTAGAGGCATTGGCAATCAAGTGGGCCTTTATCCATCTTAGATACTACATGTTAGGATGTTACAGATCACTCACCCCGAGTTTGGATTAGCCAATGCAAAGACTCCAACCCTCAGGTCATGCAATGGTTTCTAGACCTACACCCCTATTGTTTCACTGTGGAACACCAAAAAAGGAAAAGACCAGGGAAATGTAGAATTTCTTTCCTGGTTCCCCTGCGAAACAAATGTGACCACATCGCATGGAGGAAGGGTACTAGTCCGTGACTAGTTCCTGGGGATCTGTCATCCAGGTGGCTAGGACACGGCCGTCGCTATTGGATCCAGTTCCTAGGGTTGGACCAGTGAGCAAAGATCACCTGGATGGGGTGTCCTCGAGGAGTGGAAGTGGGGCACTGATGGGTGAGATGCGGTATCCCCCTTCTTCAAACACCTCTTTCCCATCCTACCATGTAGGATACTCAGAAACACTGCTGCCCCTTTTGTGACCCAAACACTTTTGCATACCACGAAAGGCAACGGACTAACACCAGAGCCATTTACCTGATCAGGAAATTGGACCAGAATCACACACACCTGACGCCCTTTCGCTTCCCTACATGAAAAAAAGATGGAGCATAAGAGCATACTAAGAGAGGCTGAATGCACGATGAGACAGCTATCCCAGTACAGCAATTCAAGAGGAGGAGAAAGGCGGTGAGAATCGAAAGGGCAACAAGGAGAGAAGCGACCTTGCCCTTTCCAACCCAAGCCTGCAAAGCCTCCGTGAAAGGAATCATAAGACCGCGAACAATAGGGAACCTGTTTTACAGCAGATGTCAACAGTACACAGAGCCCTCCAACACTGATAACCAGGACAGGGAGAGACGCGGGTTACTGTGGTACCGTCCTAGACTCCAGAGACAAGAAAAGCCAAGCGGTTCATCACGGCCGGTGAGTCGAGTGGAGAACCGATAAGAAACCAACTGTGTTGAACGAAAGTTTCAAATGGCAGATTAAGGGAAACTCAAACAACTGTAAACTCCTAAGGGGAAAACCAGCTGCAGAGGGGAGCAGGGAAAATCAAAAAACTGTTAACTCCTAAGGGGAAAACCAGCTGCAGAGGGGACCAGCACCACGTGGGTGTTCATTCGAGAGACTCTGGTTAATTCCCCATTGTTGAAACTACTGATACCTGAAGACCTTCGGAAAGCCACAAGAAAAGGTCAAACTGGTCATACAGGGGTCTAGCAAAATCCTCTGTACATTCAGAAGTCTTTGACCGACAAACCATTGGAAAACCAAGGGAATTGAATCCTGCATAGTGAGATAGAAGAAGAAACTGAGAGGCTGGCAAATGTGAACCTGATGGAGGGAGGCCGGTAAAACAGGGCAAAGCATGATGCCCCAAAGAACATTGTGAATAAAAGCCATAGTGAACCCGACAGAGGGAGGCAGACATTCAAGAGGGGTCTGAGCCTGGAAGAGGGGGGCTCATAGGTGAAAACCATTAACCAATGTAATGAAATAAGAGAAATCTTGTGAATAGAAACCATGGTGAACCTGACAGAGGGAGGCTGCTATTTGAGAGGGATCTGAGCCTGGAAGACAGGGATGCAGGGGTGAAAAGCCATTATCCGCCGTACATGCAGAAAGGAACTTTTTGCTTTATTATTTTGAACCCAGCAGATTCTCAGAGGTAAGAGACTTTTTATAGAAAAGAGAATTAACCACCTGAGATCCTGCTACCTGAGAACGGAACTGTTGTTTCGTGTTGGGAAAGCTCGAGAGTGTGCTGTGCTCAGGAGTCCTGCCTTGTCCTGTTTTTAAAACGTGGGGGAGGGAGACCCCTGGCTACCACATTATGACTTAACATTTGCGAACACTTCTTCCTTTCTTGTGTACACTATCTTACACTCTTTTTGTATTAAGTTGTAAGGTTTGTCAATAATTATTTTTTAGTAAAGGCCCTTTCATTTGACACAGCGCCAATAGGACTGCCTTATTATGATTCGATGGTTGTAGCTTGCTCCCATCTTACATTAGGTTTAGATTAGACTTTTTTCAAACCTCACTTTACAGTCAAATAAACACCCTTTGACTGTCTGTCTTTACTGTTGCCACCATGAGTTCCTTACATCATCCCTACACATTGTGTAAGTGCAAGTATTGGATTTGGACACAGACATACCTTTAAGTTGAACTTACTGACTTGGACTATCCTTAGTTTATTTAGGTAGCAAAATCCCACCTTAGTATAGGGCATGTTAGGCCTTACACCATCATGACATTTAAGTTAGTAACCTTTGAATCTGTTGTCTGTGTCTTGCTTCATGATGCCTTCACAAGACACAGAGGGCTTTGTTGCACTTATACTCCTTGACCTCTCGACAGCCTTCAACATTATCAACCATAGCATCCTCATTGACAGAACCCACTCCCTTGGCATCAGGGACACCAACCTAAAGTGGATCTCCTCTTTCCTTACCAACAGACACAAAATCACCCACCTCCCTCCTTTCACTTCGTCCTCCCGCCCAGTCAGTAACGTAGTCCCCAAGGTCACCTGCCTATCCCCTCTCATCTTCAACCTCTACATGAGCTCTCTCCATGCACTTATCTGCTCACAGAAACTCATCTGCTGTGACTATTCTGATGACACAAAAATCATCTTTAGAATCCCCAAGTCCATCTCCATCCCCCCACCCAGACCTCGCATCCTGCCTCACCGACATTGATCGTTGGATGACAGTCAACCACCGCCTGCTCAATCCCAGAAAAACAGAGATCATGATCTGCAGAAAGATAGCCCTCTTCTCGTAACTCATCCCCTGGCCCACCCTGCCCTCCCTCCTTAGGCCCCCGGCTGTACCCACCACAGTCAGAAACCTGGGCTGTACGATGCACACTGATCTGACTCCATCACACCACATTAACACTGTGACACAATCATGCTACCTATGCCTCTGCATACTGAGGCACATTTTCCTCTACCTCTCCTGCCACCACAGAGTGACTGCAGTCCTGTCTCTTGTCCTTTCTCAACTAGACTACGCCAACTCTCTCAACCTGGGCACTCCTGCCTACCAATTCAGGAAGTTCCAAAGAATTCAGAACTAAAGAGCTAGGCTCCTCTTAGCCCTCGGCCTCAGAGAGTACATCACCCCCGCCCTCTGCATCCTCTGCTGGCTTGCAGTCGGACGACGGGTCACTTTCAGAGCCATGTGCACCACTCACCGAGCCATACACAAGTCAGACCCAAAATACTTTCAACTTAAAATCACCCACTACCACACCAATAGAAACCTTCACTCAGGCACTGCGCTTCTACTGGTGATCCCTTCCTTCAAATCAACCAGAATTGGGGGCACCACCTTTTCTGTCCAAGACCCCTCTATCTGGAATGCTATGCTGCTTAGGATCCAATGCAAAGAGGACCACCTTACCTTCCTGAGGGCTCTCAAGATATGGCTATTGCCTGCATTTTTGATGACATTTTGAGGGTAGCCAATGTTGCCCCATTAGGTGAATTCTTGAGGTTAGCCAATGTCTTCGAATCCAGGCACATCACAGAGTGTAGTCAAGATTTTGAATCTAGGTGAATTTTATACTGCAGCAACTATATCATGCTAAGTGCATTTCTATCGAGAATGGGTAGATTTTCACCCTTTCTAAACTCGGCTGCATCTACGTAACTGAGAAACCAGCCAGGACACATGGGTACGTATCAAACTCCGAAGGCACTGACATTCACCCACACGCATCTACTATCAGACACTACTCTATGACACATTGCACAACACTGTGATACATTCAGTCTAGCTGCACACATAATGACTATCCTGCTCTTGCATACTCTCCATACTACCTCTCTGCACCCATACACTACTTGCATCACTTTAAGGACACATTGCACAACACCTATGTCATAGGAATGCAGCTATCCCCCACAATAATGTTTGGTCTAGCTGCACACAATGTTTTCTCCTGCTCCCATGCTCTCTCCTAACCACCCCTCAACACCCACCCACTACATGCACTTTTCTAAGACACATTGCAAAACACACCTGCCATAAGAATGCAGCTGTCCCCCCTGCACATATATCTGTTTCTCCCACTCTTGCATACTCTCCAGACTACCTCTCAACAGCCATCCACTACGTTGCTCAACTCCTCTGCCATAAGAATGCAGCTATCTCCCACGGTATAAGTCGGTCTAGCTAAACAAATAACTGTTTTCTCCTGCTGCTGCTGCTGCATATTCTCCAGACTACCTCTCAGCACCTATCCACCCACTAGATACACTACACTACGACACATTGCACAACACCTCTGCCATAAGAATGCAGCTATCCCCCACGATACAAATTCGGTCTAGCTGCACACATAATTTCTCTCCTACTCTCACCTGTTCCCGAATTACCTCTCAGCACCCATCCACATCCCAGCAAGACATGGGTGGCTAGCAGGGACATGTCCACCCCTACCTATCTTCGATTTGATTTGATCTGAATCTTTCATATGGCGCATTAGTCAGACTTAACGTATTACAGCGTAGGTGTTACAGTAAGCGGTGGAGGAAGGGTGAGGCAGCTACACTAGAAAACCCAGGCAACATCTGACTCCATTACTCCTCACAATCTCTACATTTAAATATATACATTTTGGGGGCTTTGCAGAACTAAAGTTAGGATTCTAAAGCCCTAATTGCCAGAGAGAGGCTGTCCCATATATTGCAAGTCTACGATCTCCCCTAAAAACACATGAGCAAGATGGAACTGTCAATAACAATTTGTCTGTTTTTGACCAAAGCATCCCAGTAGGTTAATATCTGCTGATTTTGTCCACCAGGTATGATAGAGCAAGTTTGTTCAATCATTTATATATCAAACATAGGACCTTAAAATCAATTCTGTTCCCCACGGTCAGCCAGTGAAGGGAGCAACGCAGTGCTGAAATGGGAGAAGTCTTCCTCACTCTGAAAACCAATCTGACTGCAATGTTCTGTGCTCCCTGTCCCCACTGAAGTTGCTTAAGCGGGATTCCTACAAGAAGTCTATTGCAATAATCTAGGTGGAAGTGAAGAGGAAAAATCCAGAACTGCCTTCCCTCCTGAAAAACCACCTTACTGGACAAAGCACCAACGAAACGATGGCTGCTGATCGCATGAGCTTACACCAATCCCCACTGCTCCCACCATGGATCACCACCCCAAAAGGTACCCTGCCAGCCAACCATACATCCCAGCCGTAATACAAACTCTGCCTAAAGTGGATAAAGAGACACAAGACAGAGCTGGAAACAACCACATGGACAGCACCAAGAAGGCATGCCTCAAGTTGCTAGAGACATCACAACGGCATAGCTACGCTAGACAGGAAGCACACGTGAAATCCGCACATTTCGGACACTCACACACCCGATCTACACTAAGAACACACGCGTACAGCTCTATGAGGTAAAGGACGGTGACATATGCACACTGTCTGCACGTTTATTTTGCTATTAGGCTTGCTAGAGTAACGCAGGCATGCAAGAAGAAAGAAGAATTTGTGTGCCTGCTTGCAGATGCTTACGTGCAATTAACTCCCTGAAGAACAGGAGCACCCGAGGGACCTGATCAACCATGACACACATTAACCTATGTACACTATGAAGACCACATGCTAGAGGGCCGTGCAGGCCTTAGGAAAATACAGTAGGCCTTGCTTGTCTCAAAGAAATCTCAAATCACAAGATGCTGTGCAAGCAGAATAGCCACGGCAAGAGCAATGACAGCCAAGGCCACGATGTTGCGAGTGATATTCCAGACACACAGAGCTCAGGCGACACCGGCTGCAGCAAAGAATATTCCCTGCAAAATACAATCTAATTCGAAGCAAATGAGCCTGCAGGAGTGGTCTCCAATCACATGACTCGCCCGCGCTGATGTTGGGGCAAGACTTGGAGGCTTGGAAAGAGCCGCCGTCCCATGACAAGATAGCGGGTCGCAACAATACTCGCTACTCTTCAGCTGCCATGTACGATGGAAATGGAAGGCGCTCATGGTATTAGTCTATTACACACTATTGTATAATCGCAGACACATAGTTGAACCTTGCTGACACATAGTATACATGTAACGAGAACAGGTGTCTCGTGGGCTGGGAACAGAGATTGTCCCAGGCTTGGGGGCCCACAGCCTGACCATTCAGAACACCAGGGTCTGGGGGCAGTTGGCGGGGGTTACCAACCAATCACAGAGCACACCTGATGTAACATTTTAGAAGTAGCAGTTTTCAGGGATCATCCAAGCATACCACCTGACAGAGCAGCATCCACTAATATTGTTCTCTTTAAGGTTCCTATAGTGGAACTACCACTCAGGAGCCAATCCTGAACCCTGTTAGGTTTTGGGGAAGGGATCCTGCTGAGTGATGAAGGTTATGACGTCAGAAGTCTAAAAAACTGATCTGCAAGCCAGAATGCGGCAATATATGCCTGGATTGCTCCATGCATATGACCCCTGTGTGTTTTGTATAATAAACCGCAGTAACTCTTGCTCCTTGTGTGGACCTTGACTTCTTTGGGACCAGGGAAGGAGTTAGGGCCTTCCATGAGCTGGGAGTCTGCAAACCCTTGGCACGGCTTTGCCTGCCCTAGAAACAACCCTAACAAGTTGGAGGCCAAAGTGAGATTGTTTGTGACGTCAGCCCAGCCAGGTGCTGTCTCCTCAGCCGTCAGACCTTGATGGACTGCAGGACCCTCGCGGGAATTGCGAGACAACCAGACTGCGCAACCGGAGATTGGTCGCCGGGAGCCGACTTAAAAATTATCCCGCCCATGATCGGCGAGGAATCCACGCAATCCAGAGGGGGCGAGACAAGCTGAGAGAGGGGAGTCAGCGGCCGAGCGGTGCCTGCATATGTGTAACAAAAGTGTGGCCCACGCAATTAGCAACACAATTTTGTGTGGGTGGGGGGGATTTGTAAATAAGAACAAGGGGAATGTAAAATTGTAATAAGTGTTGGTGTTGAGGTGTTTTCTAGCATGCGTGCGAGTGTAGGGATCCGAGCGGAGGTAGAACTCCCTTTTCTGTGTTTAGTGAGTGTTCAGGCTGCGAGGCAACAGGTTCCTGTGTTAAGTAGGATCAGTCGCTCGATAGGCTTGGATCGTGAATATATATGTAGATGTGGTGGATTCCTATAAGTCTCACGTTTTAGTTCGGTGAATAGATGACATATTCCCGTAAGAGTTAGCTGGAGCTATCTTAGATAGCAGAAGGTGCATTAACTGGTCAAGTCTCCCCAGAGTTGATGAGCATACTCCATTCCTGGGAGGTGGGAAGACAGCTGTGGGGCATTGTGGGGTTTCGGTGTGGGGTTGAAATAATGCTTTGTTGTTCTGTTCACACACAAGGTGTTTTTTCCATGCAAACTTTAGGCCATTGCATAGGACATTGTGTTGTAAACGGTGGAGGATTAGCAGAATAGCATTGGGATTGTTAGACAGGTGTACGAGCGGCAGTGCGCGGACGGCACCTGCACATGATTGAGGTGGTGTGCCAGGCAACGGCAGGTCTGGTGACGGCGGGGCAGTAGAAGAGTATGCTGCATATGTTGCGGGCCACAGAGGCCTGTAGACAATGAAAGCAAACTGCATTGTATAATACAGACATTTTTTTACCCTTGTACTGACAGCGGAGAATTGAAATCCTCAACTAGAGGTCAGGTAAAATATAAACCTACCATGTTTTACCACGGAGGGGTGGGGGAACAACGTATAGCGGATAAGGAACAATGGTAACCCCCATCGAGCACATGTGCAAGACCTTGCCCCCCTACAAGGACAGGATAATCAAATGCAGTGTACAATGGTCCAAAGGTACGGAAGGAAAGATAGCAAGACCATGGTCGCTTAACAGCAGTTTCTCCAAAGACGTGCTGCAATCACTACTGACCCACTTACAGAGCACATACAAGGGAAAGAAGTTAGCAAACCGTCTGGAGATCTTCGAACTGTGGCGTATGTTTCAGGAGGACAGGCCATGGATGATGAGCTTACAGGAGGTGAAAGAGGAGGGAGCGGACTTGTGCGCTCCACCTACGGCACCACCTAGCATCACCTCCGATGACAGAGGAAGAAGGGGAGGAGAAGGCGCAGGGCCTATTCCTGTTACGGGAACTAAAGGAAATGAGGGAGCCGCGAGAATTAAAAGCAGCAGAAGGATACTCAAACCCCACGTACAAACCACCCCCATATGCCCCAAAGGTTTACGCCCCAAGCATCCAACAACAAGAGAGGGGGAGAGGAGGTCGACAGCCCAGGCCTCGACGATGAAGGGCTGTGGCGTGCAAAAAACAAGTTTGCAGGAATAGGTCCAGATGAATGGGTAACAGCACAGGTGCTGTTGAAGTTACAAGGGGTCACAACAGGGGAGGCAGAAGGTGCAACGAGGGCAATAGAAGAATTGGAGCTGGGACAGGGGTGCAGAGGAATGGCAATGCATGTGGTAAGTGGAGAGGAACTGCAGGAGGATGAGGAAACAAAGATGGAAGAGGAGGTGAGGGAGAAAAGAAAGCAATAGCAAGGGAACTGGAACTACAGGAGCAGGAACGGAAGGAGCGTTTGGCATTGTTGGAAAGGGAGCAGAGAGGGGTAATCGAGAGAGAAACGAAGGGAGCGAAGCAGGATGCGCAGATGGGGAAAAAAAGGCAGGAAATAGAGAGAAGGGGAGGGGAAGAAGCGAATTGGCATTGTGGAGAAAGAAAATATTATTGCAACAAACACGTAAGTATGAAGAGGGAAGATTAAAGGAGTTAAGGTTGGCAAGGATGGCACGAGAACGTGATCAGAGGGACGAGGATGAGCAGGTACTTAAAAGGGCGAGCGAAGCAATAAAAGAAGAGCTAGATAGGACGCGATGAATAACAGCGGGGAGGACCACACAACCGAAATGCCCCTAACAGATGTACAGTGGGTAGCACCAGGACGTCCAAGGTGAATACGACAGGGAGCGGTGTAACACACTCGGGATGCGGGAGGATGAGAATGCATGTGGCTTCACGGACATCGATCTTGAGACAGTAACTGTACATTATCCGCTCCCACGCAAATTGACATTTTCTAACGGATTCTGTAGCAATGTGGAAGAGGATGTGGATGGAGACAGTAAAATGAGTCACGAGGAAAGGGAGGGACCTGTTAAACTCTATATAACCCGAACAGGCACAAGAATGTCATGGGAGTGCAGTACATAAGAGGAGAGGGTGGGGGACAGGACTTTGGCAACATAATTCACGACGCAACGGGCAGGGTGGCCCCGCAAACACCTTTCACCAACAGGCTCCGAGACCTCCCAGTGCATAGGAGGGATGGGGCAGCAATTATGCAAAACAGAGGGAACTCGTGCCCACGGGTGGACACACTGGGATACGGGACACTCTGCACCATTCACATACCATAGAAGTAACAGACATGGGTGCAGAATTAGAGAATGCAAGGGGGGCTATCCAGATACATCAGTACAGACGCACACCTGAAGAGAAGGCCACATACTCGCAGATGCCCCTATTGGAAAGGGGAGGGACAAGACCACAATATGTACCATGGAAGCACACAGACAAGGAAAACATTAAAAACGGGTTACCCTCATTGAGCGGGGAGCGTGGAAATGGATTTACGAGATGGAGAAATTGATGGCGGGACACAAACTGGCAGTGGGTGACGTTAAGGGGCTGTTTGTCTCCATACTGGGTGATGCAGCTGGTGACATTTGGAAACGGGCGGGGTTCCCAGGAGTCACCACTCGGAACACAGCACATGACGGATCACCATTTGACAAATGTAGACACGCATTTTGGCAGGCACTGCAAACACAATACGCGGCACGTCAGATATAGGAGCGATTACATCACGCAAAATGCGTGACGACGAAGATCCTGTTAGATACATCCAAGAGATTCAAGAGCTTTGGCGCCTCAAATCTAGAGAGCCTTGGGATGAACCCTGGCTGTCTTTTATCACATCTTGCTGCAAGGGTTACCAGAGCCAGTACAGAGCCATTTGAAAGAATTGGTAGGGATGGAAGCTAAGGCATGGTCAGAGATACAACTCACAATAGTACACCATTGTAGATTATGGCAAGAAAAGAAGAAACAAAAGACAGAAGACAGGAAAGCGGATGAAGCACAATTGGTCCAAAAGAAATTGTCCAAATGTGCATTAGAAGGCGCGTTCATAACAAGTGCGGCCCCACAGACACAGGTGGCATTATCGCAACCCCAGCATCAGCTCCAACAGCAGCAACAATACAACACTGTGCATCAATATGCCCCACCCATGGGAGGAGGATACATTGGAATGGGTGGGTACCAGAATAACTACAGAGGAAGGGGAGGCTGCCAGCGACGGCGGGTCTTTGGACCACAGTCACTCCAACCAATGGGGGGGTTCAGGGGATACCCACAGCACATGCAACAAGGACAGGGCGGGGAGGAGGAGGATTTCCATGGCAAGCACAAGAGCTACTCCAGTGCTGGACGTGTGGGCAGCTAAGTCAATTTTCCCCTGCATCTAGAAGCAGAGGGATGCAACAAGGGTGGGGGGAACAAGGGCAACAGGGCTACCAGGGTGGGCAGGCAGGCTACTACACGCAACACCCTCTGACAGGACAACCACAAACTATGCCACAGCAAAACAAGCACCAACCACAGATGCAGCAACAAACCATGCCAGCAATACAACAAATGCAAGCACCACCACCCCATCTACAAACAGTACAAAAATTGACACAACTAAAAGACAACTCATCACAACCCATGGACAAAACGGCTATGGTTGCAATAAGAAGGATGGGCGAGGTAACTATAATGGGAAATAACGCTAACACAGGGAATGGATAGTCATTGTACCCCCAATAGGACAGAATTGTAGAAAAAAGATGGAGTCAAAGGCTACCCTTGTCATTAACGCTCAGGTAGTTTTCTTTAGTAAGCAGTGGAGCTAAGATAGCATGTATCAGTTAGCTCTTACAAAGAACACAAGGGAGTGAAATTGTTTACAAACATAAAACAATGCAATTTATTAGTTCACAAGACATTTTTTTAAAACAACGACATATGCCATCCTAGGCACAGGAAGAAACATTGCATATAAATCGCAAATGATTATGCATATAGGTGGGTTAGTACATCTGAGGTGACTGTAGTTTCATGTATTGCTAATAGTAAGGAATTGTCCAAATTGGACAGCCCACATAAGAACTTGTTGTGTCCCATCCTGTCGGTCACACCTAATTCTGCAGAGGAACCTTGCATAAAGGATGGCGATAGGTGACAAAACAGTTTCCTCTCTTTTTGACACTGGGGGGACTAGGTCATGCATACGGAAGGGAAAATATACACAGTCAGGCGATGCCATGAACACTCAATGATTCTCTGGCGCTCGAGAAGTGGTTCCCTTTACTGATAATATCTCCTTATCTATAGGAGAACATAACTTAACTTTACCTCTACTTTACTCTAAGCAAGCACCTGTAAAAATATTGGGACGTGACATCATGAGCAGACTGAACATGACTATTTCATTCACAGACAAGGGCATAGTGTGCTCCACACCATGCATTCAAATGCTGACTGCTAGGCAAATACTTCAGGCATGTTGTGGAAAGAGCGTACAGAGGGGGAGCCAGTTGACCCAGAAATATTCCAAAACGGAACAGACATGGCACTTGCATGGTTGCCCGGAATTGCAGGGAAAATTTGGAGAAGGCCAGGTGAGTACCCCTTTATGCCAGAGAAACCAGCAGATGAGAAGGACCGAGCATTTGTATTTTCTGTTTTTGCATTTTTTTTTTAATTGACATCGAGGGAATTGTGGCAAGGAAAGATTGGGTTGCCGTGCACGCCATAGATGACGAGGGAAAGGCATGGAGGGCGATAATTGCACTATCAGAGGGATGCCATTTAACTCATGTGTCTGATGAGGAACTCTTCTCACAGGAAAAAGGAGAAAGCAACATGATGTTGGGAATGAGTGTATATATTTGGTTGCGTGTGACATACAGAAAAGTGGCTCAAAAAATGGCAATGGCACTAGAAGCACCCCTCCCAGCATGACCTCCCTTCTGTGAAGAAGATCTGATAAAGGGACCCAACACACTATGGACAACCAGTCCGTATGACATAGGGTGCATAAAACGTATAGGGTGAGTGCAAATAAAGCGGAAACAAGGTGCTATTCTGCCAAGAGTTAGACGATACCCCCTGACCAAAGAAGCATATGAAGGCATTTATGAAACCATCAATGCCCTCATAGACATCCTAGTACCATCAGAGTCTGCATGCAACACTGCTGTGTACCCCGTCCGTAAGGTGAATGGGGGGTCATGGCATTTCATTCAGGATTTACGCCCCCTTAACCACATTTTAGAGGCAGAATACGCCGTAGCAGCTAACCCTGACACTATCTTATGTGGCATCCCAGCCGAAGCCACATGTTTCACGGTCATCAACCTCAAAAATTCATTTTTCTCAATACTCTCACATCCGGATTCACAAGACTTGACAAGTTTCATGTACCGCAATCAGAACTGGAAACACACGAGACTACCCCAAGGTTACTGCGAATCACCCTCCATCTTCAACAGAGTAATCAGATGGACTTGGGCAATGTACAAACAGAAAGCGCAGTTTTACAATATGCAGATGACATCCTCATTTGCATTATCACCGAGGAAGAATGCAGGAAAGACTCAGTACACATGTTCACAGTACTGGCAGAAAAGGGGTACAAGGTTGACAAAGCCAAGATACAGTACTGCCAGAAGGAAGTACTGTACATTGGCCAGATAATCTTGCAAAATGGCAGAAACATAGCACCAAAAAGAGCATAGGCAATACTTGACACACATCAAACAAAAATGAATACGGAGCTACAACAGTTCCTCGGCTTGTGAAACTATTGCAGAGCATGGGTCTTTGATTATAGCACTTACACATGTCCTCTTCTTACGGCACTTAAAGAAGCACAGAGGGAAAGAAAACAGCTTGGGTTGAGCAGGGAAATTACAGAGGTATTCCACAAGCTAACAGAAGCAATATCCATAGCCCTGGTTCTAGGGGCCCCAGATTACAAAAAAATATTTTTCATATTCTCACACTGATGTAGTAGTCATGAAAGCAGTACTGACACAAAAGACAAGTATGGGCCACAAGCCAACTGCCTACTACAGTGGACAATTAGATCTGGTAATGAAAGGACACTTCCCCTGCAAACAACACTTGGCTGTTGCAGCTTTCGCAGTAGAAAAAGCATCATCAATAACTATGGGATGCTCCACCACACTTTTTGTGGAACATGCTCTCTTTGCAAACCTGCATAAGCCAAAAAGCACGCTGACAACCAAAAAGAGCAACTGGGTATGAGATTATATTGTCCCGGCCTGAATTGAAAATAGTAAGGTGCAAAAAATGTGAACCCAGCACAATTTCTGGCAGAAGAGTATGAAAAGTTCATGATTGCACAAACGCTAATGAAGTTTACACAGAAACACGACAGGTAGAGGACAATGCGCTTGAGGGGGGAAAGGTACTGTACATTGACGGGTCTTCAACAATTGATCAAGGCGATGGAATTAGGAGAACAGGTGCAGCGGTGGTCAGGTTGAAGGAGGACTGGACAGGCGCGGTAGTAGGGAGTGTACGATTACCCCCCCCAATATTGAACACAGGCAGCAGAATTAGTGGTGTTGATACTAGCTCTCAGGGAACGTGATGGGAAAAGGGTTACCATTTACTCTGACATTTCCTACGTTACTTCAAAAGTACACTCTGGGCTAGCAAGATGGTTGAGAAGAGGGTTCAGGAGAGCGGATGGGACCCCTGTACAACGTGCCCTTCTTTTGGAAGAATTAATAGAGTTTGTCATATACCCAGTGTAGCTAGCATTAGTAAAGTGCAAGCTCACAGTAAAGGAGACGACCCAATCTCAAAAGGGAATGAGGCAGCAGACTACCACGCAAAAGATGCATCATACTTTGGAGAAATGTGGGACTTGAAAGAAAAACAAAAAAGAGAGGGGAGGGGTGAGACAAATGTTAATGAAAGAAGGATACAACCACCTACCAGAAACTCAAATTATGGAATTAGAGGCAGCAGCACCAATGGATGAAAAGGAACTCTGGGTAAAAAGAGGGTGTTCAATGTCCCCTACTGATGCTTTGTGGCGACACAACAATACAGGAAAAGTAGTGATGCCCCTCGCACTACTGAAAATAGCTCTCACACAACTGCACTATCCCACACATACAGGGAAAGAGGTAATTTCAACACGCATTGAAGAAACATGATTCTGTCCCGACCTAAATGCACACGTTTCCAATTTCATCAATAACTGCTTAACATGCCAACAATTCACTGCTGGACATTCTCTAAGAGTATTAAGAGGAGCAATCCCTCTTCCTGAAGGCCCATTTCTGCACCACCACATTGACTATGTGGATATGATCAACCTATGTCAAGGCTACCGATACATGATTGTGGTGGTCTGCCCCTTTTCAAGATGGATAGAGGCTGGGCCATGCTCCCATACCGACGCCCTTAGAGCAGCTAAATTCCTGGTCGAAGAAGTATTCCCAAGATGGGGCATCTGTGAGGTCCTGCGGTCCGAAAAAAGTCCTCACTTCGCCAATGAAATGTTCCAGCACATAACCGCCCTGTTAGGGATTAAACACAAGTTTTCATGTGCATACCACCTGCAAGCGAATGGCGTGTGCTAAGGCCTCAATGGACTCCTGAAAGAAAATATAGCCAAAACACAGCAAAGCACCAAAAGAAATTGGTTACATTGTCTACCCCTGCCTTATTCGAATTACGAAATAAACCCAGCTCTGACCACCATCTCACACCTCAAGAGGTGGTGGCAGGATGCCGCATGCACCTCCCACTAGCTCCACCAACGAGGGCTGTAAGGGATTGTGAGGGGGATTCTGAAATATTTGGAACAGAAATGTATGAATACGTGAATTCACTTGTTTCTAGCGCTTCTTTTATTTCTCAACATATTCAACAGACACAGGAGAGGTCGTATGACAACACACAAGAGTGCGACAACATCCAAGAAACTACAAAGGAACTGCCCATTAAAGTAGGAGACCAGGTGCTCCTTATGAATTTTTCGAGGCGGTGGAACGCGCCATTGATTTACTGGCCCCCACATAATAGAGACACTAGCAGAAAGGGCTGTTAAACTTGAAGGTCAGTCCGTCTTGCTAGGCACTGAAGACCCTGCGCATATGGAAACTAAGGCACAATCACCATATACCAGTGATACGACAGACGCGAGGTTCGATTTTCCAAGTATTATGGTTTATTGCAAAATATGCTCAGTTGGCCGACTGGGTCTAACGTCTCGCAACGTGTGTCACCCAGACATCGTGAGACGCAAGAGAGCGAACATCAGTCAAGCAGTAATACATATATTCAAACATGCAATCTTTTAAGGCATATCAAACCACCCATAATGTATTTTCTTGAGCTATGGTTCGGTGATTGACAATTATGACAAATATGGCACATTATGACAAGTTTCTTACTCTATTATATTTTGCAACAGTTGCAGACATAGTTCTTTGTTATAGAGAACATAAAGCACTCGTTCAGCAAGGATATCGTGTTCGCGGGAGAGGCACATTCCAAAGCACGTTATCTATCAGTTTCTATTCCTGAACTAGGGGTCAGCCTGTTCTAAGGAAGATCCGCGAAGGAGGACCGCTAGAAAAGTATAATTCATGCTTTAGCTGCCTTGTGCTACAGTTCTAGTGAGACAGGCCGGCACCTGGGCTACTGATTAAATGCTGTTTCAGCTTGCCTCCAAGGACTTTGTGAGGGAAGAAAACAATGCATTTCTGTACTGTTTGGCATTCCTGTCTGGGTTTGGTGTTTCAACATGTAGGCTGTGGCCTCGCACCGTGTATGAGCTTTCAGAATATAATACACTTTGCAAAGCATTTGACAGAAAGGAAGAAGAAGCAAAATGGCGGATGTTACACAAGATGGACGCCCTGTGGTTATACTGTAGTTGTAGTTGATGAATCTGTGTTTGCGATGTTGATCATATGATGCGATTGGTTTCCAGCCAACATAATATACCTACTATACTTGGTTAGGGTCATTGCTAGACTAACAGTCTGGCATCTCCTACATGACGTCAAGCCTTACAAAGCATCGGCGTCGCACCAATGCGCCTCCACAGAAATCGACAGGGCCAACACTTCAGGAGCAAGCAACGCCCCAGACAGTTATAGTGCTCCACTCCCAACAATTGCAGAACTTGATGATTCCCTAAATAGAAGCGAACAAGAGCGTGCCGGCCATCCGATGGTCAGACACTCACACAAGTCCCTGATATCCCCACTGCCACTTTAGTCAAAATTGACCAGTAAAACAAACAATGTCCCATGCTTGAGAAACAATGAGTATTGAAGATATATATTTTATACAATATATCTCCATTGCCTTGAATGAAAATTGACAAATATTCTGAAGTTGATCTGATCATACCGCACACACAGTCTCACTGGTCATTACCCTATGTTAACACTGTCTTACCACTCTTTTTATTCGCACATGCAGGGTTCTACGACTGTTGACTATGTATGAATAAATGTTAATAGATGTACATTTTAGGATTTAATTCCGATGTTGTCTTCTACTGACCACCCCGAAGCATTGTCTCACCAATACATTCACGCTATACGAAGGGCCGCACATTCTAGACGAAGGCCATCTCGAATTTACTATTACGCATTCCTTCTGTACATGGCACAAACATACCCACAACTTCACCCTATCCTGCCCACACTTAGACATCGATCCATACGAAAAATTTGGGAAGAAATGTTTGCATGGGCATTGAATGACTATTTAGTTCAGAGCTTAAAAGTACTTATAAGAACTAACACAATAATGTTTTTTTCACGATTTTGAGGCAGGAAACTTTATCATCTCATCAACCATTCAATAGCGATGTATGTACGGGAAATGTATTGTTATGTTAATAAAAGTTGTGATGACAACTGTGTGGTTAATTTTGTCAACTAGATTGTTAGCCACTGCCCTCTGGCAACTGTACATGGCTTTGCATGTCTCTGCTGTACCCAATACTAATATTCCCCCCACCCAAGCTGCACGGATTACTGTGTCAGGTTGTACAAAAGACACTGCTGATAAGGTAAGGAGAGGTAAGCGTAGTGTTGGCACTGATGTTAATGATTTGACACATATCTCATTGGCACTGCACATATAACAAACAACATGTGGTATAAGCACATGTTAGAAATTGATAAGGATACAACCCAGGAGAGCTGCTATGTCTGCACAGTGATCCCATATGCCATGAACGCCTCCAGGACATTTGTAGCGACGGAAGTACTGGTAGCAACAGCACAATGCTTCCTGTACCTCGCGCTGTTCCAAACAAGAGGAAGATTCCAAGGGAAGACAGCAACCATAAAATGGGGGTCAAAGGCAACATTTCCTTATGAAGATAATTTAATCAAAACATTACCAATGATGGTCAACTATTGGCAACATACTGAAGCACTATGATACGTAACTGATGGTCCAGAAAAGGATGAAACAAAAAAGGTGACATTGGAATACTTACCCTGCAAATGCAGAACAAAGGAAACAGGAGGAGAACCCGGTTGCTGGGAAAGACCACAGATATTGGTTACAGGAAAGTGTACACAGAAGACGGATGGGTGGATGGAGTAGTGGGGAGCAAGGCACTGATGTTAACTAAAGCAGCAGTAACCAAGGTCCAAGAAGAAAACCAGTGCCTCAAGGAATGGGCTAAAAGTGCAAGCCTGTTGATTTGGGTGGATAAGGAAGACAGATCACTCACGATAATCCCCTTGATGACACCTGCACTGTTTTACCAGCATGATGGCAATGATGAAGTGGGAGAAAATGAAGAGTGCAAGAGAATAGAGTAGATCCCAGGAATGGGAATGTGTATGGCGGTGCTAATGGACAACTATTGGGCTTTTGGGTCCAAAGCATACTGTTACACTCACCTGGTCTTTGCAGAGGTGGTGGGGCACGGTTGTAGCCCTCCCGGGGGTGAGGTTGCTCGGGTGCGACTTCGCCCTCTGCGCTTATGTGGTGACTGGTGGTAATAGCTGATGCAGCTCTGGACTTCTCCTGCATGGAGAATAGGGGGCGTGAGTATGCCAGCTTGTGCGCCTGATCCCCTCCCAGACCCCTTCTCCCAAACCGTGATATCCGTGGGATGCACTGTCCTTGGAAAGCTCACCTGTTGATTAGATTTGGCGAGCACTCCATCCTGCTGCTTCTGGCAGGGGCTCTTGTATGATCTGGACCAAGTTCCTTCACTGGTCCCTTGCACGTAGAAGTCCAGTTCTGCTGTGACTAAGCCACTATACTTCCAATAAGTGTTCCTATTTTCCTTTGTCTTTTCTGGTCCGTTTTTGTTGTATTGTGAAGTTTGTTGTCTTGTATTGCTGTCCGTTCCATTTTTGAAGTTTGCTCTTTTGCTTTCTTCCCTTGCAGATGATGTTACCGGCCCAGCAGAAGCTGCGGAGCTCGAGGCGACAGCCAGAGGGAATGAGGAACGAAGCTGCAGTGGTACAGTAGCTGGTAAATTGTTAACTAGGAGGCGCGTGATGTTCAAATGTGGCAGCCCTAGGATGGATGTTCTAACCTTGTCTTTCTTCTTCTTCACAGGGTCTGAGTTCGTGGATGCGGAGTACGGTGCTGTAGCGTCGGGATCAACATCACTGGATGTCAGGAGATAAGTCTGCAGATGAAGCGAGAAGCACCGGTTTCCTGGAGGTGAGTATGCAGGAGAACGCCTGGTTTCAAAGGTAAGTAAACTGGTCCAAGCGGCAGTGAGCGTCACATTGCACGCGAGTGCACAGTAACGAGAAGCACCGACCTTAAGGATGGAGCAGCTTATATACCTGAGCTTCTGAAGCAACGCCCACCAGGTTCATCCTGCCTGCCACACCCTGCCACACCCGATGAGTCAGCACATGAAGACCAGGGCTAGCGAGCTACACCCGATGAGTCAGCACATAAGGATGTTCTCTGGAATAAAGGCTTTCAGCTCCTGGAAAGTTCTGTAAAATAAAAGCACTCCTTCAATAAAATAACGTGTTCCTGCTCACATCTCTATATGAGCCTGGCGCCAAAGGCGCCAGGACTGAGTCCAGCCAGGGCCCCTGTGTTTATAGGTCCCAAAGGGACGTATGTGAGTCAAGTGACCCATTGCCCCCATCACTAGATGGTGAGGTTTTTGTGTTCTAGGGCCTATGGCCGTGACAGCACTCCCCTTCAAGGCCCCTCTCATGGGTGGTTTCCCTCCTGGCCCTGGTTTAGTGGGGTTATTGCGGTGGAACTGCCTGATTAATCGTGGAATGTGGACATGCTCACTGGGTTCCCAGGTCGGATCTTGGGGTCCATAACCTTTCCAGTCTATAAGGTAGTATAACTTGGACCGGACCATCTTAGAGTCTAGGATCCTTTTAACTTCGTATTCTGATTCTCCTTCAAATGTTTCGGGATCCGGTGGAGTATCGATCCGCGTACCTGGTCTCAATGGTTTTAGGAGGGAGACATCAAACACCGGGTGGATCCGCATGTGGGCCGTTAATTCTAACTTCATGGCCGCAGGGTTGATCACAGCCTTGATAGTGTAGGGTCCCAGATATCTAGGACGGAACGCCTGTGGTCCTTTCAGGGGATGTTTTAGGATGCTAACCAAACCTTGTCTTCGACTTGGTAGTTGGCAGCTTCCCTTCGGTGACGATCCGCAAACTGCTTCTGTTTCTCTTTGGCTCTGGCAAGATGCTCTGCTGCTTCCTTAAAAACCTGGGTGATGGTTTTGTGTATGGTCGTTACAGCGGGCATTTCTAATGATTTGAGTGGGTTGAAAACAGTACACTAGTAGAATGGGCTTTGTCCCATACTTGTGTGAATGGAGTTGTTATATGCCTATTCTGCTAACCAAAGTATGTCCTTCCAGGTATCCTCTGTTTGTTGCAGCATACACCTTATGTATTGCTTGAGGGTCCGGTTAGTCCATTCGGTCTGGCCGTCAGTGTGGGGGTGATGGCTTCAAGATAACCGGAGGTCAATTTTGGCAATTTTACAACTCCTTTTCAAGGATGCAGAGACAAACTGAGTTGCTCGGTCTGATATCAATCTTGATGGGAACCCGTCTAGCCGGACAATCTGTTCCAAAAATATGGTATCCAGAGTAGAAGCAGTTGCGAGACCTTTCTGGGGAATAAAGTCGCCCATTTTGGAAAACGGATCTACGACAACTAAGATGGTATTGTATCTGTTACAGGAGGGAAGTTCTGTAATAAAATGCATTGATAGCGTATGCCAAGGTGCTGGGGGTACTTCTAAAGGACGTAGCAGACCTGCGGGACTTTGTTTTTGGCACTTGTGTTGTGCAAAGGTGCCACAGGTTGCGATGAACTGGACAATGTCCTTTCGGCAAGTTGGCCACCAGTAATTTTTCTTTATTTTAGCTTGAGTTTTGGCTATTCCCGGATGCCCTTCTACTAATGAATTGTGATAGTTTGCGATGATTTGATTCTGTAATTTCTTATCCGGGATGTACAATCGTCCTTGGTAGTATGGTAGGTTGTCCACGATCGTATACTGGTCTCCATTCCCTAGCCATTCCTGTTGCGCTGGTGGACTCATCAAGTGTTACAGGTCAGATTTAAAGTTGTCTAGAATGGTGGTTACAGCAATCATGCCTTGGATTCGTCCTTCAGGGATGATGGCCACGGGGTCTGGTGTAGTGACTGCCTCTTCTCCCTCACTCATGCAAGAGAGGGCGTCTGCTTTTCCAATGCGTACTCCAGGTCTATAGGTGATGACAAAGTCGTATTCTGCAAAGAAGAGAGCCCAGCAGAGTTGGCGTGATGATTTCCCTTTAGCGGTCTTCAGATATTGTAGATTGCGATGATCCGTGACAACGGTGACTGTATGTGTAGCTCCAAGAAGCTCATGTCTCCAGCCTTTGATTGCTGCCTTAATTGCTAGCAGTTCTTTATCAGTGATTGCATAATTCAATTCAGGGGCTGAAAACTTGCAAGACTAGAATGCCACGGGATGCAACTGACCTGTTTCAGGGTCCCGTTGTGACAGGACTGCTCCCATTGCTATGTTGGAAGCATCAGTTTCAACCACGTATGGTAGTTCTGTTCGAGGATGCCGTAGACTTGGTGCTGTGGTAAATGCTTGTTTTAGCTCCTGGAAGGCTTTCTCTGCCTATGCAGACAAATTAAATTGTTTATTTTTCCATAGTAAAGATTTGATTGGGTGGACGATCTGGGAGAACCCGGGAATGAACCAGCGATAAAAGTTGGTGCACCCGAGTACACTCTGTTCTCCCTTTATTTGATGTCGGTGAGGGCCAGTTAAGGATAGCCTCTACCTTGCGCATGTCCATGCGTACGCCCCATGGTGTGAGAATAAAGCCAAGGAATTCTACCTCTGTCACATGAAAGAAGCATTTCTCCAATTTGGCATATAGCCGGTGTTGCCGCAGTTTCTCCAAAACTGCCCGGACATGGTTGACATGGTCCTACTTGGTGGTCAAATAGATTAGAATGTCATCAATATAGACAAGAGCGCAGACGTCCAACAGTTTCCGGAGCACGTCATTCATGAAAAATTGGAACGCCGCCGGGGCGTTACATAGTTCAAAGCGCATAACCTGATATTCATAAAGCCCATATTTTGTGCGAAAGGCCATCTTCCACTTGTCTCCTTTTTTGACTCTTATTAGATGGTAGGCTCCTCGTAAGTCTAGTTTTGTACATATCTGAGCGTTTTTTGACTTGATCCAAGAGCTCAGGGATAAGCGGTAATGGGTATGTTTTTTTTTACTGTGATCTGGTTAAGTGCTCTGTAGTCAATGCAAGTTCTCAGGTCTCTCTCCTTTTTAGGCACAAAAAAGAGGGTCGAGGATGCAGGGGACTTGGACGGACGAATGAAGCCATTTGCCACATACTGATTGAGGTACGTTTTTAGATGCTAGTTCTCCTGTTCTATTAGGGCTTAAATCAGGCTGCAGGGAACTTGAGCTCCAGGTACCAGATCAATTTGGCAGACATACGGTCTGTGCGGAGGTAGGGTGTTCGCTTTCTCTTTTTGTAAGACATCTTGGTAATCCAGGTATTCAGGTGGTAGTGAACTGGTGAGTCCACGTATGGTTTCTTTCTTCAACGAACCTGAGTTGGTAAGACCTTTTAATGAGAATCCCTTGCTATAACAGGTATTAGCACATTCTTGGGGAAAGGTCAGAACTCATTTACGCCAGTCAATCCTGGGATTGTGGGTCTCCAGCCAGGGCATTCCCAATATCTTCTGGAGCTGAGGAGCGCCGATGTGATCGAAGGTGATATCCTCTTGGTGACCATCCTGACATAGAAGCATGACACTCACCACTAGCTACCCACCTCTACCACACATAGGGGCTACTCATGAAGATTTTTCTTCAAGGTGGAAGTCTAATTAATACCACCACGGTCAAAATAATAAATTCAGCATATTTTAATCATATTTTTCTCAATCAAAAGAACTAAAATACATTTTAAAAAAATGTATACGTTCGTCATACGTGAATTACCACAGAAGAGAGAGAGAACACCAATTTACATTTCTGGCTGTTGTCTACACCAATGTACTTATAGTTTACAGGCATTCATTGGTTTGCGTGATGTTAGTAATAATGTGTGTGATCACATTACAATTATACACAAACATAGTATAATAATGTCTACAATCTGATGTGTTTCTGGGGCAAAGGACAAGACTGCTGCAGTCTAAAGCTCATCAATAGTGTCCCAAGACCTGTCTTCAGAACGCAGTTGGTTAAGGACAAGGTTACACTGTCAGCATGGCGCCTATGTGTCAGTGTTGTAACCTAAAGAGTAGATAAAATGAAGCAAGTATAAGACTTACTAAATACATATAAAAACATTGATACCAGTGGTATAAATGTCATACATAAAAGAGTAGCCAACTTGCTGACCTTGTGTGAATTTCTTGGGGTGTGGAGGGCGAGATGATTGCACTAGTCAATCTATTTATGGCGGCTGATGGGTCAGTCAAAGTAGTTCATACTGTAAGTCAATAAATATTTAAAATCAATTATAGTGTGACATTAAGTAAATTCTTGTCACAATTATATATATTAGAAATAGATAATTACCGTTTTATGTAAACATTGGCAAAATTAGAGGTTCCAAAGGCGTGTGTTAGCGATGGAGATTGGTTGCATTGGTGTTTAGAAACTCCTTATCCCACGATGCATCATGGAATCTAAAAGCAATGCATGGAAATATATATATAAATCCTGTGTTTTTCTACTTTTAGTCTGTATTCATGGAGGACTAGTGATGCCAAGTACACAACACTTACTTGAGGGTATGGGTTCCAGACACTATCTTAATTCAGCTCTCTTGCTTCGTTTTCACGTATGTGCACGCGCACTTCATTCAAAGTGTCTCGTCCTATACAGACACAAGAAATACGGCTCGTATTTAAATGCCGTGTTGTTCCTATATATTCATGGTAGGTAATCGTTCAGGGCTTACATCTCAGGTGCTGGGCTCGCATCAAAAGCGTTCCGCTAATGCAATAGGCTCTGTCTACGAGGTACCTGTATGTTCAGGTTCCAAACATGAACATAAACAATGGACTGCCAACATTTTTGTGTCGGCTTGTCTCAAACTAGACACCGAGGAGGGACTGTAAACGTGGTGTATAACACCCACTGTGCATGTTAAGAAGTGCACCATCTTGAGGTGAGTGAGTATATTCCTGCATTCAGCAGAGAACGAACCTGGTCCACACAGTAGCGGACAGCACGGGACAATTAACCATGTCTCAACACAAGGATTGCTTGATCCATCATTATATATTGTCTCCGGATGGATGGGTGCTGTATAGATGCAGGGACTAAACCGTGTGTTGGATACACACCTTTGTGACCAACAGTATGTCATCTTATGATGTATGCATGTTGTTATACATATACTACCACATATGTCAATGCAGGTCATTCATGTGACCTAGCAGTATCAACATTTGTAAATATATCTATGTGACATTCATAGTGTGGTTTGTTGGAGATACACAAGGGGATAGCCTGATCAAACCAATGTGGGTGTATAAGGCATTAATGAATAAAGAGATTCCATTCCACGGCAATATTTAAGCCGGATTGGGCTGTTTTTAGATTGTAGGAAGGCCTATCTGGGTAGCCAGATCTTGGTCCATGTAATTTCCCACAGCCCCACTGTCAATGTATGCCTCCAGGGCATGTATTTGCGACGGTTGCTTGTGGTTTACCAGGAGCACAGGGATGACTAGATGTGAGGTCTGTATAGGTTCCTTTTTACTGCTCGACAAGTGGACCCCTACACTTGCCGGGCGTTGGAGTTTCCCGAGTCCTGTTCTTCTTCTTCACCCTTGTCAGTTGCTCCAACTGCTTTCCTGGGTAGTTTCACTGGGCATTCTCGGAGATAGTGACCTGCCTTACCACAGTACAAACAAAGCTGCTGCTGTCTCCTTTTCTCCCTTTCTGCCTTGGTGAGTCGGCTCCGCAAGCTTCTGATTTACATTGGCTCAGACTGATCATGTGATTTGGTTTGATTCTCACAGGGTCGCACGTAGACTGACCGCCCCTCGGCCTTGGCCCGATCCATCTTCCGATCCTGCAATCTGTGATCGAGCTGCACTGGCAGGTCGATGTATTCAGCACATCTTTCTGGGGGATTTACTACTTGGGCTAATACGTCCTTAAATTCCCCTCACAAGCCTCGGTAAAAGAGCATAGTTCTTTTCTCCTCTGGCCAGTTAGCTTGTGCTAACAGACGATTGAAGGAAGCAATATATGTTTGATAACAGTTCATTGTCCAGAGCCCACCCTTGAGTATGCCGTGCAAGTAGTTTCTCCATTTCATGCTAGAAATCTCCGAAGTCTCGAAGCAAAGGATCATCCTAGTTTACCAAGGGTATTGACAAGTCTGCAGCACTATCTCCCAAATATGAGAGTACAAATGCCATTTTCGCTTGATCATTGGGGAATGCCCCAGGTCTGCACAAGAAATGTAGGCAACATTGATTCATAAAGATGGTGTACTTATTCGGATTGCCTGTGAAGCGTTCTGGTGGGGCCAGGGGAACCGCCCCTGGAAGAACCACCTGTACTGGCGTGGGCTGTGGAGGAGCGGAAGGAGAGGCATACCCCAGCAGTGGGACCTGGCCTGCCTGTGCCCGGAGCATTTGCCTTGCTAGTTCATCTGTCCACTCCCGGTTAACAATTAGATCCCTCCTTAGGTCATTTGTTTCCTGTCTTGAGGCATGAACTCCAGCCCCTAACTCTCCCAGTAATCGGGCCAACTGGTCCATTTCAGAAGTTTCCATAATGCCCAGGCAGAGATTCGAAGAGACTTCACATTTTGTTACGCTCATCTGGTCTGTGTGGAGGCGTTGGGGTACGGTTGCAGCCCTTCCGGGGGTGAGGTCGCTCAGGTCCGACTTCGCCCTCTGCGCTTATGTCGTGACTGGTGGTAATAGCTGATGCTGCTCGGGACTGCTCCTGCGTGGAGAATTGGGTGCGTGAGTATGCCAGATTCTGTGCCTGATCCCCTTCCAGACCCCTTGCCCCAAACCGTGATACCCGTGGATGCGCTGTCCCTGGAAATCTCACCTGTTGATTAGTTTTGGTGAGCACTCTGTCCTGCTGCTTCTGGCAGGGGCACTTGTATGATCTGGACCGAGTTCCTTCACTGGTCCCTTGCATGTGGTAGTCCAGTCCTGCTGCGACTAAGCCACTATACTTCAGGTAAGTGTTCCTATTTGCCTTTGTCTTTCTTTTTCTGTTTTTGTTGTATTGGAAAGTTTGTTGTCTTGTATTGCTGTCCGTTCCACTTTTGATGTTTGCTCTTTTGCTTTCTTCCCTTGCAGGTGAGGTTGCTGGACTGGCAGAAGCGCTCGAGGCGACAGCTGGATGGAATGAGGAACGAAGCTGCAGCGGTACAGTAGCTGGTAAGTTGTTAACTAGGGGGCGTGCAGGGTTCAAATGCGGCGCGGACCTAAACCGGATGTTCTAACCTTGTCTTTCTTCTTCTTCACAGGGTCTGAGTTCGTGGATGTGGAGTACAGCTCCTGGAAAAGGTCTTGTAAAATAAAAGCACTCCTGCACTGAAATAAAGTGTTCCTGCTCACATCTCTATCTATATGAGCCTGGTGCCAAAGGCCCCAGCACTGAGTACAGCCAGGGCCCCTGTGTTTATAGGTCCCAAAGGGACATAAGTGAGTCAAGTGACCCATTGCCCCATCACTAGATGGTGTGGTTTTTGTGTAATGGGGCCTGTGAGCCATGACACATACGATGAATTCCCACTGAACTGGGGAGGAATATTCTCCCTGTCACACGTCAACATACCCTTGCTGGTAGTACCAAAGAAACATGTCAGACAACGTCCCCAAAATGGATGAAGGCAACAGAAGGAAGAAGAGATCACTGTCGTCGACACAAAGCCCTCAGGGTATCACCACAACCAAGGATGAGACATTGAAAAGAGTAAAGAGAGAAAGGAATCACCTTTGGGGACGGCCAGAGACAGCACTTGATGACGTGCCACCATCACACCAACTGTTCAGCAGAACTGCCATTTTGTTCTCAGCGCTAATACATCCCTGATTTCAAACATATGCCAACTCCAAGTGGCTTCAGATTACAGATTACACGATGGGAGCTGATGATAACTATAAACTCAACAGTGAAAGGGTTCAACATGATAAGAGGAGCTTAGAGCAATACGACTGGTGGCACTACAGAACAGATACGTCCTGGATCTCCTCACGCCTATGGAAGGAGGAGTTTGTGCCAAACTAGGAATTTTCTGCTGCACGTTCATACCGGCAAACGACCAGAAAAGCCGAACATTGTCAGAAGCAGTATCACAATTGGCACAGATGCACGCTAAAATGGAAGAAGAGTACGAAAAAGGACAGCAGCTGATTCTCATACATTTGGTCCTGGATGCCGTCCTGGCTATCAGACGATCTGAAGGTGTTGGCAGGAGGACTGATCTTAGGAGTAGCATCATATTGTGGAGTAAAGGTATGCATGGCAAAATGCAAGACGACAGCAGAAGAGGTGGTAGGGATGAATCTACTCATGGCAACTGAAAGTGATGAGCACATGGACGACATAATTCGAGAATGAGAAAGACTGAGACAGCAGATAACGGAATCTGACATGTACCCGTCTATGATAAAATTAGAAAATCCACGTAATCCAAAGAAGTACATAGGAAAATGGGTCTATTGCAAGCCCGGAGGTGGTTGTGTCTACATGTACTGGTCATTTGAGGATCATGTCAACTACTATGGACACTTGTCTGGAATTACCAAGGTTTGGCATTTGATGGACGTCAGAATAACTCATAATGGTGGTGTGGTCAACAAGTCGACCAGAGGGGGGACTGAGGAGGGAAAATCCACAACTGCCTTCCCTCCTGAAAAACCATCTCACTGGACAAAGCGCCAACGACACTATGGCCGCCGATTGCATGAGCATACACCAATCCCCACTTCTCCCACCATGGATCACCAACCCAAAAGCTACCCTACCAGCGGACCATACAACCCAGCCGGAATATGAACTCTGCCTAGAGTGGATGAGAAGACACAAGACAGAGCTGGAAACAACCTCATGGACAGACTTGACTAAGAGCACCAAGAAGGCATGCCTCAAGTCGCTACAGACATCACAATGACATAGCTACGTTAGACAGGAAGCACAGGTGCAATCTGCACATTCGGGACACTCACACACCCAATCTACACAAAGAAAACACGCGTACAGCTCTATGAGGTAGAGGACGGTGACATATACACACTTTCTGCACGTTTATTATTTTTCTGTTAGGCTTGCTACAGTAACGCGGAAACACAAGAAGCAAGAAGAATGTTACGCTCACCTGAACCCCACAGGGGTGTCGATCGGACCCGGACAGCTGCGGTCTCCGTCAATGTGATGCGTAGTGCAAAGATGACTGTCTGGACTGGCCCGCCTAGTCTTGTCTGCTGGACCCGAAGAAGTATTTTCCTGCAAGTGGAGACAGGGATTAGCCACCTGTGGGTTTTAGTGATGGCCTCCCAACTGTTCTCGCTCTCCCCCACTAATCACCTCCGATATCCCCTTAGTAACTTCACCTTATGTTTGTAAAAGATGAGCTCTCCATCCTGCGTGTCTTGCAGGGGTGCGTAGATACCAGTTACTTCACTGGTTTGAAGGCGTTGGGAGAGTTCCGGTAAGCATTGACTCTGAAGTCCCAGGCGGGATTGGTAAGTATCAAGTTCAAAGAGTTCAATGTGCCCGATGTTCACTCTTGTCCCCTTCCTTCCTTAAGTTGCAACTGAGTTCGTGAGAAGAAGGTCTAGTAGCTGCTGCTGGCGTTCAGGTAAGAGTCTGTGTTACCCAACGCTGTCCGGTAACTATTGCATGCGTTAACGTGTTGTTTTTCTCCCTCTTTACAGATGCGGCATATGAAGATATGGAGAATAATACCGCAGGTGGTAAATCAGGTAAGTCTATGGTGGTAAGAGGTATTTGTTGATTCCCTTGGCTCACCTTGTTATTCTTGTGCCCCTAGGTGCCGGAGTACGACGAAGAAATGATGGATGACAGTGCCGGATCGAAAGATGCTGTGAGAACTGGTGAGTATGGCGCTGTGCTGGAGCTGGCGAAGCGAGGCGTGCAGGACTGATGTACTTTCCAGGTCGGGAGATGAAATGGATCCGGAATCAGGTGAGGAATTTGAAATAAGTTTGTTTTCTAACCTTGTCCTTTTCTTCCTCTTTATTCTAGGAGCTCCGGATTCGAGGCGGGCATGGCAGAAGACTGGATGCTGGCTGCAGGCACGCAGGCGTGGCAGAAGACTGGATGCTGGCTGCAGGCACGGTGAGAGTCACGCTGCTGGATGCAGAATAACACGAAGCATGTGCTGCTGTTCGGGCGTGGTTTAAATAGCCTCCAAAGTAGTCCCAGGAAAGAAGTTCCCCAGGACCACACCCGAGTAAAAAATAGTCCCTGTAGTAAAATAGTCCCATCCAGGCCTCACGTTGGCTTAGATTTATTTGCAGCATGGTCTGCATGAGGTAAGTAATGTCTATGAGCCTGGCGCCTATGGCGCCAGGACTGATTTTTATTATGAGCCTGGTGCCTACGGCGCCAGGACTGTACCCAGACAGCCCCTAGCTGGGGCTGCTGGGGTTTTTGCAAATGTCTGGATGCCTGCTCCCGGGGCTGATGGGCTTGATCCGGATGCCCGGGAGTAGGCATCATGACAAAGAATTTGTGTGCCTGCTTGCAGATGCTTACGTGCAACTAACTCCCTGTAAGAACAGGAGCACCCAAGGGACCTAATGAACCATGACACACATTTCCCTACAGACACTATGAAGACCACATGCTAGAGGGCCTTGCAGGCCTTAGAAAAATACAGTAGGCCATGATCATCTCAAAGAAATCTCAAACCACAAGATGCTGTGCAAGCAGAATGGCCACGGCAAGAACAATGGCAGCCAAGGCCACGATGTTGCGAGTGACATTCCAGACACACAGAGCCAAGGTGACACCAGCTGCAGCGAAGAATATTCCCTGCAAAATATAACTTAATTTGAAGCAATTGAGCCTGCAAGAGTGGTCTCCAATCACACGACTCGGCCGCGCTGATGTTGGGCCAAGACTTGGAGGCTGGGAAAGTGCTGACGTCCCACGACAAGAGAGCGTTTTGCAACAATACTCGCTACTCTTCAGCTGCCGTGTACGATGGGAATGGAACACACTCATGGTATTAGTCTATTACACACTATTGTATAATCGCAGACACATAGTGGCGCCTTGCTGACACATAGTATACATGTAACGAGAACAGGTGTCTCGTGGGCTGGAAACAGAGCTTGGGTGCCCACAGCCTGACCAATCAGAACACTAGGGCCTGGGGGCAGATGGCAGAGTTTACCAACCAATCACAGAGCACACCTGATGTAACATTTTAGAAGTGACAGTTTTCAGGGATGATCCAAGCATACCACCATCCACTAATATTGTTCTCTAAAAGGTTCCTATACTTGAACTACCACTCAGGAGCCAATCCTGAACCCTTTTAGGTTTTGGGGAAGGGAGCCTGCTGAGTGACCAAGGTTATGACGTCACAGGTCTACAAAACTGGCCGGGGAGCCAGAATGCAGTCAGATGTGCCTCGATCGCTCCATGCATATGATCCCTGTGTGTTTTGTATAATAAACTGCAGTAACCATTGCTCCTTGTGTGGACCTTGACTTCTTTGGGACCAGGGAAGGAGTTAGTGCCTTCTGTGAGCTCGGAGTCCGTGGACCCTTGGCATGGCTTTGCCTGCCCTAGAAACAACCCTAACAGAAGTTCACTAGGGCTCTTTCCACTACTGCATGATTTTCAGTAGGAAAGAACTGGAGGGCCTGCCGTAATAGGCACAGTGAGTAATAGATCTCCTGCACCTTGGCCCCCACCTGAGCTTCGCTCCTCAGCTTGTCCGTCCAAATGCATTTGAGATTTTTGATGTTAGCAAAGTTCCTCTCTGTGCCAAGAAGGTGTTTCGGGCCAAACAGGGCTACTTTGGTTTTACTAGGATTGAGCTGCAGCCAATTGGAAGACATCAAATTACTGATTTCATCTAGGCACTGTTTCACCCTAAAGAATTATTCCCAGATTCCTCCACATTGCTTATTTTAATGAACACCTGAGTTTTTTTGGAATATGAGTGGAAAATTACCTTGTGACTCCTCAGAATATCCATTAATGGGCTAAAGTATAAATTAAATAGCAGGGGAGACAATCAAGAACCCTGAGGTACTGCACAGCCCTGAGGTAATGGGGTCTGAGATATACCTGCCCAATCTCACATGTTGCTGACAATCTGTTAGGAAACCATTTGGTGGCTTGTTCTCAAACTTTGCCTATCTCTCTGAGACGGTTAAGTAGGATACAGTGATCTACTGTATCGAAAGCTGTAGATAGGTCCAACATTACCAGTAGTGACCATTCCCCCTGAAATTCAACCTATAAAAGGTAAAGCCAGGCAGCTAGTATAGCTGTCTCAATACCACATTTTTTGCCAGCTTCCTAGTTAGAAGGGGGCTAATAAGGACGTCTTCTCCATATATTCCTGTAGTGGAGTTGTAACTACTTTTTCTAAAATTGTACCAGTTCATGGTAGGCCCGCCACTGGGCAATAATTCTGAAGATTATCTGCATCCAAATTAGGTTTTTTTCAAAAGTTGCATAACAATTGCCTTTTTCAGCTCTAACGGCACTATGCCACGTAAAGTGATTTGTTTACACACTGCATCATAAACAGCTTTGCAGTGTGTACTGGCAAAGGGAAAAGTAAATCATTGGTGGGCTTGAGCATTCCTAGAAGAGACTGGCTATTCTCCTACGATACTGGTCTGAATTCAAAAGGTAAACCACTTTGGGAATTCCCCAATTTCACAGAGAATGAGAGATCAATATAGGTGGTACCCATATCTTACACCTGCTGTAGGTTTGACATAATTTGTTCCTGCATGAGTTGTATTTTCTTTTTTTTAAAGAAAGTATTAAACGCTTTAGCCTGCCAAAGTGAAGGTTCTGTAGAAGAGGCGATACATTCCGGGTGGCAGAAGTTAGTAATAACTGAAAAAAGTTCTCTTGGTTTTTTGCAGCCTCGAATTTCTTGTGTAAAAATTCAGATTTTGCTTTGAATATAGCTATTTTGTATTTTTTCAGAGCCAGTTTGTCCTAAGTGGCACAGCTAGGATTTCCATACTTCCTTCACCTTCATTCCGTTGCTATCAGATGTTGTTGTAGGAGAATTAGGCTCTGGGAGAACCAAGGTTTAGACATATATTTTAACTTTCTTGGCCTTAGCAGTGCTACTCTAGTACATATATAACCAATGATATCTACTCCCTGGGCAAAGAATTAGTCACATTTGAATGATTAATCAATAGAAGTCAATGCTCTTCTGACTTCGGGTCCAGAGATTTTGTCTAATTCTTTAGATGTACGGGATTGAAATTTTGATGTGCTACTAGGGGGTGGTTCTTTCCTATTATAGTAACTGATGGAAAACATCCTTGCTGAATGGTCTGACTACGAAACACTGAGTGTATTGGTCGGAGTTGTGCTAGATCCTCTCAATGGGAGTATGTCTAGGCAGTGACCTTGACTGAATATGAGAGGGAGATATTTCTAATGGTTTTAAATTTTGATTTCCTAAAATGCCTCAGAACTGCATAGAATGTGATACAGAGCAGTCGTCTAGCCAGATGTAGAAATCACCTAGACCGGGTAGTGCCTTATACTTACTGCAGGCATATAGCAAACCTCTGGTGAAAAGATCTGCTGACGTTTAGGTGTTACTTTTGCATAAATGCAGCCTAAATATTGTGTCTGCCCAATATCAAGTATAGATTCTTTAAAATATGGCGCAAAGCTACTGCACCAGCTAAGGAGTCATTATCATATAGGGTTTGTAGCATGTTCCTTGAATAATAAAAACTCTGAATAGATTAGCTGTTTTATTGATCAGCACTCCTTTAGGATTATATTATTCAAACACAATCAGTTGGCTATTAATAAGTTCCTCTTATCTGTCCTCCACAGGTTAGTAGATGATGTTCAAATAAATGATTTGGTGTCATGAATCACCAATTCCTCCCTTTCTGGACGACTTGGTCCCTCAAACATCGTATTATTGCATCCATCTTTACACTCAACATGGCCGACGCCGTGGGGGAACACACAGGGCCTCATCACAAGTTTGGCAGAAACCCTTAAATGTGGCGGTAACGCTATTACTGCCACATTTAAGGGTCCACCAAATCACAGGCTTGGCAGATTTACCTCCAGCTCTGAGCTGGTGGCAAATCCGCCATGATTTTTCTGAATTTCAGTGCAATTACTGCCGGCGGTAATACCGCCGGCAGTAATAGCTCCGAACATTCCCCATTGGGACCTATGGGGAATGGGAAATTCCCGAATGGGCCCAATGGGGAATGGGGACTTACTGTTCCACCAAACCCGTGATCTGGTGCTAATAGCGCCGGGCGGTTTGGAAGTAGGGCTAATAGCCCTGGCTGTAATACCGCTGGGGTTAGCGCCCAACTCATGATGAGGCCCACAGTCTAGTCTCCCAGTACTGCCTGCTGCTCGGCGCGTCTCAACGCTAAGCTTGTCCATGCCCTTCGTTCCGGCAAGTCGTTTTCCTGGTTCCTTTTCCTCGTCCTACTATCTCTATCATTTGGCTTCATATGCGATTAAGCCTTTTCCCCTTCCTTCCTGGTGTTATTGTTCCGTGCCGCTCCTCCCTCTCTCCGTTTTTGTGGAGCGTGCGAGCAGCTTCTGAAACCTCCTGGACTTTTTGTTCCCTCCTGGTTTACTTAGCTGGCCCTTCCTAGAATCCTTCCTGGATACTGAACAATCTCCGGGCCGTCATATCCTCCCTCGGCAGGAGCCTGGGATATCATCTATCAGTTACCTGCGTGCAGATTGGCGTCAGAGGAGACACGCCCATTCTAGTACAAGACCCGAACCTCCATAAAGAAGGAGAAACCTGCAAGAAAGAAAACATAAAGAAACAAACAGGTGAGCCAAGAGTCTGAGGACTCAGACTGTGACATTTGGAGAGTCCTGAAAATGAAGGTGAGTCCTCAAAATGAAAATGTTCAAACTTAAAACTAAGGAGAGTCCTCAAAATGAAAAGAAAGTCCTCTATGTGTGTGTTCACCACTTTAGTTGAGTGGCTCATCAGGAGGGTTAAACCAAGTTTAAATGTGTCTATAGCTCACTAAATTGAGCAGCCGGATCCTAGAACTCTGATCATACTTTAAACAGAAGCTACCCCTCTATCAAGTATTTTTGCATCAAGATTAACAACATTATACATTAATGATTTGTCTGGATTGAAACACTATTCAATTTAGTGAGCTATCAAAACATTTAAACTTTGTGTAACCCTCCTGTTGAGCCACTCAACTAAAGTGGGGAAACACGTGTAGAGGACATACTGTTTTGCCGCCGCCCGTAATATCCCGGTAACACGCGGGATATCGGGTGGTGGAAACGGTACACTGAGATTGCCGGTAGCCCACCAGTACCGACAGCCTACAGCCTCGTAATGAAGCCCATGTTTCTTAGAGACAGCGCTGTCCCATTTGATGGCTGCCTGTTTTACACCTAGGATGAAAAGAGAAAGTGTACTTAAGAATCATCATACTAAAAAATGAATGTTGTGTCTTGTAAAATGGTGTGCAAACTAGCTGGTCATATTGGAATAAAACTTGCAAAAGAAACTACATTTACCACGAATGTAAACCATGGGAATCTGACAATGTAGTGTACCCTTCTAGTTAAAGATCTCATTACAGAAGGGGGGAGAGTGCCACTCCAAGTGGACAACCTCTAGTCTTGCATAATCGAGGAGGTAGGCACCCTTTGAGAATAAAGTACAACTTGAACAACTTATATTCCCTAAAATGAGTGTGGTTTTGAACAGCAGTAAAGTAAACCCGTTTAGTCCTTAGGGATGTGGTTGTCCTTACGCTTGCTTTAATTCTTAATCACGTGAATTGAATGGGAGGTGCCGTAAAAATGTAAACTTTTCAAGAATAAGCAGAAGGAGCCCGAAGGAAGCAGTCAACTGCCCCTTGTCAGCCAGGTGTATGCCCTCCAGTCCTGTTTTTCCCTTTGCATTACATGATTTGCAGTTCTGCATTCATAATATGAACATGATCATTATGGTTTGGGTTGTTAGAGTGTGAAGAGAATTCGCGTATATTTGCTGTGCTTCATTTTTGGAAGCAAATGCAAGATCAATGGGAAGTCTAATTTGAAAAATGTGGTTGATGTAGGTACCATTATGAGTAGTAGGTTGATAGAAGTTCTAATTTCAATGATTGTATTAATTAATTAAATGTTTTTAAAGATGTGTACTTAATTGTATTTATTCACTTCTATTGTGTTCTATTCCTTGTAATGAAGGTTTGTATACACCATAAAATACCTAATACATAAATAAGGAAATTAATTAATTAATGGGAATAGCAAAACTACAATTGCCAGAATGCAAAGAATATAAAAGTCCTGTTTGGGCTACACCAGTTTGAGATGCCTGGGAACATAAGCCATAACCTTTATTTTATGCTTTTTAAAGTATCACCTACAGAGGGCCATTCCCTGATAAGCGCTTTTAAATGGTTTCACTGTTGGATAGTATCACGTCTGCTGCCATGTGACACAATCTCATGTTTCATATGAAATTGCCAACCATTTGCACTAATACAGATAAAGAAATTAATACCGGGTGATTACCAAAAAGTCACAAAATCGTTGGCTATATTTTATTAGGTAAGCATGTAAAATGAAAACAGAAAAAGACATGACCTTGAAATAAGATGTTAATTAGCAGCATGTATTTATATATACAATGTCAATCTTTCCATTGACATAGTAGGGATAGGTGGATTAGAAAGGACTGGCCGTGCTAGACAAGGTAAGTCATCATGAAACAACATGAAGATTTTACTACCAATGGACTCCACTAGACATCGCTCCAAGTGGTATCAACATGCAATGTAAATGGGAGGATATTTAAGCAAGACATCAAAAGAACAAATGTTGCATCTCTGTTGCAAGTCCAAGTATCCTTTATTTGTTTTTCCCCGTCTGTTAAACAGTTATTTTTGTTCTTCCCGATGGGCTCTTACCTCCATAGGTTGATATTGATAGGATTCCAAATGTGCAGCCCAAAGAAGCCTAATTGTGTGGCGCCAAGGGTTACATCATGTGCTCTTTTTTTTGGGCATTCTACAGGAATGCCATTGCTTTGTGCCAATTCAACTGCGATATCTGGAAGTCAGAGTAAATCCTCATACCAGCCCTTCCTTCCAGAAACGCCAATGTATTTTGACTTGGAGACCATTATTGATTGGGTGGCCACAGAATGTTTAAATCACTGTAAACCTGTGATTGGGGATTAGAGCTCTGGCCCTAACCATTATTTGCCATGTGGAAGAGGAAGCTGATCAGAAGGCAAAGTGCACAATCCTAAAGACGAAGCAGCCACCATATCTTAAAACACTACATTTCCAAATCTGTAGGTTGAGATCAGGCCAGTGCTCACTTCTTTGTCTCGGTGGGACCAGTTCTGTTTGCCAGAAATTGTTAACATATGAGGCACTGCTTCTGATTTGCAAATGTAAGCTGAAAACCAAGATATTTCACAGCTGACAGAGTCAAAGACCTGCTACAATGTTTTGAGCACAGGTCTGGACCAGCAAGAACACCAGAATGTGGCAATCTTTCCTGCCCACGTTCCTAATAATGTTATACATATCGCACCACATGCCTTTGGTACCTCCATACATGTTCATTTTTGCTGGAAGATATCTGCATCTCTTCCTTCAACCCAACCCAGCAGCCCATGTCACCATTAGGCCAGGAGTTCTACATTGCATTTGAGCATTGGAGCACACTTCACGTGACCCCTCGGCAGTGTCTTCTAGGATCTTTAAGCAGATTCCATCTCATTGAATCTGAAGGAAGCTAGCTGCAACAAAGCACAATGACACTGGCACCAGCTCAATCTGCAAAACTGGATCATCATCGTTCAATTCTTATAAGCTTGAGTTTCTTGCAACGGAGGTGGACTTAGGAAGTACTTAGGAGAATATTTGAAGAAAGGCTTTATTGGGCACTCTAAGTCTCAAACAGGTGCAGCCATCTTGTATTCTCTCAAAACTGGAGGGGAAATTAGGCTGTGCATATATTATGGAGAACTGATTGCCATTATGATCCATAAAAGGTTTTAGTTTCCGCTAATCAAAGTGTTTCCTGATCAATTAACGTCTGCCAGAAAATGTCCAAATTAGATCTCTAAAGGGCCTGTAATCTGGTTAGAATTGAGCCTGGGGGTAAGTGGAAGATACCAATCAAAACAAGGGGCACAACAAGTATATGGCAGTACCATTTTGACTCTGTAATGCTGTAAAGACTGGAGTGGGGTGTCTGTGGCACCACCCACTATATGGTTGTGGTAAAGGCACAGAGGCACCTGTGATGAATCTGATGATGTCATCACTCTTTACCCAGAGGTAGCCTCTCCTCATTTGGCCAGGGGACGGCAGCCACTACCTGATCCTGCAGTGCTGATCGAGGGACTGCCGAGCAGCAGAGAAGACCGTGGAGCCTGGAGGCTCAGGGAGACGGCAGAAGCAGAATCACTGCTGGAGCGGGTTCGCCATGCTGGGATCCCAGCAGGAAGAGAAGGGAAGTCTTCCTGGCAGCCACGGGAACTGGGAAGGAGCAACAGCGCTGCCTGAACACAGAGAATGGCTCAACAGCAGAGAAGCAACCGCGAAGGGCATGGAAACCTCTATGCGAAACCGGTGAGCCCGTGAAGAAGAGATGGGATGCCAGAGTGTTGTTTCCCATTTACTGTGAGAGGGCTGGTGAACACCACAGAAAGCCGGTGAGTCCTGAGAAGGGAAGCTGGGACACTGGTGCTTTTCGGCAATGCTATAAAGGACAGATAAGAGCCAGTTGAGTGAATGAAAAGGAATTTAAAGCCCGATATGTCAAAAAGAATAATAACAGAAGTCAAGTTTGCAAGTGTGTAATGTGCACTGTATGAGAAAGTCCTTGCAGGAAAGTATACCAGGCAAAGTCAAGTTTGCAAGTGTGTAAAGTGGACCACACAAGAAAGTACTGGTAGGAGAGTATATCAGGCAGAGTCAAGTTTGCAAGTGGTTAAAGTAAACCACATAAGAAAAGCCTGGCGGGAAACTACAACAGGCCAAGTCAAGATTGTAAGTCAAATTGCATTGAATGTGGAGAAGAACCTGGCAGGGGAATATACCATGTGTCCTGCGAGGCTGCGACCCCCGTACAGGCTGTTTTGCATCCAATTTGTTTTGTTGAACAAAGAATCTCAAGGAAGACTCATGCCCTTAGAATTTTGAATTTTTGAACAGACCTAGGCGAGGGAGACATTTCCCTAGGAGTGGAGTACAATACAAAGAGGAGGGAGTCATCCTCTTGGGCTATAAAGAACATTGATTGTCTTGTTGGTCTGTTGGGTTGGTGAAGAGAAACCCGGGGAAGGGAGCCATTCCCTGGAACTGTGAACACTCTCCATTGGGAACTTTTGTGTTGTAGTTGCACCTTTCTTCGGAACTTGAACATTTGTGCGCTTTCAAGGCCAAATACATAGGCCAGCATAGGATTTCAGTCCCAGGACATTTTGCTTTTGGCATCTTGGCACAGGACAGACCCTTAGTTTTGGTTGAGGTAGGGAAATACCTCCTTGATTAGGGACAGTGAGGCATTTTCCAACCCTTTTATTATTAATAAAAGTATGTAACGACAATCATGATTTCTCTCTGTCCGTGTCTCATTCCTGGTTCCTCAAACACCTCAGCCAATTGTGAGGAGTCAGGAATGAAACACGGACACAAGTGAGTCAGATTGAGTTTAAAGACTTTTATTGACAATGAAAGGGGTTGGAAACATGCTTCTGCGACCCTGCACTAAGAAGAGACGTCCTATCTAAACCAAAAACAAGGGATCTGTCTATGTCAGAATGTCCAAAACAAATCTGTCCCATATCCAAAGTTCTATTCTGACCCTCATATTATAAACTAAATTCTAACATGAAGATGGTAATGTATTTAGCCTTGGGTGGTTTAGAAAAGTGTTGCAAAAGCAAGAATAAATGGCTCCAACACTGATGTTCTTCAAGGATGAAGATCCTGCTCCAGAGGGTGGATACCTTCCCCTGGATTCCTCTTTACTGTTTGATATTTTCACAAGCAACCGTTTCCTGTGCATTTCTTGACCAGCAGCAACATTGATGCATAAAACTGTCTGGTGTTCTACTTTTGTCTCTTTTTGAATACGGTATACACTCCTGCCAGGGTTTTGCTCCTTCTCTTCTAGTTAACAAAATCTTTTTTCTAGTCCTGATATTTCTTCTCAGGACCCCTTTACTCCTGGTTAACACAATCCTTTTTCGTGTAACTGCCTGGTTTACTCTCCTGTGAGGCCTTTTTGTATTCTTAAGCTTGTAATTGCCTGGTATACCCTCCTGCTAGGGCTTTCTTGTATTCACACACTTGTAATTGCCAGGTATACTCTCCTACCAGGACTTCTGTTCATACAGGCTCTCTGCCCTCTCCAAGAATACTTTGTTTAATATATCATCCTGTCCGGGTTTCCCATATACTTGAACTGTATACATTCATATACTTTTAAGGTTTTCACTTGCAGTTTATTCCCCCTTTTAACAATAAGCTCTCTTGGTCTTTCTGCCTTGATTTCCTTAATTACAATTTGCTTGCATCGGCATGACTGCTGATGTGCCCCATTATCCATGGGTGGACTTTCTGGTTCCTGTTGGTGTTCCTGACTTCTCCAACGGTCATCCAGTGGAGGAACTTTGGCTTCTTCCTTCTCGCAACTGCTTTCCCTTGGCTTTGCCATCCCTCCCGCCTTACGCTGGGCTCTTCTGCTTCACTCCAGGCTCTGTTGGGTTAGAAGCTGCTTTCTAACACCTGCAAAGACCGAGGAGTCTATCATCGGCTTCCCGCAGCGTGTTCTCTTGGCGTGGCAGCTTCTTTCTTCTTGGTTATTGAGCTGCCTGGTCTCAGACTTTCAGTCTCTGGATCCGCACGGAGATGTGCAGCTTTCTCCCACCAGCAGCAGGCTTTGACTCTCTGCTTCTCTTTATCATAACCTTTAATGGACCTTACCCCATCTGCATAAGGGATTGAGTTCTCCTGCCAGTCTGGAGAGCCAAGTAAACTGCAAGCCCCAACTTCCCTGACTTGGCTGGATGGCTCTCTTCCTCTCCATGGCCAATCTCTTCTTGTGTCTGTGAAAGTCCAGCAGACTGTGAGCCCCAACTCTTCTGATCAGCTGGGCAACTCCTTCTCCTTCTGCTGGCCACTCTCTCCTCCTTGGACTTGTCAGAGATTCTACAGCCTCTCTGAAAGTGTCCTGTTTTCTTTTTTTTGTTTTCAGTTCTGGATTCTCTCCTTCCACATTGTTTGCCATGGGAAGGCTCCTTTCATACTTCTTGAGTTTTCCCTTGCTTTCATATTGGCTCTGACCAATAGAATTTGGGGAAAGACTAGACCGCTGATAGTGGTTCTCATTAGGAGTGATCATCGTTGTTCCTCGCTTCCTTCTCTTCTCAGTTGTAAGAAAAAGACTAGACTGCTGACAGTGGGTTTCAATAGAAGTGATCATCATTCTTCAACTCTTTTCCCTCATCACAGTACTTGGAAAGTGATCTTCATTGAGGTAAAAAGAGTGCAACCTATGAGACTATTAGGGGAGGGATTGTTCTTAAGGGTCATGGGAAGTGTCATCGTTCTGACAGAAACTGGGTTAGATGCAAGGAACCTTTATGTTCTCTTCTCTCCTCAAATTTATGGAGGGAATGGAAGCGTTTGTTGGCATGTGAGTAGCAATTTTCCAAGCTTTCAAGAACAGGTTGAGTGGAAACATAAACATATTTTTATAAGGTTACCATCAGTTTTCGGAGAGGTAGGCGATTTTTCCCTTTTTTTTCAATAGGATATGCTTGGATGGAATGGAAGAGGATGGTAGGAAAGTTGAATGGGAAGACAGAAAGACATACATTTCTGATAAAATAGACAAAATTCCAAGTTTAGGAAGGGGACATTTGCGCAGGTCAGGCAACAACTATGTATGTAAATTTCTCATAGTTTCAGGAAATATTGGAAAAAGTACACAAAAAAAGGTATGTGCTGGACATGTTTGGACCTGTAAGGTAATGGCTTCTGTGAATATTGAGAAAAGCAATGCACCCCTACATTCCGCTGACTCTTCTAGTTAGGAAATCACACATTTTTCATACATGTGTGTGTGTGCACCTACCTTGGCGCAAAGGGAAAAGACTAAACCACTAGTACATCAATTGGCCTGGGGAAGACTGGATTTGGCTCTGTGGACAACCACCAGATTTGTGCTTGGGTGTCGCAGCCACCAAGAAAAACAGGGAACCTCATGCATGACTGAAAAGAAGACGCCTGTGGAAATCCAAAGAGGTCTGACTTGCACAAATCGCCCTAGAATGTATTACCCACAAGGCCCAGCAAATTCCAAAATGTAGGGGGGAAAAAACTAAATTTTCAGACATTTGCCTCTAGGAAAACACTGAAACACGTTCCCACTTTGCCACAGGTGTCCTAACAGAAACGGTACTTCACATGTGTGGGGATGCTTACTTCGGCGCAACGGGAAAAGGCTAAACCACTGGTACACCAAAGGGTCTGAGAAGAGGAAATATTTAGGATTTTGTTCTTGTGGACACCCTACAGATTTGGCCCTGCGGTGTCACAGCCACTAAGGAAAACATTTAGGGGGAAAATCACAATTTTCAGACATTTGCCACCAGTAAATCACTGAAACACCCCTGCAACAACTCATGTCCTGCCTTCCCACATTCCCACAGGTGTTCCAATGAAAACGGTACCTCACATATGTGGGTGCACCTACCTGGGCGCAAAGGGAAAAGGCTAAACCACTGGTATATCAAACACCCTTGGGAAGTCTCGATTTGGCTTTGTGGACAACCCACAGATTTGGGCTTGGAATGTCACAGACAACAAGGAAAATGGGCAACTCCATGCATTTCTGGAATGAAGACATCTGTGGGAATCCAAAGAGATCTGACATCCGCATATCGCCCCAGAATATATTACCTACAAGGCCCGGTAAAGTAAAAAATGTAGTGAAAAAACTACACTTATCACACATTTGCCACCAGGAAACAACCGAAACACGCCACCAACAACACTTGTCCTACCTTCCCAGGTTTCCACATATGTCTCAACAATAGCCACCTCACCTGGGCAGAAACAGGTAAATCATCTGTATGCCAAGTGCTCTGGAAATACAAGAATGACTGTGCAGTACCCACTGCTGCCCTCTTTTTCCTCTTCAAGCCCTTTCACAGGCACCTTTCCTTACTCTCCTCATATATACAGTGTATAGTGCAACAGGACATGGTCGGTTTAGCACAAGAAAAAAAGATCCTGTGAGCAGTAAATCCGCATCAAAGCACCAACCGCTTTACTGGCCATTCATACACCTTTCGTGTCTGCAGTCACTAGCCATCCATTTCAGCAGTCGCGCCACTACCAAATCACCAGCTCCACAGCAACAGTATCTGCACACTTATAGCAAGAGGAAATCCGCTCAAATGCAACCTCGTCTCCAGGAGTTGTCTTTCACACCAACTTCATGTACTTGCTTATCAACTGTGCCTGCATTCAACATGTTGCACTATCCATATCTGTTAACATACGCACACTAAATTAACATCCACTAACATGCTGATCTTTTTTCCAGTGTATCAAAGTGCATTCACAGCAATCACATCTGCAAGGACAGCTCACCTTTACCTCACTCACACACCAATCACATCTGGGTCATTCTAAAAGAAGACTCAGTCATGCAAAACATGAACTTTAATTTAGTGAAAGGAAAATCATGGCAGGGTTGCACGAGTTATAGAAGACACCACGGCCATATAGATGGTGTCCAGTTCCCATTTTCATTTCACTTAGCCATCAAGGGAGGGAGTCAAACTGGCGTGTAACACATTTTGAAAACACGCTTTGAGTGGAGGAAACCGGAATGGTGTTCCCGTCTTGTCCAAGTCCGGCCTCGAGTGGAGGGAGCTGGACTACCATTGCTTACCAAGGCATGCCTCAAGTTGAAGGAACCAGAATGGCATTCCTTTCTAAGGCATGCCTCAAGTGGAAGGAGCCAGAATCATGTTCCTTTCCAAGGCATGCCTCAAGTGGAGCAAGCTGCACTAGCATTGCTTGCCAAGGCAGGCCATGAGAGGAGGGAGCCGCAACGGCATTCCCTTCCAACACACGCCTCGAGTGGAGGGAGCTGGAGTAGTATTGCTTGCCAAGGCACGACAACGAAGAGTGAATCAGAATGGTGTTCCTTTCTTGTACAAGGCACGGTTCGAGTGGAGGGAGCTGGACTGATGTTAATTTCTAAGGCACACCTCAAGTGGAAGGAGCTGGAAATGTGTTCCTTTGCAAGGCAGGCCTCAGGTGGAGTGAGCTGCACTAGCATTGCTTGCCAAGGCATGCCTTGAGAGGAGGGAGCCGGAACGGCATTCCCTTCTAAGGAACGCCTCGAGCGGAGGGAGCTTTAGGAGCATTGCTTGCCAAGGCACACCAAAGGGGAGTGAACCAGAATGGTGCTCCCTTCTTGTCCTAGGTACGTCTCCAGTGGAGAGAGCTGGACTAATGTTACTTTCTAAGGCATGCCTCAAGTAGAGGGAGCCGGAATCGCATTCCTATCCAAGACACGCCTCAAGAGGAGGGATCTGGACTAACGTTTCTTTAGCACACCTCAAGTGGAAGGTTCTAGAGTGGTGTTCAAGGCCTCAAGTGGAGGGAGCTGGACTAGCATTGCTTGTTAAGGCACACCAAAGGGGAGTGAACCAGAATGGTGTTCCCTTCTTGTCCAAGGCATGCCTCGAGCGGAGGGAGCTGGAGTGACATTACGTTCTAAGGCACTCCTCAAGTGGAGGGAACCGGAATGAGATTTCCTTCTTGTTCAAGGCGCGCCGCGAGTGGAGGGAGCTGGACTGATGTTTCTTTCTAAGGCATGCCTCAAGTGAAGAGGCCGGAATCGCGTTCCTTTCCAAGGCACGCCTCAAGTGGAGGGAGCTGGACTGATGTTTCTTTCTAAGGCACGCCTCACATGGAAGGTGCCAGAGTGGCATTCCTTTACAAAGCAGTCCTCAAGTGGAGGGAGCTGGACTAGCATTGCATGCCAAAGCATGCCAAACGCAGAATGGCGTTTCCTTCTTGTTGAAGGCATGCCTCCAGTGGAGGGAGCTAGAGTGGCTTTCCTTTCTAAGGCATGCACAAACTGAGAGTATATGGGTCCCTCTCTAGGAATGATGGGCATTTCAGGAAATCACTCGATCTCCCAATACTTTTCCTTTGTATCATACTAAAGAAAACAAGGCTGTAGGCAGAGGGCTGGCATGGAAGGGCATTGGGGACTGTACACCTGAGTATCCCTCCTCCTTCCTTGTATTGTACACACCTTATATTTTCTGTATGGTTGTGTCTTGATGGGTGTGGCAGCAGCATAATCAGCAAAGTTTCATCCTTTCAATCTGGCTACATCGTCTACTTCTGCAAAGTAAGGAGTTGGTACACGGGCAATGGTCAGCAATTTTAGAACTGCATTTTCAATGTAAAAAAATGACAGTTGTTTTCTGGAGCAGCTGCACCATATACAACATAAGCATTGTATGTAGCTACATGCATAATGTGTACTGCCAACTTCGTGTACTACATGCGAGACTTGCGTGCTGGATCGTATGGATCAAGCACTTGGGCTTCTTCACTTGCTGAGCCTGCCCCTGCACAGTGTCAAGTGAATTACTTACATCATGAATAGTACTTAGCATGTGCACATCCCCGCTGTCGCAGAATTTTACTGCCAACAGTTCATCACACGGCAATGCCATAAATGCTCCCTTGTCCAGCTTCTTACAAACAAGTTGTCTGTGGAAGCCTTTGTGGTTACTGCAGATTGTAATGCATGCCAGTGTGCCCACATTGTACAATTCCATGAAGGGTAGTATTCCTGTGTAGAAATTGTCCACATACAAATAGTGACCCTTGTGGAACAATGGTGTGGCAAGATCCCAAACAATCTTCTCACGTATCCCTAAATGGGCTGGGCAGCCCGGTAGGTTTATGCTTGAGTCTTTTCCAGTGTAGAATCTCATGGTGTAGGCATACCCAGTGGTACTTTCACACAACAGGTAGACCTTAATCCCATATTGTGCTCTCTTGCTCAGAGTATACTGCTTGAACAGTAGCCGACCTTTGAACAATGCCAATGATTCATCGATGGATATGTGGTGGCTAGGAACATACACCTATGAAAATCACTGAGCAATGTGCTTGAGAAATGGCTGAATTTTGAATTGCCTATTTGGTCAGTTCTGGGTAATCCAGCATATGTTGCACTGCTAGGAAACAATCACTACTCATTATTGCTGTAAAAAAAGGGCTTGTAAATACAGCTTCAGTAGACAAGAACACTGAGATAGATGGCTTCTGCACTAATCCCATGAGCAGAGTGAGATCCGAAAGTGTTCTCATCTCAACATCTGCAGTTGGAACACAAGAAAGTACTCTGGAATGGGGTTTCAGAATGGCACCCTGTGCCCTCAAGAACTGTTCAACATACAGACTGGTTTGCTAAAACACATCTGAAATGAACCCATCATCCACAAAAAGGTTGAACACGTCAATAGGCTCCAAACCATCTGTATTCTCTGTGCAACCTGATATTCCAGTGAAAGGTGGCACAACAAGCTGAGTCATTCCTGGAGGCACCCAGTCCGACTCATCAGCTATGTCATGACCTGGCACATTCCTTATACATCCTGCATGTTCCCCCAACCTTGCAGGTAAACTTTGTGTGGGAAGTGTCAGACAAGGTGCATGTACCCCTTTGTTCTCTTCTTCATCAAATGAGGAGGTGGAACTAGCCTCAACCGAAAACTCACTTCCCGAATCTACTGCATGCTCACCCTCAGAAGCAGATTCTGTTTCAGATTCTAAATCCGGTTCTGTGCCTTTCTCTGACCCAGACTCCATCAGTAAGTTAAGAACCTCCTCTCCAGACATCTGAAGTGAAGCCATGACTACTGTTACAATCTAAACCTTTACTGCCTGCCCAAAGAACAGATAAAGACTGAAACACCAAGAAACTTTTCTTTTCTGAGTATGGAAACTAATATTTTTTTTTTATTTTTTATTTTATTTTTTTCCCATTTAGTTTATATAAACTTTTGAAAAAGAGTTTCCAGCTTACAATTACTTGGTGTGAGAAAAGCAGAGATAAGTTAGGGTGCATCTTAATCTCAATGGCTTATGCAACAGTTTTTAATGTCCTTTGTTGCTAGCCTTCCTGGTTCAATTTTCCAGTCCTTGTTTGGTTTATCAGTTTATGTTTCTTCAGATGTTATCATCCTCCAGGTTTCATTATTCCCCCTTATTCAGTCTCTGCTTCCATGACACATCTATGGCGTGTTTCTCTGCAGTGCTACTCACGTTAATATAAGTTTATAACACTGACTCCAAGTTTTGTAGAAAATTAGTCAACCCAAAAATGTCCTTTTCTCGCGGGTTGAACCACTTTCGCCACAATTCTTCTCCACACAAGATAGGATATTGTTTTACTAAATTTCCTAAATGCACAGATCTCATATCTTTCAAGCTTTCGCAATACAATGTAAGATGTTTAAGCGTCTCCTGTTCTTTATTGCAGATGCGGCAGCTCAATACTGCTGCCACGTTCCAAGTTCTTATTGCATGGCTTACCCTTGTGTTGAATAGATTCATTCGAAATTTCAAGTACAGAAAACGATGTCTAGCGCTTGGTGATTTCATCAGATATTGCAACATTATGTTCCGATCTTTGGCTTCAGTTGCGGCTTCTTTCATCAAGTTATGTCGATTTCGATCATCCACTGTTTGACACCAATCCAATTCCCATAACTTTTTCTTAACGAAGTCTGGATTGGCTTCCAAGGTTCTTTGATCAATGCCCAACTCCGCTAGCTTATTTCTGCATCCAATTACCCATTTGCACAGAACTGATTCCGATTTTCCGGTAAGGGCATCCTGTAGTATTTTAAACTGAGGGGAGCAATCAGGTATGATTATCTTCCTGTATATAGATAACATGTTCCAGAGAATTCGGGCTTGCATAGATATTAGATTGAGTATCTAATGCAGGCACTCGAGATTCCCTTTTGTAGATGTAATACTCGCCTCCAATATTGATTTTCCAGTTCTGGCCATTGGGTTGCAGATACTCCCAGTGCACTTTCTGCGCTATATATCAATGTTGGTAGCGCTTTCTGGTTGTAGTGGGCCAGAACAGGTAGAAGAGAGAATTTCCCAAATCTTTTATTTATAATAACTCCTTGACTTGATAGTTGTTTGCATTTCTGTTTTACATTCTCTACCCAAGGGGCATCGTTTATGTTGCTGTTGATCCACATTCCTAAATATTTTGCTTTTTTCACACATCTCAAGCTGTCATTGTGTATACTCCATTTAGGTATTCGATTTTTGTTTTGTTTGTTGTTTCTTGTTAGGTCTTGCAGGATTATTATTTCTGACTTCGCAGAATTGATCTTTAGTTTGTTTTTCTCCACATAGCTTTCTAGAGCTCTCAATTTTCTTGTCAGACCAATTGGCGTTTGGTCTAATATAACGATGTCATCAGCGTAGAGCATCCAGTTTATCCGTAATCCATTGATTTTTGGTGGGTAGGAGATTATAGAATCTAAGCTTTCTCCAATATCGGATAAAAATAGGGCGAACAACGTGGCTGCCAGAGGACAGCCTTGTTTCACGCCCTGATTAGTTCCATTGGAGTCTAGTCTGACCTTAATTTGTGTGTCTGTGTGGAGTGCTTTTATGGGTTGGAGAAGATTTTCGGGACATTTCCATTTCTTCATCTTACTCCATAGTAACTCTCGATCAATTGTATCGAAGGCACTTGATAGATCCGCAAACACTACATAGGTTTTGGCGGATCGCTTCCATTTTTAAGAAATTCAGAATCGCCAAGTTCAGACCACATCCAACCCCTTTAAGAAATCCTGATTGATGTGGATCATATTGTTTGGAACCATATATCCAGTTTGTAAGTTGGATTTGAAGCTGCGAGGCGAAGATTTTCCCCACTAAATCAAGGAGCATTATGGGACGGTAATTGATTGGATAAGTGCGCTCCCCCTTTTTAAAAATTGGTATGACTGTAGCACTTTTCCAAGATGTAGGGATCTTTCGGTTCTTTAGAATGGCTGCAAACAACGTAAAACAGACCTCCGTCCATAACTCGGGCTGTTGTTTTAGCATCTGATTCGTTAACCCATCGGGTCCTGGGGCTCTTGATGTACTTAATCTCTTGATGTTTCTAGAGATATCTTCTTTGGTTATTGTAATTGACCACTCATTCTCCGATGTGGTGGTTTCTTTCATCTTAAATTTCATTATTAAAAAATATTCTCGCATAATGCTTCATCCATAGTTCTTCTGGAATTGTGTTTTTTATAATGGCACCTTGTGGAGTCGAGATGTTGTTCAGGTAGGACCAAAATTCACTTGTATTTCTATTGGCTAACGTTTTCATCATGCTTTCCGCATCGCGTTGCAGCATGATGTGTTTATGACTGAGAAGCCAGTTCTTATAGGTTTGTTTCAGAGTTTTTGCTATGCTTCCATTGCTCAGATCCGGTTTCTTTTTGAGCAGTCTTAGTTCTTTATTCAGTTTTTTTTTTCTTATCATTGATTTCTTCATCCCATACATGTTGGTTCCTGAAGTTTGATCTGGTTTTGGAGAAGTTCTTCTCTCGATATTTCTCTAAAAAGTTTGTATATTCAATTTTCTCTACCACTGATATTTCTTCTAACGATTTTAACAGTGAATTCACTTGGTCGCGTTTAGCCGTAGACGATTACGGCCCGGTTCAACCGCTAGGTCATTTTTGGCGGTATCAGTGAGATTTCTTATATGCTGAGTCTCCCAGTATATTTTTACTAGGCTGTGATCACTATGTTTACTTTCAATGATTTTTAACTGTGCGACTTCACTTTTCAGTCTTTCGTTTGCAAACATATAATCTATTGTGGAGCTTAACTCATTTCTTCGCCAAGTTGGACGAGGCGGAATATCTCCCATCACTTCTCCATTCAACATCTGTAGGTTCCATGATTTCATTTCGTTTACCCACAGATTGGTCGCATGATCTCTATCTGTCTCCTTCATGTCTCGTCCACCTGGCAGGCAATTTATGTTGAGGTCTCCACATATTAGGATATTTATGTCTTTTTCCATCCTCTTAATGTTGCTGATAATTTCCGAGACAGATTCGATGAATGCCTCTGCTTTGTTTGCGGCATGTTGCCAATACACATTTATCAGCATAAGTAAATTCTCATTTTTTGTTGCACTCATCGGTAGTTTGATCCTGGATATTTGTATGTACGATGAAACATTAGTTGTAGATAAGATACGTATGCCACTTTTAATTTTTGCTAATGTCAACATTCCTGACATGGGACGTCCCTTGTTCTTTTTAATTGCCTGATTGAAGGCAATCTCAAAACCATCTGCAATAGGAATATCAGTTAGCCATGTCTCTTGTAGGCATAATAAATCAATATCTTTTAGTTCACTTGGGATTTCACTCAGCAGATGCATATAGCCTCTTGTGTTCCATGATGCTATGCATATCTTTCCTGACTCGTGTGACTTTCGGCATTAGCTGCTATCGTGGTTATTGATGGTTTTCGCAACCCATGACCAGTCGAGGTCCTCAGTTCTCAAATCGAATTTCCTCGGACCTTGGGCATCCGAGTATCTACCTCTTGTTCTAATTGGCACAATCTTCAATTCTTCGTTCTCAGCAATTTCCCTCTCAGGGGAGACATGTTTATTTTTTGGGACATTTACTTCTACCTTGGTTGCAGATCTTTTATGTTCCGCTTGTTTGTTGTCAGAGAAGGATCTTTTTCTCCTTGCTAATTGTCTATCCTTTGGTTCACCAATCTCATTTATGTCAAACACTAGGGAGTTGAAGATATCACCAGTCTGTAAGAGGGAATCTCGAATGAGTTTAGAGGCTATGTGTAGTATAGCCGCCACATCACCAACCATTATACTTTGTGGTGTACCCCAAGGCTCCTGTCTCTCCCCCACCCTATACAACATCTTCACACGACCCCTCTTCCTCATCCTCGACGCTATAGGCATATCCTACACCAATTACGCCGATGACACGCAGATCCTCCTCACTCTCACAGGGAACTATGACACTGACTCCCTGACCCTCAACAACCTCTACAACACCATCCAAGCCTGGATGGCAGACAACGGTCTATGCCTCAAATCTGACAAGACAGAACTCCTCCTGGTAGGTTCCCCCGACACACTAAAAAATCTAGATGCCCAATTCAGCCACTTCACCATTGACTCCATTAAAATTCCGGTCTCCGACTCTGTCAAAACTCTGGGAGTCTACCTGGACTCCAGCCTATCCATGGATAGACAAGTCAGCGCAATAGCCTCAGCAGCTGCATATCATGCCAAACTTATCAACGCAGTCAGACCCTTTCTCTCCAAAGAGAACTGCACCAACATAGCCAGAGCCATCACCGGCTCTAGGCTAGACTACTGCAACGTACTCTTTCTAGGAACCTCCAACAAAAACTTAGAGAGACTACAAGTAATACAGAACAATGCTCTCCGGGCAGCCCAAGGCATTGCTAAAAGAGAACACATCTCTGAAGCCAGAAAACTAGCCCACTGGCTCCCAATAAAGGAAAGGATCGTATTCAAAGCCCTGACACTGACCCACAAGTGCATTCACCTCACTGCTCCAGCATACCTCTCTCAAAGGATCCACCCCATCTCCACTACCAGGCCAACCAGATCACCGTACACCAACATGCTCTCGGTGCCACTAGTAAAAACAGTAAAAGTGGGCGGATCCAGCTTCCCCTATCTAGCGCCCACTCACTGGAATGCCCTACCTCCCACTATCCGAGGGGAGGCCTCCCTCACCACCTTCCGCAAAACTCTGAAAACTACCCTCTTCACATAAGACCCGACACACCAGCACGAATACTTATCATATATGTTGTAATATACGTCCCAATGCAATATCTGTAACAACAGTATGATATCTTGTAGTATTCGTAATGTGTTATCAATCGCTTTCATGCCTGTACCATGTAACTAAGTTATTCCAAGTAACAGCGCCTCAATGCCCCTGGGCTTCTTGCGCGCTATATAAATATAAATAAATAAATAAATAAATAAATAAATAAATAAATAAATCACACGGTCATTATATTTTTCATCCTCAAATTCGACCACTTGGATATCTTCAGAGGACACTGTTCTAAGTTGCGGGATGTGATGTATTAGTCTCATCACATTTTTTCTATTTAGTAAGAGACCATCTTTTTCTCTCACTATTCGCTCCACTCGTAGAAGATATTTTCCTGATTTCGTGGGGTGCAGATTTTGAGAACAGGGCACCTTCTTGGGCATTTTATTTATTTTTGCATTGGTCTGGGTTTTCTTAGACATTGCTTGGCGTAAGTCAAAAGGTATCTTTGAGTTCATCACAAGTCCCTGCGTCCGTAGCGACGGAATTGACTCAATTAAGTTAGCATCTTTATCTCTGGAGTGTATTTCCGTAATGATCTTAGGGGCGATAAATCCGGCATCCATTAGGGCCATCTTGGCTTCCAGAGCCTCAAATTCTTGTTCATACTTCCACAGATCCTGATTTCGGGATGTAAGTTTTGAGGTGGAATGTTCCCGGTTGTTGCTGGCTATGGTTATCGCTCTTTTCTCCTCTAGCGTTATACATGCTGCTGGAGCTTTCGCTATAATTTTTTGAAGGGAACTATCTTGCTTTACTAGTTGCCTGATGACACATTTTTGCTGATGCTCAGATTCATTCATTATCACCCCACCGATTATACCAGTTGGAATAACTTGGGGAATATGGGGCTTTTTACAATTTTTCTTGCCCTCGAATAATTTCTCTTCATGAGATGTTGATCTGAGGTCAGTACTGGTTACAGCTTCTACTGTTATAAACTCTTCATTCGGGATTGGATTAGAAGTCTCAACCCAACTATCACTTTCGCTCTGCTCGTATATCGAGAGATCTAGTAGATTTTCTAGAGAATTTTCCTTGTCCTTCATTGTGCTTTTTTTGCCTTCATGGCTCGCCTGTTGCTCAGCAGGTGGATTTGGCTTTTGTGTGCTAGGGTGGTCATTAGTGACGGCTCCAGAGAGTTGCTTAGTAGTTGTTGTAATACTGAAGCCTTTTATATTTCTTAGAAAAGAACGCACACTAGATCGTTGTTGGTTTTTACGATTTCTCATGTTCTTTGATTTTTTCGAGGCTATCATCACCTCTGTGTTTGTTTTTTTTTGGATTTTTTTTTTCGGCTCGAAGATTGGGAATGCAGCTTTAGCACTAGATAAGGACTGCTTTTGTGGGGCTGTTTCAGTATCCTTCAAGTCGCTGCCTGGGGCTGGATTTAAGGGGTCCTGTTCCGTCAATATGGGCTGCTTTTGTAAGACTGCTTCAGTATCTTTCAAGACGCTGCCAGGATCTGGATTAAGATGGACCTGATCCAGCGAGATAGCTTTAAAGTCTGGCAGTTTTATTGATGGCAGGTCTTTATTAGACTGGGTCAGATCTATTTCCTCAATGGGGCTGTCCCTGACATGTTGCTCCAGTGTAGCTTCCTGGACTCTTTTCAAAGAGGCTGCCAGAGAATGGACTAGATCTATATTATCAGTATTGATAAATCCTTTCTCAATTTCTTTAGTTCTTTTTAATTTTTGTTTACATTTGGACGGAGGATCATTCATGCATCCATTGTCCTGACGTGTCTTTTGTGTATTTAAGTTTGAGTCTTTGTCAGTCTCAATTTCCACAGTTTGTTTGGCATCTACTAGTATATTAAGTACAGATGTTATCTCCTCGCACACGTCAGTACATTCGCCGTTCTGTTTCGCTGTCTGCTCCATCAAAATGGGGTTCATTTTTTGCTGTTTTAGCAAGGCAATCGCTTCTCGTGCCACTTCTGCAAACAGTCATTTATCAGTCGTGCTGTTCTTTGTGTGTTCTAGTATAATCTTCACATTTGCCTCAGATTTTAAATTTTCGTTTGATAGCATTTGTTGGGTTCTCGTCAGTTCTTGCTCTACCGTTCGCATTTTGGTGTTCATCATGGCCAGGAGTGTTGTTTGGTCCTTTATATTGTCATTCAATTGTTCATATAGCTTCATGTATGCGGACATCGATATCGTATGCGCAGCCATTATTAATGTGTTTAAATCTCTGGTAATTTCTTCAGTTAGGCATTCTGCCAAGTTTTGAATCTGAGGTTTCTTTTTTTTCCTTGCAGGCTTTGGTTTCAGACTGAATGTTTTTAACTTGGGCTTCCAGAGATCGCTTCCTTTGGTAGAGATTTTATCTATATTCGGAGCTGTCAGGATTGATGTTAAATGTGACTCGTCCCCAAGTTCATCTCGACCGGTTAGGTGTCTTTCTTCAGTATGTCTCTTCTCGGATACAAACAGTAGATCAGTTAGGTCATCATTTGACGAGTTGGATCTTTTTCTTTTCGTCATGGGTTTTAGCCACGGGTTCCGTTTTTCAACATCCTCCCATGTACTCGGTAAATGATTTAGCATATTCCTCGGTAAAGACATCTTTGCCTCTACAACCCTCTCGGGCGCTGTTGGAAATCCCGTAGATGATGTTTTTACCTCATTATATGAGGTTTGCTGGCTTGTCAATCTCGTATTTATTTCGATTAGTTCTTTGAGTATTTTATCAGCTGTGGCAATCGAGCTTTGCCGGTTTGGGCTCCTTGCTTCATTGTTAGTGTTGGCAGTAGTACCTGATGATTCCTGTGTTTGTGTTTCAACTACATTATTACCGATGTCGGTTTTAAGATCAACTGCCATATTTCTATTATCTTCTTCCAACTCGCTTTTCTCTGCTCGAGTTGGAGGGCTAGGATTATGCAAGTATAGCTCATGGTTACTAAGTAGCTGACCTACAGTGCCAACAATTTCAACTTGATTGTACTCCTTTGCTTTCGTATGATCTTTGTCCTGATCCCGCATGCAACTCCCTGTGACTGGTACAGATCTCGTCGCCGTCTGCTCTGCATCTTCATATGGGTGAACTTCTATTGTGGCAACCATTTGGTGGATATTTGGATCTATGTCACACTCTGTGGCAGCGGAATCGGACTCTCCTCATATATACAGTGTATAGTGCAACAGGACATGGTCGGTTTAGCACAAGAAAAAAAGATCCTGTGAGCAGTAAATCCGCATCAAAGCACCAACCGCTTTACTGGCCATTCATACACCTTTCGTGTCTGCAGTCACTAGCCATCCATTTCAGCAGTCGCGCCACTACCAAATCACCAGCTCCACAGCAACAGTATCTGCACACTTATAGCAAGAGGAAATCCGCTCAAATGCAACCTCGTCTCCAGGAGTTGTCTTTCACACCAACTTCATGTACTTGCTTATCAACTGTGCCTGCATTCAACATGTTGCACTATCCATATCTGTTAACATACGCACACTAAATTAACATCCACTAACATGCTGATCTTTTTTCCAGTGTATCAAAGTGCATTCACAGCAATCACATCTGCAAGGACAGCTCACCTTTACCTCACTCACACACCAATCACATCTGGGTCATTCTAAAAGAAGACTCAGTCATGCAAAACATGAACTTTAATTTAGTGAAAGGAAAATCATGGCAGGGTTGCACGAGTTATAGAAGACACCACCGCCATATAGATGGTGTCCAGTTCCCATTTTCATTTCACTTAGCCATCAAGGGAGGGAGTCAAACTGGCGTGTAACACATTTTGAAAACACGCTTTGAGTGGAGGAAACCGGAATGGTGTTCCCGTCTTGTCCAAGTCCGGCCTCGAGTGGAGGGAGCTGGACTACCATTACTTACCAAGGCATGCCTCAAGTTGAAGGAACCAGAATGGCATTCCTTTCTAAGGCATGCCTCAAGTGGAAGGAGCCAGAATCATGTTCCTTTCCAAGGCATGCCTCAAGTGGAGCAAGCTGCACTAGCATTGCTTGCCAAGGCAGGCCATGAGAGGAGGGAGCCGCAACGGCATTCCCTTCCAACACACGCCTCGAGTGGAGGGAGCTGGAGTAGTATTGCTTGCCAAGGCACGACAACGAAGAGTGAATCAGAATGGTGTTCCTTTCTTGTACAAGGCACGGTTCGAGTGGAGGGAGCTGGACTGATGTTAATTTCTAAGGCACACCTCAAGTGGAAGGAGCTGGAAATGTGTTCCTTTGCAAGGCAGGCCTCAGGTGGAGTGAGCTGCACTAGCATTGCTTGCCAAGGCATGCCTTGAGAGGAGGGAGCCGGAACGGCATTCCCTTCTAAGGAACGCCTCGAGCGGAGGGAGCTTTAGGAGCATTGCTTGCCAAGGCACACCAAAGGGGAGTGAACCAGAATGGTGCTCCCTTCTTGTCCTAGGTACGTCTCCAGTGGAGAGAGCTGGACTAATGTTACTTTCTAAGGCATGCCTCAAGTAGAGGGAGCCGGAATCGCATTCCTATCCAAGACACGCCTCAAGAGGAGGGATCTGGACTAACGTTTCTTTAGCACACCTCAAGTGGAAGGTTCTAGAGTGGTGTTCAAGGCCTCAAGTGGAGGGAGCTGGACTAGCATTGCTTGTTAAGGCACACCAAAGGGGAGTGAACCAGAATGGTGTTCCCTTCTTGTCCAAGGCATGCCTCGAGCGGAGGGAGCTGGAGTGACATTACGTTCTAAGGCACTCCTCAAGTGGAGGGAACCGGAATGAGATTTCCTTCTTGTTCAAGGCGCGCCGCGAGTGGAGGGAGCTGGACTGATGTTTCTTTCTAAGGCATGCCTCAAGTGAAGAGGCCGGAATCGCGTTCCTTTCCAAGGCACGCCTCAAGTGGAGGGAGCTGGACTGATGTTTCTTTCTAAGGCACGCCTCACATGGAAGGTGCCAGAGTGGCATTCCTTTACAAAGCAGTCCTCAAGTGGAGGGAGCTGGACTAGCATTGCATGCCAAAGCATGCCAAACGCAGAATGGCGTTTCCTTCTTGTTGAAGGCATGCCTCCAGTGGAGGGAGCTAGAGTGGCTTTCCTTTCTAAGGCATGCACAAACTGAGAGTATATGGGTCCCTCTCTAGGAATGATGGGCATTTCAGGAAATCACTCGATCTCCCAATACTTTTCCTTTGTATCATACTAAAGAAAACAAGGCTGTAGGCAGAGGGCTGGCATGGAAGGGCATTGGGGACTGTACACCTGAGTATCCCTCCTCCTTCCTTGTATTGTACACACCTTATATTTTCTGTATGGTTGTGTCTTGATGGGTGTGGCAGCAGCATAATCAGCAAAGTTTCATCCTTTCAATCTGGCTACATCGTCTACTTCTGCAAAGTAAGGAGTTGGTACACGGGCAATGGTCAGCAATTTTAGAACTGCATTTTCAATGTAAAAAAATGACAGTTGTTTTCTGGAGCAGCTGCACCATATACAACATAAGCATTGTATGTAGCTACATGCATAATGTGTACTGCCAACTTCGTGTACTACATGCGAGACTTGCGTGCTGGATCGTATGGATCAAGCACTTGGGCTTCTTCACTTGCTGAGCCTGCCCCTGCACAGTGTCAAGTGAATTACTTACATCATGAATAGTACTTAGCATGTGCACATCCCCGCTGTCGCAGAATTTTACTGCCAACAGTTCATCACACGGCAATGCCATAAATGCTCCCTTGTCCAGCTTCTTACAAACAAGTTGTCTGTGGAAGCCTTTGTGGTTACTGCAGATTGTAATGCATGCCAGTGTGCCCACATTGTACAATTCCATGAAGGGTAGTATTCCTGTGTAGAAATTGTCCACATACAAATAGTGACCCTTGTGGAACAATGGTGTGGCAAGATCCCAAACAATCTTCTCACGTATCCCTAAATGGGCTGGGCAGCCCGGTAGGTTTATGCTTGAGTCTTTTCCAGTGTAGAATCTCATGGTGTAGGCATACCCAGTGGTACTTTCACACAACAGGTAGACCTTAATCCCATATTGTGCTCTCTTGCTCAGAGTATACTGCTTGAACAGTAGCCGACCTTTGAACAATGCCAATGATTCATCGATGGATATGTGGTGGCTAGGAACATACACCTATGAAAATCACTGAGCAATGTGCTTGAGAAATGGCTGAATTTTGAATTGCCTATTTGGTCAGTTCTGGGTAATCCAGCATATGTTGCACTGCTAGGAAACAATCACTACTCATTATTGCTGTAAAAAAAGGGCTTGTAAATACAGCTTCAGTAGACAAGAACACTGAGATAGATGGCTTCTGCACTAATCCCATGAGCAGAGTGAGATCCGAAAGTGTTCTCATCTCAACATCTGCAGTTGGAACACAAGAAAGTACTCTGGAATGGGGTTTCAGAATGGCACCCTGTGCCCTCAAGAACTGTTCAACATACAGACTGGTTTGCTAAAACACATCTGAAATGAACCCATCATCCACAAAAAGGTTGAACACGTCAATAGGCTCCAAACCATCTGTATTCTCTGTGCAACCTGATATTCCAGTGAAAGGTGGCACAACAAGCTGAGTCATTCCTGGAGGCACCCAGTCCGACTCATCAGCTATGTCATGACCTGGCACATTCCTTATACATCCTGCATGTTCCCCCAACCTTGCAGGTAAACTTTGTGTGGGAAGTGTCAGACAAGGTGCATGTACCCCTTTGTTCTCTTCTTCATCAAATGAGGAGGTGGAACTAGCCTCAACCGAAAACTCACTTCCCGAATCTACTGCATGCTCACCCTCAGAAGCAGATTCTGTTTCAGATTCTAAATCCGGTTCTGTGCCTTTCTCTGACCCAGACTCCATCAGTAAGTTAAGAACCTCCTCTCCAGACATCTGAAGTGAAGCCATGACTACTGTTACAATCTAAACCTTTACTGCCTGCCCAAAGAACAGATAAAGACTGAAACACCAAGAAACTTTTCTTTTCTGAGTATGGAAACTAATATTTTTTTTTTATTTTTTATTTTATTTTTTTCCCATTTAGTTTATATAAACTTTTGAAAAAGAGTTTCCAGCTTACAATTACTTGGTGTGAGAAAAGCAGAGATAAGTTAGGGTGCATCTTAATCTCAATGGCTTATGCAACAGTTTTTAATGTCCTTTGTTGCTAGCCTTCCTGGTTCAATTTTCCAGTCCTTGTTTGGTTTATCAGTTTATGTTTCTTCAGATGTTATCATCCTCCAGGTTTCATTATTCCCCCTTATTCAGTCTCTGCTTCCATGACACATCTATGGCGTGTTTCTCTGCAGTGCTACTCACGTTAATATAAGTTTATAACACTGACTCCAAGTTTTGTAGAAAATTAGTCAACCCAAAAATGTCCTTTTCTCGCGGGTTGAACCACTTTCGCCACAATTCTTCTCCACACAAGATAGGATATTGTTTTACTAAATTTCCTAAATGCACAGATCTCATATCTTTCAAGCTTTCGCAATACAATGTAAGATGTTTAAGCGTCTCCTGTTCTTTATTGCAGATGCGGCAGCTCAATACTGCTGCCACGTTCCGAGTTCTTATTGCATGGCTTACCCTTGTGTTGAATAGATTCATTCGAAATTTCAAGTACAGAAAACGATGTCTAGCGCTTGGTGATTTCATCAGATATTGCAACATTATGTTCCGATCTTTGGCTTCAGTTGCGGCTTCTTTCATCAAGTTATGTCGATTTCGATCATCCACTGTTTGACACCAATCCAATTCCCATAACTTTTTCTTAACGAAGTCTGGATTGGCTTCCAAGGTTCTTTGATCAATGCCCAACTCCGCTAGCTTATTTCTGCATCCAATTACCCATTTGCACAGAACTGATTCCGATTTTCCGGTAAGGGCATCCTGTAGTATTTTAAACTGAGGGGAGCAATCAGGTATGATTATCTTCCTGTATATAGATAACATGTTCCAGAGAATTCGGGCTTGCATAGATATTAGATTGAGTATCTAATGCAGGCACTCGAGATTCCCTTTTGTAGATGTAATACTCGCCTCCAATATTGATTTTCCAGTTCTGGCCATTGGGTTGCAGATACTCCCAGTGCACTTTCTGCGCTATATATCAATGTTGGTAGCGCTTTCTGGTTGTAGTGGGCCAGAACAGGTAGAAGAGAGAATTTCCCAAATCTTTTATTTATAATAACTCCTTGACTTGATAGTTGTTTGCATTTCTGTTTTACATTCTCTACCCAAGGGGCATCGTTTATGTTGCTGTTGATCCACATTCCTAAATATTTTGCTTTTTTCACACATCTCAAGCTGTCATTGTGTATACTCCATTTAGGTATTCGATTTTTGTTTTGTTTGTTGTTTCTTGTTAGGTCTTGCAGGATTATTATTTCTGACTTCGCAGAATTGATCTTTAGTTTGTTTTTCTCCACATAGCTTTCTAGAGCTCTCAATTTTCTTGTCAGACCAATTGGCGTTTGGTCTAATATAACGATGTCATCAGCGTAGAGCATCCAGTTTATCCGTAATCCATTGATTTTTGGTGGGTAGGAGATTATAGAATCTAAGCTTTCTCCAATATCGGATAAAAATAGGGCGAACAACGTGGCTGCCAGAGGACAGCCTTGTTTCACGCCCTGATTAGTTCCATTGGAGTCTAGTCTGACCTTAATTTGTGTGTCTGTGTGGAGTGCTTTTATGGGTTGGAGAAGATTTTCGGGACATTTCCATTTCTTCATCTTACTCCATAGTAACTCTCGATCAATTGTATCGAAGGCACTTGATAGATCCGCAAACACTACATAGGTTTTGGCGGATCGCTTCCATTTTTAAGAAATTCAGAATCGCCAAGTTCAGACCACATCCAACCCCTTTAAGAAATCCTGATTGATGTGGATCATATTGTTTGGAACCATATATCCAGTTTGTAAGTTGGATTTGAAGCTGCGAGGCGAAGATTTTCCCCACTAAATCAAGGAGCATTATGGGACGGTAATTGATTGGATAAGTGCGCTCCCCCTTTTTAAAAATTGGTATGACTGTAGCACTTTTCCAAGATGTAGGGATCTTTCGGTTCTTTAGAATGGCTGCAAACAACGTAAAACAGACCTCCGTCCATAACTCGGGCTGTTGTTTTAGCATCTGATTCGTTAACCCATCGGGTCCTGGGGCTCTTGATGTACTTAATCTCTTGATGTTTCTAGAGATATCTTCTTTGGTTATTGTAATTGACCACTCATTCTCCGATGTGGTGGTTTCTTTCATCTTAAATTTCATTATTAAAAAATATTCTCGCATAATGCTTCATCCATAGTTCTTCTGGAATTGTGTTTTTTATAATGGCACCTTGTGGAGTCGAGATGTTGTTCAGGTAGGACCAAAATTCACTTGTATTTCTATTGGCTAACGTTTTCATCATGCTTTCCGCATCGCGTTGCAGCATGATGTGTTTATGACTGAGAAGCCAGTTCTTATAGGTTTGTTTCAGAGTTTTTGCTATGCTTCCATTGCTCAGATCCGGTTTCTTTTTGAGCAGTCTTAGTTCTTTATTCAGTTTTTTTTTTCTTATCATTGATTTCTTCATCCCATACATGTTGGTTCCTGAAGTTTGATCTGGTTTTGGAGAAGTTCTTCTCTCGATATTTCTCTAAAAAGTTTGTATATTCAATTTTCTCTACCACTGATATTTCTTCTAACGATTTTAACAGTGAATTCACTTGGTCGCGTTTAGCCGTAGACGATTACGGCCCGGTTCAACCGCTAGGTCATTTTTGGCGGTATCAGTGAGATTTCTTATATGCTGAGTCTCCCAGTATATTTTTACTAGGCTGTGATCACTATGTTTACTTTCAATGATTTTTAACTGTGCGACTTCACTTTTCAGTCTTTCGTTTGCAAACATATAATCTATTGTGGAGCTTAACTCATTTCTTCGCCAAGTTGGACGAGGCGGAATATCTCCCATCACTTCTCCATTCAACATCTGTAGGTTCCATGATTTCATTTCGTTTACCCACAGATTGGTCGCATGATCTCTATCTGTCTCCTTCATGTCTCGTCCACCTGGCAGGCAATTTATGTTGAGGTCTCCACATATTAGGATATTTATGTCTTTTTCCATCCTCTTAATGTTGCTGATAATTTCCGAGACAGATTCGATGAATGCCTCTGCTTTGTTTGCGGCATGTTGCCAATACACATTTATCAGCATAAGTAAATTCTCATTTTTTGTTGCACTCATCGGTAGTTTGATCCTGGATATTTGTATGTACGATGAAACATTAGTTGTAGATAAGATACGTATGCCACTTTTAATTTTTGCTAATGTCAACATTCCTGACATGGGACGTCCCTTGTTCTTTTTAATTGCCTGATTGAAGGCAATCTCAAAACCATCTGCAATAGGAATATCAGTTAGCCATGTCTCTTGTAGGCATAATAAATCAATATCTTTTAGTTCACTTGGGATTTCACTCAGCAGATGCATATAGCCTCTTGTGTTCCATGATGCTATGCATATCTTTCCTGACTCGTGTGACTTTCGGCATTAGCTGCTATCGTGGTTATTGATGGTTTTCGCAACCCATGACCAGTCGAGGTCCTCAGTTCTCAAATCGAATTTCCTCGGACCTTGGGCATCCGAGTATCTACCTCTTGTTCTAATTGGCACAATCTTCAATTCTTCGTTCTCAGCAATTTCCCTCTCAGGGGAGACATGTTTATTTTTTGGGACATTTACTTCTACCTTGGTTGCAGATCTTTTATGTTCCGCTTGTTTGTTGTCAGAGAAGGATCTTTTTCTCCTTGCTAATTGTCTATCCTTTGGTTCACCAATCTCATTTATGTCAAACACTAGGGAGTTGAAGATATCACCAGTCTGTAAGAGGGAATCTCGAATGAGTTTAGAGGCTATGTGTAGTATAGCCGCCACATCACCAACCATTATACTTTGTGGTGTACCCCAAGGCTCCTGTCTCTCCCCCACCCTATACAACATCTTCACACGACCCCTCTTCCTCATCCTCGACGCTATAGGCATATCCTACACCAATTACGCCGATGACACGCAGATCCTCCTCACTCTCACAGGGAACTATGACACTGACTCCCTGACCCTCAACAACCTCTACAACACCATCCAAGCCTGGATGGCAGACAACGGTCTATGCCTCAAATCTGACAAGACAGAACTCCTCCTGGTAGGTTCCCCCGACACACTAAAAAATCTAGATGCCCAATTCAGCCACTTCACCATTGACTCCATTAAAATTCCGGTCTCCGACTCTGTCAAAACTCTGGGAGTCTACCTGGACTCCAGCCTATCCATGGATAGACAAGTCAGCGCAATAGCCTCAGCAGCTGCATATCATGCCAAACTTATCAACGCAGTCAGACCCTTTCTCTCCAAAGAGAACTGCACCAACATAGCCAGAGCCATCACCGGCTCTAGGCTAGACTACTGCAACGTACTCTTTCTAGGAACCTCCAACAAAAACTTAGAGAGACTACAAGTAATACAGAACAATGCTCTCCGGGCAGCCCAAGGCATTGCTAAAAGAGAACACATCTCTGAAGCCAGAAAACTAGCCCACTGGCTCCCAATAAAGGAAAGGATCGTATTCAAAGCCCTGACACTGACCCACAAGTGCATTCACCTCACTGCTCCAGCATACCTCTCTCAAAGGATCCACCCCATCTCCACTACCAGGCCAACCAGATCACCGTACACCAACATGCTCTCGGTGCCACTAGTAAAAACAGTAAAAGTGGGCGGATCCAGCTTCCCCTATCTAGCGCCCACTCACTGGAATGCCCTACCTCCCACTATCCGAGGGGAGGCCTCCCTCACCACCTTCCGCAAAACTCTGAAAACTACCCTCTTCACATAAGACCCGACACACCAGCACGAATACTTATCATATATGTTGTAATATACGTCCCAATGCAATATCTGTAACAACAGTATGATATCTTGTAGTATTCGTAATGTGTTATCAATCGCTTTCATGCCTGTACCATGTAACTAAGTTATTCCAAGTAACAGCGCCTCAATGCCCCTGGGCTTCTTGCGCGCTATATAAATATAAATAAATAAATAAATAAATAAATAAATAAATAAATAAATCACACGGTCATTATATTTTTCATCCTCAAATTCGACCACTTGGATATCTTCAGAGGACACTGTTCTAAGTTGCGGGATGTGATGTATTAGTCTCATCACATTTTTTCTATTTAGTAAGAGACCATCTTTTTCTCTCACTATTCGCTCCACTCGTAGAAGATATTTTCCTGATTTCGTGGGGTGCAGATTTTGAGAACAGGGCACCTTCTTGGGCATTTTATTTATTTTTGCATTGGTCTGGGTTTTCTTAGACATTGCTTGGCGTAAGTCAAAAGGTATCTTTGAGTTCATCACAAGTCCCTGCGTCCGTAGCGACGGAATTGACTCAATTAAGTTAGCATCTTTATCTCTGGAGTGTATTTCCGTAATGATCTTAGGGGCGATAAATCCGGCATCCATTAGGGCCATCTTGGCTTCCAGAGCCTCAAATTCTTGTTCATACTTCCACAGATCCTGATTTCGGGATGTAAGTTTTGAGGTGGAATGTTCCCGGTTGTTGCTGGCTATGGTTATCGCTCTTTTCTCCTCTAGCGTTATACATGCTGCTGGAGCTTTCGCTATAATTTTTTGAAGGGAACTATCTTGCTTTACTAGTTGCCTGATGACACATTTTTGCTGATGCTCAGATTCATTCATTATCACCCCACCGATTATACCAGTTGGAATAACTTGGGGAATATGGGGCTTTTTACAATTTTTCTTGCCCTCGAATAATTTCTCTTCATGAGATGTTGATCTGAGGTCAGTACTGGTTACAGCTTCTACTGTTATAAACTCTTCATTCGGGATTGGATTAGAAGTCTCAACCCAACTATCACTTTCGCTCTGCTCGTATATCGAGAGATCTAGTAGATTTTCTAGAGAATTTTCCTTCTCCTTCATTGTGCTTTTTTTGCCTTCATGGCTCGCCTGTTGCTCAGCAGGTGGATTTGGCTTTTGTGTGCTAGGGTGGTCATTAGTGACGGCTCCAGAGAGTTGCTTAGTAGTTGTTGTAATACTGAAGCCTTTTATATTTCTTAGAAAAGAACGCACACTAGATCGTTGTTGGTTTTTACGATTTCTCATGTTCTTTGATTTTTTCGAGGCTATCATCACCTCTGTGTTTGTTTTTTTTTGGATTTTTTTTTTCGGCTCGAAGATTGGGAATGCAGCTTTAGCACTAGATAAGGACTGCTTTTGTGGGGCTGTTTCAGTATCCTTCAAGTCGCTGCCTGGGGCTGGATTTAAGGGGTCCTGTTCCGTCAATATGGGCTGCTTTTGTAAGACTGCTTCAGTATCTTTCAAGACGCTGCCAGGATCTGGATTAAGATGGACCTGATCCAGCGAGATAGCTTTAAAGTCTGGCAGTTTTATTGATGGCAGGTCTTTATTAGACTGGGTCAGATCTATTTCCTCAATGGGGCTGTCCCTGACATGTTGCTCCAGTGTAGCTTCCTGGACTCTTTTCAAAGAGGCTGCCAGAGAATGGACTAGATCTATATTATCAGTATTGATAAATCCTTTCTCAATTTCTTTAGTTCTTTTTAATTTTTGTTTACATTTGGACGGAGGATCATTCATGCATCCATTGTCCTGACGTGTCTTTTGTGTATTTAAGTTTGAGTCTTTGTCAGTCTCAATTTCCACAGTTTGTTTGGCATCTACTAGTATATTAAGTACAGATGTTATCTCCTCGCACACGTCAGTACATTCGCCGTTCTGTTTCGCTGTCTGCTCCATCAAAATGGGGTTCATTTTTTGCTGTTTTAGCAAGGCAATCGCTTCTCGTGCCACTTCTGCAAACAGTCATTTATCAGTCGTGCTGTTCTTTGTGTGTTCTAGTATAATCTTCACATTTGCCTCAGATTTTAAATTTTCGTTTGATAGCATTTGTTGGGTTCTCGTCAGTTCTTGCTCTACCGTTCGCATTTTGGTGTTCATCATGGCCAGGAGTGTTGTTTGGTCCTTTATATTGTCATTCAATTGTTCATATAGCTTCATGTATGCGGACATCGATATCGTATGCGCAGCCATTATTAATGTGTTTAAATCTCTGGTAATTTCTTCAGTTAGGCATTCTGCCAAGTTTTGAATCTGAGGTTTCTTTTTTTTCCTTGCAGGCTTTGGTTTCAGACTGAATGTTTTTAACTTGGGCTTCCAGAGATCGCTTCCTTTGGTAGAGATTTTATCTATATTCGGAGCTGTCAGGATTGATGTTAAATGTGACTCGTCCCCAAGTTCATCTCGACCGGTTAGGTGTCTTTCTTCAGTATGTCTCTTCTCGGATACAAACAGTAGATCAGTTAGGTCATCATTTGACGAGTTGGATCTTTTTCTTTTCGTCATGGGTTTTAGCCACGGGTTCCGTTTTTCAACATCCTCCCATGTACTCGGTAAATGATTTAGCATATTCCTCGGTAAAGACATCTTTGCCTCTACAACCCTCTCGGGCGCTGTTGGAAATCCCGTAGATGATGTTTTTACCTCATTATATGAGGTTTGCTGGCTTGTCAATCTCGTATTTATTTCGATTAGTTCTTTGAGTATTTTATCAGCTGTGGCAATCGAGCTTTGCCGGTTTGGGCTCCTTGCTTCATTGTTAGTGTTGGCAGTAGTACCTGATGATTCCTGTGTTTGTGTTTCAACTACATTATTACCGATGTCGGTTTTAAGATCAACTGCCATATTTCTATTATCTTCTTCCAACTCGCTTTTCTCTGCTCGAGTTGGAGGGCTAGGATTATGCAAGTATAGCTCATGGTTACTAAGTAGCTGACCTACAGTGCCAACAATTTCAACTTGATTGTACTCCTTTGCTTTCGTATGATCTTTGTCCTGATCCCGCATGCAACTCCCTGTGACTGGTACAGATCTCGTCGCCGTCTGCTCTGCATCTTCATATGGGTGAACTTCTATTGTGGCAACCATTTGGTGGATATTTGGATCTATGTCACACTCTGTGGCAGCGGAATCGGACTCTCCTCATATATACAGTGTATAGTGCAACAGGACATGGTCGGTTTAGCACAAGAAAAAAAGATCCTGTGAGCAGTAAATCCGCATCAAAGCACCAACCGCTTTACTGGCCATTCATACACCTTTCGTGTCTGCAGTCACTAGCCATCCATTTCAGCAGTCGCGCCACTACCAAATCACCAGCTCCACAGCAACAGTATCTGCACACTTATAGCAAGAGGAAATCCGCTCAAATGCAACCTCGTCTCCAGGAGTTGTCTTTCACACCAACTTCATGTACTTGCTTATCAACTGTGCCTGCATTCAACATGTTGCACTATCCATATCTGTTAACATACGCACACTAAATTAACATCCACTAACATGCTGATCTTTTTTCCAGTGTATCAAAGTGCATTCACAGCAATCACATCTGCAAGGACAGCTCACCTTTACCTCACTCACACACCAATCACATCTGGGTCATTCTAAAAGAAGACTCAGTCATGCAAAACATGAACTTTAATTTAGTGAAAGGAAAATCATGGCAGGGTTGCACGAGTTATAGAAGACACCACCGCCATATAGATGGTGTCCAGTTCCCATTTTCATTTCACTTAGCCATCAAGGGAGGGAGTCAAACTGGCGTGTAACACATTTTGAAAACACGCTTTGAGTGGAGGAAACCGGAATGGTGTTCCCGTCTTGTCCAAGTCCGGCCTCGAGTGGAGGGAGCTGGACTACCATTACTTACCAAGGCATGCCTCAAGTTGAAGGAACCAGAATGGCATTCCTTTCTAAGGCATGCCTCAAGTGGAAGGAGCCAGAATCATGTTCCTTTCCAAGGCATGCCTCAAGTGGAGCAAGCTGCACTAGCATTGCTTGCCAAGGCAGGCCATGAGAGGAGGGAGCCGCAACGGCATTCCCTTCCAACACACGCCTCGAGTGGAGGGAGCTGGAGTAGTATTGCTTGCCAAGGCACGACAACGAAGAGTGAATCAGAATGGTGTTCCTTTCTTGTACAAGGCACGGTTCGAGTGGAGGGAGCTGGACTGATGTTAATTTCTAAGGCACACCTCAAGTGGAAGGAGCTGGAAATGTGTTCCTTTGCAAGGCAGGCCTCAGGTGGAGTGAGCTGCACTAGCATTGCTTGCCAAGGCATGCCTTGAGAGGAGGGAGCCGGAACGGCATTCCCTTCTAAGGAACGCCTCGAGCGGAGGGAGCTTTAGGAGCATTGCTTGCCAAGGCACACCAAAGGGGAGTGAACCAGAATGGTGCTCCCTTCTTGTCCTAGGTACGTCTCCAGTGGAGAGAGCTGGACTAATGTTACTTTCTAAGGCATGCCTCAAGTAGAGGGAGCCGGAATCGCATTCCTATCCAAGACACGCCTCAAGAGGAGGGATCTGGACTAACGTTTCTTTAGCACACCTCAAGTGGAAGGTTCTAGAGTGGTGTTCAAGGCCTCAAGTGGAGGGAGCTGGACTAGCATTGCTTGTTAAGGCACACCAAAGGGGAGTGAACCAGAATGGTGTTCCCTTCTTGTCCAAGGCATGCCTCGAGCGGAGGGAGCTGGAGTGACATTACGTTCTAAGGCACTCCTCAAGTGGAGGGAACCGGAATGAGATTTCCTTCTTGTTCAAGGCGCGCCGCGAGTGGAGGGAGCTGGACTGATGTTTCTTTCTAAGGCATGCCTCAAGTGAAGAGGCCGGAATCGCGTTCCTTTCCAAGGCACGCCTCAAGTGGAGGGAGCTGGACTGATGTTTCTTTCTAAGGCACGCCTCACATGGAAGGTGCCAGAGTGGCATTCCTTTACAAAGCAGTCCTCAAGTGGAGGGAGCTGGACTAGCATTGCATGCCAAAGCATGCCAAACGCAGAATGGCGTTTCCTTCTTGTTGAAGGCATGCCTCCAGTGGAGGGAGCTAGAGTGGCTTTCCTTTCTAAGGCATGCACAAACTGAGAGTATATGGGTCCCTCTCTAGGAATGATGGGCATTTCAGGAAATCACTCGATCTCCCAATACTTTTCCTTTGTATCATACTAAAGAAAACAAGGCTGTAGGCAGAGGGCTGGCATGGAAGGGCATTGGGGACTGTACACCTGAGTATCCCTCCTCCTTCCTTGTATTGTACACACCTTATATTTTCTGTATGGTTGTGTCTTGATGGGTGTGGCAGCAGCATAATCAGCAAAGTTTCATCCTTTCAATCTGGCTACATCGTCTACTTCTGCAAAGTAAGGAGTTGGTACACGGGCAATGGTCAGCAATTTTAGAACTGCATTTTCAATGTAAAAAAATGACAGTTGTTTTCTGGAGCAGCTGCACCATATACAACATAAGCATTGTATGTAGCTACATGCATAATGTGTACTGCCAACTTCGTGTACTACATGCGAGACTTGCGTGCTGGATCGTATGGATCAAGCACTTGGGCTTCTTCACTTGCTGAGCCTGCCCCTGCACAGTGTCAAGTGAATTACTTACATCATGAATAGTACTTAGCATGTGCACATCCCCGCTGTCGCAGAATTTTACTGCCAACAGTTCATCACACGGCAATGCCATAAATGCTCCCTTGTCCAGCTTCTTACAAACAAGTTGTCTGTGGAAGCCTTTGTGGTTACTGCAGATTGTAATGCATGCCAGTGTGCCCACATTGTACAATTCCATGAAGGGTAGTATTCCTGTGTAGAAATTGTCCACATACAAATAGTGACCCTTGTGGAACAATGGTGTGGCAAGATCCCAAACAATCTTCTCACGTATCCCTAAATGGGCTGGGCAGCCCGGTAGGTTTATGCTTGAGTCTTTTCCAGTGTAGAATCTCATGGTGTAGGCATACCCAGTGGTACTTTCACACAACAGGTAGACCTTAATCCCATATTGTGCTCTCTTGCTCAGAGTATACTGCTTGAACAGTAGCCGACCTTTGAACAATGCCAATGATTCATCGATGGATATGTGGTGGCTAGGAACATACACCTATGAAAATCACTGAGCAATGTGCTTGAGAAATGGCTGAATTTTGAATTGCCTATTTGGTCAGTTCTGGGTAATCCAGCATATGTTGCACTGCTAGGAAACAATCACTACTCATTATTGCTGTAAAAAAAGGGCTTGTAAATACAGCTTCAGTAGACAAGAACACTGAGATAGATGGCTTCTGCACTAATCCCATGAGCAGAGTGAGAT